>NC_135537.1:113683991-114283991 GCF_045843805.1 Urocitellus parryii | reverse complement strand
TAGAACCAGTGCTGGAGCAGCTGAGACTGGAGCAGAGAAATCCACCTCTCGCTCTGAGAACCACATTGCAGTGGTGTTGGGGAGAGCACAGGCATTCCCCAGTGGACCCCAAAGAAAGAGACTCCACCCATGCACTGGTCCACACCACATTAACTAATGGAGTCGACACTGTACACTATTCCTCATAGAACTGCACTAGCCAGCTTCCTACTGGCTGTGGACTTGGGCAGAAAATAAACAATGTGGCCTCTTTCCATATCCCTGTTTTTTTGGCAGTAACCAGCCCCTCAGTCTGAGGGGTGTCTATTTTAATGCTCAGATAAGAAGGATTTGCTCATTCTGTTAACTGAACAGGTATCTTTTGTGAATGAGAAAAAGAATTCTCTGAGCTGACCCAGCATTGTCAGGGTGGAACAGAAAGTCTAGGAAACAGGAAACAATCCCAGTCTACCCACGTGCTGTGTTTCCATGAAAAACATGACTTAGTAATAACAAATAGATGCCCCAGAAGTAAATCAGGGAGGGGCGTGACAATACATGTGCAATACATAGGATTAGCAGTGATTAGCAGGAACAACGGAAAGGCTGAATAATGTTTTGGGCAAACAGTGACTGAACAGGTGCAGTGTGTGTGGTGCACACACAGTGGTAGAAGGGTTCAAAGTGGTTTCCACACTGCATCAGTTTTAGTGATGTAAGACTTGCTTCCTTGACTAATTGGCATCAGTTATTATGGCAACAGGACTGCCTTTATTAATGTCCTAAGAGGAAATAGAAAACGTCTTCTGTTTTTGATTTTGCTTTCATTGACCCCTCTTTGCCCTGGTCTGGTCCTGGCAAGGTGGTATGTATCTTGGATGCACTTTAGCAGGCATGACCTGAGACGAAACACTTAATCCTTATGAAAAGTGTGAATGGAGGGAGTGGTGCTACAGATTTGTAGCCTAGTGTTGAAAGCTGGGGAATGGAGGAACAGCTACCCTGAGCAAAGGACTCTGTGAGGTCACTTCCTTGTCCTTGGAAAACAGCTATGCTGTTCCACCAATCTCTTTGTAGAAATTAACCCTTTGTGCGTGTGTGTGTGTGTGCACGCGCTACTGAAGATTGAACATAGGACCTCATACATGCTAGGCAAGCACTCTACCACTGAGGTATATCCCTACAGCATGACTTGCCCTTGACTTACCCCCTTGCTCCTCTGTATTTTCCCTTCTCTATGATGGATATTATGGCTTGCATCTGGAATGTTGCCCAAAGTCTTATGCCCTCAAAGGTGGGCTTTTTGGGGAGGTGATTAGATCACGAGGGCACTGACTAGATTAATTAATTCATCAATGGATTAATCCACTGATGGATGAATGAACTATGGGGAACCTAGTGGGAAGAAGTAGGTCACTGAGGATGTGTCCTAGAAAGGTTTGCTTTTTCTTCAGGATGCTTCCTCCCCTCATTCTCTCTGCTTCCTGAGGAGAGAAAAGTTGAATAGTGTTTTGAGCAAGCAGTAACTGAACAGGTGCCGTGTGTGTGGTGCAGCCAGAGCTGAGCAGGTTTCCTCTGCCATGATGATCGGCTTCACCTTAGGCCTAGAGCAACAGAGCTGGTTAACTGTGGACCGAATCCTCTGAGATCGTGAGCCAGAATAAATCTTTCTTCCTCTAAGTTGTTGTTGGAAAGTATTTTAGTCACAGTGATGAAAAGCTGACCAACACAAGGGATTATCTGACATGACCTTCTTTTAGAAACCTACCTTGGGTGAGGGGCATTTGGAGGGCCTCACACGACAGAGACTACAGCCCCCCTCAGAGAATTCCAATGATAAATGTTCACTGTGCCCACCCCAACTCCTAATGGCCTGCAGACTTTCTAGGGCACATTTACTATTAAAACATGGAGCTTTCTTCCAGAAAGCAGGCCATCGGATTTCACCCAGATCCTTGTTCCTGTGACAGTCCCCGTAGAGGCAGTCAGTGTGTTCCTCTGTGTCTTGTTCTCTTTGCTTACTCCAAGGCCAGCAAAGCCTGGTTTTCTTAGCCTTTGACTTTAAGGCACAAAACATCCAGTGTGTCCTATAGGCTCTGCACCAGAATAAAACCAGAACCATTCTTGAGTATAGCTCTCTATACTCAGGGCTACTGTCCTCCCCTCCCCACATATAACCTCCCGTATGACCTGCCCTGTCTCTTTCCTGAGCACCATCTAGTCGGCCCTATGTATATGATTTCATCAGGTCAGCTCTGACTCATTTTCAGTGGTTATTTATACCAACTGCATTTACAATTAACAGCAAAAGGCAATTTTTCAGGAGTGGAGGTAGCAACCCAAAGCAGATGTTGAAGACTCCAGAGAATAGAGGCTTAGGAAAGCTGACCTGAGAGAATTATATTCAGACACTCTGTATTGCGGAAGGATGAAGTGAGTGAAATGCAGGAGGCAGGGAACATGGAAATGCCTAGGGACCGGAGCATGAGAGCGGATCCTACAGTATTAGATCCCTGCGACTCTTTGGCTTCAGGAAGAGGAAACGAATCACTAGAATTTCACTATCAGATATTACACATAACATGAGAAATTCGGATAAGTTTCCTGAATTTGAGGCCATTTGATTCTCAACTGACTCAATCTTCACCTCCTCCCCATGGGAACCCCAGCCCAGACAGCCTGTCACCAATCCGCAGGCTCCAAAGTACAGTGAAAGACCTGAGTGAGGCAGGGTCCCTCTTATCAGAGTAAACCCTATGAAAATCCACCCAAGATTTTCTCCATCAGAAGACAATTCGAAGAGTAATTAAAATCAAATCCGAAATCCTCTCTTGACACCCACCCCTCAAATCATATTTTTATATCCTAATTTTGTGTCCAGAGTTTAAAAAGCTCACAACCAAATTACTTAGACCCATTTAAGTTGGAGGGTTTGTAGGCTCAATTCTAGGGCAACACATAACTAGGCTTGCTTTTTCATCCCAGCTCCTACTGTCTGCATTTCCACACCACCATGCTGAGCATGGAGAATATTGCCCCTGGCAGGCCTGCGTGAGCCTGCCCCCTTAGGAAATACCAATAACAAGGGGGAAATACCCATAACAACTTACATCACAACAACTGACTGCTCCAGATATTTTATATACATGACCTCTAATTCCTACAATAGTTCTATAATGTTGATATTTGTATGTCATTTTTACAGAAAAAGAAGCAGGTTCAAATAGAACTGATAACTTGTCTGAAGTCACACAGTAAGAAGGGTGTCTGTTATAGGTTGGAATCCTCAGACACAGTGAGACAAGGTTTTTCATGTGAAAGTGCTTCATCCAGAGAGATTCCTAGGAAGAGTGGAAAAACGAATGGGGTAGTGGGACTATGATAGGAAGTCGGAGGAGTAAAGGTGCAATGCCAAGAGTGATCTGAAAAAGAAACTCTGAAGACAATGATAGTCTTAAAGTTATTCTAATGGAAGCAAGAGAGTGGGGGTATTTTACCCCTGCTGCACTCGGCTCTTGGTTAAGGACTGCCCCCAGGGGTATGTAAACTCCCAGATATTGTTCTGTCAGCACATTGATTCCAGAAATTTGGAGGAAATCCTTTGGTAGAGAGATAGGAACTGGCTGTTGGGATGAGAGCTGATTGATATCTGGTACTTGTAAAGGGCAAAGAGACCCAGGCACTGACTCTAAGAACTATCCAAGGTGTCCTCTGATCCAAAGTCCAGGCTTTTCAGCCAGCACCTGGTCCTGCCACAGACACAACCAGAAAACTGTAGATTTTCTGAATCCCCATGGCTGCTGTTTTTTGGGCCATGGCTGTGCACTCTAAGGAACTGGGCTGACAAGACCTATCATGATGCTGTTGTAGGGGACAAAACAGGTGAAGGGAATGCCTATTTCTCCCATCACAGCATCACATATAGCCTCAACTTTAAGATTTTGGATGTAGAAGAGATAAAATGAGAGATGAGATCCGGATCCGGTGGTGCACGCCTGTAATCCCAATGGCTTGGGAGGCTGAGGCAAGAAGATCACAAGTTCAAAGCCAGTCAGGAAAAGCAGGCACTAAGCAACTCAGTGAGACCCTGTCTCTAAATAAAATACAAAATAGGGTTGGGGATGTAGTCAGTGGTCCAGTGCCCCTGAGTTCAATCCCCAGTACCCCCACCCCCTGCAAAAAGAGAGAGAGAGAGAGAGAGAGAGAGAGAGAGAGAGAGACAAGAAAAATGTCATCCTTCAATTTAGAATTCCCAGGCCCAGACTGTCTCTACTCACTATAAATTATTATTTTCCAATAACTACCTCATAATTAGCTAATTTACATTGCATGACACTTTGTACTGTGATGGAATATTTTTAAAAATCTATTTTTAGGATCAAATCAATAGATTATGAATAGAATGTCATACTGATTTAAATCATAATAGTCATGATATTTTCTGCCTTACCATGGCTTAAAGTTACATTATTTTGTTTCAAAATTTTGATGTTGATATTTGTATATCAGTCCAATATTTTTCCAATCACATGTTTTGTTGCATGTAAAAATTAACAAAATATGGCATTTCTTATTAAAAATAACATTTTTTCTTAAGTGTAAAGTATTTTTAAAAGCCACAGTTTTCGTTAGCCTTTCTAGGTTCCAAGCATTATTCTGTGTGCTGGGGTCCAAAGATGGATAAAATCTGCTTCCTGCCTTGGAGAAGCTCACAGCCCAGTGAGGAAATCACCATGCCTAGAAGGTAAGTGCAGGGGGTGGGGGCAGAGGAATAAATGCAGGAGTTAGCAAAGGTCACAGAGGGCCCTCAGGCTGGGTGCAGTGAAGCCCAGCTCAGTCAGCTTTATTATCATCCCAACCACTCAATGTGCTAAAGGAAGGAGAAATTTCAGAATCTAAAGGCAAAACCTTCTTTTAACGTATTTTGGGACAGGAGGCAAGGAGCTCTGGCTGGATGGGAGACCTGGCTAGATGGAAGTGGACTTTGTACTGGTCTCTTCAGGGACCCAGAGGCAGCAAATCCTGACCCACTGTTTCTGGGGCAGCGTTCTGGTTTCTAGAACCTGACACAAAGCTCACAGGGTTAGATCACAGGAACATGCCAGGCAAACTTGTCCCTTTTTATGTGAACTCTGCCTTGAGCTTTCTAAAAAGAATCTTCCAGAAAGAATTAAGCCACAAACTGTTTTTCTTTTCTTGGTGAACCTGTCTCCTGTAAGGATTTTTCCTGCTTCCATCCCCACCTCTGCTCTCTATGTTCTCCTTACCCAAACCTTGTTGCCTTCTAATTTCATGGGGGTTGCTATCCTTTCTGATCTTGCCCACATGCTTTGCCTGCATCATCTCAGCCTCCCCCCCGCCCCATGCCCCTGATATATGAGAAACTGTGTTAGCTCTAGGTTTATGCTCCCCCAAATTCACATGCTGCAATCCTAAGCCCTAACATGGTGGTATTAGGAGGTGGAAGGGTGATTAGATCATAAGGGTGGCGCCTTTATGAGCAGGATTAATGTCTTTATAAAACAAGTCTGAGGAAAAGACCTTAAGTTAGGACACAGCAGAAGCCATCACTTATGAGGAAGCAGACCTTCACCAGACACCATCTGCCAGTACCTTGATCTTTGCCATCTCTGTTCCAGAATTGTGAAAAAATAAATTTCTGTCAGTTATAGGACATCCTGTCTCTGCTATTCTGTCATAGCAGCTGAAATGGACTAAATTAGAAACATACCCAAAAGGAAAGCATCAGAAGCAAAAGATGAAAAGATGGCAGAATTCCCAAGGCGGAGGAGAGAACTCTTCCCGCTTATCCTGGAGGTCCATTTCCCATATTCTCAAGTGAGAACTCAGGCTCATGAATGTGGTGATTTCCCCTGAGCAGGCTTAGTACTGCTCAACTTTGGAGGGTGGGTGAAAAGCTCCAGGTGGTTATGGGATGATGCTTGTGTCCCTCCAAAGATCCTATGTTGAAGTCCTAACCCCCAATGTGGTGGTATGGAGGCCTTTGTGTGGGGTGGGGTGGGGTGGGGTGAGAGATGAGATCATGAGGATGGAGAGCCCATGGTGAGATTAGTGTCCTTACAAGTAAAAATTGAGAATCCAGAGTTCATGTTACACTCATAAGGATCCAGCCAGAAGGCTGCCATCTTCAAGTCATCAAGAAGACCCTCACCAGAATCCAACCATGCTGGTTCCTTCATCATGGATTTCCAGCCTTCAGAACTGTGAGAACATGTATGTCTGTTGTTAAGCCATTCCTTCCTTTGTTATTGTAGCCTAAGCTAACTAAAACTCAGGTTAAAATGGCTAAAAATATTGTGGTCTCTTCACTCATTTTATTTTTTCAAGGTCCTCTCTCATTTGGATTGTCCTTCAATTAACCTGAAATACTGACATTTTATTATCCTGCCACATATTCACCCACAAAAAGTACAAGCCATGGAGCAAAGAACTCCTGATTATTATCCCTGTCCGATTGTGGCAAGGGCTGTGTTTCAAGGTCTCCCTACAAATTAATGTTTCTCTAAGGGTAGTTCCCCCCAGTTGCATAATCAGAATTCAGATTTCTGCCTTCCCCCTCTCCTCTCAGGGGAGAGGAGGAGGAGGAAGGTAAGCTGAATTCCACCCCTACCCCCTATCTCCTGATTTAAACTCGTAAGGGGGGGTCCGGCGGAGCGTCGGAGGGAGAGACCACACAAGAGACTGGCTCCATGCAATTGGCAAAAGGGGATATATTGGGGATCCATTCCAGCGCACTGGGACTCTGTGCTCACTCAAGAAGGGAGAGCAGCCCAGAGCCCCGAGCAGAGGTTCAAACAGAGCTTAAGTACACTTTTTGGGGAGGGCGGGAGGCTTTGCATACATCAGAACAAATCATCATGAGGCGCGGGGAAATTGAACAACAACTCTGAGACGTGATTGGCACATTCATTGGTGGGAACAGATCGGGCGGGGGTGATTGGTCATTCGTAAGCGGGTTACACATTCAAACTGATTGGTCCGGGCCCTGAGACGAACTGCACAGGGCCCTAGGCTAAATGGCCAGTAGGGTGTTGTCTTAACTATCTCAGGAATCTGGGTGTAACAGAGGAACTTAATAATACCTAATCTTTTACATTCAAGCTTTCCAGCTTAGAAACTTTACCCTTTCAGACTCATTGCTCCAGGAAATATGTTGGAATTGCTTTTCTTCCCAATTTAGAAATTATCTAGTTTCCCTAACACTCATGCCCACTCGGCCTCCCTGCAAGCCTGTGTTTTCCCCACAAAGAGAAGGACGCATTTGCTCAGCGGGCCTCCCCCACACCACTACAGGATCACTCTGTCTCCCCTCCTCTCTCACAGCCAAGCCCATGGCACGTTGCCCAGCTGGCTGGCAAGTCCTGGCTGCCCAAGAGCTCTTCAGTTGTCTCTTTAAAATTTGTTATCCACATGTACAGAAATGACCATTTGGAGTCACTCTCATGTTTCTCTGCCATGTGACACTCACCCAAAGAGATCATGTGTGGAGGAAACGTGCCCCTTTGACAGAGATGTTATTTCAGGGGGTGTCCTCTTTCAAAGGGTTCTCCCTTTATCTCAGCTATCAAATTGTTCCTAGTTCCATAAAAGCAGGGCAGCTATTGTGATGGAAATTTATATACACAGTGTAAATGCTGAGCTTGTTTGTTATTTGAAAGAAGCTGCTAACCACTGAATAGATCAGGTGTGTCCTGGTCCTAATTCAAGCCGTGGATTCAAAGGCTGGTCCTGAAGCAAATCCCTCCCTCTTCCTTATTCAGATTACAAAGTCCACGGAGGAGGAAGCAAGTGCCTCTGATCAGCTGAACACCAGGAGCCAGGTCTCCTGGCCCTGAGTGTGAGAGTGTGGAGCCCCTGCTATTGGGAGCCTGACTTGCCAATGCCTTGGGTTAGTTAGTCGTCTCACTCCTCCTCTCCTGGGAGAATTCACTATTCCTTTTTAAAGTACAACAACATTTTGAGGGGTATTTGTTTTTCTTATCCCATAACTGGACTTCTGCTCCCATGTACTATAAGAGATTAAGATCTACTACCAGTACCCTGGAATGAATCCATAAAAATCTCACCTGTGAGTCATTTTGAATTGAAAAAGTTTCTGAGGGGCCACTACAGAAAGTTAAAGAGAAGGTTTCTAAATCAGGCAAGAACTAAAAGTCATAGTAAAGATGGAGTGTTAATTCATGAAGCACAGGCACTTTTAACAATTGAAGATAACTAAATGTACACACATTCAGAGCTTCAAGGGATTTTAAAGTTATGTGTCTATTTCTAAAACTTAAAAATTATACATGTAGGCCCAATATCTATGAGCAAAGTGGTGACAGATTTTCATGTGGATATTGGACACTTGTTTATCACCCTTTTAGAAATGTCTATTCAAGTCCCTTTATCATTTTTACATTGTGTTTATTTATTATTGAATTGTAAGAGCTTCTATATATTTTAGACATAATTTTTAAAATCAGATGTATGATTTGCATATATTTCTCCAGTTCTGTGAATTTCCTTTAATTTTCTTGATACTACGTCTATTTTAAATTTTTAAAATTTTGTTATAAATACATGACAGTAGAATGCATTTTGACACATCATACATAAATGGAGTATAACTTCTCATTCTTCTGGTTGGACATTATGTTGAAACACACCAGTCATGTATTCATATATGCACATAGGGTAATAATATCTGATTCATTCTACTTTCCTTCCTGATTCCATTCTCCCTCCTCTCCTTTCATTCCCCTCTGCCTAGTCCAAAGCATCTCTATTCTCCCCCCCATTGTGAATTAGATAGTACTACCCCTTGAAACAAACAAAAAAAACTTTTAGTTTTGATGAAGTCCATTTATCTACTTTTCATTTTGTCACCTGTTCTTTGGGTATTATATCTAAGAGGGCTTTGCCTAACTCAAGGTCAAGAAGGTTTACTTCTACATTTTCTTGTAAGAGTTCTTATATTTGGGTATATGATGCATATATTAGAAAAGGGGCCAACATACTTTTTGTTGTTGTTGTTTTAGGTACTGAGGTTCAAATTCAGGGGTGCTTTACCACTGAGCCACATCCTCTTTTTATCTTTTATTTTGAGACAATAATTTCTTAAGTTACCAAGACTGGCCTGACATTTGTAATCCTCCTGCCTCAGCCTCAGGAGTCACTAGGACTATAGGCATATTCCACCAGAACCATCTTTCTTTGGCATATATTTATTTATTCAGTAGTCTCAGCATCATTTTTTTATTTTTTAAAAAAGTTGCAGATGAACACAATACTTTATTTATTTATTTATTTATTTTTATGAGGTGCTGAGGATCAAACCCAGTGCCTCACATGTGCTAGGTAAGTGCTTTACCACTGAGCCACAGCCAAAGCTCCTCAGCATCATTTTTTAAAAAGACAACTCTTTCTCCATTGAATTGTCCTGGCCCTTCTGTTTTTTCCCCCCCAAAATCACATTATATCAAAATCTGGAAAGAGACCCTTCTTTCCAAGGGTCCCCAGCAGGGTGAGTAAAGCACTAGATTTAGTTTTAGTTTTTCTAATAAAAAATTGGTCAACTTGATGCCAGGAGCAGGAAGCCTGTATGCAGGATGTGTGTCTCCTTTTCATGTGGGATGTGGGCTTTCAGAGGATTGGACTATTCCCTTCCCAGGATCCTCTAGCACACATCAGTTTCTCCCCCTGTGACTACCATGGCCTCAGCCCAGTCTCTGTAGGTTAAGAGGACTCCCATGTCTCCATGTCCTTAAAAACTTTCTCTCCCACTTAAAAATAAATAAATAAATAAATGGCCAATTGCCCTCATCTCTCACATATCAGTCCTGCTCCTCTAGGGGTCACTGGACACCCTCTTGTGTTGGGTCCTGTTCTAGTGTAGGCTGTCCAGCTCTAATCACCTCAAATAGGACCAAAGCCTCACAAAACCCACCTCCAATGGAGGAGCTCTAAAAAGAATTGCCTATCAGGAGCCCACTTGTAAGGATTCTGGTTCATAGGTCTGGGGTGTGGAAGCCCAGATGGCTGTGAGTGTGAGTGT
Source organism: Urocitellus parryii (assembly GCF_045843805.1). Classification (NCBI taxonomy): domain Eukaryota; kingdom Metazoa; phylum Chordata; class Mammalia; order Rodentia; family Sciuridae; genus Urocitellus; species Urocitellus parryii. The sequence continues at coordinate 114,273,955 of NC_135537.1, read as the reverse complement.
GTATGTCTGTGTGTGTGTGTGTGTGTGTGTACATATATATGTATGTTTAACTATGCATATATATCTATATATAATGTAGAGCTATAGCTACTGTGTAATTATATTTAACATATACCTGTAGCTATATTTCTAAATTCCTTCAGGTGCTTCCAATGCTTAAGTCTGTCTAGAAGAATTGTGGAGAGTGGAAATTGTATCATGTTTCCTGTTGTGCCCACATCAGGGACTTGTACTTGTTGGGTGCTCATCCCACATTCAGTGCATAAAGTAATTAATTCCTACATGTAGTTGTAGCTGAGAAGCCCATCCCAGGACCCAGGGTCCTGTTTTTACACTTCCCAAGTTAAGCCATCAGGACTTAGTGATGTGCACAGTACTGGGAATATACAAATTAAACAGAAAGCTCATCTCCAGCTTCCATCACCCCTTGGAAGTGACAGACATGGACACATATGACGTGAAAGGATCAGCCCAGCAGAGTATAAGCCAATTATGAAAAGGAGGGATTCCTAGAATGAAAACATCCTGGTAATTCAGAGTATTGCATGTGGGCAGGAGGGGCAGAGGTTTGAACTCTGAATTTTTGGGAATTATCAAAAACTTATTCTCCAAGTTTTAGGACCCAGTGAGTCCACTATGGTTAAAATTGCTGAGTGGTGTTTGAAGAGAAAAAGACCTGGAATTCTAGGCACAGGTATCCTCCTGGGAGAATAATGTGGAGGCTGGTAGGGCTGGGCAGAGTGAGGAAGAGAGGAAGATCAGGAGTTGGAGACAGCCTGCAGGGCCAGCTTGAGTAGGGCCTTTCCACATATTGACTTTTATCTTAACAGGCAAGTGACATGCACTGGCTTCAACAGGGCATCAAGGTCAGAAGCGAGGAGATCAGGTAAGAAACTATTTGCAACAACTTAGAGGGCTGATGGCTTCAAGGAAGTAATTCTGGTGAGAATAGAAGGCTATTGCCATTGTGTATATGAAAAAGAAATGACAAGTGCTTTTTATGAAGTTTACTGTTAGTGAGACATGTACTAATTCAGTCCTCACAACAACCACATCAGAGGGACTAGTATTAGCATCCCAACTCAACAATGGAAGATCCACTGAAACACAAAGATATTAAGTAATTTGCCCAAAGTCAAATGGCTCATAAGCAGGACTCACCTCCAGGTTCATACCATTAAGCACTCAAGCACTGAACTTCCTCTGTCCCTCTCAGAAGTGTCAGATTTGGACAAGATAATCTGACTCTAATCATTGCTCCCTCCATGCCTTTTGGCCAAAGCAGAGCCTGGGTTTCAGCCCAAGGACATGAGTACCAGAAGAAAGAGAGAAAGTACATTGGATGAAAGCAATTTGTAGCAGGTGCACAGTTCTACAATGAGGTAAAACTGGTTCTCCAGCCCTGCTGGCTCCATGAGCCACAGTGAGTTGTGTCAACACAGATTCAGTGGGGTAGTGCCTGGGAGATTTGCATGCCCCCCACTCACACACACACACACACACACACACACACACACACACATACACTCAATTGCCACACATTAGAATCTTCCCTCTCACCCTTCTTTACCAATGACTTAGTGGAGGAAAAAGGAAGCGATCTATCTATGGTTGGTTTGCAGCTGCCAAAGGGACAGATTTGTTGGCGAGCATTGAATAGAGGGCACAATCTATAAAATGCTGGCATTGTCAAGAGCTGGTCCTAAGGAGTGTGTGGTGTGTGTGTGCGTGCGCGTGTGGGGGAGGGGTTGTCAGCTACAGGGACCATGGCTCCAGAGGAGTAAGTAACACATAAGGAAATGGAGCTACACATATCAAAGACAAGAAATCCAGGCCCACTGATTAGGAAAACACAGAGTCATTCTGAAACGCGGACAGAGATCGTATTGCTCTTTCATGTAGAGCCAAAAAGAACTTGAGCCTGTGTTGATTGTGCCTGAGAAACAGCCTCAGTCCCAAGGGACACAGGTAAGTGCAAATACAGTGGCAGGAAATGCTGTACTTCTGGCCTCAGAGCCCCAGAACTCCCAGATAATACTCCTAGGACCTTGGCTAGTACCTGCCTCACCTCAGACACCAGGCACTGCCAGGAGGGCCCCCAGAAAGCCCTGTTGGGCAACCAAAATGGGAAGGTCCAAGGGAATCCTTAAATTTCCTCATTAGCCTCAAGATAACTGTGGGTAGAGGGGGGTAACTTTCAGTTCATGACCATTTGCCATGGCACAGAAATGTCAGGACATGGGGGATTGGTCCTGGGAGAAGGAAAAGGAAAGACTGAATCTCTCTCTCTCTCTCTCTCTCTCTCTCTCTCTCTCTCTCTCACACACACACACACACACACACACACACACACACACGCACACATACAATGAAGAGGAAACAAGCATGGAAAATACCTCCCCAAATGTGAACCTTGTACAGTGCCTCTGCCCCCAGGGGTGCCAGTCATACAGAGTCCATTTTTAATGATGGATAAAAGCAGGAGGCAGGGAGGGAGTTCTAAGAATGGGATATATGGGGTCACTAGTGAGGAGAGAATTAGTAAATAAATTTGCAATCTTCTCCCAAGTCCTCCTCAACACACACTCTAAAAGGAAGAAAGTCATGTATACTAGACTCTACCATTCTTCCTTGCACTGTTCTAGAGTTGATGAGTTATAATGGGCAAAATGAACAACAACAACAAAATACTGGGAGAAAATGAGAAGCCGGTAGGTTCCCATTAGACATAATAGAGAGACTGAACAAGACCAGGGCAGATCTTCTAGGAGGGGAGGCGGGAAGAAGAGAATGAGGATGACACCTCCACCAGCTAGACAGGTGGAGGGAGAAAGGTAAGGACTTTGGAAGCAGCTCCCCTTGTGTGCGAGGGCGTGAAGGCAGAGGAGGCAGGAGAAAAGTTATGTTTCTGATGTTTAATACATTTTGGTAGGGTTTTGTTTGTATGAGAGGGACACAAATATTTTGTGTGATTTGTGTTCATTTTGAAAAAATTTTAGTAAACAATTGAGGTAGATATTGGATTAATTGAGCTGACATGAGATATCAAGGTCAAAATAAGTGACCTTGAAGAGAAAGGGGCACAAACAAGACTCTGGTTGCATACTATGTTCCCAGAGGTCTGGGGTGCCTTGGGGAATCCAAATAGAGAGGGATCCAGGGGGAACCAGCAGATAGAGTGAGTCCCCTTCTCTATTTTAGCCAGAGGAGCTCCATTTTTAGTATCTATTTAATAGATAAGGCAGGATTCAGTGTAAGATTTTCTTTGGGAAAAAGGGGATTCCTGTGGTAAATAAAGTTTGAGAACAGCGATTTAGTCCATGTCCCTTATGCTATGGAGAAGTGAACTGAGCTCTTCAAGGTCAGTTCGTCACAGTCAGTGACCTGTTCAAGGACCAGCTGCTTAGTTTTTAAGCCAACAACAATCTTAGAGACAGCTTGGCTGTCCACTGGACTCCCCTCTACATATCCCTGCATCTAGACACAGAGATTTTGGACTCAACCCTGTCCCTTTTGTGAGAGCCAGCAATTTAAGCTTTCTTTGGGAATATGTAAAAACCATTCTCCAACTACCACATTCCTACATACACAAATCTAAAAACCATTCTAAAACACACAAATTCCTCCATTCCAAGTCCAACACCAACATCTAGAAGCCAAAATTGCACAGCCATCCAGCACCTTGGCTTTGCTCCTGAGGCAATGAGGTTTGGGTGCTGGGAGTTTGTTTTCTTTGTTCTAACTCAACTCTTATGACAATTCCTTGCTGAGATCTAGTTTGGCAACATTCTAGAAGTAAAGGGGACATCGGCTTTGCTCCCTGGTGAAGGGTTAACCTTGCCACCAACTCGACCCTCTCCTTGAAGGTAACGGCCCTCTCCTTTTTCCTTCCCCCCATCAGCTGTCTCAGATATAGCAGTCGGTAACAACTAAATGCTATAAAAGCTACTTTCTTTTTCTTATTAAAAAACAAACAAGAAGCCATTAATTAGCAAGCAGGGAGGTTAGGGACTGCCATTAGGTGGAATCCCGCCAGCCAAGCCCACACGGACCCTTGGGCCGAGCACGGGATCTCAGAAGGGGAAGGAAGCGGTACAGTCCCATCCCCCACAGCGGACACTCCACCGAGGCAGTCAGCGGCCACCATCCGGGAAAGCTGAAGGATACACCGCCACTCTCCTTCAGAGTGCAACATCAAAACAGGTCGGTGTCATTCAGCTCACCCCCCAGACAGCGGGAATTCGCATAAAATCTCTCCTAGACTTGCCGGGAGAGGGAGTATCAAGCTGAGCCTCCATAAAGACTAGGGGGAAACTAGAGACACCTGACCTCCAACCCCTCCTCCCAGTAGCAGCCAAAACAAAACCTGGCTAGCCAGCGCTGGGGGAGGGGCAAGCAGAAAAAATCAAAGTGATAGAGTGCCAGGGATCCCAACAGCCTGCCTCAGGACCCGGGAGATCCAGGCCAACTGATTCGCGCAGCCTGCCCTGCGGCTACAGAAGGCGTGGCGCCTCAGTGAAGCCATTAATTAGCAAGCAGGGAGGTTAGGGACTGCCATTAGGTGGAATCCCCCCAGCCAAGCCCACAGGGACCCTTGGGCCGAGCACGGGATCTCAGAAGGGGAAGGAAGCAGTACAGTCCCATCCCCCACAGCGGACACTCCACCGAGGCAGACAGCGGCCACCATCCGGGAAAGCTGAAGGATACACCGCCACTCTCCTTCAGAGTGCAACATCAAAACAGCGGACACTCCACCGAGGCAGTCAGCGGCCACCATCCGGGAAGGCTGAAGGATACACCGCCACTCTCCTTCAGAGTGCAACATCAAAACAGCGGACACTCCATCCAGGCAGTCAGCGGCCACCATCTGGGAAAGCTGAAGGATACACCACCACTCTCCAACAGCTTGCAACATCAGAACAGCCAGCAGCGGGACCCCGGAGATCCAGGCCAACTGATTTGCGCGGCCTGCCCAGCAGCTACAGAAGGCATGGCGCCTCAGAGAAGCCATTAATTAGCAAGCAGGGAGGTTAGGGACTGCCATTAGGTGGAATCCCGCCAGCCAAGCCCACCGCCCACGCCCGGAACAGGCCAAGCGACCTGCCAGCATGGTAGTCACGACACCCCAATTGGAATAGGGACAGAGCAGAGCCGCCTTCCACTCCCGGAACAGGCCCAGAGAGCCACCAGCGTGGTAGACACGTCACCCCAATTGGAGTAGGGGCACAGCCGCCGCCCGCACCTGCAAGGGAGACTTTTCAAGTATACAAGAGCAACATAAATAAATAGGGGGTAAATTTCAAAACACAACAGTTGCACCAAGCAGAAAGAAACGCGAGCAGTATGAAAAGACAAGGAAAGAAAGGACCACAAGCAATGCAGGTCAACTCAACTTTAGAAGAGGTAATAGCTGCAACAGATGGAATATCAGATAAAGAGTTCAGGATATATATGCTTCAGATGATCTGGAGTCTCAAGGAAGACATGAGACAGCAAAATCAGACAATGAAAGATCACATTGACAACCAAATCCAGGAAGTAAAAGATCAATTTCACAGGGAGATAGAGGTAATAAAAAACAAACAAATAGAAATTCTAGAAATGGAGGAAACAATAAACCAACTTAAAAACTCAATTGAGAATACTACCAGCAGAGTAGATCACTTAGAAGAGAGAACATCAGACAATGAAGACAAAGTATTTCAACTGGAAAAGAACATAGACAGCTCAGCAAGTCTGTTAAGAAACCATGAGCAGAACATCCAAGAATTATGGGACAATATCAAAAGACCAAATTTAAGAGTCATTGGGATACAGGAAGGCACAGAGCTCCATTCCAAAGGAATAAACAGTCTATTCAGTGAAATAATACGAGAAAACTTCCCAGAATTGAAGATTGAGACAGAATCCCAAATCCTAGAAGCCTACAGGACGCCGAATGTGCAAAATCATAAGAGATGCACACCTAGACACATTATAATAAAGATGTCCAACATACAGAATAAGGAGAGAATTTTAAAAGCTGCAAGAGAAAGAAAGCAGATTACATTTAGGGGTAAACCAATCAGGATAACAGCTGATCTCTCAACACAGACTCTGAAAGCTAGAAGATCCTGGAATAACATATTTCAAACACTGAAAGAAAATGGGTTCCAACCAAGAATCGTGTATCCGGCGAAATTAAGCTTCAGGTTAGAAGATGAAATTAAAACCTTCCACGATAAACAAAAGTTAAAAGAATTCGCAGCTAGAAAACCATCTCTTCAAAAAATCCTTGGCAAAACATTACAGGAAGAGGAAATGGAAAATAACATTGAAAACCAACAATGGGAGGTAGGACAGTAAAGGGGGGAAAGTAGTCAAAGAGGATAACAAATCAGGTTTAGTAACATCAATAAACAAATATGGATAGAAGAACAAACCATATCTCAATAATAACCCTAAATGTTAATGGCTTAAACTCACCAATTAAGAGACACAGGCTAGTAGAATGGATCAAAAAACAAGACCCAACAATATGCTGTCTACAGGAGATGCATTTGATAGGAAAAGATATACATAGACTGAAGGTGAAAGGTTGGGAAAAATCATATCACTCATATGGACCGCGGAAACAAGCAGGAGTGTCCATAATCATATCTAATAAAATAGATTTCAAGCCAAAGCTAATCAAAAGGGATATAGAAGGACACTTCATACTGCTCAAGGGAACCATACACCAACAAGACATAACAATCATAAATATATATGCCCCAAATAATGGTGCAGCTGTGTTCATCAAGCAAACTATTCTCAAGTTCAAGAGTCTAATAGACCACCATACAATAATCATGGGAGACTTCAACACACCTCTCTCACCACTGGACAGATCTTCCAAACAAAAGTTAAATAAGGAAACTATAGAACTCAATAACACAATTAACAACCTAGACTTAATTGACATATATAGACTATACCACCCAACATCAAGTAGCTACACTTTTTTCTCAGCAGCACATGGAACCTTCTCAAAAATAGACCATATACTATGTCACAGGGCAACTCTTAGACAATACAAAGGGGTAGAGATAATACCATGCATCTTATCTGATCATAATGGAATGAAACTGAAAATCAATGATAAAAGAAGAAAGGAAAAATCAAGCATCACCTGGAGAATGAACAATAGGTTGTTGAGTGATCAATGGGTTTTAGAAGACATCAAGGAGGAAATTAAAAAATTCCTAGAGTTAAATGAAAACACAGACACAACATATCGGAATCTATGGGACACATTGAAAGCAGTTCTAAGAGGAAAATTCATTGCTTGGAGTTCATTCCTCAAAAAAAGAAAAAACCAACAAATAAATGATCTCATACTTCATCTCAAAATCCTAGAAAAAGAAGAGCAAAACAACAGCAAAAGAAGTAGAAGGCAAGAAATAATTAAAATCAGAGCTGAAATTAATGAAATTGAAACAAAAGAAACAATTGAAAAAATTGACAAAGCTAAAAGCTGGTTCTTTGAAAAAATAAATAAAATTGACAGACCCTTAGCCATGCTAATGAAGAGAAGAAGAGAGAGAACCCAAATTACTAGCAAACTGGATGAAAAAGGCAATATCACAACAGACACTTCAGAAATACAGAAGATAATCAGAAATTACTTTGAATCCTTATACTCCAATAAAATAGAAGATAGTGAAGGCATAGATAAATTCCTTGAGTCCTATGATCTGCCCAGATTGAGCCAGGAGGATATAGACAACCTAAACAGACCAATAACAATAGAGGAAATAGAAGAAACCATCAAAAGACTACCAACTAAGAAAAGCCCAGGACCGGATGGGTATACAACAGAGTTTTACAAAACCTTTAAAGAGGAACTAACACCAATACTTTTCAAGCTATTTCAGGAAATAGAAAAAGAGGGAGAACTTCCGAATTCATTCTACGAGGCCAACATCACCCTGATTCTGAAACCAGACAAAGACACTTCAAAGAAGGAAAACTACAGACCAATATCTCTAATGAACCTTGACGCAAAAATCCTCAATAAAATTCTGGCGAATCGGATTCAAATACATATCAAAAAAATTATACATCATGATCAAGTAGGATTCATCCCTGGGATGCAAGGCTGGTTTAATATACGGAAATCAATAAATGTTATTCACCACATCAATAGACTTAAAAATAAGAACCATATGATCATCTCAATAGATGCAGAAAAAGCATTCGACAAAGTACAGCATCCCTTTATGTTCAAAACGCTAGAAAAATTAGGGATAACAGGATCATACCTCAACATTGTAAAAGCAATCTATGATAAGCCACAGGCCAGCATCATTCTGAATGGAGAAAAATTGAAGGCATTCCCTCTAAGATCTGGTACAAGACAGGGATGCCCTCTCTCACCACTTCTGTTCAACATAGTCCTCGAAACACTGGCCAGAGCAATTAGACAGACAAAAGAAATTAAAGGCATAAAAATAGGAAAAGAAGAACTTAAATTATCACTATTTGCAGATGATATGATTCTATACCTAGCAGCCCCAAAAGGGTCTACAAAGAAGCTATTAGAGCTAATAAATGAATTCAGCAAAGTGGCAGGATATAAGATCAACACGCATAAATCAAAGGCATTCCTGTATATGAGCGACAAATCCTCTGAAACGGAAATGAGGACAACTACTCCATTCACAATATCCCCCCCAAAAATAAAATACTTGGGAATCAACCTAACAAAAGAGGTGAAAGATTTATACAATGAAAATTACAGAACCCTAAGAAAGACATAGAAGAAGACCTTAGAAGATGGAAAAATATACCCTGCTCATGGATAGGCAGAACTAACATCATCAAAATGGCGATATTACCAAAAGTCCTATATAAGTTCAATGCAATGCCAATCAAAATCCCAACAGCATATCTTGTAGAAATAGATAAAAGAATCATGAAATTCATATGGAATAATAAAAGACCCAGAATAGCAAAAACAATACTAAGCAGGAAGTGTGAATCAGGCGGTATAGCGATACCAGACTTCAAACTATACTACAGAGCAATAGTAACAAAAACAGCATGGTACTGGTACCAAAACAGGCGGGTGGACCAATGGTACAGAATAGAGGACACAGTAACCAATCCACAAAACTACAACTATCTTATATTTGATAAAGGGGCTAAAAGCATGCAATGGAGGAAGGATAGCATCTTCAACAAATGGTGCTGGGAAAACTGGAAATCCATCTGCACCAAAATGAATCTGAATCCCTATCTCTCGCCGTGCACAAAAGTTAACTCAAAATGGATCAAGGAGCTTGATATTAAATCAGAGACACGGCATCTGATAGAAGAAAAAGTTGGTTATGATCTACACGCTGTGGGATCGGGCTCCAAATTCCTCAATAGGACACCCATAGCGCTAGAGTTAACAACTAGAATCAACAAATGGGACTTACTCAAACTAAAAAGTTTTTTCTCAGCAAAAGAAACAATAAGAGAGATAAACAGGGAGCCTACATCCTGGGAACAAATCTTTACTCCACACACTTCAGATAGAGCCATAATAACCAGAATATACAAAGAACTCAAAAAATTAGACAATAAGATAACAAATAACCCAATCAATAAATGGGCCAAGGACCTGAACAGACACTTCTCAGAGGAGGACATACAATCAATCAACAAGTACATGAAAAAATGGTCACCATCACTAGCAGTCAGAGAAATGCAAATCAAAACTACCCTAAGATACCATCTCACTCCAGTAAGACTGGCAGCCATTAGGAAGTCAAACAACAATAAGTGCTGGAGAGGATGCGGGGAAAAGGGCACTCTTGTTCATTGCTGGTGGGACTGCAAATTGGTGCAGCCAATTTGGAAAGCAGTATGGAGATTTCTCGGAAAGCTGGGAATGGAACCACCATTTGACCCAGCTATTCCCCTTCTCAGTCTATTCCCTAAAGCCCTAACAAGAGCATGCTACAGGGACACTGCTACATCGATGTTCATAGCAGCTCAATTCACGATAGCAAGACTGTGGAACCAGCCTAGATGCCCTTCAATAGATGAATGGATAAAAAAAATGTGGCATTTATACACTATGGAGTATTACTCTGCATTAAAAAATGACAAAATCATAGAATTTGGAGGGAAATGGATGGCATTAGAGCAGATTATGCTAAGTGAAGCTAGTCAATCTTTAAAAAACAAATACCAAATTACTCCTTTGATATAAGGGGAGTAAACAAGGACAGGGTAGGGACGAAGAGCTTAAGAAGAATATTTACATTAAACAGGGATGAGAGGCGGGAGGGAAAGGGAGTGAGAAGGGAAATTGCATGGAAATGGAAGGCGATCCTCAGGGTTATACAAAATGTCATATAAGAGGAAAGGAGGGGTAAGACAAGAGAATACAAATGGAAGAAATGATTTACAGTAGAAGGGGTAGAGAGAGAAAAGGGGAGGGGAGGGGAGGGGAGGGGAGGGGGGATAGTAGACAATAGGACAGACAGCATAATACATCAGACACTACAAAGGCAATATGTCAATCAATGGAAGGGTAACTGATGTGATACAGCAATTTGTATATGGGGTAAAAGCGGGAGTTCATAATCCACTTGAATCAAACCGTGTAATACGATGTATTAAGAACTATGTAATGTTATGAACGACCAATAAAAAAAAAATCAGGCTGGGGTTGTGGCTCAGTGGTAGAACACTTGCCTTGCATGTGTGAGGCATTGGGTTCGATTCTCAGCACTGCATATAAATAAATGAATAAAATAAAGGTCCATCAACAACTAAAAAAATTTAAAAGATTATTTTAAAAAAAATTAAAACCAAGATGGTTATGACTGTGAGAGGTGACCTGATCAAACCAGGGCTTGTTCATCCCCATGACACATCTTATGTTTTTTACCAGTTTTTAGCATTTTAGGGAAGATATGATTTCGGGGCATACCTTTCCCTAAAACACTTCTCAACTGTTCTAATTATCTTCAAAGACTCATAGCAATCAGCACAACTCAGGAATATGATTTTGTAAAAAGGTGAGAGTATTTTGAAACTCAACTACCATCTGATAAGCAAAATTGCACCACTTAGCACACCAATTATCAGCTCAAGAGTAACAATAACAAAACAGCTTTCCTCACGCTGAAAAATCCTAAAATCAGCCGGCAAATCAAACCAAATTCGAAATGTGTTGATGTAATTTCAACCAATAGGAATCAATGAGCTGCAATCATTACGTCCACTTTAAAAAATTCACATTTGACCAGTAACAAAAGATCACACTTGATTCTCATCTTTGAGCAGCTCCTATCTTATCTTCCTTCCCTGCAGAGGGCTTGGGGTGGCTTTTTCTCTTCAGGCTTATGTGAAATAGTCTCATCCCCCACCTTCACCTCATAACCAGGGCTGGTACTGAGTTACCTATAGGATTCAGTCTCACCTTCCCTGAGCTCACAATAAATGAGAGAAATCAAGCCATGACATGTAAATAGAACAGAAATTCAACTGCATTGTGTTGAAGTGTGCCAAACTGATGGCAAAGAGGAGGAAGTGACTTACCCTGTCAGGAGACATCCTGGCAACTCTCTGCCTGACTTAGAAGTCTAGGTTTTCAGTGAGTGTTAGAGGTTCCCTGGGGATTTGGGCCAGAAGGAACAACATGAATAAAGACATACACTTAAAAACTGTGGCACCAATTTGAAGAAAGCAAAGAAATTCAGAGTTGCTATAGCAACACCAAGCAGGTGATGGGCAGTCAAGGAAGGTGAAAATAGAAAGGCAATTGGAATAGATATTAAAGGCCCTGAATTTGCCATTTTTAGAAAATTTGAATTTATTCTGGAAATAATTTGTAAGATACATGCATTTCTTTTTCTTTTTATTTTACAAATTTCAAAAGTAATATACACTCATTATGAAATTTTAAAAAATTAATAGGAAAGGAATCACCCACAATCTTACCTCCAAAGAGAAGCAACATTAACGTTTTGACTTGTCATTTCAGATACACACACACAACCACACACACATACACACACTCACAGGCCCAGATGTGCAGATGATCTTATTACTGGTTTTTTTTAATGTAACCACATACTGCGAAAACTTTCTATCTCATTAGATAGAATTTATAAAATCTACATAATATCCTACCCTATAGCTATATCAAAATTTATTTAACTAATCCTCTACTGAGGATATTAGACCATTTATAATTTTTCCACATTTTAATGAAGCTATAAAGAACATGTATATCTGATTCTGTTTGCATAATTGCTTGCTTGTTGCCATAATTTAAAATTGCAATTTCTAATTCAAAGAGAGTACAAAGTTTAAAGTCTTTAATTTATATTTCAAAATTGTTCTTGAGGCAAGCTATACCATTAAATGCCACTTAGGGTATAAAAGTGTCAATTTCCTTATTTCCTTGCCATTATTAGGTATTGCATTTCTATAATTTTTGCCAATTTGTTGGCCAAAACTAATATATTATCAACACTTAACTTACATTTAATTACTACAGGGGTAATTTTTAAATATCCATTAGCCTTTTTCATTTTCCTTTTTAATGAAATGCCTGTCCCTGTTCTAGGACCATTTTTCTAGTAAGATATTTTTATTTTTCTTATTTATAAAAACTACTTATACAACATTAAACTTTTGCATCTTACAAATACTTTTTCAAACCTGCTGATTTTTTTATAATTTTGTTTACAGTAATTGAAGACCAAACAGGTTTTGAATTTCTATGAGGGCAAAACCATCAATCTCTTCTTTAAGAAAAGCGTATCTCTGAGATCAGATGCCAATTTGCTTTCATATCTCCTATTTAAATATTTAGTGTATTATAAATGTATTTGATGTTTGGGGTCAACAAGTATCTAGTTCATCACTGTAGTAGGATGAATAATGGCCACTCAAAGATATCAGGTTCTAATCCCTAGAACCTGTAAGTATTATCACATGCATTAAAAAAAAAATTTTTTTTTATCTTGACAATTGTGATTAAGTTGAAGATCTTGATTCGAGAAGATTATCCTGAATTATCTGTATGGTCTATAAGCCCAATCAGTGTCTTCACACGAAATATGCAGAGGGAGGTTTGACACACACAGAAGAGAAGGCCATGAGAGGATGGTGGCAGAGATCGGACAGATGCCACCAGAAGCCTGGGACAAGCAAGGGACAGAGTCGCATCTATGTCTCCAGAGAGAGTTCAGTCCTGCTGGCACTGATTTCAGATTAGTGAAACTGATTTTGGACTTCCAGTCTCCAGATCTATGAAAGAATAACTCTCTACTCCTCTAAACCATCAAGTTTGTGGTAATTTGTTATTGCAGCCCTACCAAATAAAAAACAATGAATCTTTTTTTCTTACTTGTGTGAAATGTCATCTGTATCACATATAAACTACTTGTATATCTATATATATCTATATCTATCTATATATATCTATATCTATCTATATATATCTATATCTATCTATCTATATATATATATATATATATATATATATCCGTTGGCTTCTAAGTTTATTCTCAGTCTATTCTTATGTCAGTAAACATCATGTGAATTATCATGTCTTCCAATTTCCTCTCTGGCAATACAAACATTCCTTTGTTATTTTTTTCCAAAGTACGTTTACCATTCTTAATTAGACTTCCAGATAACAGAAGACTTAGAATAACTCTTTAAAGTTCTCTTAAGAATTTCATTTAGGGATACATATGTTATGTTCATAAATTAATTTGAAAAGAAATTACCTTTTAAAAATATTTCTTGTTCCCATTTAAAAAGTAGGTGTATATTATTAAAATCATTATTTTATGTCCCACAGTAACTCAAAAATTTCCTTCATATAGTTCTGCCCATTTCTAAGTGTCTACCTAGTGTGTTCTCCCCACCCCCATCATTCATTCCTTCCTGTCTTATCCTTCTTTTCATCCCTTTCTCCCTGTCTTTCTGCCTTCTTCCTTCTTTTTCCTTTGTTTCTTTCTCTGTTGTTGCTTATATAATGTTTTTGAGCAGAGGAATGGCATATGATTTCTTCCTTGGCAGGTAATTTAAATTTCCAACTTTGTTGTGTGATTTTCTTGGGCTAATACTGAAACTCATTTTTAGGTTCTAGCAGATGCCATGTGGGTGGTGGCAAGAGGGAGTGCAAGTTTATGATGTGTAGGGGGTGGGGGTCGGGACACAGCCTGTCATTTTTAATTAGCACTTGATAATCAAGGGATTGTTATTCATATATTTGGAAATTGGGTACAGCAGGGCCTTGTGACTGTTTTAAAGAGAAAAAAATAGGTCCCCAAGAGCTGCAGTTAGAAGCCCTTGAGTTCTAATCAATCATCATCTATCCCTTTATCTTAGATGTGTTGGGGGGTGGGGGACCCTCCTGCACCTCTGTCTGAGCCTCAGCCCTTCAGTCAGGATGTACAGCATGAGCCAGGCAGGAAGTTGTGGAAAAAGGGGTGGCCAACAGCTCTGCAGAACAGACCTCTGGTTTCCCAACCAAGACCATCACAAGAAAGAGTGTGGTGAAGATGAACTCAGTAAAGACACAGGGAAAGAAAGACATGACACTCTTCATCAGTGGGAGAAATGGATTAAAAAGAAGGTAACAATCTCCACTTTACTTTTGCCATCCTAAATGTGCAGAAAAACTGAGGCCCGTGGTTTCCAGTCTTGGGAAAGAAATGGAGCAGATGTTTAATGGCACCTCTTGTAATGCACTGCTTTAATGATCACGGAAGACTAATTAATTGATGGTGATAACAATGATAATATCATTTTATTAAAATGCAAGAGCAATCTGTAAAAAAATAAATCATCTTCTTTGCTAAACAGACTTTCTTTTGCTAATCAACACTCTGCCAAGGAAAAGGGAACATTCTGCCAGAATTTAAACTGGAAAAAAAAATCCTCAGGCACGTTTATATAAAACCCAAGGAAAGTAATACATAATAAATTAAATATACTGAAATAAGCAAAGCATGGATATTTAATCACTTGTCTATTTTAATTCAAAAGCGAGCTGTGAGACCCGGGCTCACTCAACACAGGATGAAAAGCTTAAGCTGATATTGGCAACCCCAGAAGCTGTCTTGAATCCTTCTTTATTCAGGACACTGACAAACATAACGTGGCACCAACATGGCATCAAGCTGCAGGCCAAGCCAAACATTTGCCAAGGGCTGATGGTGTCCCAGAATCTACGTGGCTGTGGAACTTGGACCATGAACATACAGTGCATCTAGCTTCTTGCACCATTCATAGCCTGCAGACATCAAACAATTTTGTCAGGGTCCTGGAATGGATCCAGGCCCCTGATGGAGCCTAATTTCTCTAATCAACCACAAAGCAGAGAAGAACTCAGTGGAACTCCTCAGAGGAGGTCAGGAAGATAGAGAGCTAAGGGTGGAGCCCAAGAGGTAGAATGGGATCCCACTGCCAGACAGAGGGCGCCTGTTCAAGCTTCAGCAAAAGAAGGTTCTGTGTTCTTGAGAAGGTTGCTCTCCCTCTCTGGATCTTACTTTCCATCTCTGTTTGGAACCCTGTCGTATGATACTTCTGTAAAATTGATTCTATAACTGCTGTGCCATATTCTTCCAGAGTCTAAGGCATGCTCTCTAACATTTCTGTTCACAAAAATAACACACAATCTTCTGTCCTCTGGGAAGGAATAGATATGTGACAAAATAGCAGGGAAAAGCTCAAGAGGGGAGGTTTACTGACTGGGCCATGACAGAACAGCAGAAAGATGAAACAGCAAGGATGAGTGGAAGTGACTTTGCAAACCGCAGGAGGTTGGTGCCCCTGTCCTCTGGTGTAGGAAAGAGGCTCCAACATGGAGCACTTGTAACTGTTTGCTTCCTACCTGGCACTCTACCGACAACCTTGTGTGCTTGATTTTATTTCATCCTTGCACAGTTGTGAGATAAGTGTAATTGTCTTCACCCTACTTTATAAATCAGAAAATAGTCCCTGGCAGGTTAGAGAACTTGGTGAAAGGAAAAAGCTAGTAAGCACCAAAGCTGGCACCCAAACTCAAGCCACAGCTCCAAAACCCATGCTTTTTATCTTCACACCATATTACTTTCTAATGGCAAAGCAGCCATCCAGCCCAGAATTTACAAATATGGCAGATTCAGGTACATACAGAGCTAGTGAGCAAGGCTGGGAGGGCCCATGTTCTTATTTGGCCATGTTACCACTTGCATGTATCTACCTTAAATATTCAAAGAGTTAACTGATTCTTGAAAATAACTATTACATTTTGACAGGTAGCACTAGAAAATATCAGCTAAAGCACTAAATTAAAGTAGTTAATGGTATCAACAAAAATAGACCCACAATTAAATGCTCTGATTCTATAGCTCTTCTCACCGACTAGGTTAGTGTTTCCCCAAAACTCTTGTAAACCCCTGTTCATGTTTATTCTGTGAAACTGCCCCATTGTCTCTTGGTGACATATAAAGAAATGAAAACATCTGAAATTTTTTTCTTTTCTCCCCAATACTATCAGAAGAGTATTTATTCTATATTAATTTCATGTGCAAGGAGAATAAAGTGTGGAGAAGCTATGTCCTGGGTGTGCATGGAAGGTGTAGAAACAGGGGCAGGATTCTGATTACCAAACATGCATCTTCAGTGATGCAAGTTGTCACTTTGCAATTGGTAGGCAGAAAAATTCCAAATTTCTTCAGAAGAGATTACTGACACAAACAGATTCTTATCAGCCAAACTAAAATGTTTTTCACAAGCTATAGTGAAACACTCCGGGGAAATTCATCTGGAAGGATCTTTTTTTTTCTTTTTTTTCCCTTTTGAGCTTTAAATATGCAAAGGCATGGAGATAGATGAGAAAGAAGAAAAGCCTTCTTTAAGCGTTACTTACTGATGAAAAAAGCACCAATTTTGTCAGAGCTTTATAAAAACACCTCAGGTCTAATCCAGCGTGCAATTTGACTTGAATCTCTTACCCATCAGCCTTAGGAGAACAGATTTTCTTTCACTTCTACAATTTCCATTTCAGTAATGCCTTTTGGACTGGCATTCAGAACCACAGTCAGCCTTAAATTTCAGAGACAGTCCCTGCGTCCCAGCTCTGCATGCCTTACATTATCTTCCTTCCACTCCATCAAAACTGCACCTCCCTAGGTGGAACGCTGGGCTTCTGGGTCAAAGTATGGTCAGCCCAGCTTTAGGTACTTCTCCTGGGAAGGGCCAGTTCCTAATGGCCACACCCTGCCTCCTCTGTTACACATGTGGTTTCCTGACTTATACTTGGTCATTACACTGAGACGACGGGTGCTTATTAAAGTGTTCAACCACTGCATCTCTTGGTGTGGGAATTAACCATATCTGGGCTCTGTTGATGAAAGATGAGGAACAGAAGCTGGCCTAATATTTTCCCCTTTATAAAATAATTTAATGACAATAGAGTATTTTATTATAGATTATTCATTACTATTTATACTATGTACACATATCTAAAATATGTTATATATTAATATGTATACCATCACCATATTATTTGAATTTTTATAACTAGAGTATATCTATGTATTTTTATGTAATGTCACATACGTTTTTTAAAAGGTTGAATGTCACATTTACATTTATAACTTTTTTTTTTACATTTATAACTTTTTATATGGTAGGAATACATTCATTTAAGAAAAAGCCTTAGGATATACTGATTAAAGGACTCTAAACAGATCAATCATAATCATGCATTTATAAATAATCTCCAATAATACTTAGATGTATAGCATTTCATGGGTTTCCCTCCTGGATGTATACACACATATGGAGCTATTCTTCCAAATACACACACACACACACACACACACACACACACACACACTAGATTTGCCAATTTGAAATGACTTTGTGTACCCTTTCACTTAAAAATATATTATGAACGTATTTCAATTTGTGAATATACACACATATATATGTAATCAGTTTTAAAATAACAAAGTGCAGTGTTCCATTGTTAACCACTACTGTTAATTCCAAATTTTTCTACTGTAAACAACAACATTCCTTCCACACATTTTTTCTGCTCCTGTCTTACTGCTGGAACAAAGGGCATATCTCTTCAAAGAGATTGTGTGCTTGTTATGAAACTGTCCTCCAGAAAAATTGTGCTGTTTCATCCCCTCCAGCACCATGTGAGAGAGTCCATTTCCCCACACTCCTGCCAATGTGGTATTATAATTCTTTTTCATCTTCATCTATTTGATAGGCAAATTATTTCATTTAAACTGGGTATTAAAATGGTGACTCACTGTGTTATTTGATAGGCAAGTATAAAGTGCTATTACTTTTAGTAAAGAAATGATTAGAGAAAATATTTTTCATTTATTTTGATTATTTGTTTCTTCCTTGGGGATTAGCTATTTATTATTCCTGTGCTTTTCCTAATGGGCATTTTATCCTTTCTAATTTAGCTATGAAATTTCTGCATATATTAAGAATACCAATTATTGGTCTTTTATTATGTTGTAGAAGTTTCTTTGTTTTAATTTTCCTTTAATTTCCAAGCTAATCTTATAGATTGCTGAAGTTTTAAAATTATCTGTAGTCAAACTTATTGGTCTTTTTCTTTATGGTTTCTACCATTGGTGACATTTGCCACACTATTCTCCAAAGTGCTTATTATATAGTGTATCTCATAGATGAAATGTCAGCTGATATATACCCGAAGCTCAGGCACAAGACTGAGCTCTAACTATGCTAAATAGCTTTGGCAAAGAAATGTGATATCTGCTAGAATTGTACAAAGATTCTGAACCTTAAGAGTCCCAGTAATACTCAGGGGTATCTAGAGATGTTGATTGTGATTACTTTGAAGAAAAGCTTTAATATGTATCTCCTTACTGTCACTGAGATAGCAGGTGGCAGGCCATATTTTCTAGAGATAGCCACAGCAATATCTACCATCCCCGATATTCTGGCAACATGTCTTTAATCTCTTCCCTCTGCCATGGAGAAGTGGGGTTTACACTTTCTGCCCTTGAATCTGGGCATGGCTGACACTATGATAAGGAAGCTAAGGCTGTCAAAAAGCAACACAGCTTCTTTCTGGTTCTCTTTTTACCTTTCAATCTCTGGTCCTCCAGGAAAGAGTCTAAGCCTTTGAGGCCACCATGAAAGGGGCGGGGGGTGGGGGAGGAACTAGCCCACTGGGAAACAGTATACAAAGACTCCAAAGTAAGACTCTCTGAGAAAAGGATGCACAGCCAGCCTCCAGCACTTCACTGGCCTCAAACCCCCTCCCCCCCACCCCACCCCACCCCCGTGCCAGTGCCTTTCAAATCTAACAGGAAATGTGAGAAATGGAATTATTCATGCCCCTCTCAGAACTTCTGGCCCTTACCACTTCAGATCACATCAACCCTACTTACAATTGCCGTCAGCAACACTTCCTTGATGAAGTACCAACTCTGAGCCCCCCAAGTCCCCTCTACATGTCCATGCCACAGGGTATCAGTGCCAAGGAATTCACTTCCTCCCCCTGAACCACTGACTAATGCACATGGGGCCTACACCCCAGCTCCCTCACCCCTCACACAGGATAACTCTGCCATGCCGAGTTGCACCCTGACTCCCACATTCCCCACAGGGTCCACATTCCTGTCATCCAGTGTTATGGTTTAGATATAAGGAGTCTTTCAAAAGCTTCTGTGTCCATGCAGGAATGTTAAGATGTGAAATGATTAGATTATCAGAATTGTAACCTGACTGGTCCATTCTAGTTTGAATGAACTATCCAGGTGGTAACTGTAGGCAGGTGGGGCATTGCTGGATAAAGAGGGGCACTGGGGATGTGCCCTGAAAGGGTTCATCTTCTCAGCGGTGTCTCTTCCCCACCCCACCCCACCCCAGAAGCCATGAGCTAAGCAGTTTTCCTCCATCATGCCCTTCTGCCATCATATTCTGCCTCACCTTGAGCTCAAAGCTATGGGGTCGGCCAACCGTGGATTGGACTTCTGAAATTCTGAGCCCCAAATAAACTTCTCCCCCTCTAAGTTGCTCTTGTCAGGTATTTTGCTCACAGTGACAAAAAGATGACAAACACATACAGTGATAACTCATTTCACAAAGACTCCCGTGTTTTCTTCCTTTTCTTGTCTTACTTGCTTACTCCATTGACATTTTGGTTTTGTTTGTTTTATTGAGGATTGCCTCCAAAATTAAATTATAAGCACTCAAATCCTTGTCAAGGGTTTGCTTCCAGTAGGGAACATGTCTGAAACTGACCTAGCCTTGTGGGTCAGAGGAGGCTTCCTGGAGGAGACGAGGCAGAGACTGAATGAGGGCTGAAGGAGAAGGAACAGGAGTCTTCCCATTAACCCCTACTGTTCATTCCAGATTTTCCTAATAGAAGGAATACTGGAATACTATTCCTTTCCATGCATTTCAGTGCTCATTTCTTATTATTCTCATTGGATAAACTCCTAGATAAGGAATTGCTGGATCAAAAGGCATTTTCTTTTCAAAGGAGTAAAAATAGGAATATATGGGGCAGACTTAACCTGGAGGGAATTCTACTTGAGGATCAGCATGACAAAGGCCAGAGGCAAGAGCTAAAGTGGCAGGTGTATTAAAAGAAATGGAAACAATTCAGTGTGGCTGAGAACGAACCAGGAAAGGTACAGAGATGACTGATGAGGCTGGAAAGGTAAGATATAAATAGATCATGAGAGATCCTATATACCAGGATGACGTGCATAGACACAAGGGCCTGTTTTCAGCAGAAACTTTTTTATCATTAGCATTTCTGGGTCTTGCTAGAATCTGATGTAAATGTAAGATTTGGATAATCTAAGCATTTTTCTCTATGATTTTTAAAAAAACAATTACATGCCTCTTGCTCTGTCCTTCCTTAGGGTATTTTTTTTTCTTATTCTTCAGGAAGCCATGCTCCCTCTGTAAGCCTCTGGTTCAAAACTGAGCTTCCAGGGTGGGGAAAGATTCTATCCCATTCTCCTCTGCACCCCACAGTGCCTAGTACAAAGCACTGGTAATGGTCCTGGCCTGCTGCTCCTTGGTGTCCTAACAGCCCACTGTCTTTTCCTCCCTTTTTCTCGGTCTCTCTTTGTCCCCTCCTCCTACTGCTCAGAACTTCTTTGTAGTCGATGCACATTATAAATCACAGACACATTTCCCAAAGGGAAAACCCCCTCTGCCAACCAGCTGGTCCAACCTCATTCCATTAACATTGCTGAGTGGTAACTGCCCCATTACACAACCGATTTTACTATGTATGGCATTCAGACTCTACCTCGGAAGAATTCTGAAGGAGGGGGTTTGGTGACCCAGCCCAGTATGTGCTGAGCAGCCCTCTCTTGTTTCACCAAACTCCTCCAAGTTCTCACCTTCCCATCACCTTCCATCTCAGTTTCTCTTCCTGAAGGATCTGAGTCTTTGCTCTCAAGTTCCTCTTATCATCCAGTACATGTATCTTGGCCTTCAAAGTGAAAATAAAAAGTTATCCAGTTTATGAGACACTAGGAGACACGGTATTGGGAATGGTCCAAATCTTAGAACAAACCCTTTGGAACTAGAAGGGACTACGAGAATTTTTTTATTCATTGCCTTCCCATCGAATCAGGCCATTGAATATGAAGAGCAATTACAGAGTTTTAGACTTGAAAAATGGAAATCCTTCAGATCAGAGTGGAACAAACCTTTTCTGTTACAGATCTGATAGTAAATACTACAGATTTTGTGGGACATAATGCTTCCATCTCAACTCTGCCTTTGTAGTAAGAAAATAGTCATAGGAGATAAGTAAACAAATGGCCAGAGTTTAAGTCTGAACTGTTCCACCTTGACCGTATTACCACCATCACCCATTTGTCCCACCCTGATGGTTTGAGACTTCCCAATGGAAGTCAGATATCAGAATTTTAAATGTTAAACCCTTCTCCCAGGCTTCCTGGTATTTTTAGTATAATCTAAGTCTACTTTTGGAATGATCAACCTCCAGCTCCGGGTGTGTGTGTGTGTGTGTGTGTGTGTGTGTGTGTGTATGTATGTACGAGTGCGCATGCGTGTCAGAGAGACAAAGAGAACAATGTACAGAAAAATTTACAGATGACTGTTAAGCACACTGACAAAGGATCAGATAGATCGTGTTCAAATGAAAGAAACCTTTTCTAGTTTGCTTAAACCCAACGTTAAGTTGTCCACATTTATTAAAAAGAAAGCTTTTAAATTAGGCAAATCTGAAGAAGTTGAAGATGAAAAGTAAACAAAGCAATGAAAGCTATCACTGGTAGAATGTTCCAAATCATTTAGCCCACTGCTAATGACTGTAAAAGCCAAGAGGGACGACAGAACTAGTTCCCACAGAGAGCCTCATTTGGTCTCACATTTCAGCTAGACTGGGCCTTGAGTCTTGACTAGTCAGAAAAGTGTTCTCAGTTATGGAAGAACTTATCTGTCCTTTTAAATAGATGCCTTGAAGGTGTTTCTTCAAAACTCAAGAGAGAGGACAGAACATCTTTATAGGCTCAATCACAGGCAGATCATTGTTATTTCCATTTTTGTAGGTGAGGAAATTGAAATTCAAAGAGGTCAAATGTTTTGACAAGATCACAAACTATTAAATGACAGGCTCTAGATTTAAAGTCAGTTCTGTTTAGTCCCAAATGCTTTCTGCTGGCTCTTCTCGACCTGAAAACATGACCATCAATGGCCTAGTTTAATGGAATGGCAAAGAATAACAAACTTCTAGCCAGCATGGTGGCACACGCCTGTAATCCCAGTGGCTTGGAAAGCTGAGATGGAGGATTGTGAGTTCAAAGCCACCTCAGCAATGGTGAGGTGCTTAGCAACACAGTGAGACCCTGTCTCTAAATAAAATACAGAATAGGGCTGGGAAGTGGCTCAGTGGTCCAGTGCCCCTGAGTTCAATCCCTAGTATAGTACCAAAAAAAAAAAAAAAAACCTAAAAGTTTGATCTAGGAGTTGAACCATTGCCAACACTTAGGAAGAACAACTACAGATGTGCATCAAAGGACCAGTGATACCTATGCAATGTCACCTTTTATTTCCCCTTGGCCATGTCAGTCATTCTCCCCAAAGAGGCTTCAACTAATTTCAATAGGGTCATCTTCAAAATGACTCAATAGCATTCATAAAGCCAATTAATAAATAAAATGATGTGAAGCTATACCTGAAGGGAGTTGTATATATTCTAATGACGACTTAGGAATTATATGAAGTTACTACCATGATGATAAACTTTGGCAACAACTACAGTGAAAATAAGAGAATCTCCTTCCTGACTCCTTGTTCTAACCATTTTTTAAAGTTAAATTCCCAATATTAAAAATCGCACATCAACCAGGAAGTCCAAGGACATTATGACTGATCAAAATTAACAAGACTCATTCTTTAAAATGAGGGACATAAACTAATGTGCTCCTCCCCAATCCCAGTATCTCCCTAGATATTTAAGCTTTGCATTTATTTTTGTATCTAGTTAATAAATAAAAAACTAAACTCCCTAATATTATTACAGCATCAAGAGAGATCCCACCTCAACCCATCTCCCTGTCACAGTTTTTCCTCAAATATTCCTATGATTTAATGAAAATACTAGTATATATTTAGTGGATAAATGAATACAAGAGTGAACAGAAAAAAATGCAGGGAAAAAAATCTTAAGTCACTCCATTCACGCATAGACCAAGAAAGCAGTTATCTTTCTTGAAATGATTCTTGAAAAACCTCCATGAAGTCAGAGGAATTTTTCTTCAAACCATCAGAAACTGTTAATTATAACATTCTTCATAATATAATAAGAGAGCCAAACTTTCCTAAATGCCTGTTATGCTGATTTTATTCTAATTCTCATCACTTTTCTGGAAGACAAACATTATCCCCCCAAAATTTTGTAGATGAGGAAATTAAAACTCAAAGAGCTTAAATGTTTTTACAAAGATCACAAACTAGTAAACGACAGCCCCTAGATTTAAAGCTGGTTCTGCCCAGCCCCAAATGCCCTGTGCTCTCTGTACCATAACATTGCCTTCTACTGACGAATAAAGAAAAGAAATGGTCCTTGAACAATGAGGTGACCATAAAGTTGTTCTCAGAAGGAAGAAGAAGATCAAGTTCATTTTTTAGGAAACGAATATCAGTCCTATTTCAAAGTTATAGACACGAAAAGGCAAGATCTAGGTTCTATTGCAAGTCGTTGGTGACAGCAATAAAAACTCAAAACTCTCAGGTTCCCAACTCACTATTTTTGTCTAATAGTTCTACACAGATTCAGACACTTTGGAGATATCTGATGTGGACAGTATACTTTGCAAATTTAAAACTAACCTCAATAAAAGTGATAATATTCCCAATTGAAGTCTCTTCTCCCAAACATGAATAATGTCACTATAAATATTAATGAAATGCAAAATATTTTCTAGAGGGCTGGGGCTGTAGTTCAGTGGCAGAGTACTTGCCTCTCACTTGTGAGGCACTGGGTTTGATCCTTAGAAAAAATAAAAACAAATAAAATAAATACAGGTTGTTCATCTACAACTCCAAAAAAAGTCTAAAAATTATTTACTAGAACAAAGTGAGCAATAATGCAGCATTTATGAGTGGGCAATCATAAATAATATTTTATTGGTAGTGAGAAATTTTGTTTCCTTATTATTTAAATCCACAAAAGAATGACTTCAATACTTTCAAATGTTGGCCTTAAAAGATCTGCCTATTTTACATTGTGTAGGAGAAAAAAAATGGCCTCACTGTTATTGTTTTTATATAACTTCTTAGGACTCACACTTGACTTTTGTGTACAGCTAGCCACAGATTCCTTTTTCCTTTTGCTGATTTCATGGGGTATTGATGATGGCTGTAGTTGAATGAAATAAACATATGCATTATTTTGAATTGGTTAGTAGGGTATGTAACCCAAAATAAGCCCTGAAGTGAAAGTCTCCATTTTACTTTGTTCAGACATAGGAAAATTATAATTTGTAAATAGTGATAGAAATAACAATGAGGTTATATAACAAAGAAACCCTAATGCAAATAAAATCTAGTTTTAGATATGTGGGACCCCCAAACTGACATTAGATTCATTAGGTGTTGGGTATTATATAGACACAACCTAGGTCTTGTGCAGACAAAAGAAATAAAAATACCCAAGTCATCTAAGTTTTCTCTATGTAATGGATATAATGCCACATCATAATTTTATATGAGTATTAAATAATAAATTAAATATAAAATGTTAGGGAGTTCTGATAAGCAGCCACTGAGATGGTTGCCATGGTTGTCATCATTGCTAGTTTGACTCACATTATTTCCTCAAAGCTTTTTTTTCTTTTTTGTCTCTGAGTGAATCCATTAGTATGATACATGCTGTGATTCAGGGGAATTGGGAAGATATCATAGGACAAGACAGTGTCGCCCTATGTGATTCTGTAAGAGGCTACAGTCCAGAAAAGTAGTTATAAAGAGCACAAACAACATCCCACTCCCTTTCTTACATAGAAGAAGTAAAAAAAAAAAATTTCCAATTTCATTCTTGAGTCACCAAACCCTGATAAACTAAGAAAATAGTCGTTAAAGCTCAAGAAATATGCTTTGGCAAGTGAGTGTTCTCAGAAATGCAAACTGTTTTC
Source organism: Urocitellus parryii (assembly GCF_045843805.1). Taxonomy (NCBI): domain Eukaryota; kingdom Metazoa; phylum Chordata; class Mammalia; order Rodentia; family Sciuridae; genus Urocitellus; species Urocitellus parryii. Next base: position 114,248,300 of record NC_135537.1, on the reverse strand, counting down.
TCAAATATAAATTGAATAAGAAACTGTAATTTAAATCATTTCCAAGTAAGGGAATCTGTGAATTATGCACAAAAGTAATCTTCTTTCTTTGAAGGCAAAGGCCCTTCCTTGATGTGGTAAAAATTTGAGAAGAGGCTATTGATAGGGTTGCTCCAAAAACTTTGTCCTTCTCAGTCTATTCCCAGTATTTCAACACTCAATATAGAAAGTTATCTAAGAAGTGTACTCCTGGGTCTATTGGGTCATTGAAAGAGTATCCATATTGGATTGGAATTGGAGACATGCTTTTGATTTTTTTTAAGTTGGTCCAGAGTAAACACTGACTTTGCATTTTTATATTCAAAAATCTCTTGCTATCCACATCTGTCTAAAGAGATTTTTCCAACATATGCACATGTAGAAAGTTCTCCTCCTTCTCTCTTCGTCTTTCCAGATGCCATCCTTAATCTTGGGTGCAGTATTACACCAGGGTAGACACTTGATCCAAGCAGAGTCAATCAGTCTAACTCTTCCAGGGACTTGGAATTGAGGCCCAGAGACTGGGCTGGTTATTTCTGGGAGGGACAATGGAAGGTCACAAAGGTAGGAAACAAGACAGCTATTTGCGGGGGACTATGGTAATCACCTGCCAGGAGGTGAGTCAAAAAGAAGGTCTGCAGGTGAAGACAGATGGAGTGAGAGAAGGGAATACATGGGGAAAAGGTCAAAGAATGGACTCTTCCAGTGATTTTTCAGTTCCCAGGAGAACTTGCTGTCTGTCTTAGAGCTGTGTTTCTGTGGGATCCCTTTACATTCTTATAATAAATGCCCTATTCACTTAAGCTTATTTGAAAGGATTTCCTTTTCCAGAAAACAAAAGTTCCCTGGCTAAAACATCCTCCAGCCACCCTGGCGTTTTGTTTTGTTTTGAACTCCCCCTCTCCCTGCCCCAGTCTCCCAGAGGCTGCAATCACTATTATCTTAAGGAGTGTCTAACTGGTAGAAGCTATGTTGATTGCTGGTGAGAAATGGAAAAGATACAGACACAGAAACTCATGAGAAGTAAACAGTGAGTAACACTAAAGAGAATAACAAAATTCTGTCCTGCCCTAAACAAGAAGGTGGAGTACCACCACTGCCTTTGAAATGTGGGTTGTTTTTTCTCAATCACCTTAGGTAGGTCTTTGGTTGTTTTAGTAGTATTGGAGCAAGAACTAAAAGAGTCTCTAGTGGGGCACACTGGCACATGCCTATTCGTGGCACATGCCTTGTAATCTCAGCAACTCAGGAGGCTGAGGCAGGAGGATCACAAGTTCAAGGCCAGCCTCAATAACTTGGTGATGGTCTAAGCAACATAGTGAGACCCTGTCTCAAAATAGAAATAAAAATTTAAAAAATGAAAAGGGCTGAGGATGTTGTTCAATGGTTAAGTGTTAAGTGCTCCTGGCTTCAATGCCCAGGCCAAAGAAAGAAAAATGGAAGGAAGGAATAAAAAAGAAGGAAGGAAGGAAGGGAGGAAGAAGGAAAAGATAGATTGGGCTTGTGGCTCAGTGATAGAGTACTTGCCTAGCATGTGTGAGGCATTGGGTTTGATCCCCAGCACTAATAAAAGTAAATAGATAAAATAAAGGTATTGTGTCCATTTACAACTAAAAGTATTTTTAAAAAAGAAAGAAAAGAAAAATTTCTGCAGCCCAGCTATTGCTCTCTTCCAAAAGAAGACTGATACAAATTGACCCCAACATGCTCATCACACCTTTATGGGTGGATGTGTGCACACAAACAGCATTTTCCTCTGCTTTAATAAATGATAGATGTGAATGGCATTTAAATCACCCATCGCAGATTATTGATCATAAAATCTTCCTTGAATAAGAAACAGAGACACACTTGAATAAACAATGTCCCAGAAGGGACCTAAGCACCAAACAATAAGAAGGACAGTGATTTCAAAATGGAAATCACAAAATTTGTATGGCTTTTATAACTATATAATTTGGACACTAAATCTTATAAAGCATGAGGTTTGATGAAAGATGCCTTGAATTTAGCATGATGGGGCTGGTTGTTAGGAAGAAAGATGACTCAGGTGCATAAATAGAAGCATTCAACAAGAAAGTGACAAGACATACAGAGGACAGATAAAGAGGCATGGAGCTGTGGGAGAGGGATGCACACTTCCACATGGAGGTGGGTAGGGGGGCATTGTGGTCAAAGGCAGAGCCAGGGAATCTGGAATAGGTGCTGTTGGGTATAGAGCTATGACAGAAGTGACACAGTGTCTCAAATGACTACAATATGTGTCTCTGTGGCCAAATCTATTCTGGGAAACCAGGGTTGAATATCTAACATAGGTGTTAACACTTCTAACAAAGAGATTCAGAAAAGAGTTCTTACCAGAAAAAAAGGGAGATAACTAGCTGGTTGTGACTATTTTCTTGGGCAGGCAGCAGGGAGTAGTGATCAGACCCCTCAGAGCTAGAAAAAAGCAAGCAGATGCCGCACATAATAAGTAGATCTTGTGGGTCTCCCCCGCAAAGTGTATACATTTTGAGGCTATAGATGCAAGACTGCCGGAAATGCTATCCCAATGCAGAGGAAAGCTAATTAGGAGATTATTTAGAGGTATCTATGAATGCCTCCGTGTGGAATCTAGAGTGTTTGCCACTCCAAGACAATGGGGTTTTAGGTTGGTCTCTGGGTTCCCACACAATGATTTTTTCTACATTACGTATCACACAAGAATTCAGTCCCAGCCCCATCACACGCCACAGAACTGGGATTTAACTCCCAGTTAACTCTGCTTCCACCTGTGGTCCAGGACAGAGAGCCCAAGTCCGTGCCATTCTAGGGATGGGGTGGACATTTTCTTCTCCCCATTCATGAGAACCTTTTTGGTTCTCAGGTTTTTTGTTTTGTTTTGTTTTGTTTTCCCTAAGAACCAGGTTCTGGCTGCCTCTGACTCATGAAAGTAGATGACTTGTACTTTCACATCAGCAGGAAACCTTTTCCTTCAAGCCACACATCTCCTGTGGGTGTCCACTCAGCCCATCCAACCTGTGTGCTCTCTCACCACTGTGACTCCATTTGTAGCTCTGGTCCTTGAAACGTCCTCTGATTCCTTTAGAATTCAATCAGGTATTTTTAAATTTTTTAAAAAATTTAAAGGCTGAATATTTAAAAATTTATAATATGTAAATATTAAAACTGGGATAGGGGTTCTCATGGAAGCTCAGCCTATTGTCCTCCTCAGTTTATAGGCAACATAGCTGCGGTTTCAAATCTAGATATTCTGAATCTAAAATCAGGGTAGTTCCTTTAATACATATCATATTAAAACACGTTTCTTCTAGATCATCTCACTGAATTTTAACAAAGGAAGAAGAGAGTAAACTCACAGAATTATGAAATGCCCTCCCCCCCATCAAAGCTATTACAGGATAAAAGTAGACATTTGAGGTTTTAGAACATTGCAAGGAATGAAGTCTTTTCTCCTTTCTGGCTGTAGCAGGAAGGGACCATGTCTCAGAGGTAGGCCACCCAGTCTCATAATTCACACCCACCTCCTGTGCACACACATACACACACACTCCCAGTGTGAAACCAAGACCGTGTTCAGAGCAAGCTCAGAAGTAAGTCATGCCACCTAGTATGTCTTGAGGTACTGGCTAAAGAAATGTGGACACCAAAGATGCTTCTAGAAAAAGAAGCAGTTTGCTCCCAACTGCTATAAGCCTCAGGTAGGCTGCCATAATTTTTATACAAAAATGCTATTCACTTGAAGAAAAATCTGATCACAAACATAGCTCTGTTGATTACTCAGAGTTTCCATTTCTACTAAGGCTATCTCCTATTATGGTAGTAACTGTGTATCGATCGAGTATTGACTACACTTGAACAATTCCCTTAACTGACTTTTCTAGGAAATGGAGTGCTTGGTTAAGTGAGTTTTCTGTTTCTAAATAATCCAGGAGGTTTGAACCTGCTGTAAAATTCATCTTTGTGCATATGTAGATATATTTATGGACTTAAATTAATAAACATTTATCAAGTACAAAATAGAAGAGCCTCTGCATGGACTGGATGTGTGATCTTGGGAAAGTTATTTAACTCCTGAGCCTCAGTTCCCTCATCTGTAGATTGGGGACAATAAACTCCATTTCCTAGGACTGTTGTGTGGATTATATGGGATCATGCATGAAGAATGCTTGGCACAGGTCCTGACACAGAGTTCATGCTCGACCAGTAGCACTGATTATTATTATTATGAAATTGAAACTGTCTCATTGCAGTGGAGGCTCTCATTGCATGACAAATCCAGAGTAGATTAAGAGCAACCCACAACCAAAGTCATTTGGGAAAGGTGAGGTTGGAAAATGAGGGCAGTGATTGGCCTATGAATTTGCACAAGAGAAAATGAGGTGAGTAAAGAGAGACGCTGGGCACCCGGCTGGTGGCTGCTTGAGTCAGTGCCCTAAAGCCCATGTGGTTGGTTGTTGACAGAGAATTCCTTGTCCCTATCAGATGCAAATCCCCAAAAGGTTCCATTTAAGAGCCATTTTTTTCAGAATGGCTGCTATAATCCAGTCATCGGAACCAAGATTGTTTTTCTGTGTGATTATTGCCTGGTTGGAAGAATCATGGCCTGGAGTCTCACTAAGGAGATTTAGAATGTTATCATTTAGGGAATTCCAGCTAATGAACCCTCACACAGCAGGAAGTGATTTTAGGCAGATCAGGAGACATTTATCCTTTAGAAAAGCCATCCGCTCTTTGGCCTCCCAGTCCACCCTCCAGAGCCCCTCTCTGGTTTCCCACACACAGCGTTTGCTCCTCTGGGCACTGCTTCTCTGGAGGCTGGGAAAAAGAGATTTGTCTTCCAAGGTTACCAAACTTATCTCCTTTCTCTTGCTATACAAACAACTATGTGAAGGCCACCCAGATTTCTACAATTAAAGAGGAGCTTGCAGGGAAGGGCATGGCCAAAGCTGTTTTATATTCTGCCAAGTTGAAGCTCAAGTTGCCTCTGTGGGAGAAACTCCCCTGACATTCCGAAATAAGCAGCCTGCCGGTCCATGGGACTAGGAACTGGAGTCCCAAGTCACTTTTCTTGCCTCTGGGCAATGTTCTAAGCACAATCAGCGTCTGCTCAGGGACCACAAGTTCAAAGTGACTTCATGTTAGCAACAGGGATTCACACAAGGGAAATTCTACACACCCTGATGACCTCTAGCAGTGTTCTCAGGGTATGCCCTGGAATAGTAGCAGCAGCATGACCTGGGCAATGCTTACAAATACTAAACTTCACCCCATTCTTACCTACTGACTCAGAACCTATGAGGGTTGGGCCCAGCGAGTGTTTTTAAAATTCATTCTGTTTTAAAATTTTTAGGCATACTGGCCTGACGAAACCCTAGTATTGGGGATGAAGAAAGTCATTTTGGAGAGAGATCTAATGAAAACCAAAATGTAACTAAACAAGTGTGCCTGTCCCCATTTGCCATCTTTAACCAACTCAGAAAGGAAAGCCATGTGGAGGTAGGTGATTGGATAGAAGAAATATACAAGAGAAACACACCTGAGCCTGAGTGGTACACAACATGTTTCCATTTGCTCATTTTTAATTAAATATTTTTCAGTCCTTATAGCGGTTTCTGTTTGACCTCCAGAAATAGCCATCATTCTGTACAAGATTCTCAAATTGGAAAGGTGGGGGAATGATCCAGGAAGGGCAGGGAGCAAAGGAAAACAACATCACCACCAGCCCCAAGTCAGAATCAGTTCCCAGCTCAGAGGAGAAAAGAAGAGGAGCTGAAAAGAAATGAGAAGCAGAAAATAGATGGAGGAACAGACTGGATGGATAAACCCCAACATCGGTAGGGCCAAGGACAAAAGGACAAGTGGAGACCCATATACCATATACCCCATATGCTCTATGTCTAAACATTTACAATTGACTATCAAGGAACAATGATTAAGTTGTACAACTTCCTCCCACATGGTGGGTAAAATTCAGAAATCTTGGAATCCTCAGAGTTCTAGACTACAGTATCATAAATGGAGTGGTCACCTGTTCAGTCTCTGGCCTACAACCTGCTTCCTTTTTCTTCTCATCAGTTCCCACACCGGGAGGGACAGCATTCATATGCATGTATACCCCAGCTCTGAGTCCCAGCTTTATCCACATCCCTTTCAAAGAGCCTCACTTGAGTAACATTCATACAGAGCATCAGAGATTAGACCCAGGGAAGACACTCATACATGCTCTAGAAATAGGCTCAGAGTCTTTGAAACAGGGAATTCTGGGGTCCCAATTTCTCAAAGCATGATCTTGAAGGGGAGCTAAATCTAAGTGGTCAAAATTCCTTGGCCTATAGATTCTTCAATCCAAGGGAGAACAAGGAAAATAAGGGTAGGTCCTCTGAAGCATGGATCCAAATCAGGTACCATCTTGCCCAAGTTTAAGAGTGATGCCAGATAGAAAAGACAAGGAAGGGTCAAGTAGGAGAGAACGAAAAAATAATAAGTGATAAAGATCTTCAAAGAAATTCTTGTAAGTAGCTTTTACTGTTATCCATTCCATGAGTGACCTGGTATTCTCTGGTCATCAAGTTAATGATTCCTCATCTGGATTAGCCTCACTGCCCTATCACAGGGTGAAATGAGTGCCCGTGCCTCACTTTCATGTTCTATTCCTCCAAATATGTTACAGACAGAGACCAGGGACACCTCATTTTCCTATCACAACTATAGATCCATCATAATTTCCTGTGTGGCATTCTGAAAAGAAGGGATGGAGAGAGGAAAGGGTCTAGTGATCACAGACTAGCAGTTTCTTTGGATGAAACAAAGGAATATTTCATCAAATAAAAAACTGAAAGGCAAGTTTACATGGAAAATTGGTAACTTGATGCAGTATTTTGGGCTTTATGATATGGGTTGGTTGTTACTTGGCTTAAGTTCTGATATTGCAAAAATTGCATTTGTGAAAGTTTCTATGGCCAATTGTTCTGATGTAGATTATTTTTTAATTTTTTTTTTTTGTAATTGTAGATGGACAACATGCCTTTATTTTATTTATTTATTTTTATGTGGTGCTGAGGATCGAACCCAGTGCTTCACATAAGCTAAGCAAGTGCTCTGCCACTGAGGACTTGATCAAATAATGATGATGTGGATTATTTGAGTTTTGTTCTTTGTTGCTTAAAAGACATGAAATATGATGGATTTTCTCTGGGTATGTTTCATTTCCTGGGACTGGAAATGCAAGGGAGTTAGGTGAACTGCTGCATTGCTGAGCCACATAATCACAGTACAGAGGTGCAGGGCAATCCAGAGCTTCCCAGACTTTAAAAGTTCTCTTTCAAGCATTGTTTCTTGGGGGAAAAAAATTACTTTCTAAGAATGAACTGAACAGAGGAAATCACAATGGAAAACCATAAAAAATGTAAAACATCATGAAAAGTGTAAATAAAAAGCAAAGTAGGAAATAGTTATGTTACAAGTATGGCAAAGGGACAATTATTAATCTATAAAAACTTATACACACATATGTTAAAAATCACCAAAGCTATGGTTCTAAAAGTATTCAAGAGAACAATTGCAGACTATTTACAAAAGAAAAATTACAGTGACTAAAAAATATTTTTGTATATTCAAAACAATGTAATGCAAAAATGAGATTATAGAAATTGATATGACATTTCTGAATAGAGCTTCACAAATGTGTCAAGAGCCTTAAAATTTTTCATCATCTTGACTCTGGCAATTTTTCCCTAAGATCTTATTAGGAATATAACAATGTGTTGGTACTTCCAGGCATGGTGGCAAACACCTGTAATCCTAACTACTTCTCAGGAGGCTGAGGCAGGAGGATGGCAAATTCAAGGCCAGCCTGGACAACTTAGTGAGACCCTATCAAAATAAAAAATAAAAAGTGTTGGCGATTCAGCTAGCTCAGTGTTAGAATGAATACTTACCTAATATGCAGAAGGCCCTGGGTTTAATCCCCAGTACTGCCAAACAAACAAACAAACAAAAAGTATTGATATAAATGAGTTGAACATTGCAGCATTATCTGCAATAGAATTTTTTTTTTTAAGACCAGACCTGGGGGGTGGACTTCAGTGGTAGAACATGCACTTAGTATGCATGAGGCCCTGAATTTTATTCCTAGCACTGCAAAAAAATGATTTTAAAAAATTATTTTTTAAAATTATTATTCCCCCCCCATCCCACTGGCCACCCACCAGAGTCCATATAATACTTTGGTTCTCACATTGGCTCAATTCCCTGGGATTTCATTCAGTTATTCTCTCATATACCATCAATATCTATCTTCTCCCCCCACTCCGCTCTCTCTCTTCTAAATACAAATATACTCAGGATTTCCCCAGTATTTAAATCCTTTTTGACTTCACTTCTCCCTCTGCCTGCCACTCTACTCCTCTGCCTCCCTTAACAGGGAAATTCAAGAGTTAGTGCCATATGTTTTCTTGGCCTCCTAACCTCCCATGCACTCACAGAGTGCCCTTTCTTGCTGATGTCAGAGATGGTCTCCTTCTTTCTAAGTCCAATGAACACTCTACTGTCCTTCCTGAAACTCTCAACAGTATTTATTATTCTTGTTTGGTCACCCTCTGGGTTTCTTTCCTTGGCTTCCAGGACACCCCATCCCTGTTTGTCCTCTTTCTTCAGTGGCTGCTCTTTATTAGGCTCTCATCCAATCCTGTGGTTTCTGATGTCATCTAACATCCATGATTGACGTGTATATGTCTGGCTTGAACCTCTCCCTGAAGTCCAGCCCCATGTAGCCAACTATTGCTCCACAGACACATGGGTACGTCTTAGGTATCTTAAATGATACCCAATCAAAGGAGACCTCTTGACCCCATCTCCCTCCCCGACAAAATATCCCAAATACCTATCCATCTTAAGAGAACCAGCCTTCTCCTCAGTTACTAAAATAAGATAATTGCATATATTCCTTGATTCCTTCATTTTTCAACCTGTACATCCAAACACTCAGCAAATCTATGGGTACTGCTTCCAAAATATATCTTACCTTTGACCTCTTTCTTCCCTCTGCACTGCCACCACATTGGTCTCTGTTACCATTTCTCCTGCCTTACCTTAGTCACAAAGTCTCCTAAAATGATCTCATGATTTCTCTACTTCTACTTCTATGCTTGTCCTCTTTACTTCTACAATCCTTTCTTTCTTTCTTTCTTTCTTTCTTTCTTTCTTTCTTTCTTTCTTTCTTTCTTTTTTGGTACTGGGGATTGAACCAGGGGACTGTTGGGGGGGGGGGGTGTGCTTTACCACTGAGCCATATACTCAGCCCTTTTAATTAATGTTTATTTTTAAAATTTTGAGACAGGGCCTTGCTGAATTACTTAGGGCCTCGCTTAGTTGCTGAGGCTGCTCTTGAACTTGTGACCCTCCTGCCTCAGTCTCCCAAATTGCTGGTATTATAGCCTGGGGATTACAGGCATGTGACATTATGCCGGACCAATGGTCCTTTCTTTAAGCAACATCAGGATTTTTAAAATGCATGTCAAACCATGGCTGCCCATTTCACTTCAGATAATCTCCAAATCCTCAGGCTGTGCATGCTCCCTGCCTAGTGCTGTGATATATCTCATAGCAACTGCTGGCATGCTCACTCTAATTCTGTACACACACACACACACACACACACACACATGCTTTCCAGAACACAGATTTATGCACGTGTGCCCACGCAGTGGCAGTGGAACTCTCACTGCAGTCAACCGTGAAGAGACTGGTAAGATTTAAAGGACAGAAGTTGATTTATTTTTAAACACATTAAACTAGTTTATTAACATGTACCTTAGATTTGGCAAATGAACTCAAATTTCTCATTAATTAGGAATTACTTTTGGCTCACGTCACAATGGCATAAATAATGTACAGGGTATTTTTTTCTCTCTCTCTCTTATGTAACATGAAGTCCTAGACATGAATGAGGTCCAAGGCTGAGAACCATTCAGACACCGTCACTCACTTTCTGGATGTCTTTATATTTCCTCTCCTCCACTGAATGTGGGGTTTCCAACCTCAAGGTCATCTCCTTGTCTGAGGGTGGCTGTTACAATTCTAGTCATCATAACCATATTCCAGAATAAAGGAATAAAATTGTTGGAATTCCATTTGAGACTAATGAAGTAGGGTCTTTGTAAAGGAGAAATAGAGAGTAGATAATCCTCCCATGACTTCTCACAAATAATTTCTTGGAAAGGAAAAGAAGGAACATTAGTTTGGTGATAAAATAAATATGTTTTCTTATACCACCAAGGACAAAGGGATCTGGAACCGAGAGCATCCCAATTGTGTAACTTTTCAGATACTTTTCAATATCTCAATACACTCCTGTCAGAGAAGAGTCTTTCATAGTATGATCTATGCCCCTACCTGCCCAGAAATCTTTAAAGAAACCTTGATCCCCCTGTACCTAAAAATGTGACTATATTTGGAGAAGGGTCTTTGAAGAAGTGTTTAAATTAAAATCAGGTCATTGGGGTGGGTCCTAATCTGTTATGACCTGTGTCTTTGCTTTTTGTTTGTTTGTTTGTACCAGGGATTGAACTTATGGCGCTTAACCACTGAGCCACATCCCCAGTCCCCTTTTTAGTTTTTATTTTGTGAAAAGGTCTCACTAGATTGTTTATAGGCTTTCTTAGTTCCTGAGGCTGGCTTGGAACCTGAAATCCTCCTCCCTCAGGCTCCCAAGAGATTGGGATTACAGGTGTGTGCTACCATGCCCTGCTTGACTTGAGTCTTTGTAAGAAAAGGAGATTAGGACATTGGTACACAGAAGGGAGACCATGTGAAGACACCTGGAAAAGATGGTCATCTATTAGCCAAAGAGAGAGCCTTCAGAAGAAACCAATGCAGCCAACACCTCCATATTGGATTTCCAGCCTCCAGAACTGTGAGAAAATTACTTTCTATTGTTTAAGCCACTCAGTTTATGGCACTTTGTTCTGACAGGCCTAGGAAACCAACACATGTAAGATTCAGTTAAAGAGAGTTAACACTCTAAGAAGATAACTTACCCAAGATCACACACCAATAAGTGGCAGTGCCAAGACTCATTCCCAAATCCAACCTCAAAGACTGTGTCCTTTTCCATCCTTCCAGGTGGTTCTCTTCTGCACCCATCCCTCCTCTGAACTAAAGAGAGCTTACTTCCCCTAAGATTTAACTGCTCTACATTATGCTTGAATGTTCTCATCAAAAGGTAGAACACTCAGGAAAGATGTGCTTATCAGAATGCAGAAAAGAATGTTTCAGGCACAACTTCTGAAAACCAACCAAGACAAGATGGCAATGAAAATCACTTACCAACATGCAGCATGTTCAGGAATATTTTAAACACTTTAAATCATCCGTCAACCCAGATGGAAGATGATCGTTGATGTAGTCCCCATTTCACAATGCTTTAATATTTTAAGGAATTTTAACTTTTTTGGTTGTGCTATTCTTTTTATAGATCCTGGTAATTTTAAAACTGTTGATTCCCATGAAATTAGAAGGGCATTATTATTTTTACCTTGCCTTAGGCAATGCTCTGCTATCTCTGGTAACAAAATTTATAAGTAGTTTGAATTCCTGGTGGAGCAGATGATCACCTAGAAATCCCCTTCATTTATAAATTAATGTCATATATACACATAGGCAGGACAAGAAGGAAAGTCCAACAGAGCTGAGACTTACTAAATGACAACAGCTGACCTGATCTGATAAACTTATTAACACTGAGATGTGAATAAAAGATGGCATCAGAATGAAATAACTCAATACCTTAAATGGAAACTCAATCACAAGATTCTGTTCAAGATAACAATTTGAAGCCACATCTTAATCTTCTCTTCATCCACAATCCTATTGAAATGAACAAGGAAGCATAAAAGTAAGAAAATGAGAGGCAGGAATGTAGCTCAGTGGTAGAGCACTTGCCTAGCATACCCCAGGCTATGGGTTCAATCCCTAGCACCACCAAGAAAGAAAGAGACAGGAAAATGTCTTTATCTATATGGAGTAGGGAAGGTTAACATGAAAGGCTATGGATTCTGAAAAGTGTTTGCAATACATAAAAATCATAATGGGATTGAAGAGGTCCCTGCCTGCAAGTTAACATTCATGTTCCACTTATCTACTGCTGGCTAACTAAGCACCCCTGGATTTAGGGACTTAGAACAACATTTATTTTGCTCATGGATCTCATGTGGGCAAAGTTTGGCAGAATCAGTTTTTGTCTGCTCCATGGAGAAGCTCAAAGCCTGGGATATAGAATGATCTGGAGGCTCCTTCACTCACATATCTAGTGGCTCAAGCTGGGAAGACACATGGGGTCCCTGGGGGCATCTCTCTCTAACTCCATGAGGTCTCCTTACAATGTCTTTCCACCATGGGAGCTTCAGCATAGCAAACATCCTGCAAGTGGGCCTGGGACTCCCTAGGTGCATGCATGCTAACAGGAGAGCGTTGAGTCAAGGGAGAGACAGACAGGAAGAACTAGGATAAAGCCATGATACCTTTCATATTCTGGCATCAGAGGCCATGCCTTTTATTCATAAAAGCTAGACCATTTCCAATGGTAAGGGAAATATATTCCTTTTGTGATAGGAAAGGCTTCAAATTCAGGCAAGAGAATGGCATGTCACCATTTTGAAAATACATCAAATATGTGACAGAAAAACACAATAGGAGGAAGTGACTGTGGTCACTAACAAAGTCAAAATATAATCTCAAGGTCAGTGGTACAAGGGCTAGAAGTGTGGATGAGCTGAGGGGCAAATGGGCCTGGGAAAAATCTCACACAGGGCAGGTCCCCTTGGGGATCTTGCACAAGGTTACTTGATGTGGGCAGGAGGAGACAGCAAAATGGAGCATTGTTTCAGCCACCTTTGAAGAGGGCATCTTCCTCAGTTAGAAAATAGCACCAGTTAACTTCAGGTTGGGACAACACATGTGCATAAGAGTAACTTCTCCGCCCTGGGGCCGTCTCTGATCTAATTTTCTTCCCATACTTGGCAGACAATGAGAACCTCGGTTTAATTAAATTAGACTAGAGAAAATGCAAACTTCCAATGTTCTCTTTTAGTCTGGAACTAAAATATTTGGACAATTACCCATATAAACTCTGATAAAGTCTCTCTCAGCACCTAAAATTGGATAGTATTTTCTCTGTGGTTTAGAAGGAAGGGAGGGAGGGATGAAATATTTTTGGATATACAAAAAGATAAAATCATTCAAAACAATTTTAAAGATTCAGAGCAAATACAAGCCCACCTCCAAGAAAGAGGGAGAACAATAAAAATCTGAGACCTATGGTTTCAGAGATCTGAGAAGGCACAATGGGAAGTTATTTGAGGTTATTTTCAGATCTTAAAAAGTAGCAAATTAAGTTTGGTGTAGATAATAGAGGTGATAAAATAAGCTAAATACTAAATTAATAAATAAACAATATCAGAGAAGATTTTTGTACATTATTAACCAGGAGAGGATGAAGAAAATTGTGCAATGAGTCAACCTATAAGCACATAGAGATCAAATCCAATAAAACGCTTTTCCCAGGAGAGAACAGTAATAATGTCCCTGAAGAAAGACTCAAGAGGCCTGATCAACTATATATAAATTATTTGAGGAAAAAAATTGACACATAGGCATACTCTGGTTAATTAGAAAAATTCAAGTTAATCTTTAAATTTAATGGGTATGGAAACCCACAAGCACTGTAGTGTAAAAAATTATAGTCTAAATGGAAATAAATTAGATTATCAGAATTTCTTGTAATACAAAAATCGCAAAATATAAAATAGTCAAATCCTGATAAATAATTAGAATAAATAAGGTAACTTGATAAGGTGGCTGGTCACAAAATAAATAATCTGAAGTAAAAATCTTTTCTTATTATGAACAATATGACAAAGTAAACTCGATTCTGAAAAAAGCCAGTGGGTAAGAGGGAAGTTAAAAACCCGAAACAATGGGAATCCATGGGAAGGTACAAGGTTTTGGGGTCTTGACTGAGGATTGGACAGAGGATGATCTGGCACTGCTACAGAAAAGAGCACCATTGGCATTTCCTGGTCTTTGCCCTTCCACAGCCCCACCTTGCATCAGGCAATTCACAGCTGACTCTTACCCTAGTGGAACAAGAAAGCATCACCCTCAATCTGGTGCCAATTACATCAATGGAGGAGACCAGGCAATGTCACAGGCTGGTGAGATGAATCTGAAACAGCAGGTGGAGGTATCCAGCCCTGGGAATGTCTCCTCTCCCAACTCCCTTGGGCGACATATCTGTCCCTGTTGGCACATAACTCAGGGAGGCAAGATGAGCACACTCATCATTCTCTTACATGGAACTCTCAAGAACCCATGCCATTTAGCAATTCCCCACCCCAACTTAGAGTGCCTGCTTAACTTCATCTGTGGCAGAGAATGTGCACCAGAAGCTTATCTAGGGGTGTTTGCTGTTCACCATGGCGGATAGTTTCACTTAATGAGGTGGAAGCAAGAAGCCTTCCCTCCAAGGTGCTTGCGGTACCCACCACACAAACATACAAACATGCACTCATCACCATCACTATTACCTCTGCACCGTCCCCATCATCATACCACCTCTGAGCCACAAACACACCACGCCACACCCAATGCACACACTTACCCAAAGCCACCTGTGCACACCATCACATCATCGTATTGTCTCCATCTCCTATACCACACCATGCTTCACACATACCACACACCACTGGAGACGCCACCCTTAACCCCCAGACACACATGCGTATACGGAAGCACATGTGCACACACCTCATTTTAAGATTCTGTTTGTCTGCAGTACAAACCCATGACTCTTCCAATATTCTCAGGTTAGTGAATAACTTAGGATCTGGTAAATAGGTGAAGATTTGGTAAATAGATTTGGTAAATAGATGAAGAAGGGTTTTGAGGTGAGTCTAAAAAGGAAGCTATGCTGCCAGGAGGCCATTGTTGCCTCTGCTGGTGTTGCTGGGGGGCGGGGGGGGAAGGGCTGCCCCTTCTGACTGTGGCATGGCTCAGCACCTTTCTGCATGGCTACTTCCCATGCTGCCCTCACACTTATAGATCCGCTCCCCTTCACTTCCTGCTGTAAATCTTTCTGAAGGCTGAGCATCCCTCCCTGGTAACGCGTCCCACAGGGCAGCTTGCATAAGCCCCACTTTATGAGCAGTTTCTCCAGGCTGCCTTCCTCCCTCTGGCCCAGAAGAGACTAGAGTGGGAGGTTGCAAAGTGGACAATCTCATGCTGGCATTTGCCTGTCAACTTTTCTTAAGTCCGTAAAGTCAAGGCAAATACTGGTATCCTCTAAGTCCCTACTATTAGGTCCCCAAGGCAATGTGCTGGCTGGACCCAGTGCCTCCAGGAGAATTTGGATTCCCCCTGAGGGGTCGAAGAAGCTCTGTCCAGAGTTGGCCAGATCACTCAGTAAATAGCACACTTTCTGGGCCCAAAGAGGAGCAGCCTCCATAAGACCTCTGTCCCTCCATACTCAGACTTCACCCAGAATCAGTCTAACTGCTTAGCTGCCCCAAAATCTCTCAAGAGAAGGGAAAGATGTGAGCAGAGGACAAAAGTTCTAAGAAAAAGCACAGTATTTAATCAACTTCCTTTTAGCTTTATTTCTTAGTAATATCATCCAAGAGGATAGACTTGAGAAATACTGACAGCCCCAATTAGCTTCAGCCCATTTAACTAGGCTCTCCTAAGTTTCACATTTGGAAAGAAGACATTTTCCCATAGGGAGGGTGTCATACACTGGGCTGGGCTCTGAGGACATTCATAAATGCTAGGTGAGCCACCTCAGCTTCAGACCTCATCTGGGGATATAATGGTTGCTATCCATACTCTAGGGTTGTGCTGCAGATAAAGTAAGTTGTAAAAAGTAAAATGGGTAGCACTGTTCCCAGATCATTATAAATAAGTGTTAGTGTTTAGTGTTCAACAGGTATTGACTGAGCTTGGCCAGTGCTGGGTGATGGGATATGGCGGGAGTTAAAATAAGAAATCCATATTGCCTTCCTTTTTTTTGCTGCCCCCCAGGTCTTAGCAACAGCATCACCTTGTCCAGATGAATATGAGGAACATTTCAAGGGCGAGGACCTCCTGCCAGGGTAAACCCCAGGACACTTCCAAGTCCTGGGCCTGCTTCTGACCCTCTGATTCCTGCTCAGCACTTAAGGACACATCTACCACACTCTCTTTTACCTTTGCGAAGCCTCTCTTCCTTCCCAGTGGCCGACAAGCTGAAAAGTTTTGCACTTCACTCCTCCTGCCTGCCGAGTTTTCAGAGGATGTTTTTCTGCTGGTAACTCAGGGAAGAGCACACTCCTAGGCTTGTGGAAAGCCCTCTCCCTTCCCTCCTCACCAGGGCCAAACTGCACCTATACCTGTGCGTGACAATATACTTACACATGGACCAAGGCACTAGCTCCTTAAGATGGAAAGGTGAGAGTAACAATGACCTGAACAAGTCAAGGACGTTTCTGGCACTCAGCTGAAAAAAATTGTATTCAATGGGTCTGCAGTGGCCCAGCCAGGAGTGGTTTTGTTTTGGTGTGCATGGAGTGAGGGGGTACTAGGGATTGAACTCAGGGGCACTCATCCACTAAGCCACATCCCCAGCCCTATTTTGTATTTTATTTAGAGACAGGGTCTCATCCAGTTGCTTAGTGCCTTGCTTTTGTTGAGGCTGGCTTTGAACTCTTGATCCTCCTGTCTCTGCCTCCCAAGCCACTGGGATTACAGTCATAAGCCACCACACCCAGAGCCATGAGTGTTTTAAAAATCTCCCTGGTGGTTCTGATGTTCACACAAATCCCAGTAAGATCGAAGGGATGCACAGCTCCCTAAGACTCCTGACCATTCAGTACAACACTGCAAGCAGGGTCTGGCTGAGTCCCAAGACTGGTGGGAGGACGCTGAAGGTGGACAGCAGCTACAAGGGACCTCCTCTCACCCCTCCCCTGGGTCACTGCAACCTGGGAAGGGACAAGCAGGAAAAATGGCAGGACCCCCGTACACAGAAGGTAGAGCATTTGAGAATGATGGAGAGGAAAGGAGCAGAAGAGGAGGAAAACTCACAACAATGGGCAAGGTAAAGGATTCCTTCAGTTATGGGGCTGCCCAGCCAGTCTCAAGATCCTAAGCAACCTCCCTCAGGCCTCTCAGAGATGCCTGCAAATCAATTCACATAATTCAGGGACTGTGTATGCTGCAAATTGCCATAGGTTTTTTCTTTCTTTCTTTTTTTTTTTTTATTCAAAAGCTCCACTCCCCACCCCCCCCTTTTTTTTCTTTTTAAGTCACAGGATCCCAGCCTTCCTGGCACATCCCAAGGGAGACAAATGGCTGCTGGAGAATGAGCTGTGTGCCCTGGCTCCAAACACGCTGAGACTGCAGCTGGCCCTTTGTGTGCCAGGATGCTGCTATCGCCCTGGGGACGGCCATGGGCTGTGTCCCCAGCAGGTATGCCAGCAAGGAAGCGAGAGTCTGAAAGAGACAAGAGCTTTCTACAGGGCTGGACCTAGAAGCTGATTCAAGCTACATTACTATAAAAAGTTATTAACTGATATTCAGTTACAGTACCATGGGCTGAACAAAGAATGAGGCTCAGCGCAGCTCAAAACCATATGGTCTTGGGGCTATGCACACCTGCGAGAGCAGCCGGCCTGGTTAGGAACCGTCATCAATTCTAGGAAAGCCATAAAATTTGGACTTGCTTCATGGCACTTTCTAATTAACTGTGTGGTGAGTTTTCTCCACTTTCTTATAAAGGCCTGTGCCCCCTCCCCCACTCGTCGCTCTCTCCCACGGCCCAAGACATCTGGGGAGAAATTTCCCATTAAGATTCCTCAGCACTCAGAGCATGGAAGTTGTTGTGTGTAGGAAAAGAGCGTTCACCTCTGTGACCAAAGCAAAAGTAGAGGGGAAGCTCTTAGAAAGTTATCACAGGGAGATAATTGAAAAGGGAGGGGGGAAAAATGATGTTCTTAATATAACAGCAAGAAGCTGAAAGCCACTTGCATTGATTACATGTAGGAAAACAGTTTAAACAATATATTTATCCAACAGACCAGATAAGTAGAGAATAGAAGATGAATGTAAATTCTAGGTGGTGACCTGTAAAAAAGACTTAACATGAAATGTAGATTTTTTAAAAAGTAGATGTAAAGATGGATGCCTGCTATCATTTTTGCTGGTAAAATTACCTGTTCACATGGCTCTGAATAAACAAGGGTGATAAAACTGAAGACAGTTTGGCTAAGAGTGGCAGCAGGATTGTGGGGTTTTTTTGTTTTCTTTTTCCTTGCCTTTTACTTAGAATTCTGTTAGTGCTTTCATAGTGTTTGCATAATGCTCATTTAAAAATAAAATGAAGAGGAAAACAAAAGTAAAAATTATTATTTAAAAAATGAGGTGGGTGGAAGACAAAAACAGACAAGACGGTCAGCGCCAAACCTACTCCAAAGTTTTCCAGAACAGTCCTGTGAAGTGACTTTCATGAGGAACAATTCATTTTTCACTGCTGCTCATCCACATAAGAAGAAAAATGGGCAGGGTGTTGGAACAGAGCAGAGATTTCCACAGCCTTCTTCTGTGGGTGGGGCAGTGATTTGACCATCAGACTCGAAGTTGCTAGTTGGCAGTTCCAGGGTGAGGCTGTGCCTGGTTTTACTCCATTTAACTTATGTGACGGGAGCCAGTCAGAGAGATAAATGTCAACCAAGCATAAAACAAGGCCCCCAGAGCCTGGGAGGATGAATGTGTCCCAACAGCTGCAGGGAGCCAGGCAGGGGGAGATGTGTGCAGAATTCCCAGAAAGCCGCCCCTGGGCCTCTCTCAGAGGGAGACCTTGCTCTGGGGCAGGCTCCCCAAGGCTTTACTGGAAGACTTGGCCACTAGCTGCCCAGCTGATGGATCAGCAAAGCTGGCCGGGCCGGGGGCCCAGGCCACACTGCACTTTGCAAAGGAGTGGCTCATGAGAACTCAGAAGTTTACTCTTGATGGATTAACAGATCCCCTTCTGCTCTCGCAGGATTGGTGTAAACTCAGAGTCCAGGACCCAGATGGAGGATTGAATGAATATACTTAATATTTAAAGTTCAAGAGACTCCTTAAAAGAGGACAACTCATCTCGGGGCTAGGTTTTCATTCTTTATCACTCTGGATGTGAGAGGAAGATTCAGAAGAAGGGACTGTGTATTCAAAAGAGGAGAAGGGTCAGGGGAAAGGGTCCCCCACCCCGTACACCTCTGTGTGCTCTGGAGAATGAAACGAGCTTACAAAATAGCTCATATTCCGGCCCCAGAAGGGGGACCGCTGCACTGTGGAATATTTTCAGTTAGGAGAAACACATAAATGTTCAAGAAACAGCCTGGAACAATCAGGGTTATAATTCCTGGCTGCAGCAAACAGAAGGGTGGGAGCAAAAGAAGCCACACAAGAGTAATTAGGCAATTGGGTGACCATGGCTCTGAACCGGCAATCACTGATAAACACAATATAAATTTTTTAAGGGCCACACTGCATGGAACACAACTTTGATATTTGAGAAGCAGTCAGACTTTGCCCTTACGAGGAATCAACTCAAATCTTGTAAAATACACCTGTGATTCTAGCACATTTTTTTTCAGGAGAATGTGCTTACTGCTTGCTCTTTGCAGCTCTTCACTATGAAACTGCTATTTGCATATCTTCTTTTGAGGAATTGGCCTCTTGCTGCATCAGGGATGTTTTAGAGACAGTGGAAATAGTTTTACCAGTTGCTGCATCCCAGCAAGGGATTTCTCAAGGGCCATATTAAATCTGGGGGCAGTTAGCACTCCCTGGAGAAATGAATCCAAAAGATAAAAGTCTTTTTTAAGCCCTACAAGATTCTCTGCTTTCAAGCATCTTCGGTTTTAAAAACCCCTCCTTTGCTATTGTTTCATGGCGTTTACCTTTGTGTTTCAGCAGACACATGAAGATAGGATCTCTGTGAAGATGTCCACTGGAAGCAGGTCCAAAAGAAGAAGTCCTGCTTTTCCAAAGTATATTGTTCTTTCCTGCCTTTTGGTCAAAACTTCCCAAGTTCTTGCTTCTTGCTGCTGAGCATCTTGCAAGGGGAAAGTGGGGGGAAAAAGCAAGCAAGAAAAAGAAAATCTAGGAAACTCAATGGAGATTGAGTCTAACAGTCATAGGAAGACATGCAAAAGAAACAGATGACCTCATCCCAGGTCACAGGTGTTGGCATACAGAAAATGTCTCTACTCTCTAGATGAAATTCCTTGCCCCCATTTCCAAACCTCCAGCTCCTACCTATTTCTTTCAATGCCTCATGTTCCCCAAAGTTTTCCCTGATCTTCTTAGTCCCATATGCATGAGAGAATTCATTGTATGCCAGTTAAAGGCACAGACTCTGAAATCAGATTCCCTCTATTCACATCTCAACAATGCCACTTGGCATCTGTGCCCTAGTCTCCTCATCTACAAAATAAGATACAAAGAGCAACTACTTCCCAGTTTTTTATTTTGTTTTGTTTGGAGGGTACTTGAGATTGAAACCAGGGGTGCTTTACCACTGAGCCATATCCCCAGCCTTTTTTATTTTAATTTTTTGAGACAGGGTCTCACTAAGTTGCTTAGGGCCTCACTAAGTTACTGAGGCTGGCTTTGAATTTAAGAGCCTACTGCCTCAGCCTCCCATGTGACTGGGATTACAGGCGTGTGCCATCACACCCGGCTCATACTTCTTTTAATTAAATGTCAATGCATGTGAAGCTCTTATAAGAGTAACTGTGTAGTAGTCGCTCAATATTTATTAACAACTGTTATTATCCTATTATTACTTTTTTTAATTTCTCACAGGATTACTTAGATGCTGTCAATTGGCACTTTTTTTTGCCTTGTTTTTTTAAATTTTATTTATTTATTTATTTTTGATACTGGGGATTGAACCCAAGGGCACTTAACCACTGAGCCAGATCCCCAGCTCTTTTTATATTTTATTTAGAGATGAGTTATATTTTATTTAGAGTTGCTTAGGGCCTCTATAAGCTGCAGAGGCTGGCTTTGAACTCACAATACTCCAACCTCAGCCTCCCAAGTCTGAGGTTGGATTACAGGTGTGCACCCCTGTGTCCGCCTGCCTTCTATTATTCTTATTTGAAAGCATACCTTTTTGGGCTGGGGATGTGGCTCAAGCAGTAGCGCACTTGCCTGGCATGCATGCGGCCCGGGTTGGATCCTCAGCACCACATACAAAACAAAGATGTTGTGTCCGCCGATAACTAAAAAATAAATATTAAAAATTCCCTCTCTCTCTCTCCCTCTCTCACTCTCTCTTTAAAAAGAAAGCATATCTTTTTTTTCTTCCTTTCTTTATCTAGTAGAAAAGAGGGATTGTCTATTAAGTGAATAAATAATCAAAGGCATAAAAATGAGAGCAGATAAAAATGGTGTGAGGGTTGGGGAGGTAGCTCAGTAGATGAACACGTGCTTAGCATACACAAGATCCTGATCATGATACAGAGAATGGAAAGTAAAAGAAACTTTGAAATGTCATGGAGGCTTGAATTTTCAGCTGCATAAAGAAAAGGCATGGGGCTGGGGATGTGGCTCAAGTGGTGGTGCGCTCGCCTGGCATGCGTATGGCCCGGGTTCGGTCCTCAGCACCACATACCAACAAAGATGTTGTGTCTGCCAAGAACTAAAAAATGGATATTAAAGATTCTCTCTCTCTCTCTCTCTCTCTCTCTCTCCTCTCTCACTCTCTCTTTAAAAAAAAAAAAGAAAAGGCATGAAATAAAGAGAAGGGGAAAGATCCCAGGGCCACCCAGGCCAAGGAATGACATGTGGAAAGGCGGAGTACCACCAGGTCCAAGGTATGCAGTGTAGATGGTCTGGGCAGTGCTGGGAAGTTTTCTCCAAAACTCTAACCTCAGAGCACATTGTCATCTCCCTTTAGCATCCAAGTGCCCACATCTGTGTCTTCCTAGGATTTTTTCAGCAGCATGCAGAGCTGCTTTGGAAAGATGGAGAACAAACCCAAGGCCCCTGCACTATCTTCCAGGGGACCTGCTGCCCTCCTTGACCTCCCCTGTGTGCCACGCACTCCCCTGCAGGAGCCACAGACTGGCCCTGTGCCCCACACTTCCTACCCACAGGCACTCCTGCTTCCCCGCCTCTCTCATGCTACTAGCAAGAATGAGCACTCCATCAGGAGGCTCTGGCCCTCTGGCCCTCTTTGTGCAATGGGGATATTCCCTGCAGTCTCAACCATTTGTGAGGGTAGGCTCCAAAGACACCAACCCAAGCAGTTACACCCATCTGCCAACCCTCAGGAACCACTGGTTGCCCAGAGCATCATAGCTTGTGAGAGTACCAAGAGCTTGTGAGAACACCAAACATTGCCTGGCCCAGTCTCATTTCAGCAACATGGAGAAGGAGGCACAGGTCACAGGACATACTGGGTAACAAAGCCCATACTGGTACAAGCCAAGGCTGGCTCCAAGTCCTGCCTTCAGTCCCAGGCTCTTCCTGTTCCTTTTTCCTGTGGGAAATACATTTCCAAATTCAGATGCTGTCATTTTCTTCTTCTTGCTGGTCTCATTTTTCACATAGAAATTATATTGAGTCTTCATTACATCAAAAGTATTTAGAACTATGATCTTTAAACTTTTTGGATCATAATCCTCAAAAAGAAAGTAATTTCAGACATATACCTTTCAGTATACCTTCAAATATATAACCAAATCAAAGTGTTCACAATGTAGCACTTAAACTAACTATGATGCATACTTCTATATATAAAATTTGTTTATTTATTTATTTATTTATTGGCACCAGGATTTCAACCAAGGGGTGGGCACTTAACCACTGAGCCACATCCATGGCCCTTTTTTGTTTTGTTTTGTTTTGATTTGCAAGGGTTATATATATATATATATATATATATATATATATATATATATGACAGCGGAATGCATTACAATTTATATTATACATATAGAGCACATTTTTTCATATCTCTGGTTGTATATAAAGTATATTCACACCAATACATCTCTTCATACATGCCCTGGCCCTTTTTATATTTTGTCTTGAGATAGGGTCTCACTAAGTTGCTTAAAGCCTCTCTAAATTGCTGAAGCTAGATTTGAACTCATGATCTTCCTGCCTCAGCCTCCTGAGCCGTAAGGATTATAGGTGTGTGCCACCAAGTCCTGGCCTAATATTTTCTATTGTTCAAAAATGGTCGGCCCTGCTAAATGGAATTCATGGCAGATGGTATGAAAACATTGACTTAGGAAGTGTCTTTGGGTGGGAACCATGTGAAAGCACACTTAGACCTGGACTGTGTGAGGGGCACTTTCTCCACAGGTAAGTCCAGGAAACATTCCTGACAGGGAAATGAGAAGGAAGTGGGGAAAAGCCAGCAGTCAGTCATGTAAACAAGCTGGGGCTCAATCCCACTGGGACCCTTTAAAGAACCATTTGGAACGTAGCCCCCAAATTACCCCACCAGGATTGGGGAACCCAGGGGTGGTCACTCACAAACTCCTTGAGTTTGCTGAGGATTCCTGCTGGAAAAATTAAACCTATAAAACTACTGCTGTGCTCTGTGAGTCTGAGCAGCTGCCATAGGGCTATAGGAAGCCCCTCGAACTGAAGAAAGCAGAGGATCCAGGTGCTTGAATTGGGAAACTGACAGCATCAGGAACTGTCCACCTGGCCTGCAGGCCAACCCAGTGGTGGGTTAAAAAGACCTGCGGGAGGCATCCAGAGCACCTGCCACAGTGTCTCATGCTTCCTCCCCTCCTTGTAAATATCCTTAGTAGATTTCAGATCTTAAAAAGCCAAAAAGTGCAATGTTGGTAAGAAAGAAAGGGTTAGCATAATTAGCAATGCTGTGAGATTCAGTCAACTTGGAGAAAATACCAAACAATCCCTTCTCGGTTTTCATGTCACTGTAATATTGCTGACTTTAAGAAAAGGTGAAGAGAAAATTAACTGCAATCTGTAATAAAATTCTGTGGGATTTTGCTGCTTGAAATGTTATGATTTGAAAGTTCTGTGGTAATCAATCCAAATCTGAACAGTATGAAGATTTTGACTTCGAATTTTTCTTCCTCCATTTGGATTTTCTACCCGCCCTCCAGCAGTGGGTATCCAACAGCTAGCCACCCCCATAATACGTGGGCCTGCAGAATGACCCAGAAAGCCAAACAGAAGGCCCTGGCATATTTCTCATCTAGAACAACTTTGAAGACTTTGAGGTTGAAAAACTCCATGTAATTACAAATTATCATCGGAACACAAATATGTCTGGGTAGACAAGTTCAAGGGAAGAATGGATTTTCACCAAGGACCAAGCCCTCGAGTTCACTGATCAAACACACATTTCAAATTTCCCAAGCCTGGCATGTTCACACTCCAGCATGTGCGGTCCATCTGGAACACATGGTCAGCGTAGGCAGACAGGCTCCGGAACTGCTGGTAAGGGACCTGGACGCTAGGCGTGCTCTGCCCATAGCCATGGGATTTTGGATGAGCTGCTTAAATTCTCTGAGCTTGTTTTCTGTAAATGGTGAAAGCATTTTTTAAGGGTAGGAAAGGGCCATGCCATAATCCTGCACAAGGGAGCAAACAGAGAAGTGCATCTTAGTTGCAGAGTTGGGGACATCCCGCTTTGGTCACTCCCCTGAACTTTCCAGTCCATCTTTAGATGCATAAACTGCACCAAGGACAACAGACAAAGGAAAAATACCAGTTTAATCAAAGGGGATTCTCTGTCCAACTGTTTGTCATCATCTTGCTTTAAGCTCCATATCAGATCCAAGAAATGGATATGTCCTTTTTACCTTTCTGTCCTCCTTTTCATATTTACATCCTCACTGTCAGCATCTCCTACCCTCACAGCACGCTTGTTAAATTTCTACAGTGTACAGAGCATTGTGCTAAGGAATCAGTGGGGACACAGGGGCTCTTAGGCGTGGTTCTCATGAGGACTTCATTGAAAGATAAAAATCATTTGTATAAATTGAGGCATAACAGCACGAGGCATCATGTGATAAGGACTAGATGAGTGGCCTGACCGTTGGTGTGATCAGAGGTTACGAATGTCCCCTCATATAAGGCTCTTACAACTGTGCAAAAAAAAGTGATTTTCTCTTTTTTACTGTTATTTATGGTATTCTTTAATTAAACCATAGGATATTTACAGTTTTACTGTTCTTGGCCTTTTAGATATTTTCCAATTGGAGTTTATTATGAACAATGCTACAATGAATTTTAGTGCACCTATCTTTTGGTGCACATATGTTAAGAATTTCTGTTGTGCCTATACCAAGAGGTATAATCTCTGTCATGTAAGATATATTTATGCTCATCTCCAGTAGATATTACTAGGGAGTGTCCATGGTTTTGGGGCCAACTTACATTCCAATTAGCAGAGCATAAGGGTCCCAGTTGGATTTGCTACCTGAATCTTCACAGAAAACATTTGCCAGTCCCCAACTTCAGCCAAAGGACAAGAGGAACAAAAGTCCTAAGGAAGGAAAATACCTGATATGTCTTCAAGAAGTGTAAGAACACCAGTTTGTTCAGGAAAAAAAAAAAATTACAACTCAGAGGTCAGCAAACTCTTTCTGTTAAGGGCTAGAAGTAATCTAGGCTTCATGGGTCACATGGTCTCTGTTGTAATATTCAACTGGGCCATCGTGGCTCAATTGCGTCCGCAAAGAGTGCGTGAAAATTGTTAGTGATATGTAGCACTAAACTTTATTTAGGGACACTGAAATTTGAATTCTATATCATTTTTACATTATCAAAGAATAATATTCTTTTTTTTTTTACTTTTTTAAACCATTGGAAAAATTTAAGAATCATTTTTAATCTTGTGGGGCAAACAAAAACAGGCAGTGGGCTGGGTTTGGCCTGTGGTCCATAGTTCCCAGCCCTTTCTGCAGATAATGGAGATCTAAACCTAACAATCCAAACTTTATTTGGGAAGCAAAATACTTAGTATTTTTGAGAAAGCATAGGATGTATATAAAGCAGTGTTCTGGAAAAACTGAGGTGGTAGCAATTTTTAGGATGGATGAAGGAGGGAGAAATTAGAGGTGGTATGACTAAGAAGGCCACTGATGTAATCCTCTAAAGGATGATGTGGGTCTATTATTTAATGGTGAAAGAGAGTAAAAGCAAAGAAACATGGTAAAAGCAAGAAGATATTGGGGAAATATAAGAAAAGGGTTTGGTGATGATGAGAGAGAAGAATCAGTGCCTGTTACCAGGATTTTGAACATTGGTTATACAATAAATGAGAATTTATTGATATAATGGCTGACAGATACTGAGGGTTCAGTATTTAGAGTATGACTAAAGCCCAGATGCCTGAGTCTGAACTTTGCCTCCCTGATCTACCAGCTCCAATCTCTTTCCTCCTCTGCAAAATGGAATAAATAACAACATCTACTTAATAGGGTTGTTAGAAAAATTAAGTGAGTTCATTCACATAGAGTGCTTAGAAA
Organism: Urocitellus parryii; assembly: GCF_045843805.1. NCBI lineage: Eukaryota > Metazoa > Chordata > Mammalia > Rodentia > Sciuridae > Urocitellus > Urocitellus parryii. The sequence goes on along the minus strand of NC_135537.1, from coordinate 114,221,736 downwards.
CAGTGACAGGCACTGGACAAATGCTAGCTTTTATTATTAATTGTATAGTCTCATTTTAAAATTTCAAAAAGTAAAAATGTTAAAGATAGGAGACAAATTTAAGAAGGAAAGTGATATTTGGTTATAAGCAGGTGGAATTTCAGCTCATCCTGGTCATGAGACAGACATGACACTGGGGATGAAGGTTCAGAGAGGCCAAGGAAAGTGCTGGAGTTGGGGTGTGCTCATGTGGAGCATAGCCAGATTCATAGGAGAAAATGGTTCCCACACCAAAGATATCAATGCAAACACACATGGGGGTCAAGAGCTCAGGCTCCAGTTAAATCTCTTCTCTGACATTCTTAGTAGCCATAAAACCTCGTTGGGGATTGCTCTTTAACTTTCCTATACCTTAGATTTTTCATCTGTAAAATGAATATAACCATAATACTTACTATATAGAGTTAGTATAAAGATGTTTATAAAGTGAATGTGAAATTATCTTAGTCAATTCTCTGTTGTTATAGCAGAATACCTGAGACTGGATAAGACATATAGAAAAGAGGTTTATTCTGACTCAAAGTTCTGGAGACTGGGAAGTCAAGATCCAAAGGCCTCGTTTGGCAATGACCTTGATCTGCTTCAATCTACTGGTAGAAAGTGGAAGTGCAATTAAAGAGTCGAAATACAGAGGGCAGGCTTAATTTATAACTCATTCTATGTACTCATTCTTACTAATTAACCCATCCTGGGAGAAAGGCATTAATCCCTCTTAAAGACCTTAGTCATCTCTTAGAGGCCCACTACCTCTCAACACTGTTACATTAGGGACCAAGCCTCGACATGCCTTGGATGATGAGAAACCATACTCAGACCATGAGCTGAGGCCCAAACAGAACCTATGACAAAATGAGTGTTTGAGAAATGTGAGCCTTTACTACTTGACATTTCAGGAAACTAGAGAACCTCAGCAAAGGAGCTCTCATTCTGCCTGGATCCGACACCAAGGATTTCATCTCAGTGTGGTCAGCTTTCACAGACTGGTAGAGGTCAGGAGCTTTGCCTCCCTGATTGTGGTGGTACCAGCACTAGCCAGAGGCTGCCTCAGCTCCTCCTATCTGACTCCTGAAGCTGGCAGGTGTCCTGTTTAAACATGGTTGCCTGCCAACCTGCACTTGACTGCCTACCTAGCAGAAGGACTGTGTATATGCCTGGTCATATACACAGAGTTGCAGCTTAGCATTTTCAGGGTCCTTCTCTGACTTTTTTAGCCTCAGTTTCCACAATTCCTATCCCTCATGATCCTTCACACAACTCCTCACCTGAGTCATGTTCTCTGCTCCAGAACCTCAGGGGACAACCTGATGACCCCTTTACCTTCACATGACATGAGATATGGCTGGCTTTGTGTCAAAATCAGCCTGTCCTTCCTCAGGAAAATGGTTCATGGTCTACAGGGTTATACACGAGGTCATCAGAGTCCAGACTGCACAAGGGAATCCGATTTCATGACAACTCTGTGGAGCCCAGGGGGTCTGCCTGCTCTGTGCCCCTGTGACATGATGGCAGTGGGGAAATTCCCCACTCACTGCCCACAGCTCCTTCCCCTGTCCCTGGGGCTTGCTTCAGAGGCCTGAATTGCTTGGGCTCTAACTCCCTTGGCTGTGAAAAATCATGCCTCTCATGGCCCCAGCGTCTTTCTCAGAATAGAAAGTCAATCCAGACTAAAAGTACTATCCTGAGAGTCAGTCCCTGGAGGTTCGTTCTCTGAAGAGTTCAATATTTATTAACGGAGAGGAATAAAAGTGTCATCCATCTCCAAATGTGTGGGAATGTTATTGAATTGTAATCAATGAGGAGTACAGCCTGAGTGAGCAGAACAGCCTTTCGCCCCTGATGGATTATCCTGTTCCTGGAAATCGGTCAGGCTGCTATGCTAGCAGGGCCTGAGTCTGGATTCTGTAATGCCTGGAGTGGTTTACTCAGTGGAGTCCTTCAGGCTTACAGTTAAGTCTTCCCCATACGCCCACCCCCATCAACTTTCACACTCATAAACCCAACACTGCTTTGTCTGAAGTACAGCAGAGTTGCTTTCATTTTCATTCAAATTTGAAGGGGAAGGTTGCAAAGGTAAGGTCTGGACTCTAAAAATAAGTACAAGTTATAATTATATTCTTCACATTATGCTTTTGATTATGTTTTGAGTTGATGGATTGCATACCCCCTACTGCACACACCAGGATCCTTTTGACAAAACTAAATACACATATTTTCCTTCACTTTCCCGGTGGTGATTTCCCAGAAATACTGTTTGTGAAGTTTCCCCAGTGTTCCATGACAGACTGTCTTGCTAAAATCTTACCTCAAAACCACAAAATGACTACCTAATAAGATAGACTCTACACAGACCTGGGGACACTTCTCTTTGAACATAGAATCTGTTGAGGACCACTGGGGGAGGGGAGGTGCATTTTGATCGAAGCAACCATTTGCTCTATTCAAATACCAGTCCAGACTGATGGTCACCATCCTGAAGTGATTTCTCCTTTAAATGGGTGAACACTGACTCAACAAATCATTTGAGCTTATAGGGTGATGACCTTGGTCACTGTATCTGAGTTCAGCAACTATTTCCTTGTCATACAACCGCAGATAAAAATCACTTCCTGTCTCAGTTTTCCTGACTGGAAAATGATAAACAAAGATATCCACTTAAGCCCCAAAATGAATGCCACTCAACATTCATTATTGTTAGGCTGAGGTTACTATTACTAAGAAATTGTCAATACTTTTAATGATGATAACTATTATTTCTTGCATTGTTGGTCTTAAGAGGATAGGCATGGAAGGAATGGTTTGTTCTAAGTGTTAAAAGAGGAGGAACAATGTACGTTTATTTGGGTTCTTCAATGCCTGTGTTGCCAAGAAGACAGATGGCATGGTACAGAGGAGACAATTACCTCCCTGCTCCACATCTTAAGCTGGTCATGAGTTTTCTGCAAAGAGAAAAGCAGTGGAAGAAACTGGATTTCTTAGAGACTTTATGACAAAAACAACCTGGAGACCTTGAGCAAAGAGGAAAGCTAGTTTCCCCACTGCTACATACAACCTGCCCCTTGTTTTAGTGAGCTTTTTCACTGCTGTGACTAAACGACTCAACAAGAACAATTATAGAGGAGGAAAAGTTTATTTGAGGGCTCATGGTTTCAGAGGTCTCAATCCATAGAAAGAGGACTTTATTCTTCAGTTCTCCAGGTGAGGCAGGACAACATGGTGGGAGAGTGTGGCAGAAAGAAGCAGCTCACATGGTGATCAGAGGAAGACAGAGAAAGACTTGACTGTCCAGAAATATATGCCCCAAATCCATGCCCCCAATGCCCACCTCCTCCAGTCATACCCACCTGACTCCAGCCACACCCACCTGCCTCCAGCCACCACACATTTAATCCCATGAGGAATTAATTCATTGATTAGGTTAAGGCTATAACCCAATCCTTTATCTTCCAAACCTTGCATTGTCTGACATGAGAGTTTTTGAGGGACACCACATCTAAACCATAATATCCCCCAACCCCAGAACAGCTAAAAATTGACAGAAACATTGGAGATAAGGATATGGCATTGCAAGTGAACATGGTCATTTTCACATGGCACCGATGGGATCCTGGTGGACAGTGGACTGAAAGGGCAGCTAGAGCCCAGCGGGAGTCCACACACATACTGAGGACAGGGCTAGGGCTCACATGCCACTCCCAAGGAAATGGAAAATTCTCTTAAGGAACATTAGGAAACACATAGAAGGAAGACACTTTAAGGCAGCTGAGAAATCTGGAGAAACTGGAGACCTTTCTGAGTGTGTGGGGAGAAGAAACTCAGGATTTTCTATGTCATTTAGAATTTCATTTGTAGCTGAAGAAAATAATAAAAATTGTCTCAAATATTTTAAAAATAATCAGAAACCAATTAATCGTAAATGTATGGTTTTATTTCTAGTCTCTACTTTGTTCCATTTGTCTGTATGTCTACATTCATGCCAATAACTCACTGTGGTTTATTATAATTAAGTAAATAAAAATAACACAACAAAATGCCATAATTTGACTCTTCTTTAAAGCTGAGTAATATTCCATTGAGTATATATACCACATTTTCTTAATCCATTCATCTATTGAGGGACAACTAGGTTGGTTCCATAGTCTAGCTATTGTGAATTGAGCTTCTATAAACATTGGTGTGGCTGTGTCACTTTAGTAGGCTGATTTGAAGTCCTTTGGGTTGTTGGGATAGCTGGGTCAAATGGTGGTTCCATTCCCAATTTTCTGAGAAATCTCCATACTGCCTTCCATAGTGATTTTACCAATTTGCAGCCCCACCAGCAATGTATGAGTGTACATTTTTCACCACATCCTTGCCAATGTTTATTGTTGCCTACATTCTTGATGATTGCCATTTTGACAGGAGTGAGATGAAATCTTAGAGTAGTTTTCATTTGCATTTCTCTAATTTTTAGAGATGTTGAACAAATTTTCATTTATTTGCTGATCAATTGTATTTCTTCTTCTATGAAGTGTCTGTTCAGTTCCTTAGCCCATTTATTGATTTGGTTATTTCTTTTTTTTTTTTTTTGGTGTTAAGTTTTTTGAGTTCTTTATATATCCTAGGTATCTCTCAATAAATGACTGGGTAAAGAAAATGTGATGTATATACTCAATGGAATATTACTCAGCTTTAAAGAAGAGTGAAATTATGGCATTTGCCAGTAAATGGTTGGAGTTGGAGAATATCATGCTAAGAGAAGTAAGCCAATCCCAGAAAACCAAAGTCCAAATGTTTTCTCTAATATGCGGATGCTAATTCACAATAAGGGGGGGGGGCAATAGGCAACAATAGTATTACTTTAGGTAGAGGGAAGTGATGGGAGGGGAGTGGAGGGGATGTGGGGATAGGAAAGATAGTAGAATGAAACAGACATTATTAGTGTATGTATATATGTGACCACATGACCAATATGATTCTGCAATGTGTACACTCAGAAAAATGAGAGATTATATCCATCTATGTATGATATATCAAAGTTCATAAATGCATTCTACTGTCATGTATAAATACTAAAACAATTTTTTAATTGTTAATTTTTAAATTTTTTTACAACTATTAAACTATTCTTGGACCTTGCATATCTCTATGTTTTTGAACAAGCTAGTCAACTTATATTAAAAAATAAATCTTGCTAGGATTTGGATTGAATATGACATAGGTGGTAAGGCAATTCAATGGAGAAAGTGCAGAAACATAGTCTTTTTACAAATGTTACTGGAACAATCAGATATTTACATGAGAGAAGGAGGAAATAATAAATTAAAAAGCTTCAATCCTCACCTGACCATATATGAAAATTAACTTGAAATGGATCATGTAAGAAGAAACCAGAGTAGGAATTCTTTGTGACCTTGAGTTTAGGGAAAGATTTCTTAAAACCAACCTAAAAGGCAGGGGCCATAAAGAGTTAATCAATAAAAATTATACATCATCAAAATTAAATACTTTTGTCCTAACTAAGACCCTTTGAAGGAACTGAAAACACAAGCTACCAACTGATGGAATATTTGTAAAACATATACTAGACAAAAGACCCTTAGAACTCAATAAGATAAAAAAATTCAATAAGATAAATGGGAAGTAAAATAACAAGTTGGATACTTTCCCAGAGAAGATTTAGGAAAAGCTAGTAAGCGCATGCAAAGATGCTCAATTTCATTTGTCATTAGAGTTTGAAACTATGGTAGCTTCCACTACCCATCTGCTAGACAGACTGAAATTAAAGACGTAAAATACCAAGTGCTCTTGAGGATGTAGAACAGCCATAATTATCAAACATTGCTTTGGGGAATGCAAAATGGTAGTGCCACTCTGAAAAAAAAAATTGGACAGTTTCCTATAAAGTTAAATATATGCAGATGTGTATACCAGAAATCCCATTTCTAGCTTTTTACCCAGGGGAATAAAAAATACATATCTACTTGAAGACTTGTAACAATCACTTTCCAGTATAAGAAACTATCTTCCTAATATTTGTTTTGCTATTTTTAAAAAGCTAACATTTTCCTGTGAATAATTTCACTTTTAAGTGACTGGATTTTTTGGCTCTTTCCTTTATATCTTTCTTGACATTTAGAAAATGTGAAATAGAACTCTTCCATCAATTTTAGCATGGACTATTACACGGTATTACGATACTTAGTGGATTAGAAAAGAGACTTTAGACCCAAATTGACACATATTATTGCTATGTGAACATCCTGCCAGGAGGATCTTAAGAAGGGTCTAGGTTTTTAGATTGTGTATGTATGTTGTCATCTTTGGAATTCCTCAAAACTTTAATGAGGCAATTATGATTCTTGCTTCAATTTTTTTCTTTCATGCAACTTTTCCATGTGACAGTCTTTACACGTCTAAATGTCTAACCACAGGAATAAAGCCCTCTTCCCATTTCTTTTTGTGGGTTTGATTCTCTGTAGCTACAAATCTTGACCCCTGACATTTTATGTCCCAAGAATAATGATCAAATCAGCCATCAGTACCTTTTAGCTTAAGAGGAGGTCAGCCAGGACAATCAGCTGAAAGTCAAGGTAACAAAAGAGTTAAGGGCTGGTGTGAGTCCTCTTCACAAGCCAGTGCACTTGATTCTTGCTTATTGGGATGTGAGGAATCTGGGGCTATTCCAGGAATGTCAGCAATTTGTCCTAGAGAGACTTTGATCTTCTAGCCTCTCCCTGAGCCTGGTGGGTCATGAACTGCCATCATAAAGACCAGGTCCATGACTGTGTCTTCTCAGAGCCCTGCTTGCTGCTTAAATAAATCTCCTCCCATTGTGCTCCCTTCCAGAAGAAAAACATCATTCTTCCTAACCAATCTGCAAGGAGCTACAACTTCTCGTTTTCACAACTTTTCACTCCAGCTGATGCCCTCTCTGCAAGCAACACCTTTGAAACTGGTAAACAAAGACCAGAGAGGGGAAATGAGTGTCCAACAGCCACAGCTTCCTGAAGACTTCCCAGCTCATCCTCAAAGCCCAAGAGGGAGAGGGCTTCCTGTGGCTTTAGGAAACTCCTTAAAAGGGTGAGGGAAAGAATTATATGTAACTTCTATTGAATCTGATCACAAGAAACCAATTTTGTTTCACACACTTTCTTTCCTTTTAAGCTTTTAACTGTTAATAGTGGCAATTAATATGAATTAGCCAATGCTGGCTTAGGCTTCATTCATTTGAAAATAGCCAGTTGGCTAATGGTTGGGCCTCTCACCTTGAAGAGCAGACTGTGTGGATTGTGCATGTGAAGAAATTCTCCCAAATGTGTTTCCACATAAGCAAGGATCAAAGAAAGATTCCCCTTGTCTCCTTTTTTAATTCTGCTTCCCCAAAGATAGCCTGAATAAAGTCATTTTTCATTCAGATTCTCCCCCGCATATTTCTGAGGGTCAGAGGCTGTCATCAATAAGGTTTAGAGATTTGCATGCACTTTATGGTGTTTTCCAAAATTAAGAGGCCAAAGTCCCTCAGAGCAATTACTAAGACTCATGTAAAAGTACCTCACCTTAGGAAAAGAAATCACCAACACACTTGTTCAAACAAAACCTGTGCCAGTTTTATCTATTTTATAATCTTATAAAAATGTTTTACTTACACCACGGGATTCGGAACATGTTTATGAACATTTTCCAAATGTTTTGAAGTCCATGGTTGGGAGCCCAATAATTGTCAGCTGATGAGTTGGGGGAGCCATTGGAGGGCCTGTGAGTACTAGGCAGGCTTTCTCTTCTCTTCCCACCCACAGGGACCCTGTCTCTTACAGACTCTCAGTGGCCTTGGTGTGCTTGGCTAATTTTGGAGACCAGCTTTGATTTATGAAGCTCTCATGGGGCAATGCTTTAAAAATGAGCTGTTTGCACGGCCACCAGCCCAGTGGTTTCTTGCCTGCTTTCCCACTCGACATCTCCTGATTCCTATAATCACATCAGAGACAAAAAGCTCCAGACCTGGGATGTTCCTGTAAGTTCAGTCTTCTAGGTCATCGAAATTTATCTCCTACACTATTCAATCAATGAATAAAAACGCATTGAGCACTTCCTAATTGTTCAGTTAGTACTCAATAAAACGTCTTCCAATTTAAAAAGTCTGCTGGGCAAGCTCTATATACCTTTGGATGATTCAAAAAGTACATCAGAACGGAAACTCTGTTCTCATGCTCTTGGCATAGACTGTGGAAGCGCTCAACCCTACATTATCCTACAAGTTCATTCACACACACACATTTCTAGAGTTCAACCTGGAATTCAGATTGTAGCAGGCCTTTAGCTAATGAAAACGTGTTCTCACTAATCAGGTACACGTGGCAGTAATTATTCAACTTACTCAGGACTCACCTTTAAGAATTCCTTTGCATGGCATTTAAAGACTAAAGTGATTTGGATAATTTCCGATCACACCGAGAGTTTTACGAACATGCTCATAGTGTGTGCAGAGTCTGTGCACACCCTCCCACACATACGTCTCAGCACGGACCCTCTAACGTGCCTGGTCAACTTCCCTCCAAGTGGCAGAATAGTAGAATAAGATGAAGAAGAATCTCTTGGCTCTTCTGTGCTCTGTCTGCCTTCCTCCTAAGAACAAAATGTGCTCCATGAGGTCTTTAAAACTATCCAGTATAATCTTATCAGTCTAATTTTATGGATGAGAAACTGAGACCCAGAGATGTTAAATGACTTGGCCAAAGTCACAGAATATGTTAGTGACAAAGCTGGGACTAGGATACAAACTGTGGGAGTCCTGTCGCCAGCCTCTGCTCTTCCCACACAGTTCTGCTTCCATACCTTCCCTAGAAAGCTAAGGATATTTTGCCCACAAAGACCTACAGAGAAAACAACATTTGTCTGAAAAACTCGTTTTTCTATATTTAAAAGTGCACACTTCCACTGACACCCTTTTCTGATTTTATCTAATCTGAATTCTCCATGGTATAGAAAAGAAAACACCTGTCCAGGTGGAGATGGGTCAAGGTGGTCACCGTGTAATGCCTCATACAGCTTCTTCTACCTAAAGGGGCTATGAATTTTTTTTTTCTTTTTTGGCGTAAATTTTTTTTTTTTTTAATGAGACTTGTGTCTGAATTTCTTCAGCTTCGTTTCAAAATCCTATGTTTTCCTCTTCAGTTGTATTTGTGGATTTCTCAAAACTCACTCTACATTCTCAGTATCCCTCTTAAAAGATGCAGCTCTAGTTGAGATGCACAATTGGTCACAGGTTTTGCTTGATGCTGACCTTTGTTCAAAGGTAGCACAGACTTACAATGTTGGCTGCTTTCATTGCACAAAATTTTAGCCCTTTCTTTTGATTAAAAGAGAATTCCCATGAGATTAAATGATTTCTTCTTGCAGACACAAGTGCTAAACCAGCCATTTATTTGGGCCCATGAGTAGAAACATAATTTCCATCATTACAATAGATTTTATTTTTAAACGACTTAATATATGACTTCTTGGAGGCCTGATTTGTCTCTTCTTTGAGGTGGAAATATTTGTTACAACCTTGTTCTGCTGCCCAATAAATCAAAATGTTGAACCTCTTGTAATAAAAATAGCTGCTTTGAAGTATGACCTTAAATGTCTAATTTTCTACCAGCAGTAATGAGGTTTTATCCAGCCATTTTGGGGGAATGGGTTTTCTTTTCTTTCTATTTTTTTTCTGTCCTTTTGTTTTTTTAACATGTGGACTGTCTAATAACAGGATTTTTGTGTTCCAGATGTTTTGGCGAGAGAAAGCAGTAAGCGCCAGTACACATCTCAGACCTCCATACCACCCAAGTGGCTGTGATGTCACCGGCGAGCGTGAGCCTCTCCAGATGATCTCTGCCCTCCCCTTTTTATTTAATGTTGTAACCCTTTAGTCAGCAACACGAAATAGCAGGAATTCTTGTGTGCAGCTCAAATCCAAAATAGAGGGAAAAGAATCTAAAGCCATACAGAAGGTAAACCCATGTGGTATTAATAAGAAGAAAAGAAAGAGATTGTTTATTTAAGTAATGAGACTCCACTCTTGGGTGGTTAATAAGGTAATTTGCCACATGATTAAAGGTAGATGCAGGGAGAATTTCTATGGTGACGTTCTTGCTCAAACGGATGCTCTCTGGAAATTGGGATTGGTAGTCCCTTAAATACTACAACTCTTTCAACAAGATAAGGGAACAACCAAAAGTGGCTTTGGGAATTCAGTCATTATTAGCTCAATCTTTTCAAAAGGACAGAGGGGACACAGCCCATTATGGAAGACCACAGTCCAGCATGGAGCAGTCAGAGTGAAACTGTTCCTCCATATTCTGGGCTGAGACCACAGGGACATTAAGTGGTCATGGAACAGAGACCAGGCCCTGCTCTGACCATTGCCTGTAATGAATTGAAGTTGGATAAACCAAAGACTCCAAGACACTAGCTCATTTTTGAAATGCTTCAAGGTCTTTACCACTGACCTTCCTGCTCCTGTCTATCCTCCTGAGGATCGCACTGGGCATGTCTCTGATGCTTCTTGAAGTCTTTTGCCTCCCTGGGGAATTCCTCTTCTTACCTTTGTTGTATTTTCTGATGACAGGGCCTGAGGCAGACCACCAAAGGCCTCTCTGCTGGGTAGACCATGAGGCTGCAGAGCTGCCAGGAGTGAGACCATCATGTTCCAGAGTGCTCTTCCAGGTGCCCATGTGCTCAGAGGCCAAGCTGTCCTAGCTAGACTTCAGCTCCTGCCTGCTACTCTCTGTGTGATCCTAAGGGTCCTCCTGCTTCTTACCTGAATGGAAGTAATGATGCATTCTCCACCTCATGTAACTATAGGTGCTGTAGTTCAAATGTTCTCTCAACTGTGAGGTGCTCCATACACATGGTGGATTACTGCCATGGTCTTCTCTCCTCAGTATTCTCCAAATGTCCCTGGGGAAGCCTTGTTTTGAGGCAACAAGGTCCCTGCCAGCTCTTATAGTCCATAATTAATCATTCATCTATCCATTCATTCAACAAGTATTTAGTGAACTCAGGCTATGGCAATGGATAGAAAGGCAAAATCCTTTTCTGGGGCCTGAATTCTAGGTAAATGGCAGAAAATTAATAAGAAAACAAATAGAAAAATCAGAAAGTATAATAAATGCTATGAAAAAAATAGATAATTGTAACAGATGAGAGCTGCTTTAGAAAGGTATCAAAGAAGGCATCCTGATGTGGGATATTTCTTTCTTTTTTGTTACTTTTAGTTATACATGACAGTAGAACATTATTTTGACATATCATACTGCATGGAGTATAACTTCCCATTCTGGTGGTTGTACATGTTGTAGAGTTACACTAGTAATGTATTCATATATGATCCTAGGAAAGTTATATCTGATTCATTCTGTCTTTCACATTCCCATCTCCCCTGTCTGCACCCCACTTTCTCCTATCCAATTCAGTGAACCTCCACCCCCAACACCTGTTGTAAGTCAGCATCTGTTCATCAGAGAGAACATTTAGCCTTTGTTTTAGGGAGATTGGCTTATTTCACTTAGCATAATAGTCTCCAGATCTATTTATCACAAATGACATAATTCCATTCTTCTGTATGTCTGAGTAATATTCCATTTGTATATGTACCACCTTTTCTTTATGCACTTATCTGTTGAAGGGCACCTAGGTTGGTTCCATAGGTTGCTATTGTGAATTGAGCTGCTATAAACATTAATGTGGCTGTGTCATTGTAGTATGCTGATTTTAAGTACTTTGGATGTAAACCAGGGAAAAATCACATGGTGGTTCCATTCCAAGTTTTCTGAAAAATCTCCATACTGCTTTTCCAAGTGGTTGCACCAATTTACAGTTCAACCAAGCAATTTGTGAGTGGACTTTTTTTCTCACATCCTCCCCAACACTTATTGTGGCTTGTATTCTTGATAATTGCCATTTTGACTGGAGTGAAATGAAATCTCAGTGTAGTTTTAATTTGCATTTCTCTAATTGCTAGTGATGTTGAACATTTTTTCATATATTTGTTGACCATTTGTATGTCTTCTTCTGTGAAGTGTCTGTTCAATTATTTTGGCCATTTATTGACTGGGTTATTTGTTTGTTATTTATTTGGTTGGGGTTGTCTGTGTGTGTGTGTGTGTGTGTGTGTGTGTGTGTATGTGTGTGTGTTAAGTTTTTTTTAGTTCTTTATATATATTGGAGATTAACACTCTATCTGAGGTACAGGTGGCAAAGATTTCTCCCATTCTCTTTATGTTCTTGATTATTTCCTTTGCTGCAAAGCTTTTTAGTGTGAAACGATCTAATGTGGGACATTCCAACCAGCATATAATAGATAAGACGGAGCTGCACAGAGTAGCAGGAGGCCCATTCCAAGGAGAGGGGTGCAGCCTAGAGGTTTGAAATAGCTTGCATGATGAAGGAACAGAAAAGTGGCTGGTGTACTTGAGCACAAGTCACTGACATGAGATCAGAGAAAGGGTCAGGAGCTCAGGCAGGCAGGATCCTTCAGGCCATGGTACATGTGCAAGTTTCATTTCAAGTACAAATGGAGCTACTAGAGATGCTAAGCAGACATGGGATGTGATCTGATGTACATTATTAGACTATCACATGGGCTGCCATATGGAGAATGAAATTTAAGGTGGCAAGATGGAAGAAAGAAGACAAAGAAGAGAGTATTGACGTAATCCATAAGGGCGATGAAAGTGGCATGGGCAAGGAAGACAGCAAAGGATAAAGAGAATACTGAGAATATTGGAATGTGGTTTGGAGGTAGAGCTGAAAAGACTGAGGGAAAGGTCTGGGTTGCTCCCTATCCCATTGCCAGGGGTAGACCAGCTGGGCACAGAGGTCAAACCAGAAAGAAGAGAAAGAAATTCCAAAGAAGAGTTTTTCTCTTCTGTGATTTATTCCTCTAGGAAAACTGCTTTTGTAGACCTCTTAACTAGCCTCGTTGTTTTTCGATCTGTTGGGAAAAACAACGTTTCTACATAAGCCATGTTCTGGTCACATATGGCTAATAAATGAAAATCAATATATTGATTCCTTTGAAAGGGCACAGGAAACCAGGATGTGTTCCAGACAGAAGATCATCTTGTTTCAGGTTGACCCACAGACTCCTCAATTCAATTAGTGTAGTTTCTGTCAGCCAGAACTTGACTCAGACATCTTTAAGCTACTTGGGCTTTACCTAGAACTGAAGCCAAACATCAAGGAATGCATGAGAACTACAGCATTCTGGACTCATTCATATTCTCTCTCTCTCTCTCTCTCTCTCTCTCTCTCTCTCTCTCTCCTCCCCCCTCTCCCTTAATTTTGAAATAATTTCAAATTTATAGGAAAATGCAGAGAGTTTTCCTTCACCCAATTCTCCCAGTGTTACATCTTGATAGCAATAAGCCCAGGATGTCGACTTTGGCCTGATGTCTGTGTGTAGCTCTATTCTGTTTTATCACATGTACAGATTCCTGTGACCACTATCACAATCAAGACACAAACCTCCACAGAGACCTGCTGGCGTCAATGCGTGACTAGTATGAGTGAAGTTCAGAAACCTGATCTCCCTTTTAGTCCCTCTGTGCCCGTCTCATCACACCCATGCAATTTACAATACAACGGCCTTGATATTTTCTCTACATACACTGAAATCTACTTCAGACATGCCAAAGTTTTCACTTTGACTGTCCAACATAATTTAGAAAATCGAAGAACAGAAGGAACATCTATGGGTGTTGACTCTTTCTTTTACTCTTTCCATTGTTCTTTCTTCCTTCCAGGTGTTCCAAAATTCCTTCTTCTACCATTTCCTTTCTGTGTCAAGAATACCCCTTAGTTATTTGTTAGGGCAGGTAGGTCTGCAGGTGACAAATTTCCTTGAGTTTGCCTTCATTGAGACCCTCCCTTCCTGAAGGATAATTTCATAGGATAGAGAATTCAGAGCTGATAATTATTTTCTTTCAGCTCTTAAAAAATACCAGGTCACTCCTTTCTGGCCTCCATGGTTTCTGATGAGGAATCCACTGTCATTTGAGTGGATTTTTTCCTCTGCAGGTTATGTTATATTTCTCTCATGCTGCTTTCCATGTGTTTTGGCCTTTTTTCTTTAGTTTTCTGAAGGTTGATTACAATGTCTCTTTGCATGGATTTTGTTGCTTGTCAATGCATTTTTATGATGACTGCTTTACAGTCCTTGTGAGATAAAACCAGTGTGTGTGACATCTTGGTGCTGATGTCTGTTGGTGACCTTGTGCTATGGTTTGAAGATGGGTAGTGACCCCTGAAGTTCCACGTATTAAAGGCTTATTTTTCAAGTGACACTATTGGGAGGTGCTATGGACCTTTAGGTGAGGTCCTATGGGGACCCCTAGGTCATTGATGTATGCCCCCCTAAGGGGACCCCACCTTATCTCTTTCCCTTCCACTTACTTTCCATGAGGTAAGCAGTTTGCTCCTCCACACACTCTGCACTTATTTGCCACCAGAGGCCCAAAGCAATGGGTCCACCCCATCTTGGACTGACACCTCAAAAACTATTAGTGAAAATAAACCTTTTTTAAAAGTGAATTATCTCAAGCATTTTATTATAGTAACATGAAACTGACAAATATACCTCTATTCTCTTTCATAAAACATTTTACTTTTGACATTGTCAGATGAACTCAACAGTCCCATTTGCCAAGAATAATCAAGTTTGCAAGTTTTCTGTGGATTTCTGAATATTTTGGACTATTTCAGTTTTTGTTGCAAAACACAGGCATTTTTCAGTGGTTAGGAGCACAGGCTTTGGCATATGATAGACTTAGGTTGAAACTTTATTCTACTACTTACCAGCTCTATGACCTTGTTCAAGTTACTTGACTTTTGAGTCTCAATTGCTCATCTGTCATGAGTTATGAATACATTTATTATTAAAGTATTTGGGAGGGAAGTGATAGATCACTGCTTTCCAAATTGGCCACACGAATTTGCAGTCACACCAGCAATGTAGAAGAGTACCCTTTTCCCCACATCCTCGCCAGCGCTTGTTGTTGTTTGACTTCAGAATAGCTGCCAATCTTACTGGAGTGAGATGGTATCTTAGGGTGGTTTTGATTTGCATTTCTCAGACTGCTAGAGATGGTGAGCATTTTTTCATGTACTTGTTGATTGACTGTATGTCCTCCTCTGAGAATTGTCTGTTCAGGTCCTTGGCCCATTTGTTGATTGGGTTATTTGTTATCTTATTGTCTAATTTTTTGAGTTCTTTGTATACTCTGGATATCAGGGCTCTATATGAAGTATGAGGAGAAAAAATTTGTTCCCCTGATGTAGGCTTCCTATTTACCTCTCTTATTGTTTCTCATGCTGAGAAAAAACTTTTAATTTTAAGTAAGTCCCATTTGTTGATTCTTGTTATTAACTCTTGTGCTATGGGTGTCCTATTAAGGAATTTGGAGCCCGACCCCACAATATGTAGATCGGAGCCAACTTTTTTCTTCTAGCAGACACAGAGGCTCTGATTTGATATCAAGCTCCTTTATCCATTTTGAGTTAACTTTTGTGCATGGCCAGAGGAGGGGATTCAGTTTCATTTTGTTGCATATGGATTTCCAGTTTTCCCAACACCATTTGTTGAAGACTCTATCCTTCCTCCATTGCATGCTTTTAGCCCCTTTATCAAATATAACATAGTTGTAACTTTGTGTATTAGTCCCTGTGTCCTCTATTCAGTACCGTTGGTCCACCCGCCTGTTTTGGTATCAGCACCATGCTATTTTTGTTACTATTGCTCTGTAATATAGTTTGAAATCTGTTATCGCTATACCGCCTGATTTGCACTTCCTGCTTAGAGTTGCTTTTGCTATTCTGGGTCTTTTATTTTTCCATATGAATTTCATGATTGCTTTATCTATTTCTACAAGAAATGCCATTGCGATTTTCATTGGCATTACATTAAACCTATAGAGAACTTTTGGTAATATCGCCATTTTGATGATATTCGTTCTGCCTATCCATGAACAGGGTATATTTTTCCATCTTCTAAGATCTTCTTCCACTTCTATCTTTAGGGTTCTGTAGTTTTCATTGTATAAATTTTTCACCTCTTTTGTTAGGTTGATTCCCAAGAATTTTTTTTTTTTGAGGATATTTTGAATGGAGTGTTTTTCCTCATTTCCATTTCATAAGTTTTGTCGCTGATATACAGAAATGCCTTTAATTTGTGCGTGTTGATTTTATATCCTGCCACTTTGCTGAATACATTTATTAGTTCTAGTAGTTGTTTTGTAGACCCTTTTGGGTCTTCTAGGTATAGAATCATGTCTTCTGCAAATAGTGATAATTTAAGTTCTTCTTTTCCTATATTTATGCCTTTAAATTCTTTTGTCTGTCTAATTGCTCTGGCCAGTGTTTTGAGAACTATATTGAATAGAAGTGGTGATAGAGGGCATCCCTGTCTTGTTCCAGATTTTAAGGGGAATGCCTTCAATTTTTCTCCATTTAGAATGATGCTAGCCTGAGGCCTAGCATAGATAGCTTTTACAATGTTGAGGTAAGTTCCTGTTATCCCTAGTTTTTCTAATGTTTTGAACATAAAGGGATGCTGTACTTTGTCGAATGCATTTTCTGTGTCTATCGAGATGATCATATGGTTCTTATCTTTAAGTCTATTGATGTGGTGAATAACATTTATTGATTTCCGTATATTGAACCATCCTTGCATCCCAGGGATAAATCCTACTTGATCATGGTGCACAATTTTTTGGATGTGTTTTTGTATCCGATTTGCCAGAATTTTATTGAGGATTTTTGTATCTAGGTTCATTAGAGATATTGGTCTGTAGTTTTCTTTCTTTGAGGTATCTTTGTCTGGTTTTGGAATCAGGGTGATGTTGGCCTCATAGAATGAATTTGGAAGAACTCCCTCTATTTCTATTTCCTGAAATAACTTGAAAAGAATTGGTATTAATTCTTCTTTAAAGGTTTTGTAAACCTCCGCTGTATACCCATCCGGTCTTGGACTTTTCTTGGTTGGTAGTCTTTTGATTGCTTCTTCTATTTCATCCATTGATATTGGCCTGTTCAAATTGTGTGCATCCTCCTGACTCAGTCTGGAGAAATCATGTGACTTAAGAAATTTATCGTTGTCTTCACTATCTTCTATTTTATTGGAATATAGGTTTTCAAAATAATTTCTAATTGTCTTCTGTATTTCTGTAGCACCTGTTGTGATATTGCCTTTTTCATCCCATATATTAGTAATTTGAGTTCTCTCTCCTCTTTGTTAGCATGGCTAAGAGTCTGTCAATCTTATATATTTTTTCAAAGAACCATCTTTTAGTTTTGTTAATTTTTCAATAGTTTCTTTTGTTTCAATTTCGTTGATTTTCGCTCTGATTTTAATTATTTCTTGCCTTCTGCTACATTTGCTGTTGTTTTGCTCTTCCTTTTCTAGGGCTTTGAGATGAAGTGTGAACTCATTTATTTGTTGTTTTTCTCTATTTTTGAGGAATGACCACCAGGCGATGAGTTTTCCTCTTAAAACTGCTTTCACAAAAGAAACAATTGAAAAAATCGACAAAACTAAAAGTTGGTTCTTTGAAAAAATAAATAAAATTGACAGACCCTTGGCCATGCTAACAAAGAGAAGAAGAGCGAGTACCCAAATTACTAGCATACGGGATGAAAAAGGCAATATCACAACAGACACTTCAGAAATACAGAAGATAATCAGAAATTATTTTGAATCCTTATACTCCAATAAAATAGAAGATAGTGAAGGCATAGATAAATTCCTTAAGTCTTATGATCTGCCCAGATTGAGTCAGGAGGATATAGACAACCTAAACAGACCAATAACAATAGAGGAAATAGAAGAAACCATCAAAAGATTACCAACTAAGAAAAGCCCAGGACCGGACGGGTATACAGCAGAGTTTTACAAAACCTTTAAAGAGGAACTAACACCAATACTTTTCAAGCTATTTCAGGAAATAGAAAAAGAGGGAGAACTTCCAAATTCATTCTACGAGGCTAACATCACCCTGATTCCGAAACCAGACAAAGACACCTCAAAGAAAGAAAACTACAGACCAATATCTCTAATGAACCTTGATGCAAAAATCCTCAATAAAATTCTGGCGAATCGGATTCAAATACATATCAAAAAAATTATACACCATGATCAAGTAGGATTCATCCCTGGTATGCAAGGTTGGTTCAATATACGGAAATCAATAAATGTTATCCACCACATCAATAGACTTAAAAATAAGAACCATATGATCATCTCGATAGATGCAGAAAAAGCATTCGACAAAGTACAGCATCCCTTTATGTTCAAAACTCTAGAAAAATTAGGGATAACTGGATCATACCTCAACATTGTAAAAGCAATCTATGATAAGCCACAGGCCAGCATCATTCTGAATGGAGAAAAATTGAAGGCATTCCCTCTAAGATCTGGTACAAGACAGGGATGCCCTCTCTCACCACTTCTGTTCAACATAGTCCTCGAAACACTGGCCAGAGCAATTAGGCAGACGAAAGAAATTAAAGGCATAAAAATAGGAAAAGAAGAACTTAAATTATCACTATTTGCAGATGATATGATTCTATACCTAGCAGACCCAAAAGGGTCTACAAAGATACTATTAGAGCTAATAAATGAATTCAGCAAAGTGGCAGGATATAAGATCAACACGCATAAATCTAAGGCATTCCTGTATATCAGCGACAAATCCTCTGAAACGGAAATGAGGACAACTACTCCATTCACAATATCCCCCAAAAAAATAAAATACTTGGGAATCAACCTAACAAAAGAGGTGAAAGACTTATACAATGAAAATTATAGAACCCTAAAGAAAGACATAGAAGAAGACCTTAGAAGATGGAAAAATATACCCTGCTCATGGATAGGCAGAACTAACATCATCAAAATGGCGATATTACCAAAAGTCCTATATAAGTTCAATGCAATGCCAATCAAAATCCCAACAGCATATCTTGTAGAAATTGATAAAAGAATCATGAAATTCATATGGAATAATAAAAGACCCAGAATAGCAAAAACAATACTAAGCAGGAAGTGTGAATCAGGTGGTATAGCGATACCAGACTTCAAACTATACTACAGAGCAATAGTAACAAAAACAGCATGGTACTGGTACCAAAACAGGAGGGTGGACCAATGGTACAGAATAGAGGACACAGTAACCAATCCACAAAACTACAACTATCTTATTTTTGATAAAGGGGCTAAAAGCATGCAATGGAGGAAGGATAGCATCTTCAACAAATGGTGCTGGGAAAACTGGAAATCCATTTGCACCAAAATGAATCTGAATCCATATCTCTCGCCGTGCACAAAAGTTAACTCAAAATGGATCAAGGAGCTTGATATTAAATCAGAGACATGGCATCTGATAGAAGAAAAAGTTGGTTATGATCTACACGCTGTGGGATCGGGCTCCAAATTCCTCAATAGGACACCCATAGCGCTAGAGTTAACAAATAGAATCAACAAATGGGACTTACTCAAACTAAAAAGTTTTTTCTCAGCAAAAGAAACAATAAGAGAGATAAACAGGGAGCCTACATCCTGGGAACAAATCTTTACTCCACACACTTCAGATAGAGCCCTAATAACCAGAATATACAAAGAACTCAAAAAATTAGACAATAAGATAACTAATAACCCAATCAATAAATGGGCCAAGGACCTGAACAGACACTTCTCAGAGGAGGACATACAATCAATCAACAAGTACATGAAAAAATGCTCACCATCGCTAGCAGTCAGAGAAATGCAAATCAAAACTACCCTAAGATACCATCTCACTCCAGTAAGACTGGCAGCCATTAGGAAGTCAAACAACAATAAGTGCTGGAGAGGATGCGGGGAAAAGGGCACTCTTGTTCATTGCTGGTGGTACTGCAAATTGGTGCAGCCAATTTGGAAAGCAGTATGGAGATTTCTTGGAAAGCTGGGAATGGAACCACCATTTGACCCAGCTATTCCCCTTCTCGGTCTATTCCCTAAAGCCCTAACAAGAGCATGCTACAGGGACACTGCTACATCGATGTTCATAGCAGCTCAATTCACGATAGCAAGACTGTGGAACCAGCCTAGATGCCCTTCAATAGATGAATGGATAAAAAAATGTGGCATTTATATACTATGGAGTATTACTCTGCATTAAAAAATGACAAAATCATAGAATTTGGAGGGAAATGGATGGCATTAGAGCAGATTATGCTAAGTGAAGCTAGTCAATCTTTAAAAAACAAATACCAAATGACTCCTTTGATATAAGGGGAGTAAACAAGGACAGGGTAGGGACGAAGAGCTTGAGAAGAAGATCTACATTAAACAGGGATGAGAGGTGGGAGGGAAAGGGAGTGAGAAGGGAAATTGCATGGAAATGGAAGGCGATCCTCAGGGTTATACAAAATGTCATATAAGAGGAAAGGAGGGGTAAGACAAGATAATACAAATGGAAGAAATGACTTACAGTAGAAGGGGTAGAGAGAGAAAAGGGGAGGGGAGGGGAGAGGAGGGGAGGGGGGATAGTAGAGAATAGGACAGACAGCAGAATACATCAGACACTAGAAAGGCAATATGTCAATCAATGGAAGGGAAACTGATGTGATACAGCAATTTGTATACGGGGTAAAAGAGGGAGTTCATAATCCACGTGAATCAAACGTGTAATATGATGTATCAAGAACTATGTAATGTTATGAACGACCAATAAAAAAAAAAAAAAACTGCTTTCATTGTGTCCCATAGATTCTGATATGTTGTGTCTGTATTTTCATTTGTCTCTAAGAATTTTTTGATTTCCTCCTTTATGTCTTCTGTAACCCATTGATCATTTAGTAACATATTGTTCATTTTCCATGTGATGTAGGATATTTCCTTCCTTCTTTTATCATTGAATCCAGTTTCATTCCATTATGATCAGATAAAATGCATGGTATTATATCCAGTTCTTTATATTTACTGAGGGTTGCCCTATGGCATAATATATGGTCTATTTTTGAGAAGGATACATGTACTGCTGAGAAAAAAGTATATCCACTTGATGATGGTTGATATATTCTATATATATTAGTTAAGTCTAGGTATTGATTGTGATATTGTGTTCTATAGTTTCTTTATTCAACTTTTATTTGGAGTATCTGTCCAATGGTGAGAGAGGTGTGTTGAAGTCACCCATAATTATTGTGTTGTGGTCTATTTGATTCTTAAACTTGAGAAGAGTTTGTTTTATGAATGTCACAGCACCATTATTTGGTGCATAAATATGGATAATTATTATGTCTTGTTGGTGAATGGTTCCTTTTAACAGTATGTAATGTTCTTCCTTATCCCTTTTGCTTAACTTAGTCTTGAAGTTGACTTTATTCCAAATGAGGATGGTCATCCATGCTTGCTTACAAGGACCGTGTGCGTGGTATATTTTTTCCCAACCTTTCACCTTCAGCCTGTGTATGCCTTTTCCAATCAGATGTGTCTCCTGGAGGCAGCATATTGTTGGATTTGTTTTCTTAATCCATGTTACCAGCCTATGTCACTTTATTGGAGAGTTTAAGCCATTAACATTTAGAGTTACTATTGATGTATGGTTTGTACTTCCAGCCATGTTTGATTATTTATCTTTTTTTTAAAAATTTAGTTTGTTCCTCCATGATTAGCTTTCCCCCCGCCCTCTGTCTTTACTGAGGCATTTCCCACTGATGATTTTGGTTATTGTTTTTCATTTCTTCCTCGTGTAGTGTTTTGCTCAAAATGCTTTGCAATGCTGGTTTTCTGGCTGCAAATTCTTTTAACTTTTGTTTATCATGAAATATTTTTATTTCATTGTCATACCTGAAGCTTCATTTTGCTGGATACAAAATTCTTGGTTGGCATCCATTGTCTTTCAGTGTTTGAAATATGTTATTCCAAGATCTTCTCGCTTTCAGCGTCTGTGATGAAAAGTCTGCTGTTAACCTTATTGGTTTACCCCTGAATGTAATCTGCCCCCTTTCTCTTGTAGCTTTTAATATTTTCTCTTTGTTCTGTATATTGGATATCTTCATCACAATGTGTCTTGGCATTGGTCTACTGTGATTTTGTATGCTTGGTGTCCTGTATGCACCTACAATTTGTATATCCGTTTCCTTTTTTATTTCTGGAAAGTTTTCTGTAATTATTTCATTCAGCAGGGTACTCATTCCCTTGGGTTGAATCTCTATATCTTCCTCTCTCCTGATGACTCTTAAGTTTGTTTTTTTATGTTATCCCATATCTCTTGGATGTTTTTCTCGTGATTTTTTAGCAGCTTTTCTGAGTTGGCTAGACTCTTTTCAAGATGATATATTTTGTCTTCATTATCTGACGTTCGGGCTTCTACTTGCTCCACTCTGTTAGTGATACTCTCATTTGAGTTTTTAATTTGGTTTATAGTTTCTTTCATTTCTAGAATTATTGTTTGATTTTTTTTATAATTTCTATCTCCTGATAAAGATGCTTAACTTCTTTTTTTCTGTTTATGTGATTCATTTTCAATGTGTTCTTTCACTGTTTGAATTTGCTGTCTCATAACTTCTTTAAGGTTCCATACCATCTATCTAAGGTATTCCTTGCATTCCTTATTTGACCATTTTTTCTGATGCCTCTAGGTCCTCCTGAATATTTAGGCTGTCCTGCATTGTTTGTACTCCTTTTCTTCCTTGCTTTTTCATACTACTCATATTACTTCTTCTTCTGTTTGACTGCTGAGTTACTGTTTATGCCTATAAATTTATTTGATGCTTGGGAGGAAAGGTATGAGAAGGGAAGGGAATAAGTCACTAAAGAGAATGAGAGTAAGCAGGTAGAATTCAAGGAAGGGGGAATAAGAAAATTGAAAAGAAATGAAAACACAAAAGAAAAAAATAGAAAATAAAAAAAGAAAATTTTTTTTTAAAAAAAATAAAAATTTAAATTAAATTTTTTTAAAAAAAAATTTAAAAAAATTAAAAAAACAACAACTAAAAATAAAAATTTAAACAAAATTAATAAATTCAATCTTCGAGTTTGATTAACTTCTCTTCCAGTAGGTGGTGCTGTGCCCACCGGGCCAAGCTTCTCCTCTCAATAGGCAGGAACCAATCACTGTGCAGCAGCTCCTCCTCCCAGACTGGGCGGGTCTCCAATCCTGAGTGCCTAGGGCCTTCTCTTGTGTCTAGGCACTTCCCCACTTTTCCTCAAGCCAGGCCCTGCTCACTGGTGACGCTCACCACAATACTGGCTACACTCCAGGTCTGCTGCTCCTGGGAGCCCCGTTTTCATGAATGACTGGGCACACTCTCCCTGTTTTCCATTCCCTCAGACCCTAAGTTTGTAGAGCTTGAGGTTGAGAACCCTCAGCAAATTTTGCTTGCCCTCCGGTAGCCACGCCCCCGTAGCTGGTGCCAGAGACCTCAGTTGTCAGTACTGGTGGGAGCGGTATCCTGGAGTTCCATGCCGCAGGTCCCGCACCACTCCTGATTCCCTTGGTCTGGCTATCGCACTCAAGGGAGAGCTGGGAGCGACCCTAAGGTTTCCTCGCTGTGAGGAGAGGGAAGGCTAGGGGATTACACACCTGTCGCCGCTGGCTTCAATGAAGTTATCTCCTCCGCCGCATTCTGGTGACATCAGTTCTCTGCCATAGTGGTATCCCATGCAAATGGTTACAGTTCGTTCCCTTTGCCAGGTGATCAATGCAATGGGTGGGTCCTGACTGTCTCTCCGAAGCCCCGTTTCAATCCTGTGGCCACTGCCTATGAAGGCTCAGTTGGCATTAACCTCCATAGGATCCGAAGGGCTGACCAGTTGTTTCAGTGGGATCTTTTGGTGCTCAGTCACAGCAGTTTGTCTGCGAGAAGCAGGCGAAAGGGAGCTTGAATTCAGCCTCTCCGGGCTTGGTGTGTGTTCTGAGAGGCCCAGACTGTTTGCCCCAGATCCATGTCAGCTCAGCATTGCCTAGTGATCCTGAGAAAGCAGCATTTAGACGGTTTATGACTCCCTATGCCCGCGCAGCTTAAGAGGTCAGAGACTTGATCTCTCTGCGCCTGCCGCCATGTTGGATCTCCCCTCTATGCTTATTTTGTCTTTGTGATTCCTTTTAGATATTTTCCTTTAATCTGCCATGTTTTTCAATAATCTAATAGCATCTTCTTTAAATTTATCTATTATTATAATTTCAGATATTATTAGACTTTTTAGTTAAAAATAACTATTTTTTTTAAATTCCCATTATCTTTAAAAATTCCTCTATTTTTTCTGTTCCCTGAATATATTGATCAGTTGTGTTAAAGTTCTTGTCTACATAGTTCATAGCTGAGTGACCCCAGGACTCTGTTTCTCATAGATCTTCTTTATCACTTATGTTGTCTCTCCTCTTTACATTTTTGTATTTTAAAAGACTGGCAAGATTCACACTTAACTTTTAATATCATTCATATACTTGTCAACAGAGACAGCAATAACAAGGTGAAGTTTTCTAACAAGAAATTTGCAACACAGAGTTCTCTCTCTTAGGGCACCAGCATCATATTTAAATTTACATTTTTTTAAGATAGATATTCAGTTACTCCCAGAAAAATTGCATTTGGTCAGGTTTGGTTTGCAGTTTTAGCAGGTTTTACTGAGGTTTGGTCTTCTCTCTAGTTCACCTCTGCTACTGGGGTTCAGTTCCATCTGTAGGTTCTCTCTGAATGATGATGGAAGACCTACTTTTTCTTTTCAATTTACCCTTGATATAATCAGCCAACAATCTCAAAATCCCACAATCCCCTCCCTTCCCATAGATGGCTAGATGTGTGTTTCAAGGCCTTCAATTTCACCATTCTTACCTCCTCCCTCCCAGGCAGATGTCCCCCTACACTGCCTCACTTGCTTCATAACCATGAAGGTGGGCTCTTTCTATGAGACATAGAATGTGGTAGCCAAATTATTGTGGAATAAATTTCAAAGAAACATGAATAGCACAGAATTAAGGAGTATAGTGAACCCCCAAGGGCAGAGTGCTCAGGGAACTCTAAGTTTCTGTTGAAAGTCAGTGGTTGATATTGACTGAGTACACACACTCCAAAAATGTAGGAAAGTTTGCAGAAGGATTTTAGAATTCAGAAGGGTTTCCATGTGGCAATTGGTAGTTTTAATTGATTCTTATTAATATGAACAATTTCACCTGCCACTAAAAAAATATATGAAAATGAAGTCTTATTTTCTGCTGAAGGTGTCAAAGATACCACAAATAAAAATTTTTGGAAAGAAAATATCTGGAGAAAAGTCAGTCTGTTGAATGGCCATCAGGAGGTAGCTTCATTTTGAGGCAGAGTTTCCCCTTTTTTATGTTTCTTGGGTCACATTTTAAAGCATTACTCAGTGCCTGCCTTACAAATATTATGTAACACTTAGGTGAAACAAATAAATTCATATGTAAACACCAATCATGTAATTTATAAGCAACAAATATGTGTATTTTATATGAATAAAATACATGAAAATATTCTTTTCATTTAATGTGGTATATGGTATAATTTTACCATCTATTAACTCACTGGTAAAAATAATCTCTATGATTTTATATACTCTATTTCCTTTACTAGGTTTCGGGCTAAATAGAGTAGAGTTACCATTAAGTAAATCTAGAAAGTAATCTCCAGTGATGACTGCAACGTGCACTTCTACCATCATGAAATGTTCCTTTGGCAGAGCTGCCCAATATGGTGGCTTCTAGTTACCTGTATGGCTGTTCAGAATTTGAATGGTGGATGGCAAAACTCAAATAAAGTACCCAGTTTTGGTTTTTGTTTGTTTTTATCGTATTGAGTTTTAAGTAAGTTAAACTTAAATTTAAACAGCCACAGGAGGTCAGTGAGTAGCACAGATGTAGAGTGACCTTACCAGTTAGCTTTGTCTGAAATGACATTTTACAGAAGCCAGATTCTACTCTTGACTTATAAGAAAGTATATAGAGTTCAAATTCAAAGGTGCTTCCTCATTTAGGTAAGTTTTCCTAAAATGGAGAAACTTCAATTCAGAGCAACAAATTCAATCATTGATTAATGCTTTGCTGAATTTTTAAAAAAATACTTTATTTACATTATAATTATACATAATAGCGGGGTCATGCATGCATGAGATATTATTTACTCCATGTCATTCCTTAGTATTTTCTCTTTCCATCCCCTTCTCCTGCCACCTATTCCTCTTTCTGAACTGGTCTTCTATTTTTTTTTATTTAATTTTTTTAAAAGATACATGCTTAATCTACTAGTTGAAAAAAAGTATTTAAAAAAAAAATTTATGAGAGGCCCTCCCCTCCTCCCCAATCTTTCTGCACAAACTCGAGGTGGACACCCTGCGGAGCCAAGAACTGGGGTTTGGCTGACTGCGTGGGGCGGGGCAACTGAGGGGCTGGCACTGATCTGGCCCTTTGGCTAGTGAGGTGGCATAGGTGTGACGTAGCCGCTCCAGTTCCGCGTGAATCACTGGACTGGGCACCCGCTGCTCACATCAGGTATCAACACCTAAGGCAGAGACGGAGTCCATGGTGGAGCCCTGTGAGCCTGGCCTGCGGATCCGCCTGCGGCGGGAACGTAGATGAAGAGGAGGAGGAGCTAGAATCGAGGCTGCGGTGGATCTCCTGGGCCCAGCCAAGGAGAGGCGTCCTGGCGGGGCAGGGGTTAGGGGCGCCCTGATGCTGCAGGAAGTGACTTGCTACAAGAGTGCAGCCGCCCTCCGCAGGGCCTGCGACTAGGAATTTAGGCTGTGCCCAAGGACCGGTCCCGTGGTCTCTCATGGGCCTGGGTGAAACTTCAGAGAAGAATGTATTTGTAGATGATCCATAATTTGCTGGTATTATTATATTGAGAGCAGAACAAACAATAAAAGTGGAAGTTTTTCCAGAAAGAATCTCTGAGGGTCAACTGGAAGTTACTTCGTAAAGGATCTTAAAAGGAATATTATTGATGTGTTTAAACCTAAATCAGAAGAGCCTTAGGGTCAACTGAATCCAAAATGGACCAAGTACGTCCACAAGGTCTGCTGCCCTTGCTGCTTTGGCAGAGGCTGCCTGCTTCTTAACCAAGGGCTCGCTTGACCTACCTTGGGATGAAAAGTGTCATCTGGACATTGTACCCAAAACAAATGTGGTTTGGCTTGTGAGTGAGACATTTAATATAGTGCAATTGACCATGCAAAACCTAGAGGCAAAAAGTATGCCTCACAGAAAGTGCCAAAAGTGGGTAGAAAGATTTATCAGATAGGACTCCCTCCTAAGATTGGTTCCTTTCAGTTATTCGTTTAAGGTTTCAAGGAGGCTGAATATTGGCTTAGGAAATTTGAAGGTGATTCTTTTCCTGAGAATATTAGAAAACAAGTGTTTTGGATTACATCATCAGAAATATAAACAAGGCAAATGTTAACTGATTAGTCAGCTAGGAAAAGGAGAAATGTAAAAAGGAAAGCTGCCATGAGGGCTCAAACTGGATCAATGATAAAGAATTACTTATTAAAATAGTTGCAGCTGATAAGGGTCTAGCATTTCCTTTTAAACATCCTGAATGGAGAGCATATCCATATCCTTCCTCAAGCAAAAGTTCCTTTTCTGAAGAAATCAAAAACTTGGTTCTGCCATGTATTTAGGACATGAACCTTGTGCAAGGTCTTTATGAACTTTTTAAGACTCACAAGTTTTGACAAAGCTTTTGAAAGTCAGATGTTTGTAATGAGGGGTCAGATCTTAAATCTTGCTCCACATTGAGAAATAGGAAGAGTCTTGGTCATCTAGTACAAATGCCTGTGTGATGTGGAGCACAGGAAAGGGGGAAATCAGGGTTGGATTACTCAGTTGGGCAGCTCCTTTATCCAGACCTTCCATTGCAAGAAGCCATTTTTTTTCCCCTCGGGATAGCAGGTGAAACAACCCTTGGACATTACTACAGCAATGTAATCTGCTGTTCAGAACTCCAGGTGCAAAAACTTCAAATAATTTAAGTTACTTTAAAAAGATTACATTTTGAATGTAATCAAAAGTTTACATTTTTTTGTCCAAATATTAAATGTCTATAGCAGGGAAGAAGTGATATGTCTTCTAAATTGTATTTTTGTAGAAAATTTGCATTTTGTGTTTTTGTTAGTTTAAAAGGTAAATTCGTGGTTTACACAGCTAGAGTGACTAAATTACTGTATAATTCCAAGTAGAAAAAAAAGATATTTGTTGACTTTGAATATAATAACTTTTTCTATATTTTTAAGCACTGAGAAGAATGTTCTTGTTAACTCTTCTTACATTGTGTTACAAAGGCCTTTGAGGTTGGGTAAATCTAAAATCACTCTTGTGAAGTTTAACAGAGTAGTCAGTACAAAAAAAGAATAAATCAACACTGACTTAATTTTAAAAGCTGCTATTTCAGAACTCGAGTAAGTGCTGCTAAAGTGGTCATTTTAGGAGACCTAAAAATTAAATATTTTGTTGAAGTGACAGATGACCATTTTTGTTTCTTTGTTTGTTTTGTATCTTAGAATTGTTTTTTTTTTTTTTTTTTTTTTTTTTTTTTTTTTTTTTTTTTTTTTTTTTTTTTTTTTTTGTGTGTGTGTGTGTGTGTGTGTGTGGCAGGAATTGAATCCAGGGGGCACTTAATCACTAAGTCATATTCCCAACCCTTTTTATTTTTTATTTTTTTTTTAATTTTGAGGCAGAGGCTTGCTAAGTTGTTTATGGCCTTACTCAGCTGGCTTTGAACTTGTGATCTTTCTGCCTCAGCCTCCCCAGCCACTGGGATTACAGGCATGTTCTCCCATGCCTGGCACCTTAGAGTATTTTTGATGAATTGTTTTGTTTTAGTAAGGAAAGACATCTAAAAACAAATGGATATACTCAAATGAGACTTGAGGGGAATGCTATAAATTTAAGGTAGACCTCTAGTACTTTGAAATGTCATAATAACTTTAAAAATTCCCTTTTGTTTCTTACATGGGATCAAGTGATTAATCAGTACTTCAGAATAGTGGTCTAATTCATTATTAAAGTCATTGAAAAGCAAACCATAGCCCAGAGTGTATATTGGATTGCATTTTGGAGTTCTTATAAATTCTTAAAAATAATAGTGGTGCTTGAAATTAAAAATGCTTTTGTAATTAGAGTCAGTTTTAGGTTATTAGCCCAAATTAGAGGGAAACATGAGAACCACGAATCATTTATATTTGATTTTGAAGCTTTTACATTTTATTTTGAATATCAGTATGTCTCATATTCTTGGAATTTGTAACACTATTAAGTCTCCAAGTGTTTTAACTTGAAATGAGCCTGAAATAAAGATGTGATTCCAGAGGAGAGAAGTTTAATTTCTTCTTCAATCTCAAAGCTTGTAATTAATACTTGGACTAAACTGGGCAATTGGTAGTCTAGGTCTTTTGGTGTTTTAGGTTTACTTTCATGATTTTTTTTAAATGAGTAATTTTGTGTAAAAAGCATATCCAGGTGGTTATTCTAGGATGTAGGACAGACCTGCAGTTTCTCTTCCTCAAATCATTCTCTTGATGTCCATGGGTGTGATTAATGAGCATACTGCTTCCTTCAAGGAACTAATTGGAAACCTGTGTTTTCCTATCATCTACAACCTTCTATTTGCTCATTTTTGAGATAAATGGAAAAAATGACTGGAAAATGAAAAATCAAAGTACTATCTTTAGGTAAATACTAGTAATCAAAATGTGCCTTTCAAAGATATAGCTAAAAGAAAGGATATAAGTTGTTGTGATGTGGGTCTGACTTTCATAAAGTGTTTTTTCAATACTTTGAGGATTCCTATATTAGTTTTTATAATGAAGAATTTAGTAAGTTACTATCATTTTATATCTTAAATTAGTGTGGACTGGGATTGTGGCTCAGCGGTAGAGTGCTCACCTAACACATGTGAGGCCCTGGGTTCGATCCTCAGAACCACACACACACACAAAAATAAATAAATAAATAAATAAATAAATAAATAAATAAATAAATAAATAAAGATATTGTGTCCACCTGCAACTTAAAAATAAATATTTAAAAAAATTAAAACAGAAAAAAAAATTATGAACGACCAATAATAAAAAAAAATTAAAACAGTGTGAGTATATTTTTACATGTCTGACCATTGTACAAAAGTAGAGATATTAAAATAAGATAAAAAATTAGGGTATATTTGCTATGTTTTGTAAACTTTCATGAACTTAATTCTTATTTAAATGTTCTGTTTTCTTCTATAAGTATATTTATATTGTCAAACCTGGTTGACCAAAGGTAATAAAACTCATTGTCTTGAGGCTAAAAAAAGAATTTACAAGTAACTTTTTATGCTTCTGTGTTGTTAACCATTGCATTTTCTTCTTTCCAACAAAGAGTTCTTGTTATTCTTGTAATGAAGAGACAACATTTATTAAGAAGAACCAGAAATATCAATATGTGCATAGCTAACATGAAGATAATACAATATTTATATGGGGCCTTTGGGAAATAACCGGGTTTGGTGGAGGTCATGATTGGGGCTCCCACAAAGGGATTAGTGTTCTTATGAGACAGCAGACAGCTTATTTTCTCTGTGTCACAGAGGGACACTAGAAGGTAGCCATCTGTTAGCCAGGAAGAAAGCCCTCACCAGAACCCAACCATGCTGCACATCCAAAACAGAAAAATCAATATTTGGTTGCTTAAGCCACCCAGCCTATAGTACTCGATATGACAACCCATGCTGACTACAGCATAGGCCATTTCTCCAATTTATATAAACCACTTCTAATCTGATTTCCATAGCCAAGGCCTAAAAGAAGTGAAACTTGTCAGAAGGAAAATAAGAATGGAAGGCAAAGGACACTGCAGGAACTGTGACCTGATGCTCTTTTGGGTCATCATTAAAGATAGGGCTTGGAGGATTTTTCAGTGGTAGAGCCCTTGCCTCGCATGTAGTAGACCCTGGGTTCAAGCTTCAGAACTGGAAATAGAAAGGAAAAAAAATACAAGAATGAGAGGCCTAGACATGCAGGGAAGGGGTTGTCCTTGCATGACTGGGGGACTTCCTGAGCTTGTAGGGACCATGACCTTAACTGTGTGGGTGGGACAGGTCTGAAGCCTAAGAGTCAACTCACTTGAGTGGCCTCCTCCCTGACCAACCTGGCATTTGAAGAAGCCTCCCTCAGGGCATTGGAAAGTTTGATGATAGAATTTTCCATGACTGTACAACCAATTAAAGAAAATGTGAGATAGAAGAGTTTCTTGATAATTTTGTCCAGCAAATAGGAGCCTAGATATTCTGCCTCTTCTCTCCAGCACAAGGGATGACTAAGTAATAATGTACAGTTAACTATTTTGTGTGTGCAACTTTAAAAGACCATTTTAATTTAGCAGCAAAATGTGAGATCATTTATATCAAATGTGTCTGATTTTACCACTGAATAAAATCATTTCATATTTATTTTTAAGTGAACTCATTAGGAGTCTAAAGTCTTCTAGTCCAGTATGTTGAGGTTCTGACCAAGATCAATCTAATAGTTTAGAATTATACCACTTGCATTGGTCACATTAGCTATGTGAGAGACACAGAGTCATGGTTCAACAGGCAAAACCATCTAGAGACAGATCTCATGACTTCCCAAATTGGCAAGTTAAAAAAGAGAAAAACAAAATGTGCTGCATTATGGTGCACAACTGCAATCTCTTTGAAAAAAATAAATTATTTTTCTAGTCTCTCCACATAAAATGATAGAAGGCTAATGTTTAGAATGGCTTTATTTTTGTATAAAAATTATCTCACCCACTTTACCTCAGATTCCAGTAAAATTAACATTGGAAAAAATCTGTTTATTCCCTATTTTGAGTAGCTATTAAGTGACTGAAATTTTTATGCTTTATTTTAAAGTCTAGTAGCCCTACACCTACCTGTAAGTGATATTTAGTTCAGAAGAACAAAAACATTTTTTTCTGTTCACACAATAATACCCAAAGTCAACACATTTCACACAAGTGTTCAAGGTATTTTTGGGCAAAGATATTCTATCAAGACACAGTTAGCATGTGGTGAAGAGAAAAGATGAACTACTCTGTCTGATGCATCAATACCATTTAGTCCTTCACTATTTTCAAGAATTCCTTCCATTTGTTTGAAAAAAATAATAATTTAAGATGATCACTCAGCAGGAATGAGAAATATGATCCAAACATCCTAATATCTTCTGCCAGGCAAAAAAATGTAACATTGTATTTAGTAAAATCTATTCATTCCCATTGCATGACTTCTACTTTATACTATTGTTTCAAATCCATTCACAAAGTCAATGGATTAAAAGAGCACCCATTTGGTAGTTAGATTATTTTATCTAAAGCCAGAATTCTAAGTATTCTTGATTTAAACTTCCATAAATTCTTAACTTAGAAATTTGGCCATAATGGCTAATTACAATAATTGTAAATGCTTAGAAGAGTAATTGGTATTTTAATGAACATTTATTCTGAACCCTATACATAAGAGAGT
Source organism: Urocitellus parryii (assembly GCF_045843805.1). NCBI lineage: Eukaryota > Metazoa > Chordata > Mammalia > Rodentia > Sciuridae > Urocitellus > Urocitellus parryii. The sequence goes on along the minus strand of NC_135537.1, from coordinate 114,189,207 downwards.
GGTTTAGTTTTTGTTGCATATCGAATATCCTGAGATGATGACTTTTTGTGGTGCTTTCTTGTGTTTTCTTGTTTAGCTGTAACCACTGTCAATATGCTTCTGGGACAATAACATAGACAGTTAGAGATTTGCATTCATCTGCATTGGACAATGAAGTTTTTACTATACTTTTTATGCAGACGAAGAAATTAAATGATGAATCCTGGAATTTGTTCTTTTTACATTCTTTAATACTATTAGGAGAATCTCAGGGAAAAGGCTGATAAATATTAGAAGAATTATGGCCAACCATGTGGATATAGGAGACAGCATTTGAGCAAATATGAAATACATTTTCTGTTGTTTGAGAAAAGGCCAAATAATTCCTCCCCAGAAGGATGAGAAAAAGACATAAAAGGCTAAAGAACCCCAAATGATTTATCTATGTCCAGAATCGAGTATCCAAGGCAAGCTTCAGAGTTACAGTGAATACTAAGACTGTAAAAACAATGGTTCCAAAAGTCCAGTTTCTGTTTACTTTCCATTATCTTCTAGAGGTGCAGTCTGAAAGAGAAAGCAATCCCAAAGAAGAATGTTGTCCCTTCAAAGGCAGCCAGAAATGTTCACTCCAAGAAGGGGCCCAACTCTAGCATAGCATTACCAGAAATTTTCATATACAATCATGGGTGTGAGGTCAGAGTGACAATGTTGATGTGCCATTCCAGGAGACTGTAGGCTAGAATGGGCAGGGAGGTGAAGTGGATATTCTACATTGTAAGTAGCATCATACAGTGGCTATTGTGAGAATCCCCAGAAGAACTAGTATAAAAACTGTGGCAAAATGAAACAAAGTTCTTATAGAAGAAATACTGTACAAGATGTGCTATTCTCACATAGTATAGATGTCAGTGAGCCAATAATAGTTTCTTTAAATGTTTAAACCTGTGAACAGAATAATCGCTGTTCCTGGCTGCTCAGCTACCTTCTTTGCCTTTAATACCTATGCCCACATGGGATTCCAAGATCATGCTAACATTGTTGGCACCATCACTGATGGACAGTGTTATTGGGCTGCCTTTTAATTCTTCACCATTCTGACAATCTGGGCTTTCTCTAACCGTGCCTTCCAGCAGCAAAGCACTGCAATGCACTTCATACAAATTTGTAGGAAAATGCTTTCATAATTGTTTGAACTAGAGTCCTGACTAGAATTTAGTATAAATGAAAATGTGGAATCATCAATGATTAATCCATATTCTTGATGTTCTGTCCATGCTTTTTTAAGGCTTCTAGTACTTTTAGAAAATTCATGCAGCAATTTCTTCCAATATTCTAACAACAATTCATGGACTCGATCTTCTTTCCTTTCACTTTCTTCAAGAGATTTTGTGGTCAATTCTAAGAGCTCAGTGCAAGTTTGGAAAAGGTAACAGGCATAGCAGGTGGATTTGGCTGTCTCCATCTTGGCCCCAGTAAGCACCCAGACTTTCAGGCCGACTGCATGCAGAGTTTCACTGGTCTCTGCAGCTTGATCTTGTAGCTTGTCTTCCACTGAAGTGGGTCAAATTAAATTCATGTTTGTTTCAATATCATCAAAAACCTTTTCCATCTTTTTTCTCTGTCTTATAAGGCCATATTTGCCTCCATAAACTGTCTTAATTATTTCATAGTCATCTGGAGTAATTTCTTTGAAGGCCACATACAGTGTCTTATACCCATCCATTGCATTACATTCCACATGAGCTAAAGCTCAATTTTATATGTATGTATATATATATATATATATTTTACCCTGGGAAAAACTGCTGAATCTGCTCCTTTAAAAAAACAAAAGAAGTATGTTTCCTCCTTGAGTTTTCACAATTACCCTCAGACATTGGTGGATGGAATCAAAGTTTAAGGTGTGAAGAAGTTCATACTCTTCTATTTTTTTTCTTTGGTTTTCTAGTCTCTTACATCCATTCTGACTTCCTAAAATTGTGAACCCATACTTTTTAGCTCCTTTCACCCAAGCTATTTTATCTGCTGAGGAGAAGATATAGGTTAATTTAGCTTATTCTGTAGCTCCATCAACAGCATCATTTCTTCTCATTTCTAAACATAAGGCATGCAGAAAGTATTCTTCTTGATTCTTATCTGTTTTGTCAAAATATGTTAAATGTCTAAAATAATCCATCAGCTTCCTGAGTTACACCTTTATATCTGTGCCAATCTATGCAGCATTCAATAAATTACATGATATTTTCAGTAAGTGTTCCAGTCTTATCTGTAAGCACATAATCCACCTGACCGAGTTCTTCATTGAGATCTGATGTGTTAACCAAGCCTCCTTCATTAATCTCTTCATCATAAAAGTTTTTATCCCATGAGATGAAGAAGAAGCCCAAGAACTTCTGCATTTCTACTGTGATATACATGGAGACAGGGATGATAAAGTTGAATAGAACCATAAAAGATAGGAAGTCCATGAGCATTTTCAAAACATTTAAAGTCTCCACTTCTTTCTGTGTCTTTTGGTTATACCAAGGTTCATTCATTATATGGGGTACTTTACCATACCTATGATAGAGTAGTGCATCCTGCAGCTTTAGTGAATAAGATAAATAAATATACCATCAAGGAGGCATTAATGTATTTTTCAGTAGCAGAACTTTTTTGAGATTTCCCTTGATAGTTCAGAGCCATTTTGGTTTCCATCCCAGTGTAAACAGCAACTCCATGTATCTTCTTTTTTTTTTAAATGTAGCTCCCTTCATCAAAAGATTTTCAGGTCCTAAAGGCCTGGCAACAGTCTCAAGACTATTACTATAGATATTGATTCTCCCAACACACTTGCATAGGTCAAGTTGAGGCTGTTCAATCACTGCTTGGAGGTTATCACTGGACTCAGCTGTACACATTTCAATGGTATCCCATACTGCATAATCTGTCTTTCAGTTAGATTTCCCATCAAGACTAGCTGTAGTGACATAACAGGTTTCATCAATGGTACCGGATGATAGAAGAATAAGATCACAGAGGAAGGTTTCATCTGCATTAACTTCTACTACATCACCAATGTTATTTTTTTCACTTTCATTTTGCAGTTGCTTTGCATTTTCAGTAATGTAAACAGTGCTCTTGTTGACTTCATTGTTGACTCTGTGTCTCAGCCCATCTTTATATCCCTGTTTGATGGCTGTACCAGTTATAACAAAGAAAAACCTAAGTCCACTGGTAACTGGGCTAATTGGTGGGTCTACTGTGACCTATACAAGGAAAATCACGAGAAAACAAAAATTTGCAATCCTTCTAAACTGTTCAAACAGGTTCTTAGGGAGGAAATTCCAAAGTGTATACTTAGATGAAATTACTCTATTATCCCAAAATCTGTGCAATGTAAGCTTCTGTTTCTGAAACTGGATGACTGCCAACAAATACTGTGTATGTAACAACTCATTTCTCTTCTCAAGCACAATTCACTTTCTCTATGAGGTTGTAAACTCAGGCTTTGTCCAGTTTAACAGTTTTTAAGAATCTGATCAATAAAATGTGGCTTGAGGGTCCCATCTCATTATAAGATGAAAATCTGTGGCTGCCTGCCCAAATTCATTTTGTCTCACCATAAAACCTTACCTGATTTTATCCAGAACAAACTCTGCAAACTTACTTTTATATAGGATGTCAAGATTGGCCCATGTTCTACCATGACTTTTCTACTAACATATTACAGTTGATCCAGTCCTCTGTGACAACCCACCGTGGGCTGATCATGTTGAAGACAACTTCAGAAGAGCTGGTTTGTTTCCGTGAGGACTTCAGTGTGGCTTGGAAGAAGGAATTGTGGAAGTGCCCTCTGGACCAGGTGCAGAAGGTGCTTAGGCTCCTGACAGGTATCTTGTAGACTGTATGGGACAAACAGTGTTACTGCTGCCACTTCATTACCATCCCCATCCTCAGGAGAAAGTGGTGACTTACTGAGTGACTTGTTACAAAGTCCTACTTCAGCCAAATTGTTGAATCATGCAGTTCCCACCCTCTAAGCTGAGAGATAGCATATTTATTCCCTTGCCTTGGAGTGCCTGGCCCACCTCTTCAGTTGTATTCCTCTGCCTGCCAGCAATCACCCCATCTCTCCTCACCTACGTCTTCCATTTTGCATACATTGGCTGTGACATCTGGACTAGAAAGATAGCATCAGTGAATGGCAGCAGCCAGAACTATGTCTTGGGTCAGGAGCATTGGCTGGCTTGGGGTCCTGGCTGGCCTGCATCAATAAACTCATGTCCAAGAACTTTGTGCTCATGGAATTCAAGGAGTATTTACTGCATATGTTCCAGCAGACTTTCTACTTCCTGCAGAAAAATCACCAAGGATAACAATGCCCATACAGTGAAGAGCAGGGTAGAAGAGCTGATGAGAGAGTGTGGGGATCCTGGTAAGGAACAGAAAGATCTGAGGTGGTACAGGAACTGAGACTGCTGTTTCTACATAGGCAAGAACAGAAGAGGTCCATGGAGGTATAGGAGTTACAATCGCCTTTTATCACTTGGTGTTGCTTGACAATTTTTACTATTTGACTTTTTCCAAGTGAACATCATGCAATGTATAAGATTGTTGTTATTGTGGGTTTTACACAAATGACAAGTTTCCATCAAAAGATAGGAGAGATGTGAATATGGGTCCAAGTTAATGTGGTGCACACCTATTTTGCTCTGTTATGGTTCCCTGGAATGAAGTCTAAAATTTCCCTGGCCCATTTTTTTAAAGTACTTTAAAAGATGACATCATCACAGTAGTCAGAAGAAGTGATCATTATTTATTTTCTTTTCAGATGATGTCATTTATGTGTCTTACAACTTGCAGTAACATGATGCTACTGCTGTATAAAGACAAGGGAAATTGGAAACATATATAACAATTATGTTGACAGTTCAGAAACATCTAAGCTGATAAATTGTATTGAATTAGAAAATATTTATAAATTTCCTGACAGTAAAAATTGTTAATCTCTTAACCGGTTTTCCTTGGACTGTCTGTTGTTATTAAGTTATGCAGAGTTAAGCTATTTCATTTTACTTAAAGTTAAATAGCAGAATATAAAGACAACTGCCTAAAGTTAAGAAAGTTTTATGCTTTTTTAAATTGGACAATTTTAACTGTGTCTAAAGTTTAAAAATTTGATACATAAGATTATTTTGGTTTGGTCCATTATAAACAAGCTTTATGTGGCATTTGTTTTGTATAAATACAGAAACTCATGGTATAGAATAATTTTTAGGACTTAATGATAACTTTCTATATGAACACAGAGGTTTTAGTATTCACATAATTTCATATCTTTTCTAGCTTTGATTAAGAAAGTCTGCCTTGTCTTCATATGTAAATAAAGTGTAGCTGCTCTACAAACCATCAAAAACATAATGCTGGAATTCAATATACAAATGTGAATATATTTATGATGCAATATAAAAGACACATCCACTACTTAAAAATTCTTTTATCTACTTAATCTACCAAAGACTATACGTGTTATTATTGAATCTGTATTTAGTATTGCTTGTGAGTTCTTTAGACATGAAATTATGGGGATTTAAATAGAATCTGTAAAAATAATCAGTAGTAATGACAATAAAAACAATAGGTGATTTTTGAAAATATTTATATTTTAGGTGATGATGGCCTTTATTTTTATGTGGTGCTGAGGATCGAACCCAGATCCTGCCTGTGCTAGGTGAGTGCTCTACCCCTGAGCCACAATCCCAGCTTTTATATGAACACATACTCAGCACAAAAATGCCATGAATCAGGAGCAGCTATGGTGTCCACTTTGCAGACAAGGAAAGGAAAGCAAAGAGTGGTTTTTCATTTTCAAATATATGCAGCTCATATAATATTATATTCAGGGATCTCACTGTAGAAATCATTAATAGATCATGTTAAAATTCCTTTTTGTGCTTTTAAAATTCTTCTCAGAATAGAGATGTAGCTCAGTGGTGGAGCCCTTGCCTAGCATGTGTGAAAACCTGGGTTCAATTCCCCAGAACCACCAAAAAGAAAAAACAAAACAAACCATCTCATGGCGTTTGTTTTATGAGTAATTAATCTCTTTGGAAAGTGATAGTAAGATTCAGGGACGCTATGAAAAAGGTTGACAATATTCTTTTAATTTCCAGTTACACCCTGTCTCTCATTTATTAAACAACTACTTGGATGACTGAGATGTGGCAAATGCAACTTTTTCAAATTTCTATTCAGTTAACTAATACATTGTGATTACTACTACTATTAACATTAATTAAGCTATGGATAATGCTCTAAAATTACTTTTTGCAATAAACTTCCCAAAAAAACAATGAATATCTGTACAAGGAATTCTGTATACAGGATTTGGTTAAGTGTTCTTTTTTCTCACTTTTAAGAATTGAAATTTCTGACATGTTAAGATACTAAAAATAAAATGGTGTATGATTACATTTATATGTAATATCCAGATTAGGTAAATCTATGGAGATAGAAAGGTTCATAGTGGCCAGAAGGTGGAGGGATGTGAGAATAGGAAATGACTGCTTAATAAATACAGGTTTTACCTTAATGAGTATGTAAACTTTACCTCAATATAATAAAGTTTCCACAAATATTAGGGGGGGAAAGTAGATAGCTCCTCTCTCAAGGGACATAGCCATATTACAAATTCAGATTACCTTAATTTCTAATAGTTAATCTCAGCCCTGAAAACTAGAGGAAGTGCATCTCTTAGATTGACCAATGAGAGAAGAAGAACCAAAACATATTTTGAGCCATTATAATACTCATGGTGTGTGTGTGTGTGTGTGTGTGTGTGTGTGTGTGTCCATCCATATCTGTTTATCCATGAATGTTGTTGCTGATGCTGGAAGTGAAAGGTTGTATTGGTCTTAATCAGGGCCCTCACCTTCACCTCATGAACAATCACAATGCACTAAGCAGGAGATTGACTAACTTGGCATACTTCTTAGAAGACCACCCTGGCTGCAAGAGAGTGCATGACAGAAATCAAGGGTGGAGGCTTGTGTCTCTGCTGAGGGCAAGAAAAAGTCAGAAAGATTTGGAAGATGTGAGAGCAAAGACTTCATGGCTAAATTTGAAGCAGCCTTAGGAGAGGACCAGAGTGACTGGATATTGGGAGACAAGGATGTCAGGGACACTGCTGGGTCTGCCTTGTACAGCTGGTAAGATAATAATACCCTCTCCCAAAAGACTCGGTGTGGAGTCAAGGGGTCCATTTCCCACATGGTGGTCTGTGGTGTATTTGATGATTCCTGACGAGGTGGACAAGCAATCCACACTTACAAGCTGAGGCTGGGGAGGCAATGCTCATTCTCTTCATAGGTGTTAACAGAAGCCACTTGCATAGAGAAGATAGATTATTAGATTTTAAAGTGAAATCTAGATCCATTTCTACTTGATAATTGGGGGCAGATCTTGAAGCTTTGGTGAATTTATAGTTGTAGGTCAATGTTAAAGCTAAAAGGGGAGAAATATTAATATTTAGGTTAAACACAAAATTATATTTTTGAAGCTTTGGTGAATTTATAGTTGTAGGTCAATGTTAAAGCTAAAAGGGGAGAAATATTAATATTTAGGTTAAACACAAAATTATATTTTAACATTCATTCTAAACAGAAAAAATGCATTTGGATATTGTCTAACCAATCTGTCCTTCTGGCATTTTCTAATTAGTTATATATCTCACATTTTAGAGCCAGAGTGAATTCATGGATAACTTTGTTTCCTCTCATTTATAATAAGACTTCATGAAGCCAACTTTTACTCCAGAGAAAACCTCTGTTATGTTGAAACCCATGAAACTTGCTTTATATCTGCTTAGGGCTCACTGTCCTTGTCTTGAACTGCTTTATGGCAACCTGACTAATTTTTAAAACGTTGTGTCAAGGTTGACTTCTGTGTATTTCAGTTCTGATGGGATATGATGTGAATTTTCTTTTTTCTTTTTTTAGGTGCTGGGTATTGAACCCAGGGGAAATGTATCACTGAATACAATCCTAGCCCTTTTTATTTTTTTAATTTTGAGACAGAGTCTCACTAAGCTGCTTGAGTATTGCTACTGTCCTGAGGCTGGCCATGAACAATCCTCCTGCCTCAGATTTCCAAGTTCTGGGATTACAAGTGTGAGCCACCAAGTCCTGACTGGATGTATGAGCCTCATAAACTTTCTCTTTTTTCCCTCTACAACTATCAAACAAACATATTTGTAAGCTAATTTCCTACAAATTTAACAAATATTACACCGCTGTATATTTTATTCTATAAATGGGATAAATATCAAGAAGCATGTTCCTGCTTCAAGCATATATTCTCAAGCATACATTCCACCAATCAATCTCAAATGTATTAATACTATTTAGTGCTTACCACACTGAACTCTACTTGTTCCTTTCTTTGTCAGTTTCTTCTGCTGGACAGACAGCAAGTTATTTGATAACTGGAACTTTTTGTTTGTTACATTTTTGTCCCCAGCACACAACACAGGATAAGAAACTATTTGAAAATTGGCTGGAATGTGAGGGAATGTGCAAGAAACTATAAACATGAAAGTGATGGATGCCTTCTTTCCTTCTGAGAGTCTGGAATTGGAGTGCATGCTGGACTGAGGATGCCTACATGACATGTGACCCATTAAAATCTTGGACTTCTAGGCTCAGGTCAGATTCCCTGATGGGTAATAGTTCACAGTACTGGAGGAGTTAAGCTTGCCTTGTGTGACTCCACTGGGAGAAGTATCTCAGGTGCTTGTACCTATATCTTGCAGACTTTACCACTGTGTCTCTTCCTTGCTGATTTTGCTTTATATCTCTTGTCATAATAAATTCTAGCTATGAGTGAAAATATATACTATGTTCTCTGAGTCCTCCTGGTAATTCATGAGATTGGGGGGTGGTCTTAGAGACCCTCCATAGAAGATCCAATTTAAAATTTGGGGCATTAGATCATTTTCTCTCTACTTTCATCTTCTCTCTTCTACTTTACATTACCTTTGTCACAGAGTTTAAATCACTGTAACTCAGTTCATCAATCATTTATTCTGACAACAGGAGCAGAACCTACTAAGAGAAGATAAAAGAAGAAAGAGATGAGGCACAAAGCTAACTGAGGCAAATCTGTGGTCCTTAGGGAGCTTGCATTGGTTCACATACACTAGTAGCCATAAAACAAGGTTAGGCTAAGAAAAAGCAACAACAGAGCAAAAAGGAAGAGTGTGGGAACAAAGTTAGGGAGATTTATCCAACTTTAGTCATGGCAGATGTGGTTTAAATCCAGCCCAAATAAATTGGATTCCCATCTGACATTAGTTTGAAAAATTCTATCTGTATATTGATTGGTTCATTTTCTCTGGCATAGAAAAAAGTAGATTTTTTAAGGCATGAGCATGCATATCACAGGTGAATCTGGTGGTACCTTGACCCTTCATGTAGCTTAAGGACCATCTGTACTCTTAAGGAGTCACAAGGAGCACAATATGGTGTTGCATCTGAACAAGGTTTCCACCATACTTTAATGATTCTGCCTGGTTCATTGAATCAGTGAGTCATTCCTCCAGGTCAGCACAGATGAACTGGGCTGAGGACTCCATCAAGATGCTGAGCTCAGGATCTCAGGTTAAGAACTCAGGTACAGGAGTATGGGCAGCAGATCTGAGCCCAGGGTCCCACCAGGAACCTGCCCAAGAAAGCCAGGATACAAGATAGGTTGAAACCCACAATTAGACTTATGCATTAGTCCTTGCCATCAATGAATGCATAATTAGTTGAGAAGTAAATTTTACCTACCTATAGACAGTTTGTGCCTCCCTGTTCTCAATACTATAGTATCACCTAGGAGCTTTCAAAAGACCTGTTATGCAGCCTATCCTGGACCAATTAAATTAGACTCTCAATTGCTGGTGAGGACCATTAAAAGTTCTCAAGCATATCCAATATACAGCTAAGTCAAGAACAAGTAGTATTTAAGTCTGTGTGTTCTATAGAGGACACAAGTATCAAAGATTTGGGGGATTTTCTATAGAGGAGTTACACCAAACAGAACTAAGGCAATCACATCAAAGTCATGATTCGATGAAAAAATCTTTCCTGGGTAAGGACACAGAAGGAAAGCAGCAGTCCCTTTGGAGAGATTTCTAATAGGGTGCTTACTACAGGAACCTCCAGTGGAGTCTCTTGCTATGCTGAAATTTCCTCCTGGGAGCTCATAGGGCAAATGCCATATTTTCCTGTGTCATACTTTCATGAGCTCTAAGAACCCTACTGGAAAGTATTATGTTACATGAAGATTATTTAAAGGTTGGCCTAATTAGTTTTTTTTGTCTCTATGACGATTCCTACTGCCCTCTGTCTATAGGATAACCAGCCATATAAAACCTTGAAAATGTTAATTTCCTAAAAAAGTGGTATTTGTAAGCTCATTGGTTCCATACTTTTTGCTCTGGATCATCCAAGCCACCACCCAGGCAGATTCCCCCAAGGCAGCACTGTGGCTGGTGGAGCAAACACAAGATTGAGTGAAAATATCGATAACCATTTAATGTCTACAACTAAGTTCAAAGTGACAACCTGAGTATCAGTTTTGTAGGAGTCTGTGTCTGTAGGCTGATAAAGAAAGCAACATGTATGGAGGTTCTAGTTCTGACTGGGTGGAGGATCCATCAACCCTGGGTAAGGACAGAAGCACAAAGTAAATTAAATTCCTATGTAGTAGCAATCCCCCAAAGAACAGATATGGGATGTGTAAGTTTCAAACCTCTACAGGAATAAAAAAAAGGAGAATTAAATAACTCTTGAGACTTGAGCAAATGTCAGGAAATTAAATTATATCCATATTCAATTGGTATAAATTATATATTTATGAGCACATGTAGCATATATGTGTGTGTACAAATATGCACACATATATTTATAATTACTTTGAAAGCATGGCAAATTGAAAACACAGTAGCAGAAAGAGCTCCAGATTTTTAAGACAAACATGTAAAGGGGTAGGATTTAATTAATCTCTTATTGAAGGGCAGATTTATGAAATGGGAGAGATACAAGTCTAAATGATATTTACATAAAACTCATTCCAAATAATGACATAGAAACATTTAAAATAAAAGAATGGAAAAATACTTCTATAAGGAAGATATATTTATGCCTATATGCTTACACATGTAACATCACTTTCAAGTAAATAAAGTCTCCAAATATGTAGGTGCACAAATGTTAATCTTTCAAGAGATGAGGAATATATGCCATGTATTCTTATTCATGATTAAATTTATAAGTACAGCAATGATAATGTATACATTGGAACAAATATAAAAATTACCATGCATTATACAAAAGATCAACAAATATATGAAAAAAATATTCAACATTTTTAGCAATCATGGAAATGCAAATCTAAGCTACATTGAGATTTCATCTCACTCTAGTTAGAAAGACAATCATCAAGAATACAAATAATAATAAATGCTGGTGATGGTGTGGGAAAAAGTTACAATCATTCATTGTAGATGTACTGCAAATTAATACAATCACTTTGGAAAACAGTATAGAGATTCCTGAAAATTCTAGGAATGGAACCACCATCTGATGCAGATATCTCACTCCTTGATATTTATCCAAAAGAACTAAAATCAGGATGCGATTGCATATTAATGTTTATAGCAACACAATTTGCAAGAGCCAAATTATGGAACCAGCCTAGATGCCCATCAATAAATGGATAAAGAAAGCATGGTATATATACACAATATAGAGTTTTACTCAGTCATAAGGAAGAGTGAAACTATGTCATTTGTTGGCATACTGATGGAATTGGAAAACATCATACCAAGGGAAATAAGCCAGATGCAGAAATTCAAGGGTGGAATGTTTTCTCACAAGTGGAAAAGAAGAGTGAAATAAGGGGAAGAAAAGGGTATGGATCCCATGAAAATAGAAAGAAAATCAGTGGAGTAGAGGAAAGGGATTAAAGGAGAGGGAAGAGGGACTGGGAGAGGGAAGAAACTATGCAATTAAATTATATATATGTAATTATATATATGAATATAACACAGTGAATTCCACTTTATATATATATACAATTAATATATATAACACTATTTTACATATTTATATATAAAATACTAATTAAAAACAATAAATAAATAGGAAGACAAACAGTAGAGAAAGAGGAACAGAAAAAGGGAAGAAGCAAGGAAAATGGAAGCAGTGGAGCAAGAAATGGAGAAAATTGCATTACATGAATATATGAATATATCAAAATGATATATTATGTTTAATTATAGTGCACTAATAAAAATCATTTTTAAAAGTTGCCACACCTTAAGTAGACCACCAAGAAAAATATTTATGAGTTCTTTATAGGTTATAATTCCTGATTCTGATGGAGAAATAGACAAAAATGAGAAAAAAATACCTACAATTACAAAATGGAAAGCAAAATGAATATATCCTTTTAAGCAACTTGTTTTAAAGATGAAATCAAAAGAAAATTTAGAAGTAGTTGGGAAATTAATGCAAATGAATTACATGTACAAAATGAGTTAGGTTGAAAACCCTATTGATAAATATGAGCAATCAAAACCAGACAGACCTAAATAATACTGCACTATTATTTAAACACCTAAAAAGCACACAATTAAGTTTCTTGTAAATAAATGAAAAATTCTAAATAAAACAATTTTTTAAATTATGTAATAAAAAGAATTGAAGTGATAAATTAATAAAAATTAAGTATATACATATAAAACATATATATATATATATATATATTATTTACAAAAGGGAAAACATGAATAAACTATATGTTTATTGGTAACTTCTCTATTACAAGTGTGCAGTACAGGAATTTGGTGACCACCATGTCTGTGTTCCCTAAGAAAAGAGGAGCAGGAAATAACCCAGAAAGATGCTATGATGTGAAAATGCACTGGCCTCCACCTCTGAATGAAGTTAGGGACCCCATGATCATGCCAATTCATATATGGTTATGCACAGCCTTAGGACATATCTGACAATCACAGACCACATATATGAAGGTGACTTCACATGATTATAGTGAAGCTTAAAAGTTCCTATGGCCTAGTGACATCACAGAGCAACACAACTCACGTTTGAGGTAATGTTGGCATAGGCAAACCCACTGTGCCAACAGTCACATGAAGGTGTAGCATTTACAGTTTTGTATAGCACCTACTACTTTGCTAATAAAAATAGCTCTAAAAGAGCAAAATGTTAAGGAAGAGTTTCTTGAGTGGATTCTGGGGTTGCTGGAATTGCTTCTCTAATCTGACTAGATTTAAAGGCACTAATGACTCCCATATGTGGATGCTAACACACAAGGGTGCGAGGTAATAGTTCAGTGAATTAGACCAAGGGGAAGGAAGGGAAGAGAGGGGAAACAGCAATAGGAAAGACAGTGGAATGATTCTACATAAGTTTTCTATGTTCATATATGAATACACCATGGTGAATCTCTACATTATATACAATCACAAGACTGGGATCCTAATTAGAGTAAGATGTGCTCCATGTTTGTATAAATATGTCAAATTATACTCTACCGTCATGTATAACTAAAAAGAATAACAATAAATAAAAACATTTTTAAAAGATAATGCAATAACTGATAGTCCCTCTCAGGATGGGGCAATAGAAGTAATTAGCTTGTTTCCTACTGGAAATGGATCAATAAGAGAAGATAATGCCAAATCAGTGTAAGCATTATTTCAGGAAATGTTCTCCAACCTGAGACTTGTGTTTCTCCAATCTAGTGATTGAGTAAGGTTCTTAGTTTATTTTCCTGAATAGACAATGCAGGTATTGCAATCTGGGCTGTGGAGTGAGCATTCCCAAGTGAAGCATTTATTGTATCAACATTCATCACAAAAAAAGATGGAATCACACATTCTGTACTTTATCAGCACAGCTTCAACATGTTTTAGATTTAAAACAACAAGGAAGAGGAAACACATAGACCAAGAGTCATAGAACTTGGCTTCTGAGCTCAGTCACTGAGGGAAAGGAGTAATCTCCCTGAACACTGTCTTCTTTATAAAGCATGTCAGAAGAAGGATGTCAATTCTAATGTGCGTGTCCAGTATAAATAGAGATTTTTTTTGTTTTTCTTACAAAAAGATGCATAGTCATTTTTCAATTAATGTTTTCTGCTAAAAATAGAAAATGCTCATTTTATATCAATATTTATAATTAAGCAAATAAAATATTCTGAACATGGAAATAATAATTACTTTTCTAAAAATCCAGGTATAAATTTATTTTTCCAGCTTTAATTGTACAATATTTTATTTCATTTTCATTAAACAATGCAGATATTTTCCTAAAAAAAAACACTATCACATTTAATAGTTTTTACAACTTGAGCCCTTCAGTGAAAGCTTTAGGATAAAGAAACTACAATTTCAAAGTAACCAAGCTAACTATAAATGAATGCTAACTAGAACTTTCACACATCCACAGGTGAATTATTTCCTCTAATATAGGAGAAACACTAAACACAAGAAACTTAGCAGTACAAACCACCACAACAAACAACAAAGCAAATAGCTAACAGCAGCATAGGAATGAAAACTTTGTAAAGTGAGAATGAATTACCCATTTAAAATGTAAAAGCCTAGCAAAATGAAAAGTAACTTCATTTCTAAGTCTCAACATTGTCCTTGTATTAAAAGATATGTTTTTCCTTCTATAACTAGATATTGGTTTTCTTTGTCCAGAGGAAAATCACCAGGCTATCTGGGTGTTTATTCTTCTGTTAATTACTACTTAAACTGTGATAAAACATTTATGTGTCCACATCCTTAAAATAAATTAAGTGGTACCTCTAAGGAAACGTGTTAAGTTCCACATTCCTATTGATTTTAAGTATATTTTATGGGTAAGTATGTTAGAATTAAATGAGTAATGTCAAAAGTAAAGTGAGTCATAAGTCAGCTGAGCAAAAGTATTCAGTCTATAACATCTCTACCTATCTTTGCCTCAATTATCTGATACAATGGAAACAGAAAAAGCAGATTATGAAACAAGAAAAAAAGGCATGCTGATGTTGAGACTAAGATTTTTAACTCCTGATTCTTATTGACCAAATGGATACTATTTATATACAGAAGCTAGTTACCAGGAAACTGGGAGCTTTCCTGAAAGAAACCTTCCACTCTTTATGAAAAGCTCAATGCTGCAATGTACTCATTCAGACCAAATGGTCCTTTGATACTGATTTTGTGGAAGGATGTGAGAATTACTCAGATTCAGATTTAGGGTTTAAAGACTCTTAAGAAATAGACACATACCGATAAATTACTGGGTCTCATCAGAGAAGACTTAAGTAACCGGGTTTATCATAGAATTATCCCTTTAAATCATCACAGACAAGGCCCAGGCAGAATACTGCTTATCTCTGAAGAGAAGTATAAATGAAGCAACATTAAAAAGATGGATTCCTTGATTTTTTCAATAACATAGCTCTAGGAAAACAAAAACCTCTAAAACCACATATTTAAACTCATCCTGTTAGCTCTAACATTTCAAAATAATTCCTAAACTAAAACAATGTTTAAAACAAAACTTTATTGCCTCCAAAATAGGATTTTGTATTTTCAGTGGTTTATCAAAAATATATTTCTTATAATTTTGAGGTAAATGTGTTACATAACTCAAAATCTTAAAACTATCTTAATACATTAAAATGTACAGGGCACCTTTTAGTATTTTTAAAAAATTTTTTTAGTTGTAGATGAACACAATACAATACCTTTATTTTATTTATTTATTTTTATTTGGCACTGAGGATCAAACTCAGTGCCGCACACTGAGTGCTCTACAACTGAGCCTCAACTCCAGCCTGCCTTTCAGTTTTTATGTGCAGTTTTCACATTCTTTTACTCAATATTTTAAAAATGTAGTTAGCATATTATAGAGACTGTTATATTGCTGCACACTCTTTGTAATCTTATTTGATATAATCATTTTCAGAGTTATTTTTGTATATTTACAGGGACTTAAAGTGAACAGATCCACTCTCTTTACCCCCTACCCTCAATTAAAATTGAAAACACAAAGACAACAAGAAATGTGATTAAGTTCTAGGAGGGAAATTCTAATCATTAAAGTGTAGGGATGCAGAAGTCAACTTCTTACACCCATTTTCTATGCTACAGAATAAACTTTATGAAACTGCAGCCAAGTATTTTTAAGAATCTTTCAATTTTCTCCAATGGGTTTCTTTTTTTAATTGATTTTATTTTTTAAAAAAATACATGACAGTGGAATGTATTACAATTCTTATTACACATATAGAGCACAGTTTTTTATATCTTTGTATATAAAGTATGTTCATGCCAATTCATGTCTTTATACATGTACTTTTTGCATTATAATTCTTTTTACACATATATACTACAATTTTCCATATCTCTGGTTGTATATAAAGTATGTAGACACCCAATTTATGTCTTCATACATGTACTTTGGATAATGATGTCCATCACATTCCACCATCCTTGCTAATTCTTGCTCCCTCCCTTTCCTTCCCACCCTTCTTCCCTATATAGAATTCATCTAATCCTCCCATGCTCCTAATCCTAATCCCACCATAAGTAAGCCTCCTTATATCACAGTAAACATTTGACATTTGTTTTGGGATGTTTGGCTAACTCACTTAGCATTATCTTCTCCAATGCCATCCATTTACCTGAAAATACCATGATTTTATTCTCTTTGATTGCTGAGTAAAATTCCATTGTGTGTATATATGCCACATTTTTTAATCCATTCATCTGCTGAGGGCCTCTACATTGGCTCCACAGTTTAGCTATTGTGAATTGTGCTGCTATAAACATTGATGTGACTGTATCCCTGTAGCATGCTGTTTTTAAGTCCTTTGGGTATAGTTCGAGGAGAGGGATAGCTGGGTCAAATGGTGGTTGCATTCCCATATTTCCAAGGAATCTCCACACTGCTTTCTATATTGGCTGCACCAATTTGTAGTCCCACCAGCAATGTAAGAGTATACCTTTTCCCCCACATCCTATCCAACACTTATTGTTATTTGTCTTCATAATAGCTGCCATACTGACAGTGAGATATTATCTTAGAGTAGTTTTGATTTGCATTTCTCTGATTGCTAGAGATGCTGAGCATTTTTTCATACATTTGTTGATTGATTGTATATCCTCTTCTGAGAAGTGTCTGTTCAGGTCCTTGGCCCATTTGTTGATTGGATTGTTTGTGGTTTTTTGGTGCTTAGCTTTTTTTAGTCGTAGTTGGACACAATACCTTTATTTTATTCATTTATTTTTATGTGGTGCTGAGGATCAAACCCAGGGTCTTGCATGTGCGAGGTGAGCGCTCTACCACTGAGCCACAACCCCAGCCCTGGTGCTTAGCTTTTTGAGTTCTTTATATATCCTAGAGATTAGTGCTCTATCTGATGTCTGAGGGGTAAAAATTTGCTCCCAGAATGTAAGCTCTCTGCTCACCTACAGACTGTTTCTTTTGCTGAAAAGAAACTTTTTAGTTTGATTCCACCCCATTTTTTGATTCTTGGTTTTAATTCTTGTGCTATAGGAGTCTTATTAAGGAAATTGGGGCTTAATCCCACATGATGAAGATTAGGACCTACTTTTTCTTGTATTGAACAGAGAGTTCCCAGTTTAATTCCTAGATCCTTGATCCATTTTGAGTTAAGTTTTGTGCATGGTGAGAGATAGGGGTTTAATTTCATTTTGTTGCATATGGATTTCCAGTTTTCCCAGCACCATTTGCTGAGGGCAGACTGGTAAACCAGTGGTACAGAATAGAGGACACGGAGACTAACCCAAAAAATTACAACTACCTTATATTAGACAAAGTTGCCAAAAACATGCACTGGAGAAAATATAGCTCTAATGGATTTCTGGGTTTGCTCCTTTAAAATCAGGATATTCTGCTTTTTGACACGGAGACTAACCCAAAAAATTACAACTACCTTATATTAGACAAAGTTGCCAAAAACATGCACTGGAGAAAAGATAGCTCTAATGGATTTCTGGGTTTGCTCCTTTAAAATCAGGATATTCTGCTTTTGCTCAGGTGGCAGTATGGCAATCTGATCAGCAGTCAGCTGAAGAAGCTGCATGATCAAAGTTGCTTTGTATTGATCCTCTGGAGTTACCTGGCTCTATTCAGAATTAAAACTTCTTGGCTAGTCTCCACCTTGCTTGCTTGCCCCCTGCATACCTGCTCCCTGAATTCTTCCCCCTTGTATGCTTGCCCCTGTGCATGCCACCTCCAGGATTTCCTACTCCTAAAATGCTTGGGACCTGTCTGAATCCATCAGGATCTTGCTTCCAGCCCTATGGCTTCCATGGCCAGCTTTCCACTGCTCTTGTCTCCATTATCTTGTATCTAAGGCCTCTGTTTCCATGGCTCAAGCCTCATCACTTGAGAACCTCTGCCTCCTCTGCTATCTATAGATAGACCTCTTCAATCTATCGTAGGTCCTGTAGGCTCTCCAATTAGTAATCTGGGATCTGATAATGGCCCTTCTCTCACATCATGAGAGGAAGGACCACAGGTGTCATGACCAGAGTAATTGGGCATGTGGGGACCCTGATGAGGTGGACTCAGATAACCCCTAGGTTCTACTTCTCCAGTAATTAAATGCAGAGTCCCTCCATGTGGGTCATTTGGAGCACCTCCTGACAGTCCTTGAGGAGGTAGGCTTCTACCAGTCATGGGTCCCTGAGGCACAGAAGCTTTAGGATCTGACATCTGTACTTGTCCCTGTTCTAAGAGCACTGGGCCAACTCCTGGTATTCTTTGTGCCTGCATTGCTTTTCCAGGAGTGAAGGAACCAGGACCAGTTCCAGGAACTCCTGCTGGTATTGACCCCGGAGCTAGAATTCCACTCTGGATAGGAGTCTGCATCAGAGGAGGAATGTCCTTAATGAGTCTTCTCCACCATGCGACCAGCACACTGGTTTCATTAATGAGGTTCTTGGCATAAAAGTTAGCTAGCAGAGATCGAAATAAAACACACAGACTCAGTTACCTTTTTCTATGACCAGGTACGAGACGGCTCCCCTCTCTGGCTCCCACCTCGAACCACCCATAGGGCAGCAAGGATTACTCAGGGCTAGCAGGAGAGAGAGAGAGAGAGAGAGTGAGCATGCCAGGGAGTAGCCTTTTATTGGGGAACAAGAAATTCAGGGGAGAATTCCATCCAATGAAGGTTGAGGGGGGCCGCACTCCAAGGTCAGGGTCAGTGATTGAGCCCCGGGGTCTGTGGTCAGTCACACCCCCACTCGGACGAGTTCTCTCATCAGGAGAGGGCCGGGAAAGCTCCGACACAGCCAGAACGCCTCAGACCCAAACCGGGAGTTGCCCAGTCACGTGTGAGAATGGCTCTCCACAGTCTCCCTCCCATGTATTGAGGCTAAAGATCTGGAGGATATTGTTCATTGAGTATAACATTAGGTCCTGGATACAGCCCAGGGTAAGGACCAGCACCAGGGCTGGACACAAGACTGAGATTTGCCTGTGATCAGTGGTGTGACATATACCTTGCAATGCAGAATTTTCAGAGCAATTGCAGGATCCATGATTCGCATCACTACTTGTGCCTGCAGTGTATAAGCCTGTTGTGGATTTTGAAATAATCTGTTTGGAACTTCTTGGTGATTATTCTGGACACAGAGCTTCATCTGCCTCATTATCTCAATCATCTGTTCTGGGTGGAGACTGGCAACTACTTTGGTATTTGATTCGGGAGCATTTTCTGGATCAAAGGGGTCTCCATAGGGTGAGTCAATGACGGGTGCTGAAGCCATAACCTTTGGGTTTTTTCCGTCTCTCTATCACATACTAGATGGAAACTGACAACAGAACCTACCTCTGAGAAAATTCCTTTAACTGCTTCTCAGTTGCCTCATCCAGTATGTTACCCATAAACACTGATCGCAGAGACCAAGACATTTCAGGGTTGCTCACCACCACACTAGACACGATTCCAGTCATACACACAGCTGATAGCAAATTCTTCTATGAGTCGCCCCAGGTATGTTTCAAATTTACAAGTATTTTTTCCACTTTTTAACCCCTGAAGCACCTTTCTGTCTGTCATGTGGACAGGTCAGGGCTCGTTACCCTGGAGAATTGCTGGCCTCCGTTCCTATACATTTATATTCCCTCTTCTTTGTGTTAATAAGTGTTCACCCATCACCATGAGGTCTGGGCTGATCTGATTTCTGTCTAGTCATCATCACCCAAGCCCAAAGGCCTGGACTGTACCTTGGGTGGAGATCAGGTACTGCTGCCACAGGCAGAGTAGGTGAAACAGAAACTGCATTAGTCCAACACCTTCATTTTATTGATGAACCTCAAGAAAAGCAAGTACCATGTACTGAAGAAGAGCAAGGACCCTAGTTTGAATGATCACAGTGCTTTTGATAGAACCCAAGTTATTGTAGAAAATACAGTAGGGAGATATCAACACAATGATTAAAAACCTAATGTCACATTTGAATCCTAAAGTTTCTGGGAATAAAGATATGACTCTAGCGCAAAAGAAGTTGTAGAATTCACTTTTTGTTGTCTTTTAATGCTTTCTGTGAGATAGGACTCACAGTTGGCCTTTTTTTGTTGTTAACTTTAATTTTATTTCCTGTGCAGTTTGCACTGCTTTGTGACTTTCCATTTAAGACATACAAGATATGCATGTTATTTTGTATGTCTTAAGTGGAAAGATGCATGGAATAATAAAAAAAATATAAACCACAGATATCCCCAAATGCCTAAGGAATGAAATATTGCCCTTTCATTGGAGGGGCTAAGGAACCCTCCACAAATCACACCTGTTTAGTATTCTATTTTCTTTATGCTTTTACCAAAATAAATGTAATGTATTCATATATATATATATATATATATATATATATATATATATACACTTAATTTTTATTAATTTATCTACTTCAATTCTTTTTATTACATAATTTTAAAAATTGTTTTATTTAGAATTTTTCATTTATTTACAAGAAACTTAATTGTGTGCTTTTTAGGTGTTTAAATAATAGTGCAGTATTATTTAGGTCTGTCTGGTTTTGATTGCTCATATTTATCAATAGGGTTTTCAACCTAACTCATTTTGTACATGTAATTCATTTGCATTAATTTCCCAACTACTTCTAAATTTTCTTTTGATTTCATCTTTAAAACAAGTTGCTTAAAAAGATAGATTTATTTTGCTTTCAATTTTGTAATTGTAGGTATTTTTTCTCATTTTTGTCTATTTCTCCATCAGAATCAGGAATTATAACCTATAAAGAACTCATAAATATTTTTCTTGGTGGTCTACTTAAGGTGTGGTAACTTTTAAAAATTATAGTGCACTAATAAAAAGGGAAGAAGCAAGGAAAATGGAAGCAGTGGAGCCTGAAATGGAGAAAATTGCATTACATGAATATATGAATATATCAAAATAATATATTATAATATCATGTGTTGACATGATTTGTTCTTATGGTGCTTAGTTGGACTCTGAGTATGATAATCTAGCATGTTTCAGAGTTGTAACTTCCTACTTG
Organism: Urocitellus parryii; assembly: GCF_045843805.1. NCBI lineage: Eukaryota > Metazoa > Chordata > Mammalia > Rodentia > Sciuridae > Urocitellus > Urocitellus parryii. Next base: position 114,167,624 of record NC_135537.1, on the reverse strand, counting down.
ATTGAACCAGTTGTAGTTTTGCATTTTTTCTTAACTAAATGCAGCAATTTGTCTGAGCCATATGTCCAGCAGTGAAGCTCCTTTATTAATGGTTTGAAATCTTTAGCCAAGGCCAGTGTTTTCTGATTGTGACGATACTGACCCATAGCTCTATCACAGTTAACTACAGTAAATTCACATCACCTTTTCTGGATATTGCCTAATTTTTAAATTTTGGCTATTTTTTAAATTTCTAATTTTTGATTAATTTTTATTTCCAAATGAATAATTAAAATTAAAAAATCAGTTAGCAATAACTGTCAATAACATAAAAGAAGCAGAAGTGGTTGGTTAAGGAGCTGGGAAGCCCACTGTAGAGTTTCTTTGAGTTGAGATGAGTGACAGCAGATGAAGCAGTCTCTAGCTCTATGATTTCTTTCTGTATCATTTCTTTTTAAATACTAGAACTATATAAAGAAGCTCCTCAATTTATGGTAGAACTGTGTACCAAAATAAAACTTCATAAGTTGAAAATATCATGTTGAAAACACATTTAATACACTCAATCTACCAAATGTTACATCTTAGCTTCACCTATCTTAAATGTGCTTAGAACACTTACATCAGCCTACACTTGAGTAAAATCAACTAACACAAAACCTATTTTGTAATAAGATGCTGAATATTTCATGTAATTTATGGAATACTATACTGAATGTAAAAACAAACAAACAAACAAAACCAAAACTCAGAATGGTTGTATGGGTACACTTTGGAGTCAATTCAAAGTTGAAAATGGTAAGTCAAATCATCAAAAATCAAAAAATCTCTGTATTCTCCAATGAGTTAAGAAATCAATATAAAAAAACTCAGGCAGAGTGGGAGTTATAGACAAGGAGAATCAGGGAGCAAATTTTGCTTTAGCTATGAAAAGAGAATGGCTACTCATAGGGTTTATTTATCCTGTGACTGGAGTAGATTTATCACATTTAAACTCTAAACTATGCCAAGACAAAGAAGAAAATTAAAATAAACAAATCTGAGAAGGATCCACCTTTGCATAAATTAGACAAATATTTTTAAATTATAAAAAATTAAGATATTTCTTTATGAGTTTTTAAAATGTTTCATTAATGAAAAAATGTGTGAATTTATACAGAAAGTTTGTTAATTTTAGTCCGAGATAGAGCATTTATAACCCTCATTGTGAGGCTTCCTACTGTCTTCTGATCTATCATTTCAAAACAACCCAGACCCAGTGTATGAGAACTAGCACCAAGGTGGCATGAAATCAGAAAGAGACATAGATTGATCCAGGATTGCAGAGTGCATTTTATTGGGAATTTCTGACAAAACTGTGGTCCTGGATGGCAGCAAGATTGGTTGCATTCCCACAATTTGGGTGTGAAGTAGAGGTGTATATAGGGTTTGGTACAAAAGTGAATGTTTTAGCAGAAATGTAGGTTTGTCAGAGCCAGGCATATTCCTGGAGCAAGGGTCTGGTTGTAAAGCTCTATGTATCATTCTAATGGTTTTGTCTACTTATACTATGCTGGGAACCTCTATAGGAGTAACTAACAAGGGCTACCCTGGGGAATCATGGCAGTTAGGACTCAAGATGACTGCAGTCATGTCAAGCTAAGTGTAAATGTTTCACCTTTCATGACTAGCTCTTACAATCTCATGTGCCTCTCTTTAGTGATGTCACCTGAGCCTTTGAGAGGTATTAGCATTATGTAAATAGCATGCTACAAGGCCATCCGACCAGCTTGTAAGCAAAGTTGATAGCAGCAGTAGAAGCACATGCACAAAATGAAACAGAAGAAACATTGAAATAGTAACAACCTGGTTTTTGTCCCCTAGGAGTCCCAGGAGCCAAATAAATGACTTATCATCTCTCTTATAGGGGGAACAGAATCAGACAAGGCCTTAATTTGGGTTTTCATGTGGGATGTGAGGTGCTTGACATCAGGGGAGCAAAAACTTTGTTTTGATAACAGCACAGGTTCCAAAGAAGAAAGCAAGAACAGCAAAAGACTGCAAATATAGATGAAAAAGTAAATGTTGAATAAGGACTTGCAAAGGTAAATCTGCCATCCAGCAAGATGGCACTGGTGGGCTTGGCACAGTGGTGCATACCTGTGATCCTAACAGCTCAGGAGGCTGAGGTAGGAGGACCACAAGTTCAAAGCCAGCCTCAGCAACAGGCGAGGTGCTAAGCAACTCAATGAAACACTGTCTCTAAATAAAATTCACAATAGGGCTGGGGATGTGGCTCAATGGTTGAGTGACCCTGAGTTTAATTCCCAGTATTAAAAATTTTTTAAAAAGGAATAAATAAAATAAAAAGATGGCTCTGGTGGTATCATCTCAGTTACACATTATAGCAGCAGCAACTGGAGCTAACGTTGGCCAACAGGCAGGGTCTGTGAGTGATTACTAAATCTGAAATTGAATGGCATGCCAGACCAGGAGATCAACTGTAGTGCCCCAAGGTTTTTAAAATTTTTTAAGTCCACTCAGGGAATAAACTGTGACCACAAGTCCAAAATCCAACAGAACCAACAGGGATCAAGTTAGGAAGGCTGGTGGCCTTTGATATTCTTGCAAGAAATTGCTAACCCATCCCCAGGTAAACAAGTCCCTTGAGCTCCAATTGAATTGTGCTCTATCCTGGATTTAATGAATGCAGTGTGTAAAACACCAGCTCTGCCTGGGTATCCACTCTGGCAGCATAGCATTGGGATGCAAAGCTTAGACATGCACAGCTTGTGACAGGGGCCAGAGCACCCAGGTGTTCATAAGGGGACGACATACCAGCCTTTTGAGTTCTTAAATTTATTTACACATCTCCAAATTCTCTAGTCCAGGTGGCCAAGGTGAGTTTGCCTAGTATGGTCCATATCTATTACTTTAATTAGCCCTTTTCTCTCTCCACAAACCCTTCTTGCTCCCTGAGGGTTACATGAAAGATGAAAGTGCCATGACACATCATGTGCTTAGTGTCATAGGTGAATGAGGGGCCAAAACTCCAAACCTTAATTCTTATGTGCTGGCAAAAGATAATTTAGAGTCAGACATGAAAAGCCAAGCAAGAGAATTTGATTATAAATGAAAGTAAGTGTCATACAGAGTAGGTCATCCCTGAGCAGAGAATGACACAAGGAACTTAATGGCAAACTTATGTTTACCATGAGAACTGGGATCCACTTTCTGCACTCTTCACCAATCAGATATTTAACTTCTCCTTCATTTTGGGTGGGGGAATTTTTTGACCCTAATTGGTAATTTCTGGAACTGTCACAGGCAACAATCCCATGGGGTTGTGGGGGGCTTCATCTACAAATCAATCCTATGTTAATGTGGGTGCTGGGGTCAATAATCTGGCAAAATTTATCTTAGTGCACCTGCTCTACTAATGAAATTTCCCTTCTGAAATACATGGAGAAATCTATGACCATTAACCCCAGCCTTACAATGATCCCAGTAGACCCTGTCAGGAGTTAGTTCCATTGATTTTTCTTCCTGATATCTTTCTTAACTGGCTCCGTTTATTTCTGCCTGTTTATTCTCAGGTTGTTTTGTACAAATTACTTAATTATTTATTAAAGGCAATTCAAAGAAACTCTGTATCCCTGCTACATTATTGGACTTCTACCTAACACTTAGGGATGCTCGTGAAAAGCATGGTCTACAAATGGGTATCCTAGTCACTGTCAAGCCAGTATGGATATCCATATATTACATCAACTTCTCAAGACCTTTGCTAGTGGTGGTTTGACTAACTCTCTTACTAGAGAAATCTTGAAAAAATTCATCAGCTCCTAAGGCATATTTATGTCATTTACTGTTTGTCAAAGTGTCAGTATAATCAATATACCAGTCACAAACTGGTTGCAAAGCTCACTGTTTCTGTTCCTGTCTGTACTTGGGTGAAAAGATGGTTTGGAGGTAGGAGTATACCTGCCAGTGGGTCATAGCCACCTCTTCAGCTGTGTTCCATCCTACTTTAGCACTTTGACATAAACTTTCTATGTACCACAGTACCAGACCCACTGCCTGTATTGGGGCCAGGATGTACACCTTAATCAAAGCATTTGTCTCCATATTTCCAAGGATAAATATCTGAATATGAGTAGGTTCATGATATACAGTCAACTATATACCTTTCATGTAGCTCTTTCCAAATTTGTTGCCCACTCATGGCTCCCCAAAGAGGATTTACTAGTATAAAACTCTGTTCCATTTACCTTCATTCCATCCACAATGTAAAGGCTCAGTACACTGCCCCATTGGGCCACACAAAATAAATAAAATTATGTATTTTAAATAAGTACAGTATGCACAGTTTATTGTAATTGTACTTTAATAAATCTGATAAAATAGAATTAAATAAATAATGAAGATAATATACAGAATGGAAGAAAATATTTGCAATTTATATTTGATAAATGATGGCTACAACTAAATATCAAAGAAGCAACTTAGTCTGAAAAATAAATTGAACAAATTTTTTTTCCAGAGAAGATGTTCAGCTGCCAATAAACATAAGAAAACATTAATAGTAATTAGGGAAAAGCAAATCAAAAACTCAGGGTACATGGCTATTGTAAACTATATGGAAAATTAAAAATCATGGTAGGACTTGAGTTGTGGCTCAGTGGTAGAGTGCTCGCCTAGCATGCATGAGGCACTGGGTTCAAGCCTCAGCACCACATAAATGTAAAATAGAGATATTGTGTCCACCTAAAATTTAAGAATAAATATTTTTTTAAAAATCATGGTAATACGGAAAAATGGGATCCTGTTGCTTTCTGTTGAAAATGGAAATTGTGTAACCACCCTGCAAAATATTAAGCATAAAATTATCATGTTATCCAGCAAATCCACTTCTAGGCATATACTCAAGAACACTGAGCTCAGTGACTCTCACACACCAGTGTTCATAATAGCATTATTCATATTAGGCAGAAGATGAAAATAACCCAAATATCCCTAGATAGGTGGATGAATAAGCAATATGTTTTATATGCATGTAATGTATCATTCAGCTGTGAAAAGGAATGAAGTTTGGATGTATGGAAAACATAAATGAACTTGAAAACATAATGTTAAGTGCTAACCATGCATAGAAAGACAAGTATTAAACAATTCTACTTAAGGAGATATGTAGAATAGAAAATTTCATAAATACATAAACTACAACAGAAATTGGCAGAAGTTCAAGGAGAGGAAGCATGTGGATGAATTTTTTAATGGTATAGAATCTTTGCTTAAAAAATGGGAAAAAATTAGGAATGGTTAATACTGAGTATTGTTCAGCACCGTGAAATCAATTAATGTGACAGAATTGTATACTTAAAATCATTAAAATAGCATTTTTATTTTATGTGTATTTTTCAACAAAACTCCCATTATGGTATGTTTTTAGTATCAAAACATCATCAATTCAATTTCATTTAAAGTTATTAAGTATTTTTCTTAACTACTTTCCTTTATAAACATAGTGATTGTCATTTTTCTCTGACCTTTCTTTTCTTCCTCACACCCAGTTTTTTTAATGATGAATTTTCCTATTCTAAGTAAGCACAAGCTGCCCCAAGACCTAATGGTATTTCATAACGAAAAATCTGAAAGAAGAAATTTCAAAGCAGACCCTTCTGAATAGGTTGAAAGGGCACCAGTTTTGAGTGTCACGAACTATTTCAACCTAAGTGTGTACTTAATGGTAATCCCACAGTTCTCTGCAGAAACCTGAGCCTCCACATGCTTGCCTCCAAGACCCACAGCGAAGAGATTAACACAAGGCAGAGCAGCTGCATGAGCAAGAGGGCTTGACATGCTTTTTGATGAAGGGTAATAATTACCTCTCACTCCGTTTCACCTGAAGAAAATTTATGTCTTCTGTACATCTAAAAGTTCTCTAATCTAACCAAGGATGTAAAATAATTGGACAAGCTGGTTTATAACCAGCCTGATCAGAGCTTAACTGAAGAAAATCTGACATGCGATACACATGCAGAGCACATTAAAGAAGAGGATATGTGTGAAGTCAGAACCAACACATGTACTATTCTCAGACCAAATGACTATCTATAACCTGTGTGGTACATAGACTTTGAAGTCTATAAGTGCAGAAAAAGAAGTTTCCTAAAGTTGGACAGACTTTATTTTAAGGATACCACTGTGTTTGTTCAGTCACAGATTTTGTCATGGTTACTCATGATCTTCCTTTTTGCAGTCCCCTTACTCTTACAGATTCCTTAAAGATGAAGTACACATGTTAATAAGCTATATTAGGCCTATCTTAGATTTCAGATGTCTATCGTTAGCCAAGACAGAGAAAATAATAACTTGTGGATAATCACAAGTTAAAAATATGGGTGCCAGACCTTGTTATGCAACTCACTGATCATATGACCTTGGGAAGGTCCTCTAACATCAAGGCACTTGGGTCTCACCTGACGAGTTGTGTCATGACCTAAGGAACTGAGGGCATCTTGATGCAATTTCAGTTGCTTTATAATGTACCGGTGAATAGCTGTGCTGTCATTTTCTCATTGCAATGACTCATATTGCTTGGGTTAGTCAATTTTTTATCACTGTGATCCAAATACCTGACAAGAACAACTTCAGGAGGAAAAGTTTTTTTGTTTGGGGGGATCATAGTTACAGGGGTTCAATTCTTGGTCAGCTGACTCTATTGCTGTGGACCCAAGGTGAAGAGCATAACAGATAAAAACTTCTCAGCCATGAAGGAGAGAGAGAGAGAAAGGGTAGTGGATAGAAAACAAAGAACAGCCAGCCATGGACAAAATATAACTCTAAGGATTCCCCCAGTGACCAGTGACCTACTTCCTTTGGCCACATTTGACCTGTCTATAGTTACCCCAATAATTCAATCAAATTATTATTCTATCAAATGGATCAACTCATTGATTATGTTCCTGCTCTCATAATCTAATTATTTCACTTCTGGACAGTCCTGAATTAACACATGAGGTTTTCAGGTGACACCTCATATCCAAATCACAATATTACCAATAGATGGGGCTGGAGTTGTAGCTCAGTGGTACAGTGCTTGCCTAGCATGTGTGGGACACTGAGTTCAATTTTTAGTGCAGTATATAAATAAACGTTTATCAACAACTAAAAATAATTTTAAAAATATTACTATTAGAAATATTTATGTTACAAGTCTTCTTCCTTATTACAGAAGCCCACTTAGAAATAGACCCTGATGCTAAGCAGGTTTGGGCAAGTTATGTGCTTCTAATTTGTGGATCTCTCTCCCTCCAACCCCCTTTCTCTATTATATATTTGCTGTAAGATGTTTCACTCAAAGTAAATCTAAAGTATTTGTTTCCTCACAGTGAGCACTGTGTTTCAGCAAGACAGATTCATTTTCTTGGACTTTATACTCATTTAATTTGCTTTAACTTTAGTCTCAGTGAAAATAAATTGCCGCAGAGTTGACCCAATCCTTCTTGTGTTCACTTAACAAGCATACACTGGGCAGCTGCTAGATATGAAAAATTGCTATGGTGTGTACACAGATTAGTTAAATTTACAAACAACATTAATTTTTAAAAATGCTGTATAACTCCCAACACATTATCTAGGAGAAAACTCAGGCACATATAGAGAAAACTCAAGCAGGCTAATGATTATGAGGGACTTAAAGGATTTTTCAGGAGTTCATGGAACATGAAGAAGGAGAGATTGCTTTTCGGAGTCCTTAGAAGTGATTTTCTAAAGTCACTATATAAATGTTGTGAGAGTACTATCAAATATGGACTAAGGTAAGCTCACTTAGTTACATCCTATACTTATATACAGTAAGCAATTATGTAGTACATAGTATTTCTTATACAGGAGTTTCTATTTTTTTAATCACCATTTAGCTCACTAAGTGAAACTTGAAAGCAGCTTTTGGTACAAGAGCAGCCAGATTCATGGCATAATTATCATCACTGGGGGTGTGTGGCTTTTATTCCTTTAGAGGGCTTGTCTTTATGCCTCAGAAAAGGCAGAAGAGCTCTGCATCCTTCCCTCAGTCTCAATGCTGAGATCCCTAACAATTCTAGATCAGGGTAAAAGAGTTGGAAGATTTTCTAAAAAGAACAATTCACTAACACAGAAATGTTAATTTAAGATAAAGTAATGGTCTTTCAAATTTACAACTACACCCAATATTTAGAAATAAAATATAATAAAAATAATCCAACATATTTTATCTTAGCTAGGGCATTTAAGTAGAGCAAAATCTAACATGAGCTTATACAAGCTACTATAAAGGATTTAGATATCAAAATTGACTTCATTTTAAATTCTATTCAAATTATCAGTGCTGAAGGCAAACCTACACAGAAACCACCATTGTGGTTCAGTTAACTATTGCTTCACAAGAATCCATCTCAAAACATAGTGACTTCAAACACTACTATTTTAATGCTTGAGATTCTCTGGTTTGATTGTGGTTTATTCAGCTAGTATTGCCATTCAGGGAGCTACATTTAGCTGATGAATTGACTTAACCAAGAATGTTTAAAATGGTTTCCCCCACATATCAGGGTTCTCAAAAGGGTACTGGAAGGTTGATGCCTGTGCTTCCTATGCTCACTCATCCTCCATTAGGCTACTCTGAGCTTTAGTGGATGATAGGTGTATTCTGAGAGAGCAAGCCCAATGTGTAAAGTCTTTTGTAGCCTCTCTTATATTACAAGCTATGATGGACCATTGACCAAATCAAATCATGGGGCCAAATTGGAAATCATTGTTAGGAAACCACCTAAAGGTGTATTTACTGGAGAGTGTAATTCATTGGGATGTCATCATTGTATAGCCCATCACAAACTCCTTATATGTGCAAGATACCCACAAGAGGATGAGGGTAATGTCATGCTTCCTTCTTGTTTTTAGACATTTTAAGGGGGTTGAAACACTAACAGCATATCAAACCATAACCTTAATGTTCTACTGTCGCGACCCCTTGCCCGCAAGGAAGACGCAACTCAGGAATCTTCTTTCAGCAGTTTATTCAGGTCCTTGATACTTTTTCTTCTCTCAGCTGTTTATTCAGGCCTTTGTATTGACATGTCTTTTAGCTTCTACTGCTACTCCTACTACTACTTCTACTGCTACTCCTACTGCCACTACTACTACTGCTACTACTACTGCCACTACTACTACTCCCGTGTGCCCCAGCCTTAATAAAGCAGATAAAGCCCCAATGCACAACTGCCACGTGGACTTTTCTCATAGGGTGCCAAGTCACAGCGTGCCAACTCATTCTGATAAGGAGTTGTTTGTCACAGACTACAGGGGAAACCAGCGCCATCTTGTAATGGCGGCCACAGTTCACAGAAACGGCTCACCACATTCTACCTCTGTTTACTTTGGAAACTTCAGTAGCTTCTTCTTTAATATGGTCTTTCTGAGCCATTTCTTTAGTTTTGTTCTGGGAACTAGATAGTCTCCATCTTCAGAACTACTTCTCTTCCTTGTTCCTGTTATGACTCCAGGTAAGCTGGACACTTCTCCTTCCTGTTTTTTTTTTTTTTTCTCTTTGTTGCCGGTTGTATTTGGAGTTCGGATGTTTCAACTTCAGAGTCCTTGGACGTGAATCCTTGATCTTTCATTTTACACATGATTATGTTGCTTGTGTCTGTATTTAACTCTTTGATCTGGACATTGTCTTCCTTCTTTTTCTTTTTAGATGTTTATGGACCTTTATTTCACTCATTTATTTCTTTGTGATGCTGAGAATTGAACCCAGTGCCTCACACATGCTAGGCAAGTGCTCTACCACTGAGCCACAACCCCAGCCCTTGTCTTTTTCATTCAACTTTTCTTCTTTTTGTTTTCTTCTAAACAAGTTATCATTAATGTTAGTTTAGTTTAACCTATTTCAATATTAAACAAACAGCAGCACTTTGGTTGAAATGGGCTTCATTTTCACTGTTTTGGCAAGTATACCAGGTTTTCTTGGTGCTGCTTTGGTTAGGATGTTGAGAAACTGAAATGATTGCAAAAAATTCTCCTACTTGTGATCTTGTTACATCTTTTGATTTTTTTCTCCCCTTAGGATCTGGAGGCAACACAATAATTTTTGCTGCTTGTTCTTTTGATTTGAATTCCACAAAGTCCAATTACTTTGCATCTCCAGTAGATTTATAATGTGGAATACTTACATAAACCATATTGCCACATTTCCCAAATACTCTATCATTCTAGCTGTGATTAGCCATTTGGGAAGTAAATCTTGTAATAAATTAGAAGTAACTTTTGTATGTAAGGTTTTACTAGCTGGAGCCTAAGATTTTCATAATTTCTTTAACTTACTTAGAATGTCAATAATTTTAAATTTAATACAAAAAAGAAATAAAATGAAAAGAAAAAACAATATAATAAATAGATCTCTAGACAGGCTAACAAACTAAATACATTGGCCCCTGTCCTTTGCAAAATACTGGAAATGCACCCTAATGATAGCATATCACTCTGTGATCAATGAGAAATGACACCTAACTCACGGGGCTCCATATCTGATTTCTAGCAGATCCACATTAGGTTATACAGAGATGTCTATCAGGATGATCCCTTTACCTTATTTTTATTTTTAAATTCATAAAGTAGAGATATTGGTTACTTTTTAAATTATTTTTTTTTAGTTGTAGATGGACACAGTACCTTTATTTACTTGTCTTTATGTGATGCTAAGCGTCGAACCCAGTGCCTCACATGTGCTAGGAGAGCGCTCTACCATTGAGCCACAACTCCACCCCCAGATATTGGTTATTAAGTGCTTTTTTATTTTCTAAAATTTTTCCTAATAAATGATAATTCAATGACAGAATGTATATAGAGCACTGTAAGGAACCATAGTCAAGTACTTTTTGGAAGGTCAACTATCATCATTATCTCAAGAATTGTTTCTTCTTTTTAATTTTTAACTGACAAAGACAAATTTTACATATATTAGTATTGTGTTTTGCATGTGGCGTGTCTCCCAAAAGCTCACTTGTGAGACAATGCAAGAAGGTTCAGAGGAGAAATGATGGGTCATGAGAGCCTTAATACAATCAGTGAATTAATCGCCTGATAGGGATTAACTCAGTGGTAACTGAAGTGGTAAGGTGTGGCTGGAGGAGGTGGCATTAGGGGCATGGCTTTGGGGTCTATATTTGTCTCTGGAGGGTGGAGTCTCTCTCTGCTTCCTGATCACCATGTGAGCTGCTTTCCTCCACCACACTCTTCCTCCATGATGTCCTGTCCCTGAGGAATGAAGCTGGCTTTCTAAGGATTGAGACCTCTGAAATTGTAAGCCCTCAAACTTTTCCTCCTCTACTACTGCACTGGTCATGTCATTGAGGCACAGGAGCAAAAAAAGCTGACTAAAACAATTAGTTATAAAACATGATATTCTTATATATGCATACATTGTGGAATGACTACATCAAGTTAGTATATCTATCATCTCATTTATTATTTATTTTTTTCTGGGATCATTTTAAAATCTACTCTCTCAGAGCTGGGGTGTGGCTTGGTGGTGGAAGACACTGATCTGGGATGGCATGAGAATGCACAAGGACCTGGTTTTAAGGCCATAAAACAAAACCCCTTCTTCTAGCAAATTTCACATATTCAACACACTGTTATTCACTACAATGACCATGTTGTGCAATAGATCTGAATTTCTTCCTCTTCCAAGGAGCTGTTTTTCATACCATTTTGGGCAATATCTTTTAATTCTCCACACATGATAGAGTAGGTCCCTAGCAGGACAAGTCCCATGGCTAACAGCTGCTGTTGACCCAGGGGCTGTGTCACAAACTGTAATCGGATTCTTCAGCAGAGACTACTTCTGTACATCTTGGTTCCCTTTGGGACATCAATGACCAAGCAGATTGTTTCTCTAAGTGAATCCCTTCAAAAAATGTCAAAACCCTCTATCTGCACACCGCTGTCCATTCCTATCACTTCCTCTGGAGATGAGGCCAGCTCACTCTCTGCAATCCACACCCTCATTCATAACTTATCTGGGTCCTCCTTTCCTGGAAGTGACTCACCCAGGCCTGCATGCCTTTATTTATCACAATTGATGTCCTAAGCACCTTCTCCCAAGAGATGCCTTGCTCTTGACAATGCTCCACTGGGGCATTATGGGATGAATCGTACTAATGTTTACAAACCATCAAGAACTCACATTCCATTCCCTCTTTAGGTGAGACTCTGAAAAAGCAGCAATACCTTAGCTCCAAGAGCAGATTATCAAGCACTTCTGAGATTGACTAGGAAACTGACTAGAAAAAGAGAGTGTCACCTCCAAAGTCTACAAATCACATATTCTTTGACTCCAGGACTCCAGTTTCAGCTTACGTTGTGGGATTCTAGTAAATTTTTGAAAGAAGGTAGTGCATATTATAGAACAATGGAGAGGCATTCATAGGAAATGTTGTATGCATTTTATTAAAACATGGAAATGCAGATGAGAAAGAAGAAGAAGAGGAGGAGGAGGAGAGAAGAGAATGTTTTCATTTACCAGGGAAAAAAAAACAACAACTCGAATGTGCTTTTAAAAGATAAAAAATGTCTACTTCCTTTTAATGTGAATTCTGGTTAAGATTCACTCTGCTGGTCCCTTAGGTTCCATGAGCTCAAGTGGCTGTTTTTTCTTGTTCCTTCTGACACAGCCATGACTGATTCTCAATGAATACAGAGGAAGACACTGATCTAGGATGGCATGAGAATGTAGCAACCTCAGGACCTTCTGTGTGTGGGCACCAGAGCACCGTCCCATGACAGAGCTGCAGAAAAAGGCAGCACACCATTCTTACGGCTTCTGCCTTAGCTCTCGACCAAAACTGATAATCTCAATCTAAAATTCCCAAAGGTGTGCCTTTTAATTCTGCAACAGTAATTGCTCGTGTGCATATTAACAGCTCTCAAAAACCTGGACCTCGTTGACTAATTGGAACAATCTGTCTTGATACTTGGGTGTAATGGTTGTTAATAGAAGATCTACACTCTAGAAGTACAGACCTTAAAAAGATCCTTTTCTGAGCCACATAACTAACCCTTCAGCCTCACGGCATGAGGCAAGAGGATGAATGTGTTTATTTGAGAGTAACTAATTTATTTGGGTCATTCACATTCTTCATACAAGAGGTAGTTTAGGGGGAGGATTTGCTTCTTTAAATATCTTTATAATGAATGAATTAAAAGTTTCCATTCTCAGGAATTCGTTTCTTGCTCGTTAACCAGTGTGCCCCCAAGATGAGGATAGAATACAAGAATGTTATTTTCCTAATAGATATGATTGCTTATGCTGTGACTGGACTGTCTTCATTAGTAGCTGAGATTTAGCAGTGAACAGACAGACTCCTTTCCTCCATAGGTTTATAGACAGTGAGTGGGGGTGGTTGAGGGGTAGGAGAGTTTAAAAAAACCTAGTAAACAAATTAATATGTAATTATAAACAGTGGCAGTTGCTATGCAGAAAATAAAACTAAGTAACCGGAAAGGACTGAGTTGGGAGGAGAGAGCATGCTATGTTATACCTGGCAAGATGGTGACAGGAATGAGCCAGGAGACGCAATAAACAGGAAGAGAACATTCTGCAATCAAAGAATGCATGAACACAGGGTGTCGAGGAGTTTAGGAAGGGAGTGGGGGTATAGGAATCAGGTCAAGAGGGCACTGAGGGTCAAAGTATGAACTTTTTATTAAAGATGTGATTGGAAAGCACTAGAAGAATTTAAGCTAAAGCAATCCAAGCATTTAAAAGTAACCTCTCATTACTGTATAGAATCACTTGCTGGGGGCAAGAAAGACCTTTGAAGAATGAGTAGCAAAAGGAAAATCAGAGATGGTAATGGCTGGAGCTAGGGTAGAAATGATGGGAAAAGTGTGGTGGTAGGGAATAGATGAATTGAAGATCAGCGTGTTGAGAAGACAATCAAGGTAATGCTAATGGCTGCTACAGAGGCTTCTCAATTTAAAATGGGATTATATTCAAATAAATCCACTATAAGTCAAAAAGTGTTGTATATATGGGCGCAGTGGTGAACATCTGTAATCCCAGCAGCTCAGGAGGCTAGGGTGGTCGGATTGTGAGTTCAAAGCCAGCCTTAGCAACTTAGTGAAGTCCTAAGCAACTCAGTGAGACCTGCTTAACAGAAACTATAAAGAAGGGCTGGAGATGTGGCTCAGTGACTAAGCACCCCTAGGTTCAATCCCCAGTACCAAAAACAAAAAGTGAAAAAATGCATTTGATATGTCTAATGCTCCAATCATCTAGCTTGATAACAAGGTCCACAGCAGAGTGGCTATTGGTCCCTTCATGATCATGGGCTGACTGGGAGCTGTGGCCCGCTGTGGCTGCCCAGCATGAAGAGAAAGGGCTATACCTCCAAAAAGATGAAAATTCAAAATGTGAGGTATGTTTTCTCCAGGCTTTCCTTCCAAATCAAAGCATCTTAAATGGGGACCATCTGTAGTGAATAAGCTCTGAGAAGATGTGGGGTCTAGCTCAAAGCACTCGATTTAACTGAAATTTACCCCGTGAGGAGGAGGTTTGCTTTATTTATATTAGGTTGAACAATCACATCTCTGTGTTCCATTCTTCTTCAGCATACAGCATCTATTATGCAATAAAACTCGTATGTAATAGATAATAATATATATGAATATTACATAATCAAAAGTTCTAAAGATTTATTTTAAACCTACATGAAATGTTGCAAAGTATTAGACTGGTTAGTTACCCTGAAGTCTGCTTCAAATTGTACATTATTATTATTATAATTACTATATATATTTTTGGTAACCAAAAAATACAAATTTGATCACCTGTGATAACAATACTATCCTATCTCCCTCTTAGTGAGCATATTCTTCACTCAAAATAGTCCGAACTGGGCTTCTTGCTGGCCGTTCCTGGCCTAAGCAGTCACCTTTCTACTGATCACCATTATCTTTTCACTGAATATCCACAGATATTTCCTACTCTGAAGTGCAACAAGAGAGATGCTTCAGAAATATTAGCCAGATATCATCACTCCTTTGCTGAGAATATTCTAGCTGCTTCAAACTAGCCTGAAGTACAGGCGAGGACTTTCCCCTGGTGCACAAGGCTCCACAGCCTGGGAACTTAGAGGGTTTGCCTGAGTGCATTTCCTGTTTCTATCCCCTCTGCCTCTCCTTCAGGATCACTGTCCTCCTGGATGTGCTACCAACAGTCTGGGCAAACCTCTGCCTCAGGCCTTCAGCACCTACTGAAGTTAAAGTCCCTTGAGGGCAGGACCCTGTGGGTCCCACACAAAGAAGACTCCTCAACCTGCTCAATGAAGAAACCCTGTTGAGGATTCAGGAACTGGAAAATAAGAGCATTCACAAACAATCTAAATATCTGTCATGTCAACCAAGGAAAAGCTCTGCCCTGAATGATTTGGGGGCTGCCATTCCCAAGGGTATTCTCCTCAACAGTAATCTCACAAGATAGACAAATAAGAAGGGTCCCGTTTTAGTCAGCCATTTCCCAGCTGTGATCGAAAGACCTACTGAGCACTGTCCTGGAGGAGGAAACGTTTATTTGCGGGCTCAGGGTTTCAGGGGTCTCATTCCACAGAAGGTCAACTCCATTCCTTGGAGCCTGATGGGAGGCAGATCATGACAGATGGATGTGGCAGAAGAAAGCAACTGGGAACATGGCACCAGGAAACAGAGATGCCATTCTCCAGTGATAAAATATGTTGTCCCAATGACCCACCTCCTCCATACACCTCCTCCATACACCTCCTCCTGCTTCCAGTTACCATTCAGTAAATCCCTATCAGGTGATTCAATCACTGATTGGGTTAAGGTTCCCATAACCCATCTCTAAAAACATTCATCTCTAAAAACATTCTTGCATCGTCTCCCACGTGAGCTTTTGGGAGACACCTCATATCCAAACCACAACAAGTTCCATAGTCAATTCGGTTTGAGCAAGTCCCAGTGAAATGAAACTCCCTTAAAATCCTCTTTCTCCTAGAATATTTTTCAAGATGTCTATTCTGTTAGCTCATTATCAAGCTGTAACAGAAAGACATATTATGCAGAATTTCCTAAATATAACTGACCACAGCTCACATTTCATGTAGACCCATGAAAGAGACTAATGAGAATTCAGAAACTATACAGGAGCCACACTTATTTAAAGGTATTTTCCTGTGCCTAGTTCTGTCATTTCAGCTCACACATGGCCCACTAATAAATGAGACAAAGAGTGATAAACAGAGAAAAGAGAGACAGAGGCAAGTTCAACAGCAAACACAGAGGGAGCCTGAAAAATGGCTACCTGGACCATGGAATAATAAATACTGAGGCATAAACTAAGGAAATTCCCTGAAATACTGAACTTCATAACCCAATGCAGTAGAGGATTAAATAAGGAGAATCAGAAGTTGAAGCTGAAATTAAGAAGTTATTTTGCAAGTAACCCCCCAAATCTTGCATGTATTAACCTGAGTGTTAAAGTCCTGTCTTTTAAGACATCCTCAAATATTTAAGAGGTGAAATTTATATTTTTACATAAAATAGGTTTTTGGTGATTTGCCTGGCTGGCTTCCGTGTATAACAGTCAATGTATCCAGAACACTATATATTCTAGACGGATACACATTAGGAACTTTCTTCCCATTCCAATAAAGAGGATGCTGGGAGTTTCTGTACCAGAGAGATTTAAAGGAGAGAAAAGAAATAGACTTTCTTTTAAACTTGCCTTCTTTCTATTCCTTGTAAATCTTTCTGACTGTCCCTTCTGAGTGACGGTGGCACTAAAGAACTTGCTAAAGGCTTTAGATTTAAGATGGTTTGAAACCTTTCTGCTCAAATCTTGACAGGACAAAAAAAAGAGGGGGTGGATGGTGGGTGGGGGGGGTGTTGCTGAACCACATGCCCATAAATCCTCTTGACCTGAACTTACAATACATCTGATCCAGCCGCTTGAGGTCTCTACCTTCCATGTATAAAGGTCTCCCTGGCCAGCTTTATTTGAGTTCTTCAGCTTGAAAATGGATTCTGAGAAGAATAGTGTTCAAAGCTCTGGGAATCAATGTTGTAAAAGTGAAAAAATAAGGGGGAAAAAATGAAAAGCTTATAAAAGAAAAAAAAAACCTGCTATATACCTAGGTGAACACTTTGTGGTTCCAATAGAAAGTTGAACTATTGCATGTGGGTGGGTGTGAACAGATTTTATTGTGTATGTTTAAGGTACACAATGTGACATTGTGAGATAAACATAGAGAATGAATATATACACACACACACACACACACGGTCACAAAAGTGAATCATATTAACACATCCAGCATCTCACACAGGTCCCCATTTTTTTTTTCCCCCATTGGGCCAATAGCAACTAAAGTCTGTTCATTTAACAAAAATCCTGAGCATAACACAAAATTCTGTTAATACAGTCTTCATGTTGTACATGAGATCTTTAAAATCATTCACCCTTCATACCTGCTATCATGTATCCTCTCATCTGCTTTTTGTTGGTGCTGGAAGTGGAAAACTACCAAAAAAAAAAAAACCAAGAAAAATCAGCTTCTCTTCATCTCCTGGCGAGTCTACCATCTAAATTCCATTAGTGATGTCTGGAATCTATAAGTCTGCTGGATTCCATATGGCAGCCCATACCCACTTGTGGCTTCTAAACGTGTGGAATTTGGAGGTGGCCAGTCCAAGGAGAGACATGCTGTCAGCATGAAATATGAACTGAATTTCAAAGACTTAGTACAAGAACAGAGTGCAATGTATCTCAGTAATAACTTTTTATATTCAATTTCTGTTGGCATCGTATTTTGAGTACATTAAGGTAAATATAATGGATTAAAAATCCGTTCAATTTTAATTGCTTTCATGATGATCAATTATTAGTGTGTGCATAAGCTGTATTTTTATGGCATCATATAATTTAAATAGAAAATAAAATTAATTGTAAAACTCAAATAAAACGACCTGTTTCCTTTTATCTCTTTTAATGTTCCTTATAAAAATTTAGAAGTAGCAAATTATATATATAATATACATATTATATATATATATAATACACACACACACATATATATATATATATACACATACATATAAAATGCAGAAGTAGAATGTGTGACTAACATCATCTTGGCTCTCAGGTATAGCTGCTCTAAGTGATGAGATTGGGTAAAAAAACCCAGTATATTCAGTAGATATTTCTAAGCAGAGAGCTGACAAATTCTTCCAGTCCCCTTCATGCCCCCTCTCTATGATTAAGCAGTCTGAGCATTTAAAGCCCTTTGGGTTTATTTTTTTTCCTTGCCTGCTTATTATACAATAAACAGTAGTTAAGATTCTAATAAAATTATTTCCATTTCATGGGTGTTTATAACAAAATAGCCTTGAACACCAAAAAGAAAAACAATGAGATTATTTATCACAAAAAAATTATGGTTCGGGTATTGAAGCTATCAGAGCCTGGATCCTGGAGAAGCAATAATTAAACTCAGTGAGTAAAAGCACCTTGCTTATAAGACTGATGTGAAAACCTCAGGAGCAAACGTCTGGAAAGTTTTAGACCAAGCAGTGCTTGTTAAGATATGTCTACATCATGGTCACCGTCACTGCCCCACCCCAACTGTAGTACCCACCCAATGCCTTCTCTTGGGCTGTCTGAAGGTGCACAGGTTTTACCTTGGTGGCTACCTCCAATTTACCGAATGTCCCTTTCAGAAAGTGTCATCTCTTTGACCAGTCCTCAGCACAATTCCATCTGCTATCAACATATCACATGTCAGGGACAGAACATCAAATGGTGCTAAGGCAAGGTCACATCTAAAGATACCCGTGAGGACTGTCAGATACCACACAGGGCCAAGGCAGGTTTTAGCTCACAAAAACCTGCTCCCTGCCTTTGCACAACCAGCCAGGGACATCTCCCTGGAGCACACCCTGAGTAGGGGGACCTCCTCAAATGTGCCTCTTATCAACACAGGATGTGCGCATGAAAGATCAGCCAGATGAAAACTAAATGTTTTACTACTAAAGGCTGAAACACCCTTCTCCAAAATAGAATCTTTATTTCAATAAAGTCGCTGACTCAATTTCAACTCATTCCTTGGCCATTTGACAGAAGTCAATACAGAGCAAACCACGCAGCACCAGATAGCAAACACCAGAGAGCCACAGGACCCTCTCTGACACCTGCAAGAAAAGATCCCATGAAGAGACAGGTGCAGGACAACAACCAGCCTGGTCATCATCTCCACTGTCAAAGGGCTCTGTGAACCCAGGCTGGCTAAGGTGGCCTGCAACAATTTCAGAAAGTGACCCAAAAAGTAAACAATGTATGAGAAGAAAAAAATTGAATACCACAAACGTTATTTTTAATAGAATGGCCCAGTCCCCCAACTTAATAACAAGCATCTAGTTCACAAAGACACTCAACAATTATTTCTTTTTTAACACGTCAAGATGTTTTTACAGTCTTCAGGCCACGTGAAATGGTGAATCCTTTAAGATGGGTGTCTGCAGACCCTCATGTGTGTGTTCTGCACTACAGCCAAGCATGTAGGGGACAGCACCTTTCCAAAAACAGATTCTGAAATCTAAAACATCTGGCCTCTGAGGTTTCAAATAAGGGCTTCTAGATCGGAACCATATGGTGATGTGTACACGGTATATATTAAGAAAAACATCTCCGCTGCTTTTCACTTGATAAGATGCTCTCAATAGAGATGAAATAAGCCACCGGTGGGTTTTGCTGGAAAGGGCACAATCATTTTGGATCATTGAGGCTTACTGAAGACATAAGCACCAGTAAGTCTGAATCAACAACTCCTGCAATCTCTTATTATAATCAATAAGATTTTAATTACCTCAGTCAACACACACCCATAGGACCTCTACTTTAATGGAGCTCAGAGGTCTTACCTGGAGGTTTCTCCTTGAATTAAATCCAACTGCAGTTATTAATGGAAACATGGCCTAATTCAATTCCAATTAGCACTATATGAACCCGTGTTGAGATCACCAACCACAAAACACGGACAGAGCAAGGAACGGGTAGGAGACTCACATGGGCAAAAGAGCTATCAGAGATGACTGTGGTGGGAGAGATCACAGAAAAGTCCAGCAGTCATGGAAGAACTGGGACATTTCATTTCCAGTTACCATTATAACACCACTATCTTATTCTAAGCTTTATGATCTTAAAGGACACTAAATCACATCTACAATTCCCTTTGGCCATGCGAAGGAACATATTCACAGGTTCTAGGAATTAACAAGTAGATATTTTGGATTTTTACCAAAACCCACCAGGCATGGTCAGCCCCAGGGCCTTTGGACATCCCTGTCCTACCAAAAGGCTCCAATCCATCTCTTCCATCTGTGTAAATATAATTAACTCGACAACAATCTTTCTTTTTTATTTTTTATTTTATTTTATTTTATTTTATTTTATTATTAGTTGTTCAAAACATTACAAAGCTCTTGACAAATGAAACAATCTTTCATCTGTGGCAAAATGCCCCTCTGCTTCTAAGACTAGTCAACTTGGAACTAGATAGCCATTGACATAACTGTTCAATTTCTATGGCATCATTATGTATAAACAGCCTAAAGGCATGGTCTCTGACTTTCTGGTTTACCTTTCTGTCCCCACCCCTCCACAACAAAAGACTCAGGAAAAGCTCACCTTCAGGCAGAGAATCAAGCTCAAAAAAGTAAGGGCATTGAGGCTGTTTCAGGACCCAAATAGGGTCTAGTCTCTGAGGCTCGGCATTGCAACTACTGAGGCTTTCTTTTCTGACTTTAACTGAGCCGTCCAGAACACTGGCAAAGGAAGAGTTTTTGTTTTCTTTCGTCTTTACGGGACTGTCTTTGGTTAATTATCAAACTGGAAGTTTCTAAGTGTTTCCCCTGCAAAACCAACTCCAGGATTTCAGCCAGGAAAATGTGGAGCGCTCCAATTTCTGAATGCCCACGTTGTAGATGACCTGAGAGCATTCCTGGAAAGCATCAAAACCTACAAGGCAGGCTTGTTGCCACTTACCCCCAGGGAGCGGCTCCAGCTTCATGTGGGGCACAAGCTTCAAATTCAGCCTGCAGGGGCTGAAGGACTGAGCCAGCTATTGAAATTCCCAAGGTTGTGACTGTATGAACAGTAGAGTCTAACAGGCAGGACCAGTCATTCTAATAGGGCATAAGGCAAAGAACGATTCCTCTTAACCACCACAAGAGACAAGTCCTCTTTTTTTTTTTTTTTTTTTTGTACTGGGGATTGAACTCAGGGGGACTTGACCACTGAGTCACATCCCCAGCCCAATTTTGTATTTTTTTTTTTAGAAACAGAGTCTCACTGAGTTGCTTAGGGCCTTGCTGTGGCTGAGACTGGCTTTGAACTCTTGATCCTCCTGCCTCAGCCTCCCAGGCTGCTGGGATTACAGGCATGTGCCACTGCACCCATCAAGTCTTCAGTCTCCAAATGTGTTTAAAAGACTCAGTTCCACTCAACACCCTGCTCTCTCTGATCCTGTGGCTCATAGTGGTAACACGAGTAACATCTGGGTACCATATGCAGTGGATACTGGGAAGTTGTGGAGCATCCCTGTCTTCTACACACTAGAATCTAATAGCATATCCCTGCTAACATGGTGTGATAAAAAATGTCTCCAGACAGTGCTTCCTGGACTTTGGCCAGGGTGACAGGGGATAGGACATCACCCTCAGTTGAGAGCCACCACTGAATTATTCTACCAGTCCCAGTGCAATCTCCTGCAATGATTGTCCCCTAGCCCTCATGCACAGTACATACAGGATAAATACTATCCTCAATGCTGCTAAATTATTCCATCACACATTAATTATTTTTTTTTAAACTTTCACTCTAGTTTATTGAAGTATGATGTAGTTACATGAAAAGAAATAATCCACCCAGAGATGTTCAAACAGTATAAAAATTTCAGAAAGAGCTAGCATTAATAAAGAGCTCAAATAAAGCAACCTAACATAAAAAATTGCAGACACGTTTTGGACAAAAGTGAGCAACTGGGTTGTGCATATTTTAAAGTTAAATTTGCTTCCGTTACCTCTCATCTCTGAAACTCGAGTTCCTCCAAAGATACCACTAAGAAATTGAACATGATTATCACATTTGCAGAAAGCAAGCATGCAACCTGATGGGCTTGGAGGAGAAACCCAATTAATATGGGCATCCTTACCTACCATCTGATAAAAAGAAAAAAAAAAAAAAAACCTTAAGCGACTTGGTCAAAACAATCAGTTGTAGATGCCACCGTGGATTAGCTTCTGAATGCAATGGTTTTAAGTAATGGAAAACTGAGACACTTATTTTAAAATAAGTAATAAGGTTTCATGAAAGTATGCATCTATTCTGTGCATTTTTCCACAATAAAATATAAGGAGGAGACGGGCTGTCTAGGTATTAGAGGAGGTGGTGACAAATGAAGTTGGGGTTCCCAGTTCCTAGCTCCACAGACTTTTTCCTTGCCAAGGTAGCTGCCCAATTAAGATTTTTCAAGCTTTCAAGCACAGGTCTTTTGTCCAGAAAAACATGAATGGAACAAATGATAACCCAATTCGAAGACAAAGAGGCTTCTGAGCAGAGCTGGCTGGACCCAGACTGCCCCTTCCACTCTCACTGCCAATGGGAACCCGACAGCAAGACCAGAAGGGAAACCCCACACTTAGAAAAGCATGATGTCATTTGGCTTCTTGAAATCAAGTTTTCCAAGTATAAATAAAGCAAGACTTCTAAGAAATGATTCATCCCATTCAAAGGGAGGAGAGAAGTAGAATCCCTCCACAGGAGACATATATAATTAGTGTGACTAGGACAGGAAGTCCAGAGAGAGAGAACTCCCAGTGCAGGGAGAGGATCTGGGTACTGAGAATCTGTCAGCTCAATGAGAAAGAGTATGAACTGTTTTCCCAGAGTAGCAATCGCTGGTTTCTTCAAGGAACAGTGGGTGGGAAGACCTCTTTGTGCGTCAGTACAAGCATGTGGTCTTAAGATATGCATATTTTGGTTTCCATCCAGGATTCCTTATCCCTTCTCCAAAGTAGACCACAGAAACTAGAATCCCTTCCCCAAGTTGAGTCAGAGAAACTCTACCTCTCTGCCTTGGAGCTGCCCATGAAGAAATTCTGTAACCTGTTATGATGGTTTGGATACAAGGTGTCCCCCCAAAAGCTGGCATGTTAATGCGGGAATACTTGGAGGTAAAATGATTGGATTATGAGAACTGTAACCTGACCATTCAGCACACCCTGGTTTGAAGGGACTCACTGGGTGGTGACTGTAGGCAGGTGAAGTGTGGCTGGCAGAAATGGGTCACTGGAGACATGTCCTGGAAGGGTGCATCTTCCCTGCGGCCCCTTCCCCTCTTCCCTCTATTCTCTGCTTGCTGGTTGCCATGAGGTAAGCAGCTGTCCTTCTCTGAACCCATCCACCTTGATATGCTGCCTCACATGGGACCCAAGAGACATTGGTTCCACCGTCTATGGACTGAGACCTCAGAAATCATGAGTCCCCAATAAATGTCCCCTCCTTTAAGGTGATCTTGTCAGGTAGTTTGGTGACAGAAAGGAAAAGCTAGTAAACCTGCCTTGTATGCTAATAGATCCTAAGACACCTCTTCTGTTCCCAGGCGGAAAGAATATTGCACAGAGAGGCAGAGGAGCACAGAGACAGGATCAGCAACGGTTCACATTCCTTTTATCCAGTTACCTTTCCTTAGGGCTGTCCGTGTTTAAATGGATCCTCTATTAAATCCCAAGGGATAGGGTTTGCAGAGTGCTAGGATTTGGATCTAAAGTGTCTGCCAAAGCTCATGTGTTAAAAGCTTGGTCCCCATGGCAGCAGTATTCGGAGGTGGGCCCTTGGGGAGGAGACCGGATCATGAAGGTTCTGACCTCATTCATGGATTAATCCATGTATGCATTCATAACTTCATGACCTGGTGGGAGGTAGTGGAAACTATGGAGGTGGTGCCTTCTTGGAGGGAGCACACCACTGCAGATGTACCCTTTCATTCCAGGTCCCTTCTTCTAACTCTTTCCTTTAGTTTCCTAGTGACCAGGAGATAAGCTCCAACAGGCACTTCAATGCCATGATGCTCTGCCTCACCACAGGCACAGAAAAGATGCAGGCAAGTGATCATGGACAAAAAACCAGGAACCTTTTCTTGTCTTAAGTTGATTTTCTCAGGTATTTTGTCAGAGTGACAGAAAACTGACCATGGAGATCTCTAGGACAGATGGATCCCTGGCATCTTACAAGAAAGTGAACAAGGACTAAACCATGTGCAGGAAGGGTGCCACACCCCAGCCCCATGGAGACAGAAGCTCCTGTGCTCAGGACCCTTCTAGACGGTGCCCTATGTATCTCTTCATCTGCCTGCTTGTGTGCATCCCTTAAGATATTCTTCATAATAAACAAGGAAACATTTCTATTTTCCTGAGTTCTGTGAGCCACTCAAGCAAATTAATGGGATGCAAAGAGTGGGTTAAGGGAGCCCCAATTTGGGTTGGACAGATGTTCCAGAGACCTAGACTCCAGACTGGGTCTGAAGCTCTATCAGGTAGAAGGTGTCAGAACTGAATTGATAGAGAGAAGGCCGATCTAGAATCTGCTGCAAAAATGATTATGTAATTTTTGGGATCACAGATTTGGGGAATCACAGAACTGACCTGGAATTTTTTCCCCCTATTATCTTTGAAAGTTTCTATAAACAAAGAGATTTTCCCCATCTTATAGGGCACGTTCACCTAAGCTCCAAGGATACAGAGAAGGTCCAAACACAAGACATGAGGCGCTGGGCTGAATAATAAAACCCGAGAAATTACATGCAAGTCTATGTGGTTAGGCTTTGGATCTGGAATGTGCCCCAAAGGCTCACAGCAACTAGAAGCAAATGAACACCTCTGTGTGGATACGCACATGTATTTTCTTTGTGAAGGGAGCCTCAAGTATTTGAGGGAGATGTAGAAGGACCGAGGAGGCCAGGGCAAGATGGTGAGTGAGGAGATCGGGGCGGGGCCAGAACAGAGGAGCACAGAGAGGGTCTTCTAATGAGGCCAAACTCCTGCTTGACCAAAGTGCTCTTGGACACAAGCAGAGACCCAATCAGACAGACACTTCTGTACTCGTGCTCCTAAGCAGGGGATCCAAGAGAAAAACTAAAACAGACGTGGACAGG
The DNA here is from genome assembly GCF_045843805.1 of Urocitellus parryii. Taxonomy (NCBI): domain Eukaryota; kingdom Metazoa; phylum Chordata; class Mammalia; order Rodentia; family Sciuridae; genus Urocitellus; species Urocitellus parryii. The sequence continues at coordinate 114,142,398 of NC_135537.1, read as the reverse complement.
GGGGCACACACGAGGACAGGGGAGGAGATAAGGAAAGGAGGAAATTTCAGAGACCATAAAAAGAACAGGCCAGAACTCCCCCACTGGATTCCCAGCTCCGAGGCCGCTTCTCTTGGGAGAGGTCTATCCCTGTCAATTTTGCAATAAACCTACTTCTTGCTTGCTATCTGTGTCTGTTCTTCAATTCTTTGTTGAACAGGGACAATAAACCCAGAACCCCTAGGTGGTACCATATTCACTGGATTCACAGAGCAGGACAAGAAATGTTAAAGGTTGGAAATAGTCCTTGGTCACTTGGCTCCTTGGATGATAACATGCTACCAGTTCAGAGTCACTCCATGGTTGGGTAGAATCACAGACAGGAAATGCATGCATTTTAGACCTTCCATACACTTGTAAGAATGACCACATAGGGAGCCAACCAACACTTTTATCACAGCAGAAGAATATTCACAACAATGAGTCAGCCACAGAAGGGAAGTCACATCCCTAGCTAACGTTAATAACCGAGTTGGTGACCAGATCCCTCTCCTCCCTGCACATCAGCACTGAGGGTCTGTAAAAAGGTGTAAGGTATGTCAGGACTAAAGCAAAATGTCACCATCCATCCAGGCAAAGTTAACAGGGATGCAGGCCACTAGCAGAGCATCTTTCTCAACAGCAACCAGGAGCAGAAAAACCTCCAAACAACTTCACAACTGAAAGAAGGTTTTGAGACCCTTCTTCATATGTCAGTAGTTTTCCAAAGAGTGACAATGAAAGTCACCCAAGTGTCACACAAAATGTTGGCTTCGGAGAGCAACGAACATTTCAGAAATGAACTGTGAAAAGAGACTGTCAAATCAACAAATGATCAATTGTATTGACCAGGGGAGAGTCCATCAAACCAGGATGCCTGCAATTTCCCTATTTCTCCCCTTGAACAAAGGAGGAGAGGCTTGGTAGGAAGCATCCAGATAACATGCTATAGATATGGGCTTTTTTCTTTTTTTTTTTTTTTTTTTTTTTTTTTTTTTTTGGTACTAGGGATTGAACCCAGGGGCACTTAACTACTGAGCCACATCCCCAGCCCTGTTTTGATATTTTTGTTTAGATACAGGGTCTTGCTGAGCAAATGTCCTTGCAAAGTTGCTGAGGCTGGCCTTGAACTTGCAGTCCTCCTGCCTCAGCCTCCCAAGCCACTGAAATTACAGGCATGCACCACAATATCCAGCCTATGGAGGATTTCGTGGCAGAAGTGTTTCTTTTTATCCAGTCTGATTTGTATAAAAAATGAAGGTAAGGAAAGAGCATGTGATTAACATCAACATTCAAAGGACAGCCATGCTTGCAGATCTCTAGAGATCTTCTCTCACCTCCACAGGGAACCTCCTGCCATTGACGATGTGTTCGGAGCCCGCGGAGCCATTGCTGTGGCCCCAGTGAAACTCCACCTTCTCGGCTTTGAATCTGCCAGGCAGGCCAGCACCACTCACAAAATAGTCGTCTTTGAGAAGGATGGCCACTAAAAGAGAAGGGGAACACACTGTGAGTTTCACACCCTGAGGAAGGATTGCTTCTGTTGCTTCTAATAAAGTTCATGATTGTCATGGTGGGAATTATCTCCTCACCAACCTATTAAACAACAAGTCAAAACCACCGGCATGAAGAAATTAGGACATTCTAGCAGCAGAACACGCTTAGATCACCCGTAGGTTCTCCATCATGAGAATTCCCAGAGAGAGAAATCTCAGAATTTTTTTATCCATTTAACATATGAGAGAGAGAGAGAGAGAGAATATATGACAAACTATGTTGGTCTGCAACAGTGTCTCCTAAATTAGCATGACAATCAAAACTATCAGGAGAGTGAGATGTTTCTTTTTAAGCACTGTTTCCTGGGGCTACCCCAAGACTCAAGGTTTGAAAATGAGACAGGAAATGTATACATTGAGCCAGATGCATGAAGCATGTTTCTTTGATCAGAAAACACAGGCAAGATATCAGGGAGGGAATTTGCAAGTTTTCCCAATATTAATGCAAAAATTAGAAGACAATTAGGACTGGCAATGGCAGTCTTGACATTTGATAAACATGCCCAGGAAACTGCAGTGGAAAAATCTACTTATTAAGTCACTCGAACATTGCAAATTAGAACTTCTCTACTCTTAATTCTAAACACATGAATACTTCCCTTAGTCCATGAGGGAAAACAAAATTGTGAGAGCATGCACAACATTGGGGATCTCTACCTGATCACAGCCTTCATTGCAAAAACACATCTTTCCTTCTTGAACAAGGAGAAAGAAAATTGGAGAACAACTTAGATTAAGGCTCTTGGAGAAATTTATTTTGGCAAAAGAATCTTAATATCTAAATGCGTACATATTAGTTTCTATTTTTAAAGGGATACATTTTCTTTTTCCTAAAGTGGATCCATTAGTTCATTTAACACATCCTTACTAAGTACATGTAAGATGCCAACAAATATACCGAATGGCTTATGACCAAAAACCAAGCTTATGTGGGCCATGGGAAAGCTCTCAGATCCTCATTGTCTCCTCTTGCTGAAGAGATCCCAGTTAGAGCTTCAGAGAGAAACCCTGCATGCAAATGAGGTCTCCATAAAAGATAGGGACTAGACTAATGACCCATTTCTAAAACAGGGCAATTAGTTTCAGTACTTCTTCTATATAAAGGAAGCATTAAATGCAAGAGAAGGAACCCTAGTCATATAAATCCCTTTTGATTGCATTCAAAAGGCAGTTTTTCTCCAACTTCTGAGAAAATATACAGGGAACGTTCAATTAGTGGGACAACAAATTAAAGGATGAAATGAAGTAAAAGCAAGTGTTTCTTGTGCCAATTAAACACGCTAGGGTATTATTCTAATTTTTTTTCCTGTTTGGGGCATGTTTTAGAACAGGAGTTGGCACACTTTTCCCATTAAGAGGCATTTGGTAAATATTTTAGGCTAACAGAGTAGTCGCCCTCTCTGGTGCACTTATGAGGTCTCGGCTTTATGCCACAGAAGCAGCCAAAGGCATACCCAATGACATAACTGAGGCCAGCCTCCTGTGAAGCCTCGCTTAACCACATGGAAATCTGAATTTGATATGATTTTCACAGAGTGTTTCCTCCTTTTCATTTACTAACCACTTAAAAAGATAAACAAGCTAGGTGTGGTGGTGCAGGTCTGTAATCCCAGCAGCTCCAGAGGCTGAAGCAGGAGGATCTTGACTTCAAAGTCAGCCTCAGCAAACTTGAGGTGCTAAGCAACTCAGTGAGTCCCTGTCTCTAAATAAAATACAAAATAGGGCTGGGGATGGGGCTCAGTGGTGCAATGCCCAAGTTCAATCCCTGATACACCAGAAACAAAACAGCCAGGCATGGGCTGGGGCTGTAGCTCAGTGGTAGAGCACTTGCCTGGCATGTGTGAAGCACTGGGTTCGATACACAGCACCACGTAAAATTAAAATAAAGGTATGTGTTCACCCACAGCTAAAAAATAAATTAAAAAAAAAAACACAGCAAGGCATGATGGTGCATACCTGTAATCCAGGCAACTTGGGAGGCTGAGGCAGGAGGATCAAAATTTGGATATCAGCCTCTGCAACTTAGTGAGGCCCTCAGCAGCTTAGCATGACACTGTCTCAAATTAAACCATTAAAAGGCAAATAAAAGCAAAGAGATTGTCCTTCCATGACCTGGAAAATGTAATATCTTGGAAGATAAAATATTAGCTAAGATAATATCTAAACTGACATATACACAAAGATGTAGCTTCCAAAATATCAGATAATACATTGCACATACCTTTCAATCCAATGTCAAACACCCAGGTATTAACTCAGTAGAATCCTAAATACTGTTGCTTATTCTCATGCTGCTATAAATTCAATATATAAAATTTTACATCCAGAGAACGAAGGCAAAGATTCTGAGTGCATGTGTTACAATACGCGCAGGGAGTCAGCGTCATCCTATAAATATTTGATTTTATCCTAAATCATTTATGTCTCTGTCAGGGATCATTTTACTTGTTTTATATGAATAATTAAAGGCATAATTAGGGAACTGTACAATCTGAAACATTAATCTCATTTTTCATTTTATTGTATTTCTCACCAGAGCACACAGCGTGCCTCAAGCACATTCGCCCCTTTCAAGAATGGATTCTATTTTTGTTTACTTATAAAACTGGGGAGGGGGCATCATCCTGGCTATCCTGTAACAATTTTCTAATGACCCCTGAGGATGGCCATCATTTCAAAACAGAAGGGAGCAAAGGTAGTTACCGGAGAACACAGTATGTCCTATGAGCTTCAGCTCTGAGAGGACTGGCATCTCATCCTGCCACTTGGCAGGGGCGTGACCTCAGGCAGGTATCCTACCCCACTGATCAAATGGCAGTACCAACACTGCCTGCCTGCTCTTCGAGGCTCCTTTGACAGGTAGAGGCAATCACATTCCCAAAGAGCTGAGTATAGTGCCAGGAATCTGGAAGGTATGTGAGCAATGGGGGATCTGTCAACTATTTCTAGAATCAAGCCTGGAATGTGGGTACAGCACAGGGAGTGGGGTGGCCACACAGGTGGAACTGTCCCTTTAGATAGAGTTCAGCATGAAAGCAACATGGTCTTGGAAGAAAATAAGAATCACATTAGCTGCAGTGGCACATGCCTGCAATCCCAGCAGCTGGAGAGGCTGAGGCAGAAGGATCGCAAGTTCAAAGCCAGGCTCAGCAAAAGCTAGGCCCTAAGCAACAACTCAGTGAGACCCTGTCTCTAAATAAAATACAAAATAAGGCTGGGGATGGGGCTCAGTGGTTTAGTGGCCCTGAGATCAATCCCCAGTACCACCATCCCCTTCTCTCCTTCCCACCCAAAAAAGAAAGAAAATAAGAGGCATCATGACATAGGACCACCACTAAGGCCAGGTATAGCCCAAATACTCTCTTGGAGCAGATCTTAAGGGGTGATTGATACTTCTAGTTCACTAAAACACAGCTGTTAAAAAGATATTTGCTCTTATGGATTCTTTCTATCCCTTGGATCACGTAAAGGAAAAGAAAATCTCCTGTTTGGTGCTCTACAAATCCTTGGCACACACTCCCTTCCCCTTTCCCCCGAAAGTATTAAACTAGATTTTGATAACATGGGAAGCTGATTTATTTTCCATAAACCATGCACATAAAATTTCTCACAGTAACTCTATCTATGTCAAAAAGCATGGGGTTTTTTCCTACGGATGATGCTCATAAAAAGCTTTCTTTTAAAATCCAATTGACTTCATGAAAACAAAATAAGCAAACTGAAAAATAAAAGTGAGTATATAACATTACAAGAATAATAAACAAAAGCAGATTTTAAAACAAGGGCCATAACAGCTGAACGTAGATATGAAAGAGGGTCCAAGATTGGCCTCACAGCCTGTGATCGAGCTCCCCTGTCATGGTTTAGATAGGAGGTGTCCCCCAAAAACTCATGTGAGAGATAGTGCAAGAAAGTCCAGGGGTGAAATGACTGGGTTATAAGAGGTGTAACCTCATCCATAGATTAATCCCCTCGGGGGTTAGCTGGGTGGGAACCATAGGCAGCTAGAGTGTGGCTAGAGGAGGTGGGTCCCTGGGGGCCTGTTTTGGGGGTATATACTTTGTTCCTGGTACTATGTCCTGAGCTGTGTTCCTCCTTCCTTCATGATGTTGTGCCTTATCTCAGGCCCAGAGCAATGGAGCTGGCCAACTATGAAATGAGACCTCCAAAACAATGAGCCCCAAATAAACTTTCCCTCTTCTAAATGTTCTCATCAGGACTATTGGTGGTAAATTTATGGGTGGTAAAATGAGCTCACTAATATACCCCCCCCAACACACACACATAAACTTCATAAACTCAGAGCCTGATCTCCAACATGAGGGAATTAGGAGGGAGTGGGGCTCATGGGAAAGGGATCAGGTCATGAGGGTGGGGTCTTCATGAATGGGATTAGTGCCCTTCACAAGGACCTGAAAGAGGACCTCCCTATCGAAGACACAGAGAGAAGGTGCCCTCTTCTCAGCAGGTCCTGACCAGACAGAGTCTACCACTGCCTGGACCTGGGATCTCCAGTCTCCAGAACTCTGAGGATTATTTCTGGTGGAAGCCAACTCACTGAAATGGCATTTTGACATGGCAGCCTGAACTGACCAGGACGGATGGAGAGAGAGGAGGAGGAGGAGGAAATGTATACATGAGAGTGGATTGTCTAGAACGGGCCCCGGGGGCTAACACGGCTTATGGTAAAATGGAAGCAGTAGGATGGAGAAAGCAGAAGAAGATGGGAGCTTCAGGTCAGGGCCTCGTAACCCAGAGGTCAAAAAACCCACGGTGGCAGCCACCTACAGAGCTTTGGATCCATGACCCCTGAAATGAGAAGTCACATTCTGAGCACAGCTGCACTTCAGGAATCCAGGAGTCAGAATTGGAAACCTAGATTGCACATGGTCCATGTTTTAAGAAAAAAATGCATCTTTTGGTACCTCTGCTCTGTAAGACTGGAATAAGACAGCAAGGACTTCACAGATTCCGAAAGAGGATCACAAAGGTGGACACAGGAAGAATACTCAGAAAAGCCATTCACACTGATGTCCCAGCCGACAGCCGGCTCCAGGGAAGTGCTGTTTGTCAAGTAATTAACCCAGGGAGAGGATCCATGGCTCTCCCCAGATTGTCCCCGGGTCTGGCGACCCCCATAATATAAGGAAGCCATGGGTTCTGCTCAGGAACGAGGGTCAGTGAGGGAGGCAGATTGCTGGGTGAAGACAGAATTGCATTGGTTTCCTTCTATCTCTGAAAGGATGACCTCGGCCCTGGCATTCGGGGCAATTTTTCACAGGATATCCAGCAAGAGTTGATAACTGAAGTTGAATGTGTGTATATAATGCCGGGCTAAAGCAAATGTTCACACCACAAATCTATGTAAACAGCAGTTGGTGCTAAAATAAAAGAAAAATAAATGGGAGGCATGCCAACTGCTCGCTATCTGAACCCCCTCTCCCATTTGCAGCTCTGTTCAGCCAGCAAAGCCTGCGAAACTGGATATGAACACAGGACCACAGACCACCCTCTACCATACTGACTTCTGTATTGTCCTGGGGCTCTTGGTGAAAAGAAAGGGCCAGGGTCTGAAAGACAGGAGGCCTGGGATCTAGTTCCAGCCTCCCACTGAGGCAGGGTCTCACTGAGTTGCTAAGTGTCTCACTAAGTGGCTGAGGCTGGCTTTGAACTTGCAATTCTACTGCCTCAGCCTCCTGAGCCTGAGGGATTACAGGCGTGTGCCATTGTGCAGACTCAAAAAATAGTTACAGAATAATTGCTGAGGAAGAGAAGTCAGGAAAATCAGACATAGTTCCTGCCCTCGTGGAGCTGAAGGTCAATAGGAATGACAGGCACTGAGGACTAAACAGATGGCAGAAGCAAAGCTACTAGCAAATGGGCATCTAATTCAGGGTATGTTAAGATTTGATAGGAGTTGCATGACCAGGAGAGCTCCCTGGGGAAATGCTCACAAGAAGGGACCAAGTCAAGGGAGAGAGAGTTTATGCAAAGGTCCTGTGGTAGTGGAAGTAGTGGGAGTAGGACTAAGAAGGAGGTAGCCAGAGTGACTTCTACCCAGAAAGCAGGATGTAGTAAGAGGCAGAGATAGTAAGCCACCTGTCTCTGGCCCAAGAATAATGGGAAGTCATTGATATGGTTACCAAAGAGAAAAGGAAAGAGAGATGAGCAAGATCAGATTAGAGAACTAGGTAGATTCCTATGGCTACACTATGGAGAAGGCTTGAGAGGAAACCAAAATTGGTCAGTAGAAACCAAAAAAAAAGGTTCCTGCAGTTATTCAGAAAAGACACTGGACATGCTGTGTTGGAACAACAGACATCCAAGAGATGACAAGCCACGGATTAGCCTAGGTCTCAGTTAACTCACTGGTAAATGTAGCACAGATGAACAACATGGACTTGGTAACCCTCTGACCATGGAGGATATGACAGATAGGAGTCTCGCAGAAGATTCTGCACCATAAAAAAGAAAGGGGACTTCCAAAATGACCTTGAATTTCAGGGCAAGTGGTTAACTGTGCTTCTGTCTCTGCAGCTACTCTAACCTACAACCTGAATGCAGAGTATGGGGCCAAGGAGACAAGAAAAAAGGAAATGGAGCTTAGCAGACAAGAAACAGAGCTTGTGGTGCCTCTCACTCAACAGAAAAGCGGGGAAATCAGTCCTAACTGAATCCCAGGATTCAGTTAAGATGAGATAGTTAATAAGCAGAAGGAAACAATGATTTGGGGCATCTGGAACAAAATAATTTATAAAGTTAAGAGCCAAATCATGCCTAGTATTCCTCAAAAGAATAGACTCCTTTTGTATACCAGAGGATGACTTTTTATATCAGAGCATTAGAATTACATATACTAATTGGGTTCATCCCGACAAAATCCTACATGCATGGAATTCAATTTCAGTTTACGAACCCCATTTGCCATCTGCCAGACCCCTGCTCTCCTCCCCCAGACCCCTGTTATCCTTCCTCTACTCTACCAGTCTTCCTTTTGTCTGTCTGTCTGTATGTCTACCTAACTAGTACTGGGGATAAAATCCAGGATGCTTAACCACTAAGTCATATCCTCAGCCCTGTTGATTTTTTATGTTAAGACAGGGTCTCATTGAGTCGCTTAGGGCCTCACTAAATTGCTAACATTGATCTCCAACTGGCAATCTTCCTGCCTCAGCCTCCTGAGCTGCTGGGATTACGTGGATGCCACCAAGCCTGGCCTGTCTATATATTTTTGATTGGGTCTTTCTACTTATGCATAAAGGTAAAAATTCCCTGTGGTATATTTATAGATGCACACTTGATTTTCAAAGAATTCATTCTGCATAACCTCCCCTTTCCTATCTCACTTCTCCATCTTGATCACTTTCTTGTACACCACTGATCTTCCCTGTGCCTGAATGTGACCCTAGCCTTCCATCAACCCTTCTGTCCTTTATTTTATTCTGGCTTCCACATAACAAGACAAAACATTCAACCTTTGAGTTTCTGAGTCTGGTTTATTTAATTTAGCGTGATATTCTGTTTCCATTCATTTATCAGCAAATGCCATAATTTTATTCTTTAGGACTGAGTAGAACTCCACTGCATGTGTGTGTGCGCGTGTCTGTGTGTGTCACAATTTCTTAATCCATGAATGGACTTATAAAAATTTAATCTTAAACTTTCTCTTTTGGGCCACTTTGAGCTAAGCAGAGATGACCCAGTGTAATACGCACACAGGGTCAGGGATGCCCAGTAAAAATGATGCTGAATCAGAGATTTTTCCAAAAATCCATTTTTGTTTGTTTCTATATGGGTTGATGGCTAAGGAGCTTTTCAGCCTACTTAGCCATCAATCTGTAGCGACACCAACAGAACTTGGAGATAAAAAGAAATGAGGAATTATGAACCCCAAACTGGTCTTTCTTCCATATCCCACATTCATACCAATTAATGGTCATTAAAGAATTGAAGTGGGTTTGGAGATTTTGTCATAAAAATAAAGGTAAGGATTTGGCACAAAGCAAGTTGGAACTCCTAAGGAAATACTAAAATGATCCAGGTCATGGTCAGCCAAGAGGATTATTAGGCTTAAGATAGATCTTAATGAGATGAATGGATATATATATATATATATATATATATATATATATATATATATATAGTATATAATGGAATATTACTCAGCCTTAAAGCTTGAAATTATGGCATTTCCAGGTATATGGATGGAACTGAAGAATAGCATGCTGAGTGAAATAAGCCAATACCAAAAAACCAAAGGCCAAATGTTTTCCCAGATACGTGGATGCTGGTGCATAATGGGGGTGGGTGAGGGAAGAATGGAGGAACTATGGTTTGGGCAGAGGGGAGTGAGGGGAGAGGAGGGGAAAGAGAGTGGGAAACATGGTGGATGAGACTCACATTATTATCCTATGTACATGTATGATGGAATGACTGGTACGACTTAACATTGTGTACAGAGAAATGAAAAGCTGTGCTCCATTTGTGTACACATAAATAAATAAAAATTCTAATAAAAAAATCCCAGAAACAAAAAAAGATAGTTCTTATTGAAATGAGAATGAATTTAGGGTACTGTCAATACCAAAATCTCTGCTCCATAGATATTATGAATTAAAACAGTTTTCTCAGTTGTAGATGAACATAATACATTCATTTTATTTATTTATTTATTTTTGTGGTGCCGAGGATCGAGCCCAGTGCCTCATTCATGCTAGGCAAGCACCCTACCACTGAGCTACAGCCCCAGCCCTAATACATATTTTTTAAAAAAAACTTTGATTCTTGGGGCTGGGGGTGTAGTTTGGTGGTAGAGCGCTTGCCTGGAGTGTGCAAGGCCCTGGGTACCAACCCCCAGTGGGGATTAGAGGCAGGTGGGTGTGGCTGGAGGAGGGGGCATTGGGGGCGTGGCTTTTATTTGTCTCTGGAGAGTGGAGTCTCTCTCTGCTTCCTGATCACCATGTGAGCTGCTTCCCTCCACCACACTCTTCCTCGATGATGTCCTGCCTCCCCTCGAGCCCTGAGGGATGGAGCATGCTGTCTGTGGACTGAGACCTCTGAAACCCTGAGCCCCCAAATGAACTTTTCCTCCTTACACTTGTGCTGTCCAGGTCCTTTACTCACAGTAGTGAAAAAACTGACTAAAACACTTCCTTTCCGATCTCCAGATGGCAAAGGCTCTTGCCTGCAAGTGACATTAGGGTGACCAGGCTGGTATGGTGGTGGGGTGGGGCTAAGCAACATAGCCCAGGACTTTGGGAGGGAGCTTATGTATCATGAAGAATGCATCTGAAAACCCAGTTGGGCGCCCACTGTGGCAGCCCAGTGCTGACACTCAAGAGCCAGGCTTGGATAGGTGTCTCTGAGAACCTTGGAAGAGAACAGCGACCCTCTGGATTGCAGGAACCCGACCACGGAGAAAGTTTCAGCATTAGACTCTCACTGCTCTGTGGGGCAGTGTGTGGGCAAAAGAGTAAAGCCGCATGTTTCTCTGCCACTCAACCTGGGTCACACAGTCACTTGGGAAGACAATGTATAGAAATAACCAGGAGTAAGATTCTGTGTTTCTCCAGCAATTTGTTTGTTCATAAATGTGTATGTTCTTGTGCTGATACTCTCCCATAAAAGTTCCAAGGCCAGGTGAAATAAAGTGAGTACAGTGGTCTTCGGATGCTCATCTAAATTTTATGAGGAACATACTAGGAAATGGCTCCTGATCTAACTATATACACCCGTGCTCTTTGCCATCCATCCTTTTTAAATTAACACCCATTTCTGGAAAAGAACTGTGGTCTCTGCACTCCAATAGGAAAGAATGTAGGCTGGGTTAGGGGGAGTGGCTCAGTGAGCACTTGTCTAGCCTGTGTGTGGCACTGGGTTCGATCCTCAGCACCACATAAAAATAAATAAAATAAAATAAAGGAATTGCATCCATCTACAAATAAAATAAAAAATAATAAATTAAAAATAAAAAAAAACAGAATGTAGGCTAACAAGAAATACAGCAAACCAACAGAATGTGGGGGAAGTACTTCATGGAGAACATTTCCTCTTTATCCTTAGTGCAGGATTTAAGAAAAAGTCGTGGAAAGCCAGGTGTGGTGACACATATCTATAATCCTAGCAGCTCAGAAGGCTGAGGCAAGAGGATTTCGAGTTCAAGGCCAGTCTCAGCAACTTAGCAAGGCCCTCAGCAACTCAGCAAGACCCTGTCTCTAAATAAAATATAAGAAAGAGCTGAGGATATGGCTCAGTGGTTAAGCGCCACTGGGTTCAGTCCCTGATACAAATATATATATATATATATATATATATATATATATATATATATATATATATATATATCTCAATGTATGTGTGTGTGTGTGTGTGTGTGTGTATCAAAAAGCACACCTAATAGTTAAAATTTACAGACCATGGTTATTAACACACATCCAAAAAATGCCATCGAAGTCTTCAATTCCGAGTGTTTAACAAGAAGCTAATGCTAGCAACAGCAAGATCATCTTGAAGTGCTCCTGATGAATGCATTATCTTTCCATCCCTCGAAAATGAAAGAGAGAGAAATAACTTTAGATGAAATGAAATGAGTACTAGCACAACGGACAGTTAGTTATGGCTCCTTGGGAAGAAATAGAGAGACGCTATCTGTCTTGTAAAGGTATTTGAGACAACTTTCCAGAAGTGGGCGAGGTGAAACGAAGTCGCTCTATGGATTCTGCCAGATGGGGATATATAGCAGTCTCGGGGGTGAAGACAGATATGAACATTAAAACTGTTTTATGGGAAAGTTACTGTCTGTATGTAATAGGCTGCTTTAAATATAAACTTTCTATATTCATATTTTAATATCCAAAGACAGAGTCTATTTTACAGATAAGTGACCTGTAAATTTCCATCAGGGATAAATAAATAAATACTCCCTCTTGAATATACTTTCTAGAAAGATGAAGTTCACAAAAATACTTGCAGAGGAGAAAAAAAATCTGTGTTGCTTAAAAAATAACGATTTAAGCAAAAGAAGCATTTTCTATAACAAGGTATGAGAGGCAGATATAAAATGAATGATTGCAGCCAAGACAAGACCATGTGGCTCCTGTCAGATGCGTTATTTAAACATTTAAACTTTTTTTTGTTTGTTTTTTTTTTATTGGTCGTTCATAACATTACATAGTTCTTAATACATCATATTACATGGTTGATTCACATGGATTATGAACTCCCGCTTTTACCCCGTATACAAATTGCTTTTAATTTTTCTGGTAATTGTAGATTCATGTGCAGTTGTATGAAACACCTTGCTCCTACAGCTCTATTTCCTTCGCTCATAACATCTTTCAAAACACATAATGATATGTGTGCTTAAAAAAAAAAGACTGCAATTATTCAGGTTGCCTTCATTTAATATATTAAATGAATTCTCGTTTCTCTTAAATACTTGAATATTGATGAGCTAATGTGGCATTTCAAGATATACAGAAGGAAAGCTTCCTAGCCTTCTGCTTATTAAAAAAAAAGCAAAAAAGAACAACAACAACAACAAAAACCCACAAGTTGATTTCTGCATCAAACTTTCTAAACGACTGCGAATTGACACTTTGTGAAATGAAGAAAACAATTTTATGTTCTTGTTTTAAATTGCATATAACTGGCTGTCACTTTATAAAAACCCCTCCTCTAAAGCCATCTCAGAGGATTTATGACATGGGGGCCTAGGTAGTATGAATTTTCACAGGAATTTCAAGAATTTTCACAGGAATCAGTACAGTAGCAGGGATTTATTCCTGCGGCTCAGCGCTGAGCTTCTGAGCTTGCTGAGACAGATGTGCACCGATCTGGCTAGCTGTGCTTTCAAACCAGAAGCATGCACTGCCAGAGAGGCAGCAAGTTGTGGATCACTTGAGAAAGTCAGCCAAGTGACAGAGATTGATAATCAGCTTCTGGAAGACCAAGGGTCATGAATCAACTTCCACTGAGTGAACCCTATGCACTTCTCAAACCTTTCATTAATGATACCCAGCTGTCAGTGAAACGTGCCATCTTTGCAGAAGGCTGTCAAGCGTGGTAAGTCAAGTAGAAAACCACATCAGAAAGCCCAGCGCATTCCACCTACAGGCCCCCAGAATGGGCCACTGAGGTGGCTAGGAGCTCTGATCACACACATTGTGGCAAAGCTCTCCTACGCTACAATCAGATGGTCAAAGATTAGTGTTCCCACTGTAGTTCTTCAAGGGACAGCTACATCTGACATATAAGCCAAGAGCACGGGTAGATACTATGAAATCTAATGATAAGCACACAGCCCAGGCTGAGGAGCAGAGGTGAATGGATGACAGGTGGGTTCGGCAAACACTGCAGGTGCACAAAGTTTTTCCACAGCAGCTACTGAAACTGATGAATGAAGGTAGAGGAGAGGGTAGCCAGCTGGTAGATGGGAAGAACTGTTTATGAAAAAGCCCAAACTCAGGAATCACTGTTCTGAATGGGAAGCAATTCTACGAACAAGCCAGGCTATGGTCCATGAACGATCTCAGGCCATGGCGGGCACACAGGAAGAAAATGGATCCCCCAAGCTGCATGGGCAGCCAGTCAGGTTAAGAGAAAAGTCAGCTCTGCGGCTCACACAACATGCTTCAAACCAAAGGGTTGAAAGTGAAATCATTTTAGCCCAGCATGGGGCCTCAGGCTGTCCAGGATTTAAAAGGGATTGCTCAGAGTGGTGCAAGTACAGGGAAAGGAAGAAAAGGAGGAAAAGAGAATGTGTTTTAACGGGTTACAGTTGTAAGAAGTGAAATAAGAAGATGTAGAAAATATCTTTAGCCATCAACGTAACCCCAGGCAGCAGAAAGCAGGAGTATAATATCACATCTCAGTGTTTATTTTCAGATCGGACACTGGGGACACAGCGACTTACAGGGAAATCCTGAAGCTGAGAGCTACCCAACACTAAGGAGCGGGGAGGCCACTCTCCACATTAGCCATGGTGAAAAGACGATGACACCTACTCACAGATCCCCAAAGGCCAAGGCGGAGAGGTAAAAAGAAAGTGGAGGGATTGAACCACACAGAAAACACACCAAGGGAGGAGAAGTTCGCCCACGCTTTCATAAGAAATGTTAACAAAGCCAAACCTCAAAGAAAATCATTTTATTTCCATTTGCACATAGGACCCAGTGCTGTCCGACATAACTGTCTCTATCTGCAATACGATACCAGTTGCTAAATGTGGCTGCTGAGCTTTGGAAATGTGCCCAGTACAACCAAGGGGCTGAATTTCCATCTTATTTAATTCTTAATTAAAACTTGAATTTAAATAGCCACATGTGGCCAGGAGCTACCGTACTGGATAGGTATCAGAAAGATCATACTATGTACCTTACATGTTTTAACTCCTTGAGTCATTACAATGCTATGAGGGTGAAACAATGTCATTGTCCAAACTACATTTTCCAATACATGCCAACTCTAAAGAGGTCGTATTGTGCAGTATTACACGTTATAGGTTGATGTCATTGGTTTGATTTCAGAAAAGATGTATGACCCAAGATAGTTTATCTTCTTGATATGCAATCAAAACATTTGCTATGTTTAAAAAAAACTTTAATATCTTTATTTTTTTAATGTGTTGCTGAGAATCGAACTCAGTACTTCATATGTGCTAGGCAAGTGCTCTATCACTGAGTTACAACTCTGCTAACTTAATCTGTAATCAGATTCAGGGAGTTGCACAGAAGGGCTGTCAAGAGTTGTTCACGTTTTTGACAATTTTGAAACAAGTTTCTTAAAATAAGCAGAGCATTCATTCACAAGGAACTGACTTAATCAACTTAGCATGTTTTGTTGATGTGAACAGTATCCAAACCACATTTTTTTTCTAACAACACAAAAGTCTGCAAACAGAGAAAGGAAAGGAAAAAAAATATCAAAATTAAAAGTCACAGAAACGCACGCCTATAATCCCAGTGGCTCAGGAGCCCAAGGCAGGAGGATTGCAAGTTCAAAGCCAGCCTTGGCAACTTAGTGAGGCCATAAGCAAATAAGTGAGATCCTGTCTGTAAATATAAAAAAGGGTTGGGGGTGTGACTTAGTGGTTAAGTGCACCTTGGTTCAATCCCTGGCACTCAAAAATAACTAACTGACTAACTAAATAAATAAAGTAAGTCACAGAAAACTAGATGAGATTTATTAGAAATGATATAAACAATAAGGCAGGCTTTTCTTTTGGTGAATTGTGACAGATTTCCCAGTTTGATTAGTTTGTGGTCTCAGATGTTAAACTATTCTTTTTATCCAAACCTCTCTCTCTTCAGAGAGGGAAGTATGAGATTGCCTTCAGATTGGATTTGGGGCTCATAGAAATAATAGACACCTGGGGAAACCATATGCCATAAAAATAAAGGAAGAGGTTCAATTATACAGCATGATTCTTATAGGTCCCAATCCAACTCGAACACAGAAAAAACCCTATATTTTCTTCTCTGCCCTATTTGGAAATGAAATGTTGCGGGGTCAATGTCTGCTAAGTGGATAATGAGCTCTTAGGATTTTCTGCATTCTACTTTTAACCTTGTCAATATAACAAAGCAGGGAAAGACACAATCTTTGCTAAAGAGATTAGGAAGAATCTCCTTTTGAGAATGAGACATAGAGTAAGTCTAACCTGGACAACTTTAGGTAGATAAAACCCAAGGTTTTCAGATAAGAATGTTGAGTATATGTCAATACATAAGCTAATATATGTAAACATGCAGACACTCATAGAAATGACTTCACAGATCAGACAGAAGAGGAGAAGAGCCAGAGGATCAACTAGCTCATCCACTGGTATTTCTGTGCATTAGTACACATCCAAGCTTGTGCAAAGGAAGATACAGGTCTTGCTATTTGAAAATTTCCCCTAATTGTCATCCCAAACAGTAAGAAAAAAAAAACACACATATAAAGAACATCCCCTGGGGATGGCAAAGATGGGCGATCTTGGGACACTTGTAAGTCATTTGCAAATGCCATAGTAAGTCAACTTTCCTTACAGTAGCACTCCAACTAAACTAGGAAACATCATGAGCATTTTATTCCTGCTGTATCACCTCTTGCTGGAATTTCCAAGAAGGTGAAGCACAGACTGTGCATTTCCATATCTTACCCAAACTTCACTTTCACCTTACACACACACACCCACACACACACACACACACACACACACACACACACACACACACACTTTTCTGTCTTCTTTTTGTTGTTTTGAGGTACTGAGGATTGAGCTCAGGGTCTTACCCATGCTACACAAGTACTCTACCACTGAACTACATTTCCAGCCCCATGCATCTGTATAGTTTAAGAAAAAGGTGGGGTGAGAGAATGTGAAGATGGCCTCCGATTACAGGGACAAGTTTAAATTTTCTTCCACATGTCCAAAGAATAAACAAACGAAAACCAATCAAACAAGGTGACAGAAATACAAATTTTAGTTAGCTATAACTGGGCCTGTACGTCTAAAACATGGGAACTCATTTGTTAATACTGTATGTGTTTATAATGTGTGGTGTATATATACACAATGGACTATTACTCAGCCATCAAGAAGAATGAAACTCTGCTTTTGCCTGTAAATGGATGCATTTGAAAGCTATCATGCAAAATGAAATAAGCCAATCCCCCAAAACCAAAGGTCAAATGTTCTTTCTGATATGTGAATGCTAACACACGATAAGGGGGGGAGGGATAAAAGTTCAATGGATTAAGACAAGTGGGAATGAAGGGAAGGGAAAGGGAAAGGGAAATAGGAAAGACAGTAGAATGAATCTGATATAACTTTCCTATGTTCATATATGAATACACCCAGTAAAAGTCCACATCATATGCAACCCCAAGAGTGGGATACTAGTGAGAATAACATATACTCCCTGTTTGTATAAATATGCTAACATTGACTCTACTGGCATGTACAACTAAAAAGAATAAATAAATAATGCCTTACAGGAATTTACTACTACAATAAAATCACACTCAATGAGGAAAAAAGGAACAGAAGATGGTAAAATACACCCAAACACATATGACTCCAAAGAAACAATAAATGCAAGTCATCCTTTACAAAAACACAGATACCTGATAATGATCCTACCCCCAACAACAACAATAATCTGCAGTATCAGAAAGGACTTCCATTCATGCCATTTCTCATAACCTTCCAGATATGAGTGAGATATAATTTAGCGCTCTATAAAAGTATAATCAGGGCTTGGACTCACGGGGTTCATTTATTCAGTAGTAACAATCTGAAGGTTTAAGCTGACGCCATGCTTGCTTTCACACTTGCACCAATAGACGTTCAAGTGCAATTTAATTGAAACTGATCTTCCACTTCAGATTTTAAATTAATTCTTCTTTGGAGCGCGTCGTGCTCCAGACACCCCTGCCTTGCAAAAACCCCTATGTCATTAGTGGAGGAAATAGAAGCCGTTTCTCCAAGCTTGCAGATATTGATTTCCTATTCTCACATCCAAGCACTACCACCATTGCACACTGTATAAATCTGTCTGGTGTTAAGACACTTTATAAAGGGCTGAGAATTACATCATTAATCATTTGCACTTGCCCAGAGACTCCTAGTATTGAATGCTTTGTTTTTGAGAACTTTGAATAAATGTTTCTAAGTAAAAAACCTGACACTAAATAAAGACTGTGGTTAGCTGAAACCTAGTAGTAGGGATGGGGGACCAAAACAAAACAAAACAAAAAACCCCAGCAAGAAGCCTTCCTTCCTTAGGTATGATGTTATCCATCTAAAATAGAAGAAGTCATTTACACTTTAGTTTCCTCTTACTAGCTTTCTTAGAATGCAGGATATTTGCATATTGGCAGCTCATCTCATTCTGAACAGCTAACCAACTCTGACTTCACTACCTGATAGACAAGCCTACATTCTCAGAGAGGAAAAGGGGAGGGCAGAGGTAGGACCTTTGAGGCAGTTTAGCAATGCTGAAAGCCATTTCCCATCCACCTGTTACAAATCTTGCAAGAATGAGCCAGTGCAGTAGCACACTCCTGTAATCCCAGAGACTCAGGAGGCTGAGGAACAAAAGTTTGAGGCTGGCTTCAGCAACTTAGTAAGACCCTAAGCAACTTAATGAGGTCCTGTTTCAAAATATAAAATAAAAACGGCGAGGGATGTGGCTCAGTGGTTAAGTGCCCCTGGGTTCAATCCCCAGTATCCAAAAATCAAAAAATCAAAAAAAATTAAAAAATAAACCTTGCAGGAATGAGATCTGGATACAGACATTCTGCCAACCGTTCAATACCAGGGGAATCTAACAAGGCTTCATATTCAACAAATGATGAGAAATATTCCTTTGATCTCAGGGAACAGAGGGGTGGGTAGTATGCGATCCTGGCATAGACGTGTGGGTTTCCTGTGAGCCTAGTTATATCATCGTTGCAATTTAGTGTTTATTATACACTAATAAATATATGTATGAAATGTCTTGCCCACTAGAGGGAAATTCTGTGAGAAGTGGTTCCTTTAATATTTTGTTCAATTTAGTCTCAATGCCTGACACAGGGTCTTCCACATAGTAAGGCCCTAAAACAATTTACATACATGAATGATAATTACAGGAGGAGATCAAAGAGTGGCCGAGCTCTGTCTTCTAATTGTACTACGGAAACCTCTTTGTGCGTGATTTGTTGTTAATTTTACCCATCTCTCTGAGGACACATCACTGAAGAAAATGCAACTTTTTTTCACTATTACAGGGAGTCAGTACATTATCTGAGGAGATGGGATACACGTATCCAAATCTATGTGCAAATTTAATAATTTGCACAAGGGTGACTTATTATTTTCTTTTTTATTTAGTTTGCATCATTTTTGTAGAACATAGTCATGTTTCAACTTCTCTTATTTCGTGTATTCTTTCAAAGACTTCTCTCATCAAAGAAGGTCAACTGAGGAGGAAATTTAGTCTTATTAACCAATCCATCAGTGTTTCCATTCAAACACTGATTGGATGGTTGCATAGTACCAGGCATGGTCCTGAGAAATGGGTTTAGAGAACAGGGCTGCCCCAGATTCCTTAGGTTCCCTTGGTCAACTTAAGCCTTCTGTGGCTTAGGCCCCTTATCTGTACAGAGGGTGCTTGTGTGTGCAGATTACACAAGATAATCATGTAAGTCAAGTTCATATGCAGTATCACTCAACAAAATGTCACCAAGTGGTTGCTCTTTATTGCTGGGTTACAAAATATACCGCAGGCTGTATTCCATAGAAGAAATGGACATGCAGTCCAACCAAGGGCTCCGAGGTGGATGCAGGTATTTTGGGGTATACAAAGAAAGAGGAGGGGCCTCACCTCCCACAGTGGGAACAAGCAGAAAAGGGACATTTGAATGATATTACTTCCAGTGCACCCAGGTTTACAAAGCTCAGGTCATTTAATTCAAGGATTTCCCACTTGGGGAGAGGCCACTTGATTCCACTGGGAAATGGAGCTGAATCCCAGCTTCAGCTAGTTAGTGACTTGCTTGCAAAGATTTAAGCAGGAAAAGATAAATACAGTAACTTCATTCAAATGAAGCAGCCTGACTAATTAATGTCAGCTCAACTAAAGGCAAAGGAAGACATCACTGATGAGATCATGATGCTAGTGTGGCCGTCCTGATGGGATATGCTAACCTGGGTGGTACTCTTTCCAAAAGTCCATAGACCCCCCTCAATCACAAGGAGTACACATGATAAACCGAAAGTGAGGAACAATGCACAAAACAATTCACCATCCCTCCTCAAAAACATCAAGATCATGGGAAACATGGAAAGAGTAAATCCCTGTCCCAGACCAGAGAAGAACAAGGAGTTGTAATCATAAATACAATGTGTTGTTCAAGATTGAAGGGTCAAACCAAAAATGGGAATTAATGGAAAAACTCATGAGCTCTGAATGAAGTTTGAAATTCAATTAATAAAACACCAGTGTTGATTTCCCAGTCGATCTTGGTCCAAAGGTTATTTTTAGTGGCTATTCTGCAAACAAAATGAAAAACTACTTTTGATATTGTCCACAGGTACTAGGCTTGTAGCTCAATGGTAGAGCGTTTCCTTAACATATGTGAGGTACTGAGTTCGATCCTCAGCACCACATAAAAACAAAGGTATTGTGTCCATCTAGAACCAAAAAATTATATTAGAAAAAAAAAGAAATTGCACAGAGACTGGTGCAGTGGTGCATCCCTGTAATCCCAGTGGCTCGGGAGGCTGAGGCAGGAGGATGGCAAGTTCAAAGCCAGCCTCAGCAACATCGAGGCCCTAAACAACTTAGTGAGACCCTGTCTCTAAAGAAAATACAAAATAGGGATGGGGATGGGGCTCAGTGGTCAAGTATCCCTGAGATCAATCCCAGGTACCCCACCCCACCCCCCTGCCAAAATAAATAAATAAAAGAAAAAAATTGAACAGAGGCCAAGTAGGTTTTTTTAAATGACTTAAAATTTAATATGCCTATTTGGTTGCATTTGCTAGTATGAATTTGCGACTGTGTCGAGGGCATAATAGGTGGGGGATAAACGAGAGATGATATCACAGCATCTTTCCTGCAGGAAAGGAATTTGCACAGAGAAAGATGGAAGGGAGGAAAAAAATTTAAAAAAAATTAAAAACCCACTGAGCTAGAGAAAAAAAATTCACTGAGCTGGTAGGTGATATTTCATTATTTAAGGTTATATAAAATTGTATAATATATAAAGTTGGAGAAATTCACCTTTAAAAATTGTAGTTAAGAAACAACATTATGAGCTTAATTTATGGCTCATTTGTGCCTTAAAATAACCCACTTTTCCTCCTCGGTGTGCCATTAACAAGTCACTGTGGTTTTTCTCATTTTGAGAAGCTACAATTTAGTTGACTAGCATCAGAAAGACATATTTCTATAGTATGGAGCATAAATCATGCAATTGAAGATTAATTCCAACTGGCCTCTTTAAGGCAGACACAATTCTCCATGCAGAAATAATAGCAAATACTATAAATCTGGGCTCATGTTTGAGAGTCAATTTGATACTCAATGTTTTATTTTTTCCTTAGGCAGATTCAGCCCAAGGAATCTGGTTGCCATGTATGAGAGAAGCATTTAAATTTTGTTCCACCTCCACCTCTACCCATACCTTGAAGCATTCCTAAAAGTCCAGATAAAAACAGAAGCTGGGTACACACCTATAATCCCAGCGGCTTGGGCAGCTGAGGCAGGAGGATCTCCAGTTAAACAGCCTCAGCAAAACAAAGTGTTAAGCAAGTCAATTAGGCCCTGTTTCTAAATAAAATACAAAATAGGGCTGGGGGCGTGGCTCAGTGGTTGAGTGCCCCTGAGTTCAATCCCAGGTACAAAAAGAATTTTTTTAAAAAAGTCAGCAACAAGAGTTTTGTAAAATTTAAGAAAAAGTATTTTTTGAGCATATTAATCATATCTTTGTCTAAGACCAAGGAATTTCAAATACCCACCTATGATTTGTATTCCAAACAATACTTTCTTTAAATACGTAAGAGGTATTTTGCTGAAAATAAGCATGCATCTTGAATTTATTTTACCATAATACATCCAAATAATGGTTTCTATTCACTAATGAAAAGCCATTAAAAATAATGAATTCTGTCCAAATCTAATTAAAAACAAAACTAATATACATGTTATGTGCTGTTTCTAGTCAAATATGCTTATCGATGCCCCCCTCAGGGAACTTTTATTAAAAATAGCATCTGGATCTAGGCTTATTACTCTGCATCCTGGAATCTACTTTTAACCAACATCAACAATCCAAAAAATATGTGCATTCATTTTTTACCTAGCATTATAAGTAATGCTTTTTCTCCCAATCTAGTATACATCTTTAAATGATTCCATTTTTTAATTAAACTCCTTTATGGGATTTAGCTTACAATTCCTTTGAATATTGTAGTACTGGTAGGTTAATTTCCTTTATGCATTTATTGTTATACAAATGAAAAATGGGAAAAGCACTAAAACCCGTTCCTGTCACTCTCCACTGTTTTTTACTTTATTAACATATGATTATGAAGTTGTTCAACTTTGTTTATAGGAATATTGTTAACTGTTGAATCAATTAAAAAAATCTACAGTGACCCCAGATAACAAATCACATTTTCCAAAATTTGAGGTTCTGAAATTACAGGTATGAAAACTTCATTCTCCCATTCCACATCAATGGTGCGCTTTGAGGAAACTACTGATAACTACCCATAATACCAGAAATACCAGCAGACAATAGCACCAGAAATGAGAGCTCCTTTCTTCATTTTTTACCACCATTAACTGTCTAATTTCCCAGGGTACCTATTTGAGGGCTGGATGTTAAAAGTAATTTCAGGTAAAATTTTATATAGGACCATCAAATTTGACAACTTCCACATTCGACTCCACTCTCTCTATAGAGTTAAAATACGAATAGAAAAAGCAAATGCAGGACCTGGCTGTCACCAACTGCCCCTCTTCACCTTTGACAGGTGTGCGTCAGCTTTGGGGGGCTGTGACCAAAATATATGACAAGAACCAAGAGAAGGGGAAAGTTTATTTTGGTTCAGGGTTGCAGAGGTTCAGTCCATGGACATCTGACTCCATTGCTCTGGGACAAAGATACGGCAGAACATCATGTGGAGGGGCGTGGCAAAGGAACACTTCATGGCATCCAAGAAGCAGGGGGAGACCCACCTCCTCCAGCCACAATCCATCTGCCTAGTCAGTCCATTCAAACTAGGATGGACGGATTAGGTTACAGCTTTCAGACTCTAATCATTTCACATGAATATTTCTGCATTAACCCAGGAGCTTTGGGGAGACACCACATATCCTAACCCTAATATTAGGCACTGCTAACAGATCTAGTTTTCATGGATCCTAGGATAGGTGAGTCATCTAGAGATAGCCTGTGAATCACAGCTATGTGTCACCCTTGAACTAGGATCCGAGTTGCTATCTTCTTTGCCTAGTGTTCTTTTCACCATACTGTGTGACTTTCCTAGTTACATAGTCCTTAAAATCAGGGCAGGGAATGAGGTGGGGGGGGCAGGAGGCGGGGGGGGTGTCCCAGGTTCTAATCGTAACTGATGTGATACAGCAATTTGTATACGGGGTAAAAGCGGGAGTTCATAATCCACTTGAATCAAACCGTGTAATATGATGTATTAAGAACTATGTAATGTTATGAACGACCAATAAAAAAAAAAGTTAACTGCAAAGATATGATGAGTATTAAATAATTATATCAAAAGCTTAGGCAATAGTGCTTGGCATACAGTAAATCCTCAAAGACATGACCCTGACCCATCTCCACTATAGCATTTGGCAATTAGCAGAATATCATCCTTCTTGATGGGAGACTGAGCCAGGAAAGTGCATTAGCGTGGGCCTAACCCTATGGGGGCACAATATCATGTCCATACAGTGTATGGTATCCATTGGGATTTCCCTGCTCAGAGAAACTACCTTGGGCTGGTATTATTCACAAGGCAGTGAGAACTTTCAGAGTCTATGGGAGGAAATTACTTTCCAGGAGGTACATAAAGAAGAATTGGCAGTGAAATCAATGCAAGAAAAATTAGAAGGCAAAGTGATTGGGTTAGGAGAGTCTCAACACAATCAGTGAATTCATCCACTGGTGGAGTAACTGGGTGTAACTGTAGGAAGGCAGGGTGTGGCTAGAGGAGACAGGTCACTGGGGGTGTGCCTTTGGGGTATATATTTTGTCTCTGGTGAGCAGATCTGCAGATTGATACCCCTCCTTCTCTGCTTCCCGGTGGCATGTCCTGAGGTGCATTCCTTCTGCTATGATATTCTGCCTCACCTAGGGCCCAGAGCAATGGAGTTGGCCATCTATGGACCGAGACCATTGAAACCATGAGAACTAAATAAACTTTTTCCTCCTCCAAAATTGTTCTTGTCAGGTCTTCTGGTCACAGCATAGAAAAAAACAAAAACAAAACAAAAAACCTGACTGCAATAGGCAGGAACTCACCTGAAAACAGAAGAGAATCAGCTTAAATCAGCTGTCAAGTGCAAAGTCAGGAACATAAGGAAGGTAAAAGAAATGGAGGCAGGGACCCAATGAAACCATACTTCAAATTTAAATGTGATCTCCATAGTTTTCTATTTCAAGTGTCTTTGCATTCAAACCCACTAGAGTAAGCTCTCTGTATCTGTGACTAACAACATAGGGTGTAAACAGAATGTTGGTTTAAGAGACCAACAGTTAAGTTATTCAATGCTTTCTTCATTCATCACTAAGTAGAAAATGTCAAATTATAAAGATAAAAATCAGGAATGTGTGCTGAATGGAATATACACAGATAACATCTCCTGCTTCCTCTTTCTTCCTATCCTCTTTCCCCATAAGAGAAGAATAAACTAGGGTAAGGATTTAAAGATCTCATTTAGACAAAAGGATAGGAAATAGGCTCTCGGGTCCCTTGCCATAAATTTTTACTCAGGTAACACTGGGGTCATGGGATAAGAACCCATAAGAGACTAAATGGGATGAGGTGTATCTCACTGAAGTTCTTCACCTTAGAGACCAGCCACAGCTCAGGCTATTATGTAGGGAAGACCCATTAAGGTGACCATGAATTATTCTGCAAGGTCAGAACTGCAGCCCAAAGTGCAAAATGAAACCTGGTAGTTGAGTCTGGATTAAACATGGCTGGGATTCTTGTCTTTCTCAGAAAGGACTTTTTCACATGGCTTCTCTACTATCAATATCTTATGCCATAATACTTTGTTTATTCTAAGTCACTCTAGGTCATCAGAAATTCCTTCACAATAAGACAGGGGTGTGGGGGAGGATTCCCAGAGACATCATTTGGGAGTTTGGGAGAAGAGAAAGTCTTATACCAACCCATCAGAAATGAAAATTAAAAATATGGATCACGCCACTGCTGAGGGTGCGCACAGGATGATTGACACCTTTGCTGTGACAACTAGAAAAAAAAAAAGCGATGTATGTTCCAAAATACATTTAACTATCACACACCATCGGGGGGCTGGGGATGTGGCTCAACTGGTAGCGCACTCGCCTGGAGTGCGTGCGGCCCGGGTTCGATCCCCAGCACCACATACCAACAAAGATGTTGTGTCCGCCGAGAACTAAAAAATAAATATTAAAAATAAAAAAAAAATAAAAATAAAAAAAATAAACACCGTCGGGGCAATGACAGGAAACAAAGTGCCCCATTTACCAGTTGAAGCCAGAACAACATGGGGGAGTCCCTGTGTCACTCTCACAGGTGAGGACTAGATGTTAAATTGTTCTTTTCTCTATTTTGATAAATTCATAGTATAAGCAACTTCCAACAACTGGGATATAGACAGAAAATTAGAGAAAATTAGTCAAAGTTGTAGGGATAAAACCCAGCTACCGAAGGGGCCTCTCCCCTTGACCACTAAAATCGCATCCCACCCTCTCTGTTTACTTCACCATCTGACTCCATTTCCTGGTATAAGGACCAGTAGCAAAGAAGGTCCCTGAGGTCACAGACATGTTCACTTTCAATACATATCTGCTCAACTGGGATAGGAGTAGAGCACCTACCATAATCCTACTTATCAACATTACATACTATATTTTAAACTGTAAAATACATGTGAAAAACATCCATTATAAGCAAAATATCAGAATTTTAAATAAAGATAATTAAGAGTCTGGGGCCAAAGGAGAAAATGAGGAATTAAAAATGTTGCTCTAAAATATAACTGACCTTGATGACCGAGTTTTGGCAACCTTAGTCATAGTCCTGGCATTAACTGATCGAGAGACTGATAGTTAAAAGTAGATAGCAATAGGATGACATCAACCATGCTTCATCAATGGACAGAATATTCACTGGGAATGTTCACTATATTTTACATTTTTCTCATTTTACAGATGGGAAAACGGAGGCTTCCAGAAGCTAAGAAACTTGCCCTCCTGTAGTAAGTGACAGATCAGGAAGTCTCATCTGCTCTAGAAAATGGGGTTGCGACCTATGGCTTATTGGCAAAAATCTGGTCTAACACATGTTTTTTGTAAATAAAGTTCTTCTGGAATACAACCATTCTATTCATTTACATATTGTGTGTGGCTGCAAATTGTCATAGCAGAGCTGGGTAGTCATGAAAAAGATACCACATGAAAATATTTAGCCTCTGACTCTTAAAAGAAATGCTTCCTTTCCCTGGCTTTAGAATACCATAAAATGTTGCTTCTCTAGCAGAAATAGAACATATGTAAATATTCACCAGAAGGGATTTGCTAAACTGATTGTGTTCAGTACATAACATTATACAAATCATCCAAAAGTAGATAAGCTTACTGTGGGAAAAATTCCAAATGAATCCACATTTAAATATTTAAAATAAATAAATAAAAATGCAAGAAGAAATGAACGACACTCAAAATATATTTGTAACCAAAGGAAATATCACATTATTGAATAAAAGCCTCTTTACTGTAATAAGAGATTACAGAAATCAATAAATCCAAAACCTCATAGGAAGGTAGGCAAAGGATATGAACCCATAATTTAAAAAAAGGAAAATTTTAAAAAAGGAAATGCAAATTATCTCTTCATGGGGTGAAATGTTTCTGAGGAATAATGAGAAACATATACTACAATTAATAGGAAAAAATTTGCATACTAAATTTGCAAACATCAAGACTTTTGATTCCACATAGTTAGCAATGATGTGTTGAAATAACTACATTCATTTATCACTACCCAGATATTAATACAACCCTCACAGAAGGAAAATTGGTACTAGCTATGAAAATTACAAATACAAACTACTTAAGACCCAGTAGGTGTTAATTCTATAGAAATGTTTGCATTTGTATAAGCTTAAAGTTAATAATGGTAGCAAGATCAGTTTTTGTGACTGGAAACATGACAAATACACGTCACTAAAGGGCTGGTGAACTAAACTATGGTAAATCAATTCAATGAAATAATCTAAACTTGAGGGAGGAAAGGAGATAATTGTTTAAGCTAAAATGGAAAAGTTATATTTTTAAGTTAAAAACCCAACATGTATTATAATACGCTGTTGCTTGTTTTTAAAATGAGAAAAAAGAAAAAACAGATGACATCAGTGATATAACTTGCTAGGTAAGTGTAAACCTCCAGGTTTCACTGCCTAGCATGATGAAACGGAAAAAGATGAAAAAAGAGGAGAATAAATGACTATAAGTATTTACTTATAGATGTATCAAATACTTTGCAAGCATATTTAAAAAACTGTACCACCAATGAAGAAGAACTAGCGGGGGGGGGCAATTTTTCACTGCTTATTCTTTTATACTCTTTGAACACTGAACTATATAAACATTTTTCCTACTGTTTAATTTTAAACAGTACACAGAAATTTAAAATGGAAATAGGAGTATCTGACACCATTCTCAAGAAGAAAAAAAAAATCCTGAGTTAAGATTACAGAATTACATGATAACATGTAAAGAAAAAAATAAATAAATACAAATCACAACAGAAAATAAAACAAGATTAAGATGAAGCCTGTTGCATGTTTGATAATGATCACCTCTGAAAAGAGAGTCAAATGAGAATAGCATGATGTGGGATGACACTTACTGTGAATATTCAATTCATTTTGAGGATACATATGTTATTTCCCCAATTAACCAAAAAAAAAAAAAAAGTGTTTGAAAATGTGGGAAAATACACTCACCAGACCTTGACCCCTGAGCACTCTGGATGGAATCTGAAACTCTGCTTTCATCCCAGCATGCACTCTCCTGGGGTAGCATTGTCTCTAATGGAGTTGAAGTTTGCACTTGGGAAGTTAAAAGAGCTCACCATTTTTACCTTTAAAGCACATAAATCTGGAGTACATCATCAGATATACAATCTACCTGTGATACCAAAGTTTCATGTGCTGGGCCAGTAGACGGGGCAGGGATTAGGAGAGCTGTATCTGACAAGGCAAAAATTAAAACACAGGGTTGAGGAATAATACCTTGTGGAATGATGTGGGGACATAAAGGCACCCTGGGCATTTTATGTGACTGTCAAGTGGGATCATATTTTAACGTAAATATGAGACAAAGGAATCCACAATTATGAGAGGTCAACAGGGTGCACGATTTTGCTTTGTACTTTAATCCCACCTGAAGACCTGACAAATTCCCTATTCACAGACTACTAGAAACGTGCACTCCGGCCTCCCTCATGGGCTGAGCAAGGGCTGAGGCTGTGATCTGAACCCACAGCAGCTGTACTGCCTGTTGGTGCCCTCTTCCACTACATTTCATTTTTAGTCATCATTCTCATCCTTCAGGAACTGGGAAGATCCTGATTTTGTCTTTCAATTTGTGACCCGTCCCTCCCGGCAACATGCCATTCGAAAATTTAATAAATCCATCTCCTTTGTCAAGTTGTTTGATTAAAAAAAAAAATTCAAAAGGCCAGGGTCAAAGATAGAACTCTTCATCATGAGAGTGGTGCTTTTTCCAGAATTCCCTGGGAAGGATTTTTCAATCTGTTATGAATCCTCCCGTCTCCCTCTCAATGCTAAGAATATCAAGAGAGAATCTGTCAAGGTTCTTGTTGAAATCCAGACACCCATGTCGGCTGAACTTGGAAAATCAAGTCGTGTTTTCAACACACTGCAGGGTTCCAAAGCAGCGGGTAACAGAGACTTCCCGAGTGAAATATCAGAACACTGTTCTCCAAGGACCAGACACTTCAATCTCCTTGCTTTGGTAGACCAACAGGTGGCGGAGTGGGCATCCAATACAGGAGGGCTAAACAGATCATTGTAGAAAAAAACAATTCAATTACAAGACTTACAGAAGACTGATAAAGAAAAAAGTTAAACACTTTTCTGCTAAGTATCATATAGAGAAAAACCCTGGAATGTGTGTGTGTGTGTGTGTGTGTGTGTGTGTGTGTGTACTGGGGATTGAACTCAGGAGCACTTGACCACTAAGCCACAACTCTAGGCAGTTTTTTTTTTTTTTTGTATTTTATTTAGAGATAGGGTCTCAGTGAGTTGCTCAGCACCTCGCTTTTGCTGAGGCTGGCTTTGAACTCATAATCCTCCTGCCTCAGCCTCCTGAGCTGCTGAGATTACAGGCATGCACCAGTTGAAATTTTATTTGTAAGTGAAACACACTTTCTGTTTAGGATTTATATGGCAAGACACTGAGCATAGCTGGGGATAAGGAAGACAGGGGTTCTAAACACTGAACCAAAGCCTGTTGCTTGGTGTTTGGGACCTGGGAACTTCATTACAAACAAAGTCCACATTCCTCAGGCCTCATATCAGCATCACCAACAGTTAAGGTAAAGGAAAATGTGCCTTAAGAATAATGAAAATATCCTTGAAACTATGAGCTGACATGGAGTGCTAGCTGTTAGCAGACATTTGTGCAAAGTAAAAGAGTCATCTCACATAATTCTCAAATCAACTATAGGCCAGAAATTCCACTATTACCCTTGCATTTTAGATGGGGCATGTGAGGGTATGAGGGTTGAATAAGCTGTCCAACATCTCTGCCCCAGTAAACAGGTGTCAAGTCCCCACCCCTCCAAAACCATTCTTTATTAACAGGTAATATATACAGGCCAGTGATAATAGTCTAGGTCCACCGATGATCTTACTTGCTCCCGCCAAAAAATTATCTCCAATTTTTATGAATGGAGAAACCATAGCCTAGAAAGATCAAGCTCTTTAGTATTTACATCAGACCATAAGAAAGTGTAGAGGGGCTGGGGATGTGGCTCAAGTGGTAGCGCGCTTGCCTGGCATGCGCGGGGCGCTGGGTTCAATCCTCGGCACCACATAAAAAAATAAATATGTTGTGTCCACCAAAAAACACCTAAAAAATAAATGTTAAAAAAAAAATAAAGTGTAGAGGCAAGATTCAAACTCAGAGGGCTCCAGATGTCCTCTTAACATTCCTACTACAGTCCCATTTAAATGAGTAAGTCCTTCTGGGCTGTTCTGGTGTTAGTTAAATCTAGAGGTCAATTTCAACTCTGGATCTTTATTAGGTTTGAAACCTGAGCCCATTACTCAGCAACATCAAAGTCTGGATAGAATCACCTATTGGCACCTTTGAAAATAAGAAGATGCTGATAATTAATTACCCAAGTACTTGCAAAAACACTGTAGTATTTTCAATAAAACTATGTGTCTGTAGGCGGGGAACAAAAGAAACAAGTGAGTTAGTAACTGTTTTTGTTGTCTGAAGACAACCAGCCACAGAAAGAAACATACTCCCTAATTATCACACCACCTTTGAGAAGACTCATGCCACAAACACGGAGAGATTAAGATGAAAGGAAAAATTGATGGAAATGTTACCTTAATGAAAATTAACTAATATCATAGACTTTTGTATACTAACAGGTTCTGTCCAATTTAAGGGAATAAAATCCTTAAGAAACAATACCAACCCAATTATATGAAGACTGTTATGAGGGATTATGGTCAGTAATTGCAGTCAAAACACGCTGACTAGAATTGATGAGAAAAAAACGTGGCCTTCAAATGTGACTCTATAGTGTGGTTCTGCAATCCTTCAATCTTTTATTTAAGTATCACTAATATCACAGAGAAAAAAATTGTCCCTGACGACAGTTTTTTGACACCATGAATTGACAGTTTCATGGAGATCTCTCTCTATGTTTAAAACAGAGAAGAAAAAGGAAAGAAAAGAGAGGTAAATATCAGAAAGGAATAATTGTTTGAGACAATACAAGGAAGAAACATGTTTGGCAAGATGGATCTAAAAATAGGATTAATAGGGAAGATCTAAGTTTGTGACTAAGCAGGAGGCAGAATATACTTTTTTTTCCTTCCAGATCCTAGAATTGAACATTGAGAGGTGCAAGCATATGTCAATTCCTGTCCACCACATTGATGAACCTAGCTGGAATTTTTAGTTCAAGAGCTCTGGTCCCAAAAAAAATGCTTAGTGATTTCCAAAACAGTTGGATCCTGCTTTTTTTTTTTTTAAGTGCTCTAATTAGCAAATTAGAAGTCCTTTCCTTGCAGATAAAACTGCTAATGCAGACAAAGTCTCAATATAAAATAACCATTTTCAGAAGATACTGGACAGAGGAGGAAGCATGCTGTAATCAGTTTATATTCTCTTTGTAACCTTGGTGTTCAACTGCAGGACTACTTTTTAAGGGGAAATGGAGACCTTTCGAGCATTTCAATTAGGCGAGTTTGTTTTTATTTATTAGCATCAAATTTTTTTCAGTAACTCTTTCCAAAACACTCATCTCAGAAATCCAAGAGGAAAAAAAATATTTGGTAAAGAACAGACAATTCTTTGAGCAGGAACCTCTGAACCATGTTTACTGAGACAGGTCACATAAAGAATCATCACTTAATACTGTGCTTAGTATTAAACTTGGAATTTCTATAAGGATCCATACGGTATAGGTTGTTCCTCTCTCTGAGATCCAAAAGAGAAGCAAATTGCAGGACAGCAAGAGAAATCGATCAAACCACTCCACTGGCTCTTTGTTCCTGGCAGGCTAAAGTGCTTGTGAGACCTCTACTCAGCCCCAGTCTCAGGAGGAACATGCAGGCATGATTGGAGCAGGACCACTTCCAAACATGAAGACTTTCTCTCTCAGGCCCAGAGTAATGAAGGTATGAAGATCTACTTGATATTATTTCTGACATTACATTAGCTTCCAAATGTAGCAACAACAAATTTGAAAAGGCAACTGTGTTTTCTTCAGGCCACATTAGATATTTCCCTCAGTTTTCTCCATTACTTTGGTGGTCATTTATAAAAACATGGACTAATATATAGACTTCCCAACATAAAACACAGATACAGATGAGAAGATGATAGGAGTTAAAAGCATTCTTTCCTCTTCCTCTTGAGATGCGGAGTTTCTCAGTACAGTTTAAAATGCCACCCAGGTAGCCTACGCTGGTGAATTAAAATAACTTGAGTTGACATGATAAACACAAACAATCAGAAGATGGATCTCACATCATTCCAAAAAAAAAAAAAAAGCAGCACTTCACTACCTCGCTTAAGGATATTTACGACCAAAGTCAAATGAACAATTATCTTTGCTAAAA
This sequence comes from Urocitellus parryii, assembly GCF_045843805.1. Classification (NCBI taxonomy): domain Eukaryota; kingdom Metazoa; phylum Chordata; class Mammalia; order Rodentia; family Sciuridae; genus Urocitellus; species Urocitellus parryii. The sequence continues at coordinate 114,109,721 of NC_135537.1, read as the reverse complement.
GGGATGATAGGAATCTCTCTACCACTGAAGATCGTTCTGCCTAAAAATTCAACTCAGAATGATCTTCAGCTCATTTTGAAATGCATTAATCTCAAAACAACCTCATTGGTTTCATATTAATTTGCACTCCCACATAAATTAATCTGTCCCACCGGTGTGATTGAGAAGGCACACAGCCACGTACCACCCATCCAGGGCCACTTTCCAAGGTGAAAATCACGATCCCTGTGTTCCTACTCTCCTGTTACCCCTCAAGAGGCTCCCCAGGCTGTCCCTTGGCAGGTGCAAGATGCCAAATGTATTTGTGCTAATAGCCAGATGTGCACACCAGGGTCCACAAAACACACTCAAGATAGAGGGAGTGGAGGACCCTGAATCTGAAGTGTATTTCCAGGGATGGGGCGGGGGGGGGGAGGGAATTTTACCAAGGTTCATCTTGCCAAGCCCAGAGCCATCTCACTTCCTTGCTTTAGTCCCAATCATCCTCTACTATCCACCACACCCACTCCCTGCTTCCCTGAACGACATCTACCCTGTTTTCATCAATCTGAGACAGATAATTCACATAAGTTACATAATTCAACATGAGATTACTATTTGCCCAACTTTTTAATTATCTTACTAATTCAATAATATTCCCCATGAAAATAATCAATTCATTTGCAACATAATTATTTGTCACCACTCTTATTATATATTCATTAATCCAAGTATTCAAAGCATTTTTCAAGTTATTTATTTATTTATTTGGTGCCTGGGATTGAACACAGGAGTACTTAACTACAAAGCCACATCTCCAGTCTTTTTTTAAAAGTATTTTATTAGAGACAGGGTGTCACTGAGTTGCTAAGTGCCTCACTTAGTTGCTGAGGCTAGCGTGGGGTCCTCCTGCCTCAGCTTCCCAAGCCATTACACCCGGCAGGCCTCATATTTCTTGGGACCTGCATCCAGGATACATTAGACTATGAGTGAGGGATAAGGGTCTCTGGCTCATGAAGAACACTCCTGTGCACACAGCTCCTACCATTGCTGTGGTTTTCACTACCTCCCAGGAACCTTTCACTGACCCAGGTGGTTGGCCTGCATTGTTGATTTTATTCCTTACTCTGTCCTAAGTCAAATCTAGTATCACTTTCCCATTACACAAGTATGTAAACTCATGCACCAAGGCAATATAGCACATGTGGTGAGAATCCAAATCCTAGTGAATCTAAGACTCAAGGTTTTGCTCTTGATCTTAATCCTACATGACCTCATCTTTTCAGTAAAATATGCAGAGTGCAGACACCATCTCTCAAAGAACTTCAGGGTTTGAATGAAGGTGAAGCTTTCTTCCACCAGGTCCTTCCACCATGATGTTTCTAACTAGGAGCCAGCTGACCTTGGCCTAAATCCTCTGACACCATGAGTCAAAATAACAGTTTTCCCCTCTATGTTGTTATCAGGATTCTCCCCCCCGCCCCGCCCCTTTTGGTCACAGGAACAAAATGCTGACTAACACTAGTTAGTCATAATATGTATATAAGATTTTTTAACAAATTTCACACTTCCATACTATGAGTCCACATGCAGGAATATAAGAATCCAAGAAAATGCAATTAAGCAAAGGAGCAGTTATGCCCAGATAACCTTCCTACTCCTATTTTTAATGTGAAAAGGGGAATAATAGACTGCCTGTCCCAACAATGAGAGGGTATTCCTCGTGGGATAATACCAGCAGAGCTCTGAAATATAGAGGTGAAGGCCATTGAAGAAAATCAGAGCATGAAATTATATATCCACGATTGTAAAAATCACCACTCTACAAATGTTTGATAAAATATGTTTTATGCTTAAGGGTTCTGACCATTTTATGAGTCAAATGTAGTACTTGTTCAAGACCCAAAAGGCAGCAACCACTTAGCTTAAAGTCTGCACCAATTATTTCATGGAAGAAATAAACATGTTCTTGTGAATAGTTTTTCATTATTCTGACTCAACTTCCAACTGGGACTGCTTTATATATTTTACAATGAATATAACTTCCTCTTTTATCTCCCCATAGAAGTGCAAGAAATTTTTTTTTTAAATTATTCATATCATCATTATTAGGAAAATGCTTGTTTAGCATGCTCTTTAGAGAAAAATCTGAAATCAATTTCTATATACATATTACCAAAAACTCGCATAACATTTTGCTTAGACATACATCCATCAACCATGTTTAAAAACATCCATTCTCAGGCTGGGGTTGTGACTGTGGTAGAGCACTTGCCTAGCACATGTGAGGCACTGAGTTCGATTGTCAGCACCACATAAAAATAAAGGCCCATCAATGTGTTTTTAAAAAATTGGTTTTTTAAAAAATCCATTCTCCTTGTCCCAGGAATTCTATTTTAAAAAATGTTTTCCTACAACATTATAGCCACTATTTCTATAACCTGTCAAATAGGCATGGCCAATCTTAGCCCAGCAAGGGAAGCATCTGCTGAAATTAGCCAAATTTATAATCTGTGTTCAGTGGCAGCTCTGTGCACGGAATCTGGCAGAATGTCACCCATTTCTGATCTGAAGGCTATGATTATAAATTATTATGTCATCAGCCCATTTCTGCTTTTAAGTATATACCTTTCCTTCCCAAGAAAGGAATGAATGGAGACATCTGAAATGCAGCTAATGTAAGACTTAGGGTTTTGATGCATTACTAACATTTGAAATGAGGCTTGAGACCATTCTTAGGGTGGGTTAATATTTCTCACCACTTCTGACAAGGAGATTAGGGAACTGAAAAGGCTGAGATGAATTGAAGGTCTTGATGATAAAAATGAGTTAAGAACAGTTTTTTTTTTTTTCTAATGGAGGTCTTAACACGCCAGTCTCCCTAGTTTGTTAAAAAGCCTCTATGATCAATGCAAGATATCCAATCACAATCAGAGGCCCTCGTTAACAGGGCCCCCCCATCTCCCCACTAGGAATATGGAGACAAGCAGCCACATTCCTCCTTTGACCAGCCCTGTATGGGGTCTCCAGTGACAGTCCAGGTCAGGTATAGGATCCATGTCACATCTCAGCCCAAGTTTCACTTCTTCAAGAAACTTCCTTGAACCCTTATCCTAGATCAGTCTGCTCTGTCATAAGCTTCAGAAAACTATCACTTTCCTCTGAAACTGTTAATCCCCTTGATTCACTTGAAAGCCTTTGAGCCTTTGAGTTTGCCACAACTCCTACCTCCTACCGGCCTGACTGTAATTCTTACAGCTAGGAGAGAACTTTGGCTAACGGGCTACCCTTAAATGCCATTATAATAATCATGCAAGTAAGTAAAAGCAAATTGCTTGCTAGACCACTGCTGAATCAAGACACATTCTGTAACTTCCACACTGTAGTAGCTAAACCTTAAATAAAACCTCTAGAGCCACCTGTCCTTTTTGCTCCCACTTGTTCCCCTTATATCTGGATGGACTTCTAAATAGATAGCCAATAGATCTTTCTCAAATTCATAAAGTAAAAAAATAAAACAAACAAACAAAAACTAATAAATAAATGAAAACTAAGTGACTGTGCCTGATCCCTTTAACAGATGCTTTTCATATGGGATGAAAGAGGCATTATCAATACTGAATCCCTGTCCTATAATTTCTACTGGTGCCACCACATGACACCCTCACAGCAGCACACCAGAGCTTAAAACAATGATTTGGTTCAGAGCCCATCCACCTTCCATCAGAACCAACATTCCTTTAGATCAGAGCTGTACTTGGCCTTCTTCACATTCTCTATTTCCCACTGATCAAAATGACTCATTAACAACCCAATATCAGATGTCTCAAGTAATATCTCATCCCTAAATTGCTTGTGGCTGCCTGTTTCCAACACTACCTTGCTGTGCTCACCGGTAATTAACTTGCAATGTTCCACTGGCTCAGACATGTCCCAGGGCATCAAAGTATTCACCAGCAGGTAGCTACGCATGCAAGGTGCTGCCCAAGTTAAACTCCATAATCAAATATCACATGCTAAGTGCCAGTCAATATGGAAGACCTTCTTGACATGCAAGTCACAAGTCAGGTGGAGAGGCATGGTAACCGTGCTTAAATCACTTTCCTTCAAACTCTTTTAATTTGAATCCTGTGACAACACAGGCAGAACTAGAATAAAGACCTGTTTTTATGCTATAGAGGTCAGGTTTGCTTCGAGAATCCTAAAAATAAAACTGCACGGATCCAGTTCAACCAGATAAGTTCAATAAATAAAAGCATCATATAGCTATATGCTATATGACCATGAATACAGGCGTTAGAGCGTTATAAGTGGCCCTGAGAAAGTTACCTAAATACTCTGCACCTCGGTTTCTTGTCTGCAACATGGGGTTCATAACCGTACCTAACTCATAGCAAGGGATGAGATTAAGTGCTTTAAATGGTACCCTGCAAACAGCATGCTATATGGTTAAGTATTAGCTGTTATTAATTGGAGCATACAGTTAGGATTTTGAAGTGTCCCCCAAAAGCTCATATGTGAGACAATGCAGAACTGTTTATATAAATATTTTTATATTTTTGCCCTTGGCAAGCTGAGCGCATGCATGTGCTCTTATTCTCTCTCTCCCCCTTTCCTGCCTGTCATATCCCGAGCCACTTCCCTCCACCGCAGCCTTCCACACCATGAGGTTCTGCCTCACACTGGGCCCAGAGCTATGGAGTCAGCAGATCATGAACTGAGACCTCTGAAACCAAGAGCCAAAATAAACGGTTCCTCCTCTACATTGTTCTTGGCCAGTTATATTGGTCACAGGGACACAAAGTGGATGAAAACAGAGCTTTATTATTGCCCAAGGCTGAACACACAGTCGGACCATGATAAATACCCATGGAAGAATGACTGAGCACACCGAAAACTATCCTTGCAGGGACTTTAGAAAAACCCACTTCAATAACTCAAACATTCTTCATTCATTAATAATATCAGCCCACCCCAAAGGTTCTCAGTGAACATTGTCGTTGTGGATTCTTTCTTTACTAACTACACAATCATTACATTTTAGTTAATTTTTTCTAAAGAAAAGACTGCATAATTCAGGCACTGATCTCTACTGCATTCCTTCTGAAATTCTAGGTCACTGAGATGACACGTAATCAAATGACAATAGTGTGGGCTGGAGGATAGAGCACCTCATCAAAAAGGCTTTAAAAAGAGCAGAGGGAATAAAGTCAGAAGCTCAACCTGAGCCATGCATGGGAAGCCATGGACACAAAAAAACTGTAACCAAGAGCGGAAAAGAGGGGCCAAGGCAGTCAAGACAAGAGGAGATCCACATGAGTGCAGAATTATTGGCTTTAGAGGTTCCTGGAGAAAAGCGGAACAGGTCCTATTGCTTTTCCCTCCAGGGAAGGGCAGTGCAGCGATTTAGAATTCAACTCTTGTTTGACCGAGGGTTTTGATCTGGAATCAGGGTGCAGGGGGGTCATTAACTTGTAACCCACCATAAATAAATGTGGACCGTGACAACGCTGTCCAGGAGTGAGCCATCTGAGCAATACCCCCCTGGGCAAGAAAGGATGGCATTACCTACCTCGTTCCCCACATTAGTGAAGAGGGCTAATTTTATCCTAAGTCATGGTTGATATTATACAGCCTTTCTGCAGTATCTTTGGGAAAGTCTCCAAACTGCTTTACTGATGATAGAATAAAATGGTTCTCTCAGTCCCATCAATTTAGTTCCACATTCCTGGAAAAGATAACACACCATGTGCCCAAGGCCCCACCAACTTGTCCCACAGGACAGTGTGGGTTAGAAGCAATGAGCACATTTCACACCACTGCTTACAATTCCACTGATACTTTTCCAGGTGGCTGAACACTACCTGGAGGCATTAAATGAGTAACTGTTACTAAGGTACTACATAGAATACTATCTAAAAGAACATATGGACTACGCTGGTTTCTAAATTTAGTCCCGGCCGCTTCCCTGGGGTCGCCTGAGTACAGGGAATCGAGCCTGGGACCTCGTGCACGTTGGGTAGGTGCTCTATCACTGGAACTATACTCCCAGTCCAGCTGAGGAATTGAACCCAACTCTAGCCACAATTGAACCCAACTCTAGCCACAATCTTGGTGGATACTACAACTTAAAAAGAATATAAGGGCCAAAAGCTCCTGGCCAATGACCTGCCTTCAAGTGGAGGTCTGAAGTCCCCTTCCTGGATGGACATTTCCATAGTAACAGCAGAGAGGAATAGTACACCCAATGTGGACACCACACCTACAGACCTCTGTATCGGTCACACCCATATGTCAGATTGTGCATTCCTGGCAAGACTGAATGTGAGTGCCATGGAGGGGAAGCTGTGATCTTCGTCCCTGACTCTCCCCATGAAATGGAGGAACTTCAGGCCCTTCACCATAACTGGAGTAATCAACCTCAGAATTGCTTTTTTGTAATAGAGCCAATATCAACAGTGCCTATAGAAACTTCCACCACCTAGTAGGGGTTTCCAGAGGGTGTACCTCCATGTCTCCACTTACTCTGCTGCCTACACTATGAGAGGGTTCCCACTTTTGTGAGACTTGCCCAGATAGTAGCTACCTCAGACTTCAGTATGGCATGCACTGTGTCTAGACCCACTAATCATAGCCCAAGAAGTCACAGAGAGAATGCATTATTGAATTGGAGGTAAACTCAATATTATACAATAATTTGACACCACAGGGCATATCATCAATTGGAAGCCACTAAGAAGGACATCACATAAAAGTGGAAGAGAGTCCAATTCAATAGATTGGTAAATCTCAACCTAGAAACATGAAATATGATGAAATGTAATAGAACACCTCCAAAAGTTCATAACTCTTTAGTAACTGATTCCAAAGATATCAAAGTGGATGAAATGCCACACAAAGAATCTTTCAGGAGAACAATGTTAAAAGCAGTATGTGACATAAAAGGATAAACAGCTGGATGAATTAACAAAACAATTCAAGAAAGATCTGAAAAGTTCAATGTCAGAAAATTCAGTTGGAATTCTCACTATTAGAATGGACAAAATAGAAAAATAACATATAAAGATGAAACTTTTGAAATGTTAGTAGAGAAAGAAAATTGAGTAGGTATGACATTGCCATACAAGAGATTTAGGACAACATCACAAGACAAAATATCTGGCTCTTTGGCATACCTGAGGGAGAAGAGCTACAAGTTGGGGGCATAAAAAAACCAATTTAATGAGCCGGGCGCCTTGGCGCATGCCTGTAATCGCAGCAGCTGAGACAGGAGGATCATGAGTTCAAAGCCAACCTCAGCAAAAGCAAGGCGGTAAGCAACTCACTGAGACCCTATCCCTAAGTAAAATACAACATAGGGCTGGGGATGTGACTCAGTGGCTGAATGCCCCTGTTTAATGAAATTTATTTCCCAGATCTTGCAAAAGACATGGGCATCTATATACATGATGCATATAGAACCCCAAAGAGATGTTGTGAAAGGAACTTTCTCATGATACGTTGTAGTTAAATTGTCAAACATATTGCATCAAGAAAACAATATTAAATGTGGCAAGAGAGAAGTGTCAAGGTACATTTAAAGGCAGACGCATTAGACTAACTGAATATTTCTCAAAAGGAACTCTATTAAAGGACAGGAGGGTATGGATCCATGTATTTGAAGTCACGAAAGACAAAAAATGCCAGTCAAGAGTACAGTGTTCACCAAGGCTATCCTTTAGAATTGACAGAGAAGTAAAGACCTTCCAAGATAACCATGAAGAAAGGGAATTCTTGACTACTGGACCAAATTACAAAACATAATTAAGGTAAGCCCACAAAAAAAGGAAGAAAAAATTATAGGAACATGTAAAAGAATAAGTCTAACTAGAAGAGAATAGATATGCAAATGAGAAATAAGGAAGCATCAAACATCATTGTCATTAACCATTAAGTGTGTAAGATGAATGAGATGAAAGAATGAACAGAATATTCAAAACAACCAGAAGATAAACAAACACTATTATATAGAGATTCCAAAACAGTAATAATGGGTGACTTCAGTACCCTACTCTCATCAATGGATGGGTCATCCAGGAAAAAAAAAATCAAAGAAATATTAGTTAGATAATATTTCTGATCAAATGGACATTGTAGACATCTATAGAATATTCAACCCAAGAGCTGCAGGATACATAGTTATTTTCATCAATGTATGAGTCTTTCTCAAATAGACCATATATTAAGTCACAAAACTAGTCTTAACCAACTCAAAACAATTGAATTAATGATGTCTCTGAATACAAAAATCAACTTAGGAAAATCAGATTTTCTGAACATTAAGGAGTTCATTGAGAAATTAGGAAAATAATCTTACTACAGACAAAACAAACCTGGAAAGAAACTGAAGAAGCCATTACAATGTGGAAAGACAGACCCTCCTCCATGTTGTGTACTGGGAGAATTAGTTTTAAATGGCCACACTAGTCAACCTTTGGTGTGGCCCTTTTTTTTTTTTTTCTGGGGCAGGGGGGCCTGGGTATTGAACTTAGGGGCACTCAACCACTGAGCCACATCCACAGGGTCTCATAAATTACTTAGTGCTTCACTTTTGCTGAGGCTGGCATTAAACTCTCAATCCTACTGTTTTAGCCTCCCAAGCAACTGGTATTACAGGCATGAACTACTGTGCCTGGCTGCGTTATGGTTTTCTATGTGTAGAATCATCAACAAACAGGGATAATTTGACTTCCTTAATTTTTTAACAATTTTTTTCCTTTAGTTGTCAATAGACCTTCATTTATATGTGATGCTGAGAATTGAACCCAGTGCTTTACACATGCTTGTAAGCACTCTACCACAAAGCCACAATCCTAGCCCTTCCTTTACTATTTGTATTTTTTTAAGTATTTTTAGATAGACACAATATCTTTATTTTTTTTATGTGGTGCTGAGGATCAAACCCAGTGCTTCACATGTGCTAGGTAAGCACTCTACCACTGAGCTACAACCCCAGTCCTATTTGTATGTTTTTATTTCTTGCCTAATTGCTCTGGCTAAAATGTTAAGTACTGCTTTTATAAGAGTGCTGAGTAAGCAACTATGTCTCATTCTCGGATTTAGAGGGAATTATTTCAATATTTTCCAATTCAATGTTTTCATATATATTTGTTTTGTCATATATAGCCTTTGCCCTGTCTCAGGAAACTACTGAAGGTGAGTACTCATTCAAAATGAGAATAAGCCAAGATAACTTGTAACTTTGAAGATTGAAATGAAATGTAGTTTAAATGAAAGAAAAAGGCAAGAGAATGGAAACTATAAGTAAAGAGGAAAAGAAATTCATACTCTGAGTTTAGATAGGTTGGAGAATTGGATAATATCCTGTTTCTTAACATCGTCAGTAAAGGAATTAATAGATTTAGTTGTAAATTATATAGTATCAAAGCAATGGTTTCCTGAAAGACCTTTTGAAAATGTTATGAAAAGGATCCTTTGCAATAGATACATGTTTCAATTGAAGATTTCTTACAGTCTTCTTCTGTTGCTATAACAAAATGTCTGAGATAATAAACTTCTATTTTTGGCTTACAGTTGTAATGCTTCTGGTTGGTTTGCTCCACAAACACATCATGGTGGGGAACATATGACAGAGCAGAGATGGGCTATAGTCTCCAGCTGTGAGACCTAGACTAAGGGCTGGGCTCCCGTTTTGCTCATGTAAAACGAGGCTCCATGATAAAATTGAAGATTACTTCCAATTTGTAGTTCTATGCTTTTTAGTAGTGTTTAATAACAGTATTAAAATTGACAAAATTTAAGCCTTAAGCCTTGTTTTTTAATAAAAGGAAACAATTATGATAAAATGTTAAGTAACAAAAACAACACACATGTACACATTGTATTTAAAAGATGGTCTCTCAACTTTATTTTTTTAAAAAAGTGAAAATGAAAAGATACCCATAATGGGACTCTATGAGCTTATGGATAACTCCCCTGCCCTTCCAGTTTTCCTTAATTTATAATTTTGCCTTTCACCTATTTGGTTGTAGAAAAATTTAAAGAAAAAGAATCTCTATGATAATTCATAAACATGACCAAATTAAAGTTATGTTAATTGTATCTTATGTCACTGGCATCATGTGGTCACTGTATGAGGCAAATTTTTTGGTGAGGGAGGGGCGGTGCTGGAGATTGAACTTGGGCAGTCAATTCCTGAACCACATCCCAGCCCTATTTTGTATTTTATTTAGAGACAGGGTCTCATTGAGTTGCTTAGTGTCTGGTTGTTGCTGAGGCTGGCTTAGAACTCATGAGCCTCTTGACTCTGCTTCCTTAGCTACTAGGATTACAGGTGTGCCCTGCTGCATCCAGTTGAGGCAAATCTTTTTTAAAGTTTTCTGTATTACTATAAGCCATTGGCATTTTTTCCTTATGCATGACAATAGAATGTATTCTTTTGACATACGTTTATGGATGTTATGGTTTGGATGTGAGGTGTACCCCAAAAGCTCATGTGTGGACAATGCAAGAAGGTTCAGAGAAGAAATGATTGGATTATGAGAGCCTTGATCCAATCAGTGAATTAATCACCAATGGGGCACCCTTCATGCACTAGGAAGTTTATTCAGAAGTTTCAGGCTGCTGCAGCCAGGGTCCCTGGGGCCATGGCTACCACTCCAGATGGCAGCAGACCATGGTGTCAAACATGTGGTGCTAGTTCTGCAGGAAAGCTGGATGCTGGAGTTAGTGGGTTATGGAAGCTTCCACCAAGATTTCAAAGGATGGCCTGAAAAGCCAGGCAAAGTGCAGCAGGGTTGGAGTCTCTGTGGGCAGCCCCCAAGAGGGTTAGGCATAGTGATGTGTGGAGGAAGCCAAAGCTCTGATGGAGACCCCTGAAGATTAAGAAATGCCAGTAACGTGGAGTATCATCCTAGGAAAGCTGCAGGATCAAGAAGACAATCAGGCCATTTGGGCTGCAACCAACAAGGCCAGAGGGGTAATCTATACAAGTTCTTTGAAGAGGACATCATGCCATATGCTCCAGATGCCAGATAGAACTATAGAACTTGTTTGCCCAGCTGGATTTCAGCCTTGCTTTGGTCCCTTCCTTTCTCTCTATGCCTCTGTTTTTCTAAATGTTTCTAAGTGTTTATTTTGTACCTTTATATATTGGAAACTTCTAAATAGCTTGATTTTTGCAGGAATTCAGGATGCAAGTTTGCCTTGAGTCTCATGAAACTTTGGACTTGAACTCTGAGCAGTCTTGGAACTGCTGAGACTATGGGGACTCTTGGGGATGGACTAAATGTATTTTGCTTTGTCAGATGATTGTGAGCTTTTGGGGGCAGGGGTGGAATGTTACAGTTTGTATGTGAGGTGTACCCCAAAAGCTCATGCAAGACAATTCTAAAAGGTTTAGAGAGGAAATGATTAGGTTGTGAGAATCTTAACCCAATCAGTGAATTAATCACCTGATGGGATTGAGTGGTAACTGAAGGCAGGTGGGTGTGGCTAGATGAAGTAGTGGAGGTCTCTCTCTGCTTCCTCCTGATCATGTGAACTGCCTCCCTCCTCCACACTCTTCTTCCATGATGTTCAGCTTCACCTGGAGTCCTGAGGAATGGAGCTGTCTGCATATGGACTGAGAACTCAAACTGTGAGCCCTCAAATAAACCTTTCCTCCTCCACAATTATTCTGTTTGGGTCTTTTAGTCACAGCAGTAAAAAAAAAAAAAGCTGACTAAAAAAAAAAAAAAAGAAAAAAGAACATATGGAATTACATTTGATTTTGGGGGGCGTGGTGGGGGGTAAGGATGGGATACCAGGGATTGAATACAGGGGCGCTTAACCACTGATCCCCAGCCCTTTAAAAAAATATATTTAGAAACAGTGTCTTGCTGAGTAACTGAGGGCCTCACTAAGTTGCTGAGGCTGGCTATGAATTCATGAGCTTCCACGATTACAGGCATGCGCTACAATTTCTCATAGAATTTATTATCGTCTCTTCTCTTCATCTCCCAAGTGGGACAGGAGCACCAAAAAAGCATGGATCTTTCCTAAGTAGCCCTCTGTGATGTCCCCACCCTATCTAGAGCAGCACCTCATAAATATTAAGCATCAAAAACCATTTACCTACCCAATTCAGTAGTTTATATCTGTAATTCATGTGATTTGGGAGGCTATGGCAGGAGGATTGCAAGTTCAAGGCCAGCTTAAGTAATTTAGTGAGGTCCTAACCAATTTAGGGAAATTCTGCCTTAAAATTAAAAAATTAGGAAAATAAAAATAACTAAAGTGGTAAAAATAGCTCAGTACAGTGTCTCTGAGTTCAATCCTTATTATAAAAAACAGAACAAAACAAAAAAACCTAAAATGATTCATGACATATGTAGTATACACATGATTGATATAGGACAAACTATATGTTTTTTTAAAATAATCTACAAATAAGCTTCTCATTTTCGTCTATGATTCCTAAAATGTGCATTTATTCTTCAGAAAGTTTGATAAATTTGATTATAGATAGGAAAAGTGAACCTTCCAGCTAAGGAGGTGGTTTCTCTATTTACACCACTTAAATCTCCACGTTTCTCCTTGAGATGAGTTGTGTTATACCCCTTTTATAGATGAGGAAAGTTATACTCAGAGACGAAAACAATGCTCCTTGAACCAGGCAATTTCAGGAACAAAGACTTTGCAAACAGGTAACCTGATTCCACATCCTATAATTTGCTAGTATGTTTAGAAAAAAAGGTGATTACCTTTTATTTTAGGGAAAAAAATTAGGACCTTCTTTTGAGATAGTCCACCATCCAGGGTGTGTGCCGAGAGTCAGCATACCTGTCAACAATCTTCTGGGGTGTTAAGCACACTCCTGGAGACATGTCCTTTCCACCATGTATTTTGACTTGGGCAGAGAGGAACTTAAAGGAGTTAAGGAGCTTAAGGCATCAGACCTACTGAGGCAGAACTCAAAAGAACTAGAGTATATCACAACCCTAAAATCCTTAAGACCTCACACAAAAATGTCTCCAGGCACCAGGAAGGTAATTAATTCAATGATAGGAGCCTACTACTGCAAGGCAGCGGGGCAGAGTGGAGACTGTGGAAAACTTCAAAGCCCAAGTTCAGTCTGCAATAGCTTTTTAAATTCCAGCCATATGGGCATCACTAAAGGGCCTCCTCAGAGGTTGCTGCACCCATCGTAGAGTGTCTCAGTGTGCAAATATGCATTTTGTACACGTCCCTAGTTGATGTGATGCTGTTGGTCTAGGGATTGCACTTTGAGAACAACTGGTCTAAAGAAAGCCGCTTCTACTCAGTACTAGTTGATTGGTGAAACTGAGAAAAAAAAAATACCCAGAGAAGGTTTCTCAAGCAAGACTGAATTTTCCCAGTCTAAGTTTTTAAGATAGGGTATAATTCAGTTAGAACAAGACTTCCAGACAAGAAAAGAGTGTCCAAACCAAAGGAACAATGCCTAACCATTCTTATTTGGGGCATTAAAGGGTCACAATACAATTACCCCAAGAATACCGGAAAAAAAATGAGCACAACTAAAGTGCTAAACCACGGTATGGTTATTGGAGGAACTAATTTCTGCAAATTGTAAACAGCAAGATTCTGTTTTTCAAAAGTTTTTTCAACTTTTCCAATGAGCATGCACAGATTGCCCCATGGACCAGTAAGTCTGACCTAAAGTCACTGAAGAAGAGAAAGTTCCCTGTTTAAGGCCTCATACATATTATTTGCATCTCATGCCCCTGATTTAAAACCTGGAACAAGCATTTGGTGCATGTGTAACAAGCAGTATGGGCAAGGGTTACAGTCAGTCTTTCCCTGCTGTGACTAGAAGATCTGACCAGAACAATTTTAAAGGAGGAAAAGTTTATTTTAGAGTTCACAGTTTCAGAGATCTTAGTCCACAGAAGTCCAGCTCCATTCCTCAAGGGCTCAAGGTGAGACAGAACATCATGGCAGGAGAGTGTGGCAGAGGGAAGTAGCTCACATGGTGATCAGGAAGCAGAGAGAGACTCCGCTCTCCAGAGACAAATATAGACCCCAAAGCCATACCCCCAATGCCACCTCCTACAGCCACACCCCTCCTACCTCCAGTTCTCCAGTTACCACTCGGTTAATCCCTATCAGAGGATTAATTTACTGATTGGCTTAAGGCTCTCACAACCCAATCATTTCTCCTCTGAACCTTCTTGCATTGTCTCACCCATGAGCTTCTGGAGGACAACTCACATCCAAATCAAGGCACAGGAATCTGTCAATCACTCTTCATCTAGCTGAAAGCACTCCTAACAAGAACACCATCAAAGGTAAACAAAGAAGTCAGAAGCCCACAAAAACCCAGATCATTGCGGAGCCCACAGATGTGTTTACCTTGCAGCTTCTCATCCTCCAATAAACAAACTCACTTAACTGCTTCTCTTTGTGTTGGTGGATTCTCACTTCCTGTGCACTGGCCATCACCAGGCTCCATGAGGAGTCCCACTCTAAAAGTTTGATTCTTCCACTACCCAAAGTGCCAAGCTTAAAACCATCTTGTCCTCTGATCCCAAAACAAGGAGGCCAAAACTGTCTCTCTCACTCCTCAAAAAGTAAAAATAAAAACCCCATCCCTTGTCATATATGGACCATTAGTCCTGCATTTAGGAGGCAAAATACAATGACTCTAGTCAGCTGTCAGGCAGAGTATATTAAATTTCTTTTTCCCGAGACAGATCGCATTGATCTGTTTTACTTAGGCTCAGTCTCCAGAGTAGACTTCATAACTTAGGTTTATGACTTGATCCAATGATGCAGAAAAACAACCCCAAAAGCTCAATGATTGTGTTAGGCTCATAATGGAGTGCCACATTCATGGCAGGGCAGCAGACTGAGAATTAATCGCCCTCATGTAGATGGCCTAACAGAGGATTCAGTGTCAGTTGTTCAAAAGGATGAGCCCCCGGGAGATGAATGACAACCACACAGATGCACGTGAAAGAAACATATATGGAGCTCCCACTGTATACCAAACAATGAGCGCCAAGGGAAACAAGGCAGAAGAGACTTCAGGGTCTTGTAGTCTAGAGAAAGAGAAAGGCATTAATGGATTAAACGAGCACCCATTTGTACAACTCCAACTTGTGAAAAAGAAAATGAGATAACAGAATGGGAGGTGCAACTATCTGGGAGAATCCACAACAGCAGAGGGGATCTGGAGAGGTGACATTGCAGCCCAGCTCTGATGGCTATATGAAGGCCACATGGAAAACAGGAACAAGGGGCAACATGGCCCAGGGTTGGAAACTCAGGGGGATGCACTTGCCGAGCATGTGTGACTCTCACAAATAGGAATAGATCATTCTCTAAAAGCATAAAGAAAAAACTAGACCACTCTGGGCTCCAGTGTTCCAGAAGGGTTTCTTATATAGGATGGCATATGGATCAAATATTGCAGGTGGTACATTTGAGAGAAGTAAACACGACTTTGGCAAGGATACAAAAATTTGAGGGAAAAAAACCAAACATGGGCATTATTTTCTCCCTTCGAATATGTTCACTGCCCAAGGTCTTTGGTGAACTGTACTGTAGATACCGAGCACATGATTTCACCAATGACTTCTGTCCATCTATAGTCACCCCTTAGAGAACCCATCTATCTGAGGGCAAGGTAGCTCTCCAAATCAGATGACACCCTTTTTTTTTTTTTTTTGGTATTGGGGGTTGAATCGAGGCAGACTTAACCACTGAGCCCTATCCCCAGCCCTTTGTACATTTTTATTTAGAGACAGGGTCTCAATCAGTTGCTTCGGGCCTCACTAAGTTGCTGATGCTGGCTTTGAACTCACAATCCTCCTGTCTCAGCCTCCCAAGACATTGCGATGACAGGCATGAGCCACTGCGCAGAGCTAGAATGACCCTCTGTTAGATGTCTTTCTTTCCCCAAGGCTTTGGATTAATCCACCACCCTGCCCTCCAAAAACCAAAACAAAACAAAAAACTCTGGATTCACAGAAAACCCATAGTATTGTCTCTACAGGGAATCTGAAGTTAGGCTTATAGAAACTGAAGGAAACACAGCCATCTGGATAGATCCTTACTTAATGGGACAGAGCTCTATGGACAGGGAAAGATGCTGTCTCCATAGACTGACAGATGCTGAGACAACAGATCATGAATCACATGACAGTCCATGAGCGATAGTGCAGGGATCTCAGGACTCTAGCATAAACTGTCTCTTTCCCTGAGTCCTGGCTGGATGTGCTGCCCAGCTGAATCCAACAGACCCACTCCTGTATTCTCCAAGTAAACTCCTGCCTTTGCTTTAAAGAAACTTTCTACTGATTTCTATTCTCAACACCAAATGGTCCTTGACTGATACAATGAGGGTCCAGAGGGTATTTAGACTTGAAGAACTTGACTGTCTCCAACTTAACAAGTAATTATCAACTGTATATTCTATGCTCTGCAGCAGGAAACAGAGATGAGAGGGACTCCATTCCTGTGTCTGTAGATTCTGCCTTCCAGCAGCTAAGCAGATCATAACAGCAATGTAAAACAGCATATAAAAGGGGAGGAAAAATACTCTAACAATGGATGCATACCAAAGATAGCAATTAATTTAAAGAACAAAATCAAGAGTGGCCTCATTAAGACCTTTGACCCTCATCAGTCCTGAGAGATACCATCAACACCACTCCCTTGCTATCATCTTACCAGTTTCAAAAAAAGTTCTTGACTATTAGTAACCCTCCTAGGACAGGCAGATTTTTTTTTTTAATTTTCTTAGCTGTAGATGGACACAATATCTAAATTTTATTTATTTTATGTGGTGCTGGAGATCGAACCCAGGGCCTGCTAGGCAAGCGCTCTACCATTGAGCCAAAACCTCAGCCTGAACAGAGTGAAATTCAAAACAATAATAAAGTCCATAATAGTTTGCTTGGGGGGATGGACAGGATGTTCAACAAAACAAGGAAACATATAACACCTCATTAAGGCAAGTCCTCCAAGCCAGGCAACAGAAACAAAGAGTCACAGATTATTAACCAGCTATACACACTGCTTTCAGATGAGGCAAGGGGTGGCCAAACCACTTAAGTGCCATTGTCTCAGTCCAAAGACCCTAACTGAGGCTTCCAGGTGGGAGGGGGCGGATTCCAGGGTATAAGGCTGGCAGCTGAGAATCAATTAAAATGGAATTGAAGCCAGATGCGGAGGTGCACACCTGTAATCCCAGCAGGTCAGAAGGCAGAGGCAGGAGGATCCCAGGTTCAAAATCAGCATTAGCAAGTTAGCAATGCCCTCAGCAAATTAGCAAGACTATCTCAAAATAAAAATAAAAAGGGCTGGGGATGTGGTTCAGTGGTAAAGCACCCAGAATTCAATCCCTGGTGTCAAAACCAATCAATCAATAAAATTTTAAAAAGGAATTGATATGACAAGGAGTTCTTTACATCTTCTATTTTAGATGAAACAGATATAACAGAAAAGTACAAAAATTGCCTGCAGGACACAAGATGATATTCTGAGTAGTGTTTCCAGATGAAGTGGAATAAATTCCTCCCATCAGATAGATATTACTGAAATACACCAGAACTAAGAGAAGAGAGAGCATCACCTAATTGTCCACTGGATGAGAAAGAATTGGCAATCACCAACACCAGAAGACCTCTTCTCAGTGATTACATGTTTGCACGCTCTCCCTACCAATGCTGCATCCAAGTCAATAAATTTGTGGAGTGAATTATACAGCACAGTACATCATTCACCTAGAACTGCACACCCAAAGAAGCAGAGCAGATGGCAAGTGCGAAAGAAATATTGATCACCATGAATAATTTTTTACTAAAAAGCATATAAAAACTGGATTTTAAAATATTTCAAAATAATTTATTCACTGTGGTCTCACTGTTTTACATTTCTGTTTATAAATATTTACAATGCACTACCTTCGTAAAATAATTATTATTCAGTGTTCACAGTAAAGAGAAAGGCATCAGAGTGTGACTGTGTGTGTGTCTGCTTCTACTAATCTGTGTGACAATATTTTAATTTAGCATTAATTCTCAACTGTTCCCAGTTAAACATACACGGTTTTATTTGTTCTCTTTTTTTAGGTGGTATTTATAGACAAGCAACATGCATCACAGTACCAGTTTTTATTTGTAGTGATTCAGTGATACGAGGGGGAGATTTCGAGTTAATACTAATGTGGAATCCTAACAAGTCTTCAACTCAACTTTCTGTATATGCTCAACAAGGCAACAGAATAAAAGAGAAAAATCAGAAAAATGGAACGTTCCAATGCAATTTCATTAATGAGTGTTTTAAGGAGGTTAAGAGTCACACTGTGGTACTATTCCAGGATGAAAAAAAGATAGCTATGACATGAATAACCAAGACTCCTTCCGATGTCACACTGTCAATGAGAAAGGACACTATATTCAAAAATGGTTTTGAAAAGAAGTATGAAAGTGTCTTCTTCAACTATTGACAAGTGAAAAATCCCAACACATGGATATAAGAAGGCAGTGTAGTTTTTCATTTCATTATAGCAATACTAAGTCTTTTTTAAATTTTTTTCTTTTGGTGTGAGGAAGGTGTTGGGGATGGAAACCAAGGCTATTGAGCTCCACCCTCAGCCCTGTAATTCTTTTCTTGTGAAACAGAGGCAAAGTCTCACTATATTGCACAGGGCTGGCTCCAAACTCTTGAGCTCAAGAGATCCTCCCCCATCAGCCTCTCCAGAAGCTAGAACCACATGCACAGGTCACTCCGCCTTGTAAGATCCTTTCTGTCCTGCTTCATCTTCTTTATTGTCTTTCAATTTCCTTACATTACCCTCTAGATTGACTGTCTGGTAGAGCTACTGAGTTAAATGTTGACCTGGCTTTGAGATAGGAATTAGTAAATAAATAGATGGTCTTTCTTGGACTCCTTAACTAGGCAGGGACGTACTCCATCCTTCTGAAACATTTTTCCAAGGGCAGTAGTGCTACCTCTAACCCACAGATGTGATAAGAAGGTTCTGACATGGTTCTGCACATAGCTGGAATAGAACTTTCTAGAAGTGTTCCTTCTGTGATCTCTTCTTGGCAGAATAAACAGGTGAGGATGTAATGGGGTGGTGGAGGGGGTGTGCCAGGGGGTGTTCAAGAGCTGGGTATTACACTGATATACAGTATATAAATAATTAATGAAAAGAAAATTAAAAGTAATTCCTCGTGGCCCATTTCAAGGAGGGGAATCCAACATCTGCTGTGGGGAGAAGAAAAAGCAAGAAAATAACTACAACGAAACTCAAAGACAGAACATTCCATTTTTTAATAGATATATTTCATTTGTTCACATGCTCTTTCATTGCGGGAGTGGGTTGGTGTATTTGTTCCTTTCCCAGAAATAATGAACTTGGCAATTCCATCCCTGAAATTGAAACTCTGTTTTTTAATGAGCATAACATATTATGTTGTCTTACCTATTTCAGGAGTGCAGAAAAAAATAAGAATGGTATGACACTACACAATGATAGGAAACAAAGCTTTTTTAAAAAGTTTTATTTCAGACAATATTAGAACCATCTTTTGTTAAAGGGGAACTGTCTCAAATACATTTATGTATACATGTAGATACGTGTGTGGCGGTGAATGTCATTATTTTAGTGAAACTGGTATAATATAAAATTTTTTAACTCCCTAGAGTAACACAAAATGATAATCACCAAGCACATTCCCCTGACAAAGTAAATTTAAGACACAGATATTTTTAATAATGGGAAACTGTAGGTGAATCTGACATTTTGTATAATTGGTGCAGGCGGGTTTTTAGCCAGACACTGACATTGCTTGGGATGCAAACACACATAGGAAGAGATTTAAGCCATTTTTATGCCTGGTGCCTAACTTACATACATTTATGTAAATGTTCATAAATTCTTCCTAAGTCTGAAAAGCAACAGAATAGCATTGCAGGTTATAAAAATTATTTTACAATTAAAAACAATTTGAATATCACCATCATTAGCTAGTGGTTTTTTATCATCCTCTGGGACCATAAAAGCATTAAAGTTCAATTTATATAACATTTACTTCTCCTAAGTGTTGGGGGAGGTGGCTGTTAACATTTTCCAGTTAAAAACATTTAACATCCTATTGAGCCACAAATAACAGACTCAGTTTCAGGCATGAAGGTCTGAAAACACTGAAGCTGAAAAAATAAATAAATGAAGTCCAAGGATATGACACATTATATATAGGTCCAGAGTACCAGAGCAGCCAATGACTCTTATCCATCATGTTTTCAGCCTAAACCATACTTTATGTCCAGGAACTAAGGTGGGGTTTAATGTTAGATTAATTGTGGGGAGATGCTATTATGTAAGGTCATTAAATTAAAATAATACTATGATTATAACTATTAATCATGAGTTAATTCATCAGATCAGTATTAGACAAGGCTGTTCCTTCCCCAGGATAAGTTGGTGCTGTTCAATCAAACTCAGATGCACACCATTCCTTTCACCTCCACTGATTTCTCCTCAAGCTTCTCCTTGCCCCTGGCTATAGTTTGCTGACCCCTGTATTAGAAGAAATCCTATAACATAGAGACCAATGACTACCAACCTATCCCATAATAAGCTTTTCCATCATGTGGAGAGCCATCACTGATGGTGCCTGCAGAAGCCTCCAGCACCAGGCTACTTAAAGAAATAAAGAGACTATTTGAATACTCAGACTTACAGGTAGTTTCATAGGTTCTTGTATAGATACATATGAACACATTACATAAATATTAATTTATCCCTCTTTGGAGGAATGTTCTATGATGTATGATATCAGTATAGTGGTACAGGTATAATTTATAAAATTAAGGATTTTAGGAGTCTACTTTCAAAACTTTTTTCTCCCCCCCCAAAAGAGAATCAGATCCAAAAGTATAAGGTGAGGGGACTGGGGATCTAGCTCAGTTGGTAGGGTGCTTGCCTCAAGTGCACAAGGCCCTGGGTTCAATCCCTAGTGCCACCAAAAAAAAAAAAAAAAAAAAAAAAAAAAAAAAAAAAGTTAAGGTGAGGTCTAGGTGTCTCTTTTCAAACAGGACACCTGACTGCAGTACAGAGCAAACCACAACCTGAATCAAATCATGAAGACGTGTCCCACAAACCCAGTAAAGGGAGAGAGTCTGAAATGTAAGAGGCTGGTCCTTGTCATGGGGCAAGTTCCAGATGGAAGGAGACCAAAGAGGTAAAATACAGCAATGGAACATGTGATCATGGCTGTGACCCCGGGACCAGATTCTGGGGAGGGAACTCAGGGCCTCATGCATGCTAGGAACACACTCTACCATGGAACTACAGCATCAGCCCCAGGGAAAGAAAGTTAAAAAATAAAAAATAAATTTAAAAAAAACTTTAAAAATCTCTTGGTTTTATACAAAGAGCATTAGTGGAATGACTGAGCAAATATAAATAAAAACTATCAATTAGATTACAGAACTGTATCCTTATTATACTTATGTAAGAGAATTGTTTTGAGGAAATACACCTTGGTATTTAAGGGTACAGGAGTGTGGTATCTGTGACTTACTTTCAAACTGTCCAGAAACAAACTGAGAGAGAGAGAGAGAGAGAGAGAGAGAGAGAGAGAGAGAGAGAGAGAGAGAGAGAAAGAGAGAGAGAGAGAGAGAGAGAGAGGAGAGAGAGAGAGAGAGAGAGAGAGAGAGAGAGAGAGAGAGAGAGAGAGAGAGAGAGAGAGAGAGGAGAATGCATAAAGAAAAGACAGAGGGAGAGGGAATAAGAGAGAGACTGGGTATGTGTATATAAGGAGAAAAAATATGAGAAACTTAATATTGGGAGAATCCTTTGGAGACTTCTCTGGAAAGCTGAAATTATTTCAAAATTTAAAGACAAAGAACAAATGATATTAAAGCCCTTGGTAGAGAGAGCACACCTATTTGCTTTCTAGGCTTTTACCTTATAAAACCAGGTAATGTGATATCTGCCATTCGCACTGCAAATAAGCTAACACCAAGATTGTGCCTGATGTCACCATAGGCCTTAATTTCTGCCCTGAGCAAAATAAAAGGAATCAAAGTGCTTCTCCCAGCCCCTTTTATATTTTATTTTGAGACAGGGTCTCGCTAAGCTCCTGAGGCCAGCCTCAAACTTTCCATCCTCTTGCCACAGCCTCCAGAATCACTGGAATTACAGGTGTGCACCATCACACCCATCTTCTCCCATCCTTTTAACAGTGGCCTCATCACAAATCTCTCTCTGCCCTTGGAAGCCCCCAAGTGAGTAACATCCCACTCTGCACCCATGAGAAGGAACAGTGGAGCTTTAGTCTCCTGTCAGCGAAGGATGGCAATCCAAGGCAAGGAGATCTAACAGCATCCCCAGCTCCCCTGCCCGGAGAAGGCAATCACCAGTTGCAGTATCATCCTCATACACCAGGGCCCAATCCCAAAGCCCTTACATGAACATTACCTGCTAATTGGGTCCCCAGTGCCTCCATCATAAATAGATACTACAACAGGCAGTGTAATTAGCAAGCAGCCGTTACCAAGACAACCACCTTTTTTTTTTTTTAACTATATTCTTCTTCTTCTTCTTCTTCTTCTTCTTCTTCTTTTTTTTTTTTTTTTCAATTTCCCTGCTGAAGAACTTGTCCTTGGTGACCTTAAGTTTCAACTCCAGGATATAGTGGGATGGAAAATGTCTACTCAATCAGAGGAATCTATCGCCTAATGAAAGCAATTAAAGATGCAATTAATTCAAAATCCATTCAGGAAAAACAAGGCAATAAATAGATTTTAAAAGGAGGAAAATTAAACAAAAAGCAAACTATGTGAATAATTTCCTATGCCTCAACTGTCCAGAGGCTTCATAAAAAAAAATGCATGCTAGGGGGCTGGGGTTGTGCCTCAGTGGGAGGGAGAGTACTTGGCTGGCAAGTATGAGGCACTGGGTTCAAGTCTTAGCACCACATATAAAAAAATAAGTAAGTAAATAAATAGGTAGATAGATAGATAGATGAGCAAATAAATAAATAAGTAAAGGTCTATCTACAACTAAAATTATAGAGAATTTTAAGAAAAAAAATGAAATCCCAATCCATGCCTTAATTTCCATTAAAGGAATCAAGTTGAGATTATCCACTTGATTGACATGGTGGTTCCATCAGGCAGGGGGAAGCATCTGGCACATAGTAGGTCCCCCATAAATACTACAAGATATGAAAAGAGAGAAGAACTCTGGAGGTGATCACATTCCACTGACCTCCCATCTAAGCAGTAGTTAAAACATGGGGTGTGACACTCGGATTTACATTCACTCATCCCCCAGAGCTCCTTACCATTGTGGACTCTTTTTTATTATGTTTCAAATTCTGGCTCTAAACATCTGGATACATCTGGATACAAGTCAGCTTTCTCCAAAAAAATCTTCTGCCAATGATCAAAGGAGAACTTGAACTTTCTGAGAATTCCCGAAAATTCTCACCTTCACCTTCCTGAGAATTAAGCTTTATGCGGAAGATAGCTTCATATTCACAGTATGAATCTATAGCTTTTTTATTTTTTTAACGTGCCCATGACCCACCAACAGGCCACAGACCCAGTGGTGAGCCATGAGTTATCCCTGTGTGTTGACATGACAGATGATTTCTATTTTTTCCCATGTATCTTTAAGAAGTCTTTTGTTTTCTATAATGAACATTTGTTACACTTCAATAATCAGTGAAGAAATGATGAAAAAAAACAAGAAGATTAAAATAACATTCCCATTCAGAGAGCAAGCCTTCAGACTCTGCAGTATACCAAATTGCCTGGGGAGCCAGTAGCAATGCAAATTCTAGTTCTGCTGGCCAGGACAGGGCTGGGCTCCTGCATTTCCAACAAGATGTTTTGCAAGGGCCCCCACAACCCTCATGGTGCTTTGATTGCTAAGGAACTATAAAACACAAAAACAATTCAGATGCCAACAATCCCAGTTTTTAACAAAATCAAAGCAGGGTTTACACTGAAAATATATGCTTTTTTTTTTCTTTTGGTACCAGAAATTTAACTTCAGGGGCACTTAACCATTAAGCCACTCCCCATCCCTTTTTATTTTTTATCTTGAGACTGGGTCTCACTAACTTGCTTAGGGCCTTGTTAAGTTGCTGAGGCTGGCCTCGAACATCTGATCCTCCTGTCTCAGCCTCCTGAGTCACTGGGATTACAGGTGTGCGCTATTGTGCCTGGATGAAAATCAATGTATTTTGAACACCAGCTAGAAGGAGTAAAAATAAAAACGAACCCCCCCCCCCAAACTGAACTTTACTTGGAAGTACAGCGCTCAGCTGAAAACGCTCATCTTCGTAGTTAAACACAAATGAAATTGCTTCTTATTGATTTTAATTTAGGTTAGAACACTTGCTGTCCAATAATGCCGGAAGAGGAAACAGCTCATGAGGACCCGAAATGATAAGGGAGGACTCTGGGGGCAATCAGACACTCCGCTGACCTCCAGTCTAAGCAGTAGTTAAAACGCGATGAGAAGAATTAGGTGTGACACATGGCTTTGTGTCCCTCTCATCCCCCGAGGGCCTCTTAACCATTACAGACTCTTTTTATTATTATTTTTTTTTAATTCTGGCTGCAAAAATGTTGTTCAATTAAGTTTTACTCATTTCCTTCCAGATCCTTAGGATTCTAATTTTCAAATAAAATCAACAGAAGCAGTTAAGGCTAAGTGTTAGCAGCGTGTCTCCTCAAGAGAGGCTGTCCCCTAACAGCAAAAGAAAAGTCCTTGGATTCTTACAAAAAACGTCTAAATGAATGAACTCGAATCACCCAGCCGACAGGAACAAAACTACTATGAAAAGGCTATTTGGGTCAGGCAGGATGAAGGTTCCTTTTCCTTCTCAACATCCAGGCATTCATCTTTTTGTTCCTTCCAGTTGAGATTGGGGACCTTTGATTGAAAATGACCAGAATCAACCAGAGATAATACAGGCAGAGAAAGAATATACTGAAAGGAACCTGGACATCTCAAAGAATCCAATCAACTGCCCAACAAGCCTCCTTCAGAAAGGGCAGGGATCAGAGCGGTTGTGAGGATTCAGGGAGTTGGAACTGAGAGAGAGATAATGGCATCCTTGTGTCACCTGGCTGGAACAATCAAATCCGGGGAGAAAAAGTGTGACCAGTCTAGCCTGGGCTTTGTACCACCCTCAATCAGGAATGACACAGCCCCTTGATCTGCAGACGGTCCCTCAGTCAAGGGCCATAAAAAGCATCCAACCCTGGTTCCCATGTCTCTCAAATCTCAGGGAAGAGCAGCGGTGCACACCTGTAATTCTAGGGACTTGAGAGGCTGAGGCAGGAGGATTACAAGTTTGAGGCCACCCTCAGCAATTTAGTGAGGCCATAAGCAATTTAGCAAGACCTTGTCTCAAAAATAAAAAACAAAAAGGGCTGGGTATATGGGTCAGTGGTAAAGTGGGTTCAACTTCCAGTACCAAAAAAAAAAAAAAAAAAAATCTCTGCAAGCACCCATCTGTAAATCTAGTTGTGTAAGGACTCATTCCATGAAGAAGAAGCAGAGACACAATGTAGACAGGGGTTCAAGTCCCAGAGGCATCTGACTTTGCCCTAGGAGGAAGCACATTCACACACTGGTCAACTCTGTGAGCCGAGCCACTGTTCCCTTTACTGGTTGCCCTACTTCATGCACACATCTGAAAGTTCCTTCAAAAGTTCACAAAACCTCCTCCTCTCAGGGAGGTATGGGAGCTCAATTCTCTGTGGCTCCTGAACACTTTCTGATCTGAATCAGTATCTCAGAACTTTATGATCTTCAGCTACACAATTGGTTTTAGGGACCTTTATCTTAGTTCTCAATTTGCACACATTCTCAATTTGCACACACCCATCACCCCAAGCAAAGTGCTAACTCATGAAGTTTCCACTAAGACTTGACTTGGACTGATTCCTTCCTTGGAATCATGTGCAAGAGAAGAGTCACCTCAGTCAAAAACACAGCCTGTCCGACCAGACTGCTCAGCCCTTCATTTCTGTCAGTACAGACCAGAAAGAGAAGTGTCCCAAAGTCACCTGCTTCAACCAAGAGTGGGTCTGGTCATCCTCTGCCCCACTTCCCAGCATCCCAACAGAAAAGCCTATGGCAGCCAGGAGAATCACAATTCGAGACCAGCCTCAATAACTTAGCAAAGCCCTAGCCTCAAAATTATTAAAAAAAAAAAAAAAAGGAGGCTGGGGATGTGGTTCAGTGGTTAAGTGCCCCGGTACCTGCTCCCCCCCACCCCGAAAAAAATCATCCACAGCAAAATTCAACACTAACCCCACTCTTGTCAAAATAGACAAGGTGTCCTCAGTTCAAATTATGCTACTTCTTAGCCCCTAGACTCTCCCCATTACTCACAGAGAAGCAGCTTCTGAGAAACAATGTATTAAAAACTCTTCAAGGGCTGGGGCTGGGGCTCAGTGGTAGAGAGCTTGCCTGGCACGTGTGAGGCACTGGATTGGATCCTCAGCACCAGGTAAAAATTAATAAATAAAATAAAGGTATTGTGTCCATATACACTAATATATAAGTATGTGTTTAAAAAAAAAAAAACTCTATAAAGATTTTGGTCTCACTTAGTTACTACCCTTATAATTTTCATCTCTTATATACAGGTTGAAAAAATCCCAAATTCAAAATGCTTCAAAATGTGAAACTTGCCTGTCAATGTGGCCCGTGGGCAGTGCACACCTGAGTGCATGCCAGGGGCCACAGTCAAAATGCAGGTGCACTGAAAATAGCATATAAAAATTACCTCCAGGCTCTGTGTGTACAGTGCAAGAGACATCTGTGAATTTCATGCTGGGACTTGGATCCCATCCCCAAGCTACCTCATCATGAATATGCAAATATTCTAAAATGGGGGGGGTGATCTGACATCTGATCGGATGCCAGTGGTGTGCATTTCAGATCATGGATCCTCAAACTGCACTCAAACACATGTAAATATGCATTATGTATTCCACACTCCCAGCCAAAATAAAAATAAAGGTGTGGCAGCTGCCAAGGTAAAGAAACAACCCGGCTTTTCACATCTCTTTCTTGCCCTCCTTGGCCTCTGGATACCCCAGCTGACGTTCTTTTTTATTTTCTTTTTTTCAGTTGAAGATTGACACAACACCTTTATTTTATTTACTTATTTTTATTTGGTGTTCAGGATCAAATCCAGAGCCTCAAACGTGCTAGGGGAGTACTGTATCATTGAGCCACCACCCCTGCCCCCCCCCATCCCGCTGTCACATTCTTAAATCAGTATGCACAAACCCAACATCACAGGACACAAATGCCACACAGCCAGTATGATGCACTCAGACATGAATCACACACAGCATTAGGGAACTCAGGGGGAGAGGGGAGCCCCCACCAAACCTTTCTATTAAAACAAGGGCTTCCACTGTGTGTGCAGAAAGACAACCCATCTGACCTTCCCAGTTACCCCTGGGCTTTCACACTTGCAGTCCAGATTAACTAGAGTCTGCAACTAATTAACAGGTGTGGCGAGAAAGAAAGAAACAAACCAACCTTGGCAACTTGGAATTGATGTGTGGGTTTGCAATACAGAGCTCCTGCAGGCTAGAAGGAACTGCTGGCATCTCCAGGTGGGATTCATTATTCAAACAGTGTCCACCTATTCAGCCTTCAGAAGTATCCACTGCCAGCAGAAGTTCAAAATTCATTACTAGCTACAAGGTTGCCTCCTTGGTTATAGATACACGGTATCATCAGCAAAAGCCCCTGATTGGAGCAAGCCCCAGAAACAGAAAAGTCAGAGGGCCAAGAACATGTGTTTGCCGTGTTCCCTGACTCAGATGGCATTGAAGGAAACACAAATATTTCTCTCCATCAAAAGACATGACTTCTTTATATCTACTTGGAAGCCTCCGGAAACCAGTCCAAAACACACAATACCTTTTACTAACATGCCCTCTGCAGACAAAGGGTGTCATTATATCTGCTACCCAAGGCAAAGCGTTAAGAGCTGTGGAAGGGTTTCTGCAGCCAGAAGAAAATAATGAGATTTAAGTCCTTTTACCTAATTCTTGAACACAGGAATCAAACACACTTACCTGGGCTGGGGGCAGGGGGGTGGGGTGGCACATGCCTGTAATCCCAGTGACTTGGGAAGCTGAAGCAGGAGGATCACAAGTTCAAAGTCAGCCTCAGTCATTTAGCAAGGTCCTAAGCAACTTAGCCAGAACTTAAGCAACTTAGTGAAACCTTATTTCAAAATGAAAAATAGAAAAAGCAGGGGATGTGGCTCAGTGGTTAATCACCCCTGGGTTCAATCACTGGTACAAGAAAACAAAGGAACCAAAAACCCAGTAAGATTTATTTTTTTCCCTTAACTCTTATTAACATATATGTCATTTACTAAATTTCAAATGCATCCGAGCATTTCATCACCCCTAAAGCATATTCAATGACGTGACCCTACCCTATGGATCCCTATGGTGGCCAAGTGCCACCGAATTAAAATATCTGTCCAAGTTAGCCTTCTGTCCTTTCCTCTTTTCAGAACTCAGCCCCCAGCAAAGTACTCAGAGCTTAAAACAGTAAGTGCAATTCACAAAGGACGTGTAGACCGTTATCTATGTACGAATAGAAGCACCATGGTGTCTGAAAGATGGCAAGCTAGTAAGCCAGCACTTTTAGTTAAGAAACTTCCGTAAATGCAAGGATGAACAGATAATGTGTATGTATCCTGACTTGAAAGGAGGCCATTCTATTTTACTGGTTCAGGCTCACAGTAGGTGCTCAATACATGGTGGTTTCCCTTAGCTGCATTATGACAACACTGTGCAAGGAGTAGCAGCAGAATTTCAAGACTTCTTCCCTGACCCTACAAGCTGGATGGAAGGGAGATGGCTCAGGGCTTACAGTGGAAAATACGACAGTGAAGGGACAGGGAAGAAAGCAGCTGTCACTGGGGAAGATACAGGCCAACACAGCTCTCTCCACAAAGGGTTTTGCCACCTACCCAACAGGGGAACCAGTCTCCTTTAAGAGTCACTCTGAAGTCTGGCTGAGCTGCAGAGTGTGAGGAGGTCCTCAGAGAACTCCTTCTCTTCCCCCCTCCCACGTGGGCAGCACAGCTACTAGGAGAGCCCTCTCCTGGGTTTCCAAGGCAGCCTCCTCCCACACCCCTGGCCACCCTCACTGGAAGACTTGGGCATCCTTGTTTATTCCTTGTAAGAGAACTTCCAAGTGAAACCCAGATTCTTATCACCTGCACCAAACAAAGGAGAAGGTATCCACTGGGCCAAGCTCCCTGCAAAGGAAGTATTCCCAGTGGGAACCTGGAACACAATTAAAGAGGGATGGCCTTTTTCCCAGCTGTCCCTTGGCTTCCCTCCCCAGCACAGGCCACCCTGGACCACATTCTTGGCACAATAACACAACAGGATCCAATGCTACAGAGCTTCTGGGCAAATCTAACAGAGCTTTCTATCAGTTCTTTTGGCCTTCTATGTCCATGGGTTCCTTACTTACCAGTGCCTTACCCATGGGTTTTGCAACTAAGAATCAAAAATATTAGGGATCCGAGGGCCTAAACATGGATGCCTGAGGCACTTCCGGACCCGGGGGCTTAAACATGGACGTGCACCTGAGGAACTTCTGGATGCTGCAGCCTAAACATGGACACCTGAGGTACTTCTGGATCGGAGGGCCCAAAGACGGACATGCATCTGAGGAACTTCCGGATCTGGGGGCCTAAAAATGGCCATGCACCTGAGAAACTTCTGGATCCCGGGGGCCTAAACATGGACGTGCGCCTAAAGAACTTCCGGATGCTGCAGCCTAAACATGGAAGACTGAGGAACTTGCGGATCCAAGGGCCCAAAGATGGACGTGCACCTGAGGAACTTCCGGATCCGGGGGCCTATACATGGATGC
Source organism: Urocitellus parryii (assembly GCF_045843805.1). Classification (NCBI taxonomy): domain Eukaryota; kingdom Metazoa; phylum Chordata; class Mammalia; order Rodentia; family Sciuridae; genus Urocitellus; species Urocitellus parryii. The sequence continues at coordinate 114,079,807 of NC_135537.1, read as the reverse complement.
CTGAGGCATTCCAAATCCTCGGGCCTAAACATGGATGCCTGAGGCACTTCTGGATCCTAGAGCCTAACCATGGATGCCTGAGGAACTTCTGGACCCTGGTGCTTAAACATGGAAGTGCACCCAACAAACTTCTGGATCCTGGGGCTTAAACATGGGCATGTGCATGAGGAACTTCTGGGTCCTAGAGCCTAAACATGGATGCTGGAGAACTTCCGGACCCAGGGGCTTAAACATGGACATGAGCCTGAGGAACTTCTGGATGCTGCGGCCTAAATATGGAAGCCTGAGGCACTTCCGGATCCGAGAAACTTTCGGATCTGGGGACCTAAAAATGGACATGCACCTGAGGAACTTCCGGATCTGGGGGCCTAAATATGGATGTGTGTCTCAGGAACTTCCGGATCCGAGGGGCCTAAACATGGACGCCTGAGACACTCCGGATCCTAGAGCCTAAACATGGATGCTGAGGAACTTCCGGACCTGGGGGCTTAAACATAGATATGCACCTGAGGAACCTCTGGATCTGTGGGCCTAAATATGGACACCTGTGGAACTTCTGGATCCTAGAGCCTAAACATGGATGTGTACCTGAGGCACTTCTGGATGCTACAGCCTAAACATGGATGTGCTCCCGAGGAACTTCGGGATCCAGGTGCCTAAAAATGGACGTGAACCTTTGAAACTTCTGGATCCAAATCCGGGGGCCTAAACATGGATGTCTGAGGAACTTCCGGATCGGGGGGCCTAAATATGGACGCTTGAGGTACTTCTGGATCAGAGGGCCTAAACATGGACGTGTTCCTGGAACTTCTGGGTCCTTGTGCCTATAAAGGACTCTCAGAAGGAATGTGGCCCAGGAAGGGGAGCTGAGCTGTTACACCCTGAACTTGAATGTGACAGTGGTGGCCTCACTTCCCAGGCTTCCCCTGGGTGTCACTTCCTCCCCTTCCAGGCGGTGCCAGGGAGGAAGTGAGACCAAGTGCAGGGGCCAGGCCCTGAGGAAGAACACCGACTTTCTTCTCGCTTAGCCAGGTGCCCAGCCTGGCTGGGGATGTCCTGTCTTATGGCACTAGCTGCCTCCTGCATCCCTGTCCCAGGACCTCAGGGACCACAGGTGGGGAGCCGTTGACATGATTCTCCCCTGGCCGTTGACCCTCAGCCCGGGGTCTGCCCAGGGAGAGCTCTGTCTCCAGAGGGTCATAGGGCCCCTGTGACCTGCTGCCCCTTACCCACTGTCATCCTGGGCAAGCAAAGGTCAGGACACCAGAAGCTACTGAGAGTGACATCTCCTGGATGGGTGGCTGGGGACCTTGCCTCTATCCCCAGGTCTCAGACACCGGATGATCCCTTCCAGAGACAGAAAATAACCCCACACTGCCCAAGACTTATTCTTAAGCTTTGGATTCTGAAAATTTCCTGCTGCCACCTTCTTTGTGAAGCCAGTTTTTCAACAGAGACAATATTGGGGGGGGGGGAAACAACATGGAGTCAATCAAACCAAGCTGACACATCTGGTCCTCCAAGAGAAATCTGGATTGGAGGGAGAACAGCCATTCTCAACCGGTGAAATAGTGAAGTTCCCTTGTCCTTATTTAGTGTAAGCAAAATAAATAATCTGATGTTAACTCATCAAATTTTTTTGATGCGTGCTTGGCTCATAGGAAAACTGATTCTGTTTTATGGAATGAAGTGTTACCTGATTTTAAAATTAAAAATGAAGCCAATTAGGATTGTTAAATTACACTGTCATAATTCTGTTGAGAATTTTGATAATTTGAGAATTTTTGATAGCAGAAATAAATAAACCTTTTTTTAAAAAAAGAATACAAGTAACAATAAATGATAATGAGGATGTGGAGGAAAAGATACACTCACAGATTGCTGGTGGGACTGCAAAATAGTGCAACCACTTTGGAAAGCAATATGGAGATTCCTCAGAAATTTTGGAATGGAACCACATTTGACCCAGTTATCCCACTCCTCAGCATATACCCAAGACTTAAAATAAGCATACTATAGTGATTCGGCCACATCAAAGTTTATAGCAGCTCAATTCACAATAGCTAAACTATGGGACCAACCTAAGTGCTCTTAACAGATAAATGGGTAAAGAAATGTGGTCCATATACACAATGGATATAACTCAGTCATTAAAAAGAATGAAATTATGGCATTTGCTGGTAAGTGGATGGAACTGGAGAATATCATGTTAAGTGAAATAAATCCATCTGAAAAAAATATAAATAAATTTTCAACTCTTTTAACATGCACCAACTTTTTCTCTTATCACATTCCCTAAAAAATAAAGTATAACAATTATACAGTATAACAATTATTTACATAGTATTTACATTTTATTGAACATCAGAAGTAATCTAGAGAGGATTTAAAGCATACGGGAGATGCACAGAGGTTATATGCAAATATTATACCATTTTGTTTAAGGGACTTGAGCATTTGTGGATTTGGATGTCCTTGGGCAGTCCTGGAACCAGATCCCCACAGATACCAAGGGATGCCTGTAGCAAAGTGGAAAGTACAGAATATTTACTGCACTTGAAAGAGCCACTCATTTATGTTGGAGAAAGGAAACAAACATCCTTAAAGGGAGTTTGGGATGCAGAGACCACCACCCATTCCTACTGACCAAATAAACCCAAAGCTGTATTGAATAAAGCCTGGACCCCTGGAAATAACGTGGGGTCCAGAGCTCAGATCCTTCTGGACTTTAAGACACTAAACATGGGAACCTGGGCTTGGATAAAATAAAATAACCAGGAAAGTAAAAGCCAGGGTCTGGGATGGGATATGAGAAAAGATTACAAAGTATCCTCCATCAGGCAGGAGGGACCAGGGCTGCTACCCAGGGGCACTTTTGTCAAGGATCTTGTGTGGGCCACGTGCAATGTCTGAAGAGCTCAAGGTCCCTTCTGCATTTCACACTGAGGAACAGGCGCTCCATTAGAATGCTCAAGGTGTCCTGCTGCCTCTGGATTTCTTGGGCAGCAGAGGCCAGAGTGCTTTGCAATCCCCCACAAGACCCATGACACATCATCAACAGGAACCAGAGGGAGATATCAATGCCAGGAATTCTGCTCAATGCTCAGTCAAAAGCAGGTAAAATGACAATAAAGGCTATTATTTCCAAGTGCTTTCTCTGTGCCCAGCAGTGCCCCTGTGCCTGTTACAGCACCTTCTATGGCCTTGGTTTTAGTCAGCTTTTCACTGCCAGGACCAAAAGACCTGCCAAGAATAATCTTAGAGGAGAAGTTTATTTGGGGGCTCAGGCTCAGAGGTCTTGGTCCATAGACTCCATTGCTCTGGGCCCAAGATGAGGCAGAACATCATGGCAGAAGAGTGTGGCAGAGGGAAGCAGCTTAGGACATGGCCATCAGGAAGCAAAGGGAGAGAACTCTGCTCAACAAGGACAAAATATAAGCCCCAAAGGGACCCTTCCCAAAGACCCACCTCCTCCAGCCACACCCTACTTGCCTAGACTTACCACCCAGTTAATCCACTCAAGTGGATTAATGCACTGATTAGGTTAAGGCTCTCCAATCATTTCTCCTCTAAATTTCCCTGCACTGTCTCCCACATGCACTTTTGGGGGACATCTCATATCTAAATCCTAAGAGCCTTACTTAATGCATTACTCAAACAGCCTCAAGAAAAAGGGGCCATCACCCCACTTCACAAACAAGGACACAAAGCTAAATAACCCAGCACCCTGTCCTGATACCCAGACTCCCATGGTTGCTAGCCACAGTGTCTTCCAGGAGGCCAAGAGTTTCTCTTGGCTCTAAGTTTTGAGGGGGTAAGGATGGCAGAAGAGGTCATCTGGGTTACACAGGACTGTAGTTCTAACCTGCTCATCCACAAGGTAAGATAAGGTAAGGCGGAAGGGAGCACTCCAGAGGATTACGCAGATGAAAACACACGGTGTGTACCCGGATTACACGTGCTGTGCATAGGAGCCCCATTTTAAGCTTCTTTTAATTTAAAACTTTAAGCCTTATTGTAGTCCCACGAAACAGTACAAAGAAACAGATGATATTAATTTTAATGGTATTTTTCTACCTGTTATATCTAAAATACAATCATTTCAATAGGCAATCAATATAAAACTTTAATAGATGTTTTACATACCTTTTTTTCCTGTGTCTTTGAAATCTGATGGGTATTTATACATAAAGCACAAAGAAAATAAGACAATTCACATTGCAAACTTGTAATAGACACATGAAGGCTAGCGGCTACCAAAGTAGACACAGCAGTTCCACAGACATTTCCTGGTAAATGGTCAAGATGTTACCATCAGAGGAAAATTTTGGAGGAAAAACTGCACATCCAGGAACCAAACCAAACCTGGTGCCATCTGAGTATTTGGTAGGTCCCATTCATTAATAATGGGTCTCATGTCAGTTTCACAAAAAAATACCTTTTGTCTTTCATCCCAACTCTCAAATTCCCTTACAAAAATAACACTCATCAGAGGACTACTCAAATTTTGAGAAACAAGCTACCCTAAAGGTAACAATGAACTTATTCAGAGTAAACACAAGATACTTACCCAGGTATAAACAACAAGAGGAAAGAGACCCATTAAGTCAGTCACAGTTTTAAAAACTGCTGTCACCAACCCCATACTTAACACTTACTTAACTAGCTAAGAATTCAGAACGGTGTCACATTGGAATACAAACAGTCCTGGAGTGCCATAATCTGATACAAAACCGTAGGGCTTTAAAGAAAAAAAAAAAAAAAAAACCAAGTAATTTTAGATCCCCTAAAACTCCATGAGTAGATCTCACCAATTACAATATGATGTAACCACCATCAAGAGATAGATTGAATTTGTTTTTTAACCCTGAATAAATATGAGTGAGTCAAACACAAAACCAACTTCATAGATCAGAGAACTTTAAAAATTGCCCATTTAGCAGCACAACTAATTCCAAGGATGTTAAAGACTTTGGTTGTGGTTCCCCTTGTTAACAGCATTTTCAAAGGTAGGCTAATATGCCTTTAGTAGAGCATAGAAAACTCTGTGATCGATTAGCAATGTCTGCCATGGCTAAGGGACTGGGAATCCTGGGCTCAAATGCCAACTTCTAACCCTGTGTAGAAAACTTGCAAAATAATGCAAGAATAAGAAGAAGACATGCGCTGCTCACTTGCACTGTTCCTATGCACCCAGAGGATATGGTGGGCCCCATTTTTATCACAGAGCTATGTAACAAGGCATATGCATCCAGATAATTTCAGTAATGAAAATACCAACAGTATTAGGAAGAAAAACCTATACCTATAAACCCATTTCTTCAAACTATGGGGCATACAGAGTAGATTAAACTTCAACAGCTGTTACAGTTTGGATTTAAAGTGTCTTCCAAAGGCCCCTGGGTTAAAGGTTTGATCACCATCCTGCAGTAGGACCTTGAGGAGGTAGCTGAATCTTTGGACCTTGAGGAGGTGGTTCAACCTTTAGGAAGTGACTTCTCAAACACTCAAAGGTGAACACACTTCCTGCACTCTCTGCTCCCACCATTATGGAATGCCTTGCCACAGATCCAAACCAGTATGGACTGAGCCAAAATAAACATTTCTTCTTTTAAGTTGATTATCTCAGGTATTTTGTTACAGCAAGGGAAATGAGCCCCACAAGAGTCATCTCTGCTAAATTGCAGTCAATAAAAAATTCCTGAGTAGCCATGGGGGCCTTAAATTCATCTTCCATCAGCTCTCTTAACAAAGAAGAAGCATGACAGCATCCAGCGAGCCAGTTCCAACCTGGTTCTGCCACTTCAATATCTGTGGGCTGCCCACTCTCGCTGAGCTTCAGCCTCCTCGACTCTTCGTGGCATTGCATAGCATTCATTAAGAGTGTGTTTATGCAAATATTTGTTGCCTATATCTTGAAAACAGCTATTAAAAACAGGTACAATTTATAAGGTTCTGTATCCCCAATGCTTTTCTGGTGATTTGCCCACAAATCTCATTTCATCTTCACAAAGAGCCTAAGAGTTTGAAACTCACATTATGAGTTTACAGATGAAGAAACCAAATAGGCTAAGTAACTAGACAAAAGTTAATAAAGTACAGCCAGGCACGGTGGCACACACCTGTAATCCCAGTGATTCAGGAGGCTGATGCAGGAGGATCACAAGTTAGAGGCCAGTCTCAACAACTGAGACCCTGTCTCAAAATAAAATTAAAAAAAAAAAAAAAGACTGGAGATGTGGCTCAATGGTAAAATACCCCTGGGTTCAATCTCCAATACCAAAGAAACTGAAAAATTAAAAAATTAAAAGGAATAGCAGCTAAAAAGTTACTCTTCTAGAAAGCATTAAAAATGTTTAAGAGTTGCAGTTGTAGCTTAGTGTTGGAGCGCTTGCCTAGAAAATGTGAGGCACTGGGTTCCATCCTCAGCACCATAGAATAAATAAATAAATAAATAAATAAATAAAGGTAGTGTGTCCGTCTATAATTAAAAAAAAAAAAAATTAAAGTTCAAAAAGAATTCTAATGCCAGACTGACCCAACTCCTATCACACGAAATAATTTTAGCAGTTTCTTCTAAAATTGACCAATTGAAAAATGATGGACTGATGCCTAAAACTGTCAAGGGATAGTCCATACCCTCCACTCACATCTTTACACTCATGCAAGAAAAAGGAAAAAAAAAAAATCTAGCTGGATCAAGAATAAAATAGGCCAGGCACGGACTAGCCAATTTCCTAGAAATGTGTTTCTGCCCAAACACATTTGGAATCAGCCTGACGCACAGGCCAAAGTGTATCTAACTGAGGGCACAAGCCAAGGTGGGTAGGCCAGTCAGTACTTGTCACCCAAGCAAAAATGGTCACTTGTAGTGTCCTTCTCCTAGACTGACCTGCTCAGAGCTATCTCTAAGCAACCGATGAACATGCATCTTCCCGCCATCCGGTCAGCTGCAGGAGGCTCTGCTGCCCTCTACATACCTCACCGTCCTGTTTCTAGAACAACCAAAGCAGAAATGAGAGTGCTGCTTCTAGGTAACACTAAAGCCAAGGCCGTTTGTGACACAATGACCACCAGAAGAAGAGAATGTAGCCAAAGTTATTCCAGAAGGGAGGGTGAGGTTTGCTACCACAGCAACCATCCAGCCCCACAACCCTGACCTTGAACTAGAATATAGCCTGTCATCAACAATAGACAACCTTGCTGGCCGGCCACAGAGGTACAAATTGAGCTTTTCCGTTTTGAAAGACAACATCTACCCTCCAAATTCTCTTAGGAAGACGTCCACCTCTGACATCATCATCTCTCTAAAAGGACAGGATACACAAATGTGAGATGTCTGGGAACAATATGCAATGATATCAGTGTCTTGTAAAATGTCCTGTGGTCCTTTTGGAGAGCATGATGCTACTCGTCCCATCAGTCCTCAAATGTGATTACTGCCACCTGGACACTGAGGATACAACAGATGGGAGAAGGGACATGGGCCTGTCCTCACCAACCATCTAATCATAGATGGGGAATCCATTCCCTCAAGTCTTCTGTCCGTCCAAGTCAAAAGCAGGCAACTCTACTCAATACAAACCACAGGCTTTCATAGGTTGTGTTGGAAAATTTAAAGTATGTGACACATCTATCACTTCTCAGAAATCCGTCTACAAAAATTAGGGGTGCAAAAATTTAAGTGGCAAGGGACCCACTAATACAGCATCTCCAATACTGATCTATTCCAATTAGACCATACTGATCACTGGCCTCCTTTATTGGCCCATGTCATGGTTTAGAAATATAGTGTCCCCCAAAAACTCATGCAAGAATTTTCAGAATTGAAATGATTAGGCTCTGAGTCTTAACCGGTGGATTAATCCACTGGCATGGATTAACTGGGCAGAAACTGTAGGCAGGTAAGGTGTGGCTGGAGGAGGTAGGCCACTGGGGGCGTGCCTTTGAGGTTTACATCTGGTCCCTGGTGAGCACAGTGCTCTTCTGCTTCCTGTTGTCACATCCTGAGCTGATTTTCACCTTTGGCCCAGAGTTAAAGAGTCAACCAACCATGAACCGAACCTCTGAAACCATGAACCAAAGTAAACTTTTCCTCCTATACATTGTTCTCATCAGATCATTGGGTCACAGCAACAAAAACCTGACTAAAACACCCCACATCATCCCCATCTTGCATACTTTGATAACAAGAAAGTCCCAAGAGAGCCAATTCTTCCATCAAAGGAGAGAGTATTTGAATCACTTCTTTTCATTGATCAAGCTAACAGTTATTTAGATCATCAACAGATGTCAACATGTGACTGTGAAACATGCAAGCAGCAGGCCATTTGCAGAGCCAAAAAAAAAGGGACCCAACTAGCCCAGCGGAGTTTCAGCTTCATAGGCTAGATGACAGCAAAAAAAATCCCATTGATTGACAGTCAACAATCCATGTGTGCTTACACTAGTGCCTGTGCACATACATGCAACCAATCCAGGCAGTATAAACCCTGAACAAGCATTTTTAAAAAATAAATAAATAAATAAACCTATCTCTCAGGTAGTAATCACCTATCCAAGGGCAGCCAACACCTCCAGGGATCAGCTACTGTTGTAAATAACCGCTGCGGGCCAGGTGCGCACCCCATCCCAAGGGGCAGCGGCTATTTAATTCTGGCTTAGCAACGTTGCCAACCAACCAGGAGGCTGCCTAACTCCTGGTTTTTCCAAAGTAACCTAGCCTTTTATGGGACTCTCCCACGAGGGCAGGAGGTTCCATCTGTTTTGGTCACCATTGTCTTACCAGTGCACAGAACAGCACCTAGCACATGGGAGATTCTTGGAAGACACTCTAAGGCATGAATGTGAAAGGCTCCATTTTTTTTTTCTCTTTTATTTAAACCCAGTCTGGCCAAACAGAGCATCTGTTGGCTAAATGCCCTCTACCGAAATCCAGATCATCGAAATAACTGTCCTCTCTCCACTTCTCTTTTCTACATTGAAACCAAAAAAATCCAGAACTAGCCTTGATTTCTCAATTTAGAGATTCCTTCCTCACCACCCCAACCATTAGATTTTGTTGTTGTTGTTGTTTTATTTTAGTATTGGGATGGAACCAGGAATGCTCAAATGTTCAACCCCTGAGCTATATCCCCAGCCCCCCCCTTTTTTTTTTTGAGCCAGGCTCTTGCTACAGGCTGTCCTTGAACTTGTGATCCTCCTGCCTCAGCCTCCGGAGTTGCTGGGATTGATGCAAATGCCACCACACCCAGCAACAGGTATTTTTAAAGTCAGTTTTAAAAGTCATCCCGTAACTTCATTGGCATGCACAAACCTCTGGTTTTATTAATCTGGAGTTTTGAAGAAATAAGGTTGAATGTTCATTTAAAAAACACACAAAAAAAAGCAATCCTGGAACAGTGTTACTGAGGGGTATTATACATGTAGTCATGTTTCCTGAATCAGGTATTATTATCTTGTTTTAATGTAAAGAAACTCAGTCTAACTCCTGCTGGACTTCTGTAGCAGCGCTGTTATCTTTGGGGTGTGCAGCTGGGATCCAGGTCCTTGGTGCCCTGAACAAAGAATGGAGCAAGACACACAGAAATAATAGCAAAGTACAGATCAGTTGAAGGCAAAGGTAGAAATAGCACTCCAAAAGGTATAGCAGAGTGGGACAAGCAAGGGAGAGGCTCAAGGCCCCATGTCTGCAAATTGGTACTTCATATGCTGAGCTGTGAGGCGTTCTCTTCCCTGTAGAGACCTGATAGAAGACCTTATTCCGTTTGCTCCCATTGATTACCTTATGACACCTGACCGAGATGAGTCTCCAATTTTCCCCCATTGGTTACTTTAGAACACCTAATTAGAATACTGTCCACTTGCCAGGCTCAATGGTGCACCTGTAATCCCAGCAGCTCGGGGAGGCCGAGGCAAAAGGATCGAGAGTTCAAAGCCAGCCTCAGAAAGTTAACGAGGCCCTAAGCAACTCTGTCTCTAAATAAAATATTTAAAAAGGGCTGGGTATGTGGCTCGGTGTATAAACACCTCTGGGTTCAATCCCTGGCACCAAAAAATAAAACAAAATACTGTCCACTTTACCCTCATTAGTCTTTTTAGAATACCAACCCTGTGGCAGGAGTTATCATGGGAAGTTATCCTGGGCGATAAGTCCTCAGTGGCAGGAGTGGTCACACTAATGGGACTTGATGCCTCATCTCCAGGTCTTGACAGCAGCATTTTTCTTGTATCCTTCCTTGGCAAACTTGGAGTCCCTGAACTCCTACAAACAGCATCAGTTTGTAAACCTGATCTCTGACTGATGTCACTGCCTTTGATCTGCACTTCTGCTGACATTTAGGGCACACTGTCACCTACTCCTTTCATTTTATGTATGTATGTACATATGTATGTATTTTTCAGTAACAAGGATTGAACCCAAGGGTATTTTACCTCTGAGCCACAACCCCAGCCCTTTTTTATGTTTTATTTAGAGACAGAGTCTCAGTGACTTTCTTAGTGCCTGACTTTTGCTGAGGCTGGGTTTGAACTCCTGCTTATTTATAGCCTCAAAGACCAAGAACTCTGATCCTCAATCAGGGTCAGGTCCCTGGATTACAAGCTCTTACTATTATACCCTGGAATGGCTTTGCTATTCACTACTGTAATTAAATGCTACGAAAGCAGATACGGAAAGTAGACGCTGTTTATTATTATTATTTTTTGTGGGACCGGGAATTGAACCCAGGGTCTTGTGCACGCTAGGCAAGCACTCTAAAAACTAAGCTAGATCCCCAGCCCTACAAAAGCAGATATGAAATTCTTCTTGTTTACCACTCTATCACTACTCCTGGCCCATAGGTGCTCAATAAATAGCTGCTGAATAAATGAGTTTCTGGGGGTAGGGAAACTTACAGCATTCCATTAACCAGAATCTGCCCACCATCTTGTTACTACTCCCTGGAGATATTTTGTTTTTCCCCTTTTTAAAAAAAAATTTTTGTATCACGCATTGAACCCAGGGGTGCTTAACCACTGAGCCACATTCCCAGCCCACTTTTTTAGTTTTCATTTTAAGACAGGGTCTTGCTAAGTTGCTCAGGGGCTCCTTAAATTGCTGAGGCTGACCTTGAACTTGAGATCCTCAGGGCTCCTGAGCTGCAGGGATTACCAGAGTGCAACACCTGCTCAGCTCAATGGTACCCTCTTGAAACTGTACAACCTATGGACAAAAGTGGAGGCAATATTCTCTTCCCTTTGGGATTTATAAAACACCTGGCTTTCCTGGAGGTAGCAAGGTTAGCAAGATAATTGAAGGGATCTTAGCTCTGTAGGAAGCAAACTCACAGGAAAAAGGAACAGGAAGTGTACCTCACAAATCACAATAAGCACCAGGCACCTGACTTGCACATTGCAAAAGGGCCACAACCCTGCCAAACTACTGAGCGTAGGTTCCATATTCTCTAAAATTCCAAAAGAATTTTAGAAGCTATTTAGTTAAGGGTGAAGAAAACATCCCCAAAGTAATCAAAACCCTTCACATGCTCCCACAGCTGCCTAGCCAGCCACTTTGACAAAACTCCAGAGGAAAAAATCCAAAATCCAAACCATCTCTTGCCAAGTTCATGTCCAGCTCCCTCAGACCTATGCCTGAAGTCACACATGATTCAGAGCCTGTAGCCCGCACTCAGATGATATACGGGATAATAAAAATACCACATTATAGGCAATGCCCCCAAACAGTAGTTCTCAAACGACAAATCAAATCGATTTCGATTACTCTTAAGAGGAGTCAAAAAAAAAAAAAAACAACCTCACCACCAACAAATTCACTCTATCTACAGTTATTATCTGCTTATTCAGAAGCTGAAGTAATTTGCTAAAAGGTCGTCCCTTTATATGTAACCAAATAAAATCCTATGCTAATTGCATTACTTCCTTATTTAATTGTAGCAAATACAGGAAGACACCTTTATTCTACCCAGCATTTAGGGGACTGACTTACATAGGAAAAATAATATAGGAGAAGGCATAAAGCTGGGTCTTTTAATTGTCTCTCCCGTGCAACTAGGAAAAACTGCAAACTGCCTTCAAACAGCAACTGCTCTGAAAGCCAAAATAATCCTGAGAGATGATTAGAGAAACCTACTATAGCCACCCCCACTCACTGCCCAGGTGACCTCAGATGAGTGAAAACTTCCCCCTGCTCAAGTTTGCTCATTCCAAAGTGGCAATAGGCATGGTTTCAATTTCCAAGGAGAATTAAAGGCATATAAAAAACCCAGGCACAGGGTCTAGATTGTGTATATGCTCAGTGAGTATGGGCTATCACAACCACTGCACCCATTTTAGAGATGAAAAGCTGAGGTGTGTTTGTCCAAGGCAACCTCTACAATGGACCTAGAACTCCAGCCTCAGGGTGTGAGGACTTGGTATGGTTTCTAAATAAAAGGTATATATACCTGGAATTCCCAGACCCTCAGCACCACCCAATCCCACTTCCAAGAGATGTTGGGTCACTTGCCGAAGGCAGTATTGCCACCCAGTGCCAGCACTAAGAACAGCCACCAGCCCTGAGCCTCCACAGTCCCCAAATGGCAACACTTCAGAAAAAAAGGGTATTATTATCTGTTTATTTATTTATTTATTTTTGGTTCCGAGGAATGATCCCAGGGATGCTTAACCACTGAGCCACACCCCCCTTCCTTTTTATGTTTTATTTAGAGACAGGGTCTCGCTGAGTTACTTAGGGCCTCCCTAAATTGCTTTTAACTCTTGATCCTCCTGCCTCAGCCTCCCGAGCTGCTAGGATTACAGGTGGGGTATTATTTTTTAAATGGACAGGACTATTAATACATAACAGACCCTCCTAAGAATTTTGAAAAAGTTTTAAAGACAATCTTGACATCAACAGCATGTCCCCTACACATCGAGACTCTGCTTGGTAAATGGCTTCTGGCTGCACCCCCCCCCCACACCCAAATGATTCCAAATTAATGAGTTTGTCTGATTGAAGTGTGCCGAGGAATTTGGGAGGCAGCAGCAGCATGAGAACTCAGCTCTTTGATTCACAGAGTAACTGATATGAATTCCTCAAAAGCAAACTGGCTACATTATACAACAACCGCTCCCCGCTGGCCTTGTTAGAAAGATAGTATCACAGACCCAAAAATAAGACCAGTTGTCCTATTTTCTTCCATGGAAGTGTTACATATTCCATGAACTATGCTTTTATTCCTCCCTTTTCAGTTGCTAGATTTCAGCAGCCAACTGTGTCACTTTGCTATGCCCCAAAAATAGCTAAACAGAGTAGTTTAAAAATCACATTTTGTTGTTTGGCCAGAAAACCATCAGGCTGATTTCAGTCTGAAAGAAAAAAAATAAAAGTGAACAGAGGACAGGGGCCGCGCCTGGACCTAGGGGTTCCCTCTCGACCCCTTGGCAGATCTGGATCTGTGAAAACAGGGAGACAGGGACACTATGTGTTGTTCCAGGGTCACCCAGGCGCAAAGCAAGAGCAGCCGGTCAATAGTACTGTTTGCTTCCCATCGGTGGCGCCAAATTAAAGCCCCAGAATGCCAGCAACAGAGCACAGGTCCGCAGAAGAGGAGCCTGCACCAAGCCATTCTTCCTGCAGGGGACCTGGGAGACGCACATGGAGCATTTTCGGCCTTCGGGAAGCATTTTTCCCATTGGAAACAGGAAAGGCAGAGACACTCTTTGCAATGCGGACGAGGCAGTACCTTACACCTCGTACAGACGATCTCACCTCTTCAACCTCAAAATTTAACAGTTTTACTCATTTGGCCAGGGATGATCTCCAGCCAGTCCTTCTTTCCCAACCCCAATAGCAAGGCTAGGCATAAAAACCCCATTATATGTACATTATACAAATAAAAAAAAAAATGTGTTTATACCTACATGGTCTTTGGCTCCGTTTTCCTCTCTCCATACACTCCTATCCAAATCTCTTTCATACACATGAAAATGGTGAATGTATTGAGACTCACTATTTATCATGTAATGATAAGTATGATACTTATAAATGATAAGTCCTTAACATGCATTTTCATTCAAGTCGCATAATGATCTGAGGAGTCAGGATATGATCACCATCTCATTTCACAAAATGGAAAACAAAAAAGAGAGGCACAGAGATGTTAGGTAACTTGTCTAAGGTGACAGAAGGACAGAAGCAAGCTGGTTCCAAAGGCCCAAGTTCTTAGTCCTCTAATAATCCATACAACTCTCCATGGGAACCTGATTTAGAAAAAGTTAAAAGCATTAACAAGTTCCAAACTACTACAGGATTTCTTCTTGCTCTGTGCTGGCCAAAACTCTTCTAAACTGGCCGACACATACCAAAGTTCTCATTCTTGGTGTGAATCGCCTCCCACAGGACCAACCCCAAGGAAAACAGAAACATCACCCAATTTGAGCTTCCAAAAGAGAGCACTGTGTAGAGAGAACCTGATGAGCTCTTATTACCCAGTCTAAAGAACACTTGTTAAAATGTTTTTTAAATGTTAGTCATATCAAGTGCCCATCAAAACCACAAGCCAGCACAGACCTAGTAAGCCATATCCCGTTGATTTTTTTCTTCTGTCTGAAACACTAAACATTTTTTACACCAAGTAAAATGGCCCCTCCAATTACAGGTGTCCCTAAAGGGGGACATTGTTCATGGCATCCTCTAGCTAAATCCACCAATCCTGCACAGCCACTGCTTACAGAGCTGGCCATCCTTCTCAGAATAGGGGTCAAGTGTGAATCACCTACTAGACACTCCTGGCATCATGGACTTCCCTCCAAGTGAGATTCACTGGAGTTACTTCCAGATTTTTATTCTTCTAAGAGATTAACAATTCTTTGGCTCTGGAAATTTGAGACAGGAGCATTGTAAGGGAAAAAAAAAAAAAAAACAGGGGGAAGTAAACACAGAGTGGTGAAACACATCATTTTTAGAACGACTGTATGTGTGTCCATGTGCATGCTTGTGGTGCTGGGGATCAAACATGGGGCCTCATGCTAAGCAACTCTACCATTGAGCCAAGCCCCCAGCACTGGGGTCACTATTGTTTTGTTTGTTACAACTTAATATAAACAGCATTAAAATAAGTCAAAGCAAAGTCAGTAGCCAATCATCTTTTTTCCTAAATGCAAAGAACACTCTCATAGTCCCTGCACTTATCTGGTTCTTTGCAGGCAAGAAGGTCGCCCCCATTGCTCAGACAGGGAAATAGAGGTACTTGATCTTTTAATCCTTTGCAAATATTTGCCAAAGGCCAAAAGCAAACACAGACAACTTTGGCCTAATATGTGCCCAGGCCACATTGTTCTGGGACATATTCAGTGACAGTTGCCAAATACTACGAGAAGGTCTCACAGTCTCGGAAAATTTCTCGCTTGCCTGAGCCCCTCCCTCTACCTCAGCAGTGGCTCCTGGCTTGACCCAGATTGAGCCCTGGTGGAGAATTCAGAGTTGGGACCCTCTTTCTTGGCTTCCACTACATTATTAGATTTTATTCCCTACACAGGCGCAGCCAAGAACACAGCGCAAGGGATTCCCACTCATCATCTGATAGCAGCCAACCTGTAACCAAGGTGTACCAAGGACTTACTGAAGGGCATTAAATACTGTTGAGGGAACTTCAAATGTCCCCAATTTTCCTCATTATAAAATATGACCTCTAGAAAAGTGTGCCCTCAGGATAAAGGGTCAATCGTAACTTCTAATCTCCAGATTCCAAATACACACTCACAATCTTCAACCTGCTTAGAAACAACATGCATAGCCCCACATACTGCTAGTAAAACAGTGGATGCAAATTAGATTAAAAACCACCACCACACAGAGTGGTTGTGCATGCCTATAATCCCAGGGGCTTGGGAGGCTAAGGCAGGAGGATTGCAAGTTTGATGACTTAGCAAGTGACTTAGCAAGACCTCAGTGACTTAGCAAGACCCTGTCTCAAATTTTTTTTAAAAAAGGGGGGGATGGGGATGTGGCTCAGTGGTTAAGCATCCCTGGGTTCAATTACCAAAAAAAGAAAAGCAACCACCACCACCTTTCACAGTCAAAGGTTAACTGTAAAAACAACCTACTAGCTACCAGTGCTTAACCCAGATCAGATCAATTCCAATGCCTAGACTCTATTTTGGGGTAAGAAGTTGCTCCCCCCCCAAAAAAAAATGGGAGAGGAGAGATAGGAAAAGAGAACAAGTAATAATGATCACATTAGGGCATTTAAAATGATATTATTACATGAACAGCAAGGAATTGGTGCACAATCATAACCCCATACGCATGATGTTTATCTTAGGAGATTTTCAGAAGAAAAGTAAGTCTGGAAGGTTTTTTTGTGTTGTTGCATTAAATTGTCAGCATTTCCTGGATAGCTTCATGTAAACAACATAATTTGTGTCCAGTGAAAACAGGGACCTGTTCTCAGATTCACCATGGGACAGCACCTTTCATAAGCTAACAAACCTTTCCTACACCCTTTCTTCCTCCAGGGACCCTTACTCCCTCTATTTCAAAAGATCCTGTAACACCTATTTGTATTAATGTTCCTGTTTCATCAACCCTCTCCCATGAACACTGTCTAGGAGGGAATATAAAAAAACTTATTTCATAAACATTGTCAAAAAAAGACCTAGTTTAGAGACTGAGTAAAGAGTCCTCCAACGATACATTTGACATGGAGGATAGGGAGACCCTGTGTGATCCCTCACATGGTATCTGAGGGTAAGATGGCCAACTTCCGAATATTACTTTTGCCTTGTACTAAGAAGGCCAGGAGGGATACCCATCAGGACTAAAGCATGCAAAAACATGCAAATGCAGGAAGAGATGGCTTAGGGGAAATTGAGATTCACAGGACATCAATCATGGATCTTCCAATTCTGATATATCAGGCTATATAGCTGAGCTTGTCCATCCGAAGTATTTCAAACGAAGCCACCTGGATGCAAAGGAATCACTGTACAAAACACTGGAATGAAAAAGAAGTTTCACTCGGGGGGCCAAGAGAGAAATCTATTTTTAAAAAGAGTTTGTGCTGAATAGCTGGAGAATGCAAAAGAGATAAAAGGTTAACCCTTCCAGGTAACATGATTTTAACATCCTGTGACTGGAGATACCGTACCAGATATTTAAATGAATTGTAAGTAGGATTTGCTTTAAAATAATGATCGGAGACAGGCAGAATAAAGAAGCATGACCAGAGAGAGGAAACTGGGAGGTACCTGGGAATGAAATTAGCCAAATTAACTGTTATATTATGTGCATGTACAAATATATAACAAGAATCTCACTGTTGTGTATAATTATAATCACCAAAAAGGAGAAGAAGAAAAAAATATTTGGACAGGGTGGGGTGGGGTTCGAAGGGGGCATAGATGAAATCAGACTGAGTTGACAATTGTGGAAGCCCAGTGAGAGATAATAGAGGTCCATTATAGTCTTCTGCATTTATGTTTTTTATAATAATTTTTTTGAAAAAAAGATATAGAAGAATGCAAGATGCACAATATCAGGTTTGATAATCCTTCCGCTTTGCACTTTGAAAGCCATCACTTGAAGCACTAAAGGGGAGGCGGATTCCACACCTGCCCTGCTGTTCAAAGAGTAAAAGCCACCCTTTGCTGATTCGGATCCCCTGGGGAAAGACCTATGCCAGGGGCTGTTTTCAAAGCCCTCTTCAACTACAGAGACCCTGAATCCCGAACTGGATTTGGGTTAAGATCTCACAAAGAAGACCCTAATCCAATACTAGAAGCATTTTTATCCCTCTGGTCAAACACTGAAATGCTTCAAAGGTATCATGGGAGTCCCCCAGAGAACTCTGGACACCCGGCACCGCACACACACACACACACACACACACACACACGATTTCAGACGTCCAAGGAGCTGCAGAGCAGAGCAGTGGCCCCCTCCTGGCGCCCAGGGGCGTCGCAGCCCCCCAGCCTCGAACCTGGGCGGGTGAGCCCCATCCCCGCTGCGTGGAGGTGGCGGAGGCCCACCAGTGGAGGTGGCAGGAACACGATGAGTGTCTCTGGGGCGCCCCCTGAGGTCCACCGGCGTCGGCGCACCCTCGGAAAACCGAAAACCGGTGTCTTTCAGGGCTCTGACATTTTAACTTTGCTTGGTTCTAAAAGCCGCGACACACTCTTCTGGATGCGCTTCTCCAAAACATGCCTCCCACCACCGCCCCTTCCCTTCCTACACCCCTCGGCTCCCGGACAAGGACAAAGACTCTATCTCGCACAAAAAATAAATAAATAAATAAATAAATAAATAAATAAATAAATAAATAAGGAAGAGGAAAGTGGTCCAAGCCCCACCAAGGCAGCATCCCAGACAAGTCCCATTTTGGATTTCAAGCTTCCTTAGACATCAAAAAAAAAAAAAAAAAAGAAAGAAAGAAAGAAAGAAAGAAAGATAGAAAGAAAGAAAGAAAGAAAGAAAGAAAGAAAGAAAGAAAGAAAGAAAAAGAAAAGAAAAAAAGAAAGAAAAGAAAGAAACAAAAAAGAAAATCACGGTGGGAACATTAACTCCATCACCGAATAAGAAGGCCAGAAATGACATTGGGAATTGGTTTCTCAAGGCTGCCCTCCGCTGCCTTTCCCCTTCCCCTATTTAAGCGTGGCCCTCACAAAGCCCCTGTGTGTACCTGAACCCACTCAGTCGCCAAGTCGGTGCCAAAGGAGCTCCTAGCAAGGGGAGACAACTAATACAAACACTGACCGGTGGCCTTTAAGGGGGAAAGGGTGGCTCTTTCTTAGAAGAGATGCCCCACGGTCCCCAGTCCCGTGGAGGCAGGACTTTGGTGGGCAGATACCAGGCCTCCAGGTTACTGTGGACATACATCCTCTCTCAGCCTCAGGGCTGGGTTTCTGAACTGTGGCAAGAGCTCAGTGCAGCTCCTGGGACTGAAGGATGCGCAGAGGAAAAAAAGGGGGTGCTGAAAAAAAGACAGTGTTTTGCCTCTCTGTCCTTCAAGGCCACCCCGGAGCCTGCAAAGGGTGCACTCGAGTCAGTCCCTCTGGAGAGGGTCCCCGAGGGCAACCAGGACGCCCGCGCCCTGCTCTGGGGCGCACAACGGGGCTACGGGACCCGCTGCACCAAAACCTGGCGCTCTGACTGCCGGGGACAGGCGGCTGTTGCCAGGGAAAGCAGAAACATCGGGACACAAGCCTTTTTTTTTTTTTTTTTTTTTTTTTTTTTTTATTCAGATAACCCCCACCTCCAAGTACCCAAGAACTGGTGGATGAGAAGGCAGAAAAAACGGGAGATTCTATGTCCTTAGGGGAGTGAGAAATGAAGAGTCGCCTCCTTTCCCCCCACTCTTTCCCCCAGGCTAGGGCAGAGGACGTGGCCTCCATCCCCAGGGAAGGAGCTGGACAGCTTCGAGGGAGCTTGGGGATGCAGCACGGGGACCCAGCCAGAAGGGAGAGAAAGGCAGCTGGCCTCTGCCCTCCCGAAGCGGGGAGGGTGTCTGCCGGCTGGGGGAAGTGGAGGGTCGCCGAGGTGCACACCGTTACGTGCAGTGATTTATTATTGTCACCAGTGGCCAATATTGTTCCTGTCTTAACCTGGCCAGAAAGGAGCGGGTCTGGGTCTGTCAGCCGTGGACAGCCTGCAAAAGGGCAAAGATGAAGGTAGGCAGGGCGTGCGAGGCAGGGAAAAAATCCTCCCAGGCGCGAACGGCAACCCAGACGCCGACCCGCCCCCTGCGCCCCGACCCTGGCAGCCGTGCAAGGCAAAGCACCCAAGGAAAGGGGGTGGTGGGACGGGAGAGAACCGATCTCCCTTAACAGCCTACTCTCGGCCCTCCCACTGTGCCCAGGCCCCCACGCCCAGAGAGCTGCCTCGCGCCAGCACCGAGGTGTAGCCCGCGCCGCAGACCAAAGCTGGAGTAAGGAGAGGCGCCCCCGGTCCCTGGAACCAGAACGTGGGCTGTTCCCCATATCCTAATGCTAGGCGGCCAGCCTCCAGCTACTATCCCCGAACACCAGCGCTTCCAAGGGGTCGGAGAACTGCAAAATGAGCTCCCTTTAAGAGCTCTTTCAATCCCCGCTGGAGCGAAGGAAGCACCCAGGACCCCCCAAAACCTACAGAAGCATCCTTCTCATGGCCTTAGTCTCGCCAACCGTCCTACAACTCTAGCCTCCCGACTGGCGCCGGATCAGCAAAGCAAGTCCCCTTTTCTCCAGACTCCAGCTTCCCGAGCCTCCCCCCACACACACACACCCCAAACCAGAGCTGGAGCAGACCCCTGGTTTACAATCCTCCTACCCGGCTGGCTCCTGTTTTCACCCTCTCAGACCACCAGCCCCGCCAAGCGTCGCCAGAACCAGTGAAGCAGATCCCCTTTTCCTCCCCGAGGAGCCCGGCCCCCCCACCACCCTCTCCAGGGTCTCTAGGACTGGAGCCCAAGCTCCGCGCTGCGGCAACAACTCGGCATACCCAGCGCGCGTGGGCCGGGGCTGCGTCCCCTCGGCCGCCAGCACTCACCGGGGAAGCACACCACATAATGGAGCACGGAACTGGTGATTTTCAGGAACAAAATCCACCAACACGGTTCCAGTAACCTCCGCATGTCAGAAAACGCACATCGAAAAGAAGAAAGCAGGGGGGGGTAAACTTGTTGAATAAGTTTTTGCTTCCCGGCTCGCCAGCTCCACGGGCCCCCCACGCTCAGAGGCGAGTCCCCCTGGAATCCGGGAAGCCGCCGAGCGCCCCCCCCCCCGGAAAATCTCAAAAAGTGACTGAGGATGCAAAGCCACGCTGGGGACGATCCTCTCAGCGGAGAAGGGCTGGTTGCCGTTCAAACAGGAGCGAGCGGAGCGGGCAGGGCGAGGAGTGGGCGGACAGCGACGATGCCCGGGGCCCGGGGCAGGCAGGGACCGCCGGCGGCGCCGGCGAGCAGCCGAGGATCTCCAACTTGAGTCGGCAGCACAGCGCAGCCGGAGAGCCGGCGGGCAGCGGCGGGCTGATCGCCGAGCGGTTTCTCCGGAATTCAGGCAGGCAGCTCCTTCCAGGGCCCCGGGAAGGAAGGAGGCCTGTTTGCGATAGGGGAAGGGGAGGGCAGAGGCGGGGGGATCGAAGGGCCCCCCCAGAATAGAAACGGCCGGAGGAAACGCAGGAAAACACAAAGGATCTCAGAGGGGCGCTGGGGCGAGGGCGCCTTCAGTCCATACTCCTGAAAGTTGTGGCTCCGGCGCAGGCTGGGGAGGAATCGGGAGCGCGGGGCTGGAAACTGGCCATGCCTCCATACAGGAAGAGCATAGATCCTGGCAGAGACTTTAAAGCCGGCGAGCGGGCGAGCGAGGGAGCAGGGGGCGCGCAGCGGCGGGGACGCGCTGTGACGACGGGGGCGCGCAGCCCGGGGCAGCCGGCGACGGGAACGCGCGCTCCGCGCTCTTAAAGCGGCCACGCTTGCTTCCGCCTTCCAAAGGTCCCACAGCTCAGCTTTGCAAGCGCACCCTGGGAGCTGCGAGCTCTACTGGGAAGAGTTTTGGTGGCTAGGGGTGACTCTGGCTCTTTCTCTGAGACAGAGGAAGGCGGCAGCCTTCAGGGGCTGACGTGCCTGCCAGATTCCCGTTGTGCGAGGTCTCAAAGACGCTGCGCGCTCCGCACGTTTGGCTAGATTCCCTAGTCCACGTAGCTCCCCGATCCCGGACTTGGGGTGGGGTTAGGGGTGGCTTGGCCCGAGTCTGGGGAAAAGACAGAAGCAACCAACTGCCTGTGCTAAGGCGAGAAGGTTTCCTGTTGGGCTTCACTGCCTTGACAGCGCCGCGGTGGGGCGCACCATCCGCGCCCCCTGTTCACGCCCCCAGCCCAGCGCATTCCCCCGCCTCGAAACAAAGCCTAGCGGCCTTTGCACTGGGGTTGCCTGGAGATTTAATTTTTCCCCCCTTTTCGAGCTTCCATTGGCCGAGTCCACGACTGGAGAGGGGGGAGGGGAGGGATATCGATCTCAGGCTTACAAAATCTAGCCCTTCCAAGTCCCACACCCCCTTTCCCGGAGCCACTAAGAATAGGTGGCGGAGTTTTCCCAACTCGCAGCTCCTCAGGTTCGTGCACCCCAGTCTGACCGCGGGGAGGGCACAGGAAGTGCGCCTCTTACCCCTGGCGGGGTGAAAGCAGCGCCGCGGGGCTGGACTGATTTCCAGGCAGCTACCCGGGGAGCCACTGCTTCTTTAGCAATGGGGAGAGGCATCCGGGGGAAATGGGAGGACTAGGCTTATCTGTAATGAGTTTTGTCCCTTGGCTGTCGATGAGAAGATCTTTATCGCTTAGAATTCTAAGCGCCCTATTTTCCTTCTTACGCTAATACTAAAAGTGGGGGAGGCGGGCTTTTGATTAAATGTGTAATTGAGCCAAGATAATTAGCCATTTGTAATTTTTGCCTAATTTCTTCTGCCTCTGTTTAAAAGCGCCGTTGACATGTTTTTAATGTGCCCCTGCAGTTTCATCCCACCCCGGCAGGGTCCCACACACGTCCAAACGTCCCAACCGGATGCTCGGTTTTCAAATAATATACAGATGTTCGGAGATCCTCCCGCAAGATGTGATTAGGGAAGCAATTTCACACCCACGCTTCCAAAGCAAAACCTTTGAAAAGTTAGGTTTGGGATGACCAACTAATAAAAGCCAGGAAGTTCCTGGGGAGGGCCCAAGCTCTGACAGGGTGAACACCCTGCGCAGGGTGGGGAATGAGGCCAGTTTGTTTGCTTTGGAATTTGGTCCTTCCTGGTTTTGTTGGAGTCCTGAATCCTTTTTGAATGCTTGTGAGGACCCTTTTTCTTGGAAGTGTTGTGTTTAAGGGACGTTCCTGTGTTAGTAGAGGTTTGAGACAGGGTGGAATGACCCCAGCGAACCTAGTTCTTTAAAGGTTAAGTGATACAATGGGGGTTAAAGAACACTCAGATCAGCATCCTGAGGCGAGTTTCCTCATCTGTAAAATGGACATAATAAAAGCTGCCCTTTGTGAAGCCCTTACTGTCTACCAGGCACCGTGCCAAATTCCTTCTATGAACTGTTCGCTGCTTCAACAAAGTTATTGAACACTGACCTTGCAGAGCATACCGGGAACACAACACGCAACTCTGATAATGAAAAGACAGGGCTTCAGAGTCCCAGAAAAACCCCAGGGCGGATTTGGAGAGTGAATCACCACTGTGCAGGGGCCTCATGCTAAAATTTCATCTCATAGTAGGTCTAGGCCTGACTGCCCACAGGCTCCAGGTTGAAGTTTACCCCAAACTGCTCTCAGAAGCACAAACCAGGGCCCATCTATTCTTATTTTTAAAAGTTTTACAGGTACATTACACAGATATGTTTCCATTCATTCTACAACCAACCACACAGCATAAGCACCAGACACTCTTTCAATACTGGTGCCCCAAGATTATCAGGCAGTGGCCCTGCCATGCTCCCACTTGATTACACTGTGCACTGTCCCCACCCCATGTGGCTGCTGCACAGTCCAGTGAGCAGAACTGGCCTGAATGTCGTGGGGATGGGAGAGGAAAGAGGAGCTCACTTCCTTGATGGGAAGATGAGAAGGCTTCAAGGAGAAGATGCTGCAGTCCACAGCAAATTACCCTCCATTTAGCAGCTAAAAACGGCACACATTTATCTTGCAGATCTAAAAGTCTGAGTTTGGGGCTGGGGTTGTGGCTCAGTGGTAGAGCGCTTGCCTAGCATGTGTGAGGCACTGGGTTTGATTCTCAGCACCACCACATATAAGAAAAATAAATAAAATAAAGGCATGATGTCCATCTACAACCACCAAAGAATTTAAAACTAAAATGCAGATATTATGTCCATCTACAATTAAAAAAAAAAAAAAAAAAAAAATATATATATATATATATTTAAAAGCCTGAGTTTGGGGCACAGTACAGCCGGATCCTCTGCTCAGGGTCTCATGTAGCTGAAATCAAAGTGTGGGCCAGGCTCTCTCCTTAGGAACTGGGGGTCCTCTTCCAATTACTGGCAAAATTCAGTTCCTTGTTGTAGGACTGAGATCTTCATTTTCTTGCTGGCTCTTGGCCCAGGTTGCTCTTCTTTACAAGTTCAATTCCACACACAACATGGCTGCTTCCTTCTTCCAAGCTGGCAAGAGATCCCCGTGTGATTGGCTTGAGAGTAACTATCTGTCGCTTTTGCAATACGAACGACTAACTCACTCTTAGGACAAGAGGATTGTATATAAGGCAGTGGGAAATTTAGGGACCATCCTGCTAGTGAACCTATGGGGAGTACAGATCCTCCTTAACATATGGGGTTACAGCCGGGTGGGGTTACAGACTTACGCACCGTAAGTCACAGATACCATGAGGCAAAAACGCATTTAGTACACCTACTGAACATACTAACCCAGCAACACAGCAACTGTAGAATAGCAGTTCCCTTCAGGATCACGTGGCTAATTAAGAGCCACTGCTGCCTAGCATCTCAAGAACTCGCGCTAGCCCCTGTCAAAGTTTAAACTTCAAAATTCAAAGTATAGTTTGTACTGAATGCAGATCACTTTTTCACCATCATAAAGCCAAGCCCTCCTAAGTCAGGGACCAGCTCTAGAGACTGGTGGTTAAAAGCACTTGTTCTCAAGGGGCTGGGGATGTGGCTCAAGCGGTAGCGTGCTCGCCTGGCATGCGTGAAGCCCGGGTTCGATCCTCAGCACCACATACCAACAAAGATGTTGTGGCCACCGAGAACTAAAAAATAAATATTAAAAATTCTCTCTCTCTCTCTCTCTCTCTCTCTAAAAAAAAAAAAAAAAAAAAAAAAAAAAAAAAAAAAAAAAAAAAAAAAAAAAAGCACTTGTTCTCAAGCTACCTTAGCTGGGTTCTGGTGTGGCTTATTTAAGTGTGGCCAACAGCAAACTTAACCTCTTTGTGCCTGGGCTTTCTCATTTGTAAAGTGGGAAAATAACAGCATCTACTTCCAAATTGAGAGGATTAAAAGGAATTAATATACATAAAGTACTCAAAGTGGTGCCAGGCACCTAATAAGCATTTAATAAATGTAAGCTATTACTGTTATCTGTTCACCCAGCAATGCGATAGAGAGCGAACATCTGTTATTTTCTAGCTGTGCAGGCCTCCATTTCTTCTAGTAATAACACCCTGGTTTCCCTAAGTACAAATCTCCCCAGATGGTCTTGATGAGTCTCCTCCAATTTTTCCCCACCCCTTACTCTCTGCCTCCCTACTTCACTTGCTGTGGGGAGCAAGCATCTCAGCCCCCCAACCTGACCAGCCCTGTTTCCACTTGGTACAAGGAGAGTCAAACTTCTCTTGGGTTGGCCAGGATGGATGAACTTAAGCCTTGAAGTCAGAGGGGAGGGGCCCAGCTGCATTGAGGCTGCCTAAAGATGAAATGGACAGAAGAAAGCAGAACAGAGCAGATTTGGGGGCCAAGGAACACCCAATATCTTCGCCGGAGTCCTTGAATTAAGTTATACCTGAAGCCAGAACCAACTGGGCTTTTCAATTACCTGAGCTGATAAATTCCTCTTACTTGGTCATTCCTCTTTGAGTGGAGTTTTAAAAACGAAAAACCTGAAATCTGGAACCAAGAGTGACGGGTATGTAAAATGCCCACATGTTACCAAGAAGGAGGCAGATAGAACTAAGGGATTTAGTTGAGGTGATTGAGATGGTCAACCACGGAAGACTCGAGCTTCTGACACCAGATCTATTGTATCAATCACTTATTGTCAGGTTCACCAATCACTCCAAAATTTAGTAGCTTGAAGCAACACCATTTTGCTTGTTCTTGATGCTCTAGACTAGGAGTTTGGGCGGGACCCAACTGTGCAGTTCTGCCGGCCTCATCTGAGGTCATTCGTACAATGACAGTTCCAGCAGGCTGAGGCTCCAATGGGGCCACATCATTTCAGAAAACCTCATTGTTTATGCAGTGTGGTGCTGGCTGCTCACATCCATTTGTCTTTGCAGCAGCCCATCTTAGATCCATTCACAAAAAGGTCTTAGGACTGACAGAGATCCACACCAATAGCTACCAGACATCAGGAGACCCAGGCTTAGCAACCATATGACATCACTTACACTGCATTCTATTGGTCAAAGCAAGTTGCACCACCAGGTCAGACTCCGGCTCTTGATGGGAAGAATAGCAGAGTTGCATCACAAAGGGACGTGGCTGTAAGACTGGGGGGAATTGTGGTGACCTTCTTTGCAAATGAGATCCGTCTTCTACCAACTGTTATTAAAACTAATTGGTGGGGCTTAGCATGTGCAAGGCCCTGGGATCATTCCCAGCATTGAAAAAAAAAAAAAAAAAAAAAAGAAGAAGAAGAAGAAGAAAGAAAACCGCTTTTGGTTTGTTTGTAGTACTGGGGATGGAACCTGGGGACACTTTGCCAATGAGCTACATTCCCAGCCGTGTATTTTTCATTTTGAGACAAGAGGTTGCACACTTGCAATCCTCCTGCCTCTGCCTCCAAGTTGCTAGTATGGTAGGCGTACACCACAATGCGTGTTCTAACTGCTTTTTTTCCAAGCCTGTTAGGGATTGAAAGTGCTAACCTTTGGTGTTGAAGTCCTAACTTTGGGTTTCTCAGAATGTGACCTTATCTGTAAATAGGATCTTTACAGAGGTAATTAAGTTAATGATTAAGGTAGGCCCATAGTCTAATATCACTGGTATCCTTTTAAAAGAAAAAAGTTGGACCTAGATACCAGCCAGTAGTACACAGTGAAGACACAAAAAGAAGACAGCTATGTGACTGTAGTGACGCATCTAGGAGTGAAAGAGTATCAAGGAGTACCAGCCACCAGCAGAAGTCAAGAAGTGGTCAAGAATTCCCTAAAGGTTTTAGAGGGAGCAGAACCCCATCCACACCTTGATTTTGGACTCCTAGCTTCCAGAACTGTGAGAAAACAATTTTCTATCATTTAGAGAAACCTAGTTTCTGACATTTTGTTACAGCAGCACCATGAAACTAATACTGAACCATCCTTTTCCTTGTCCTCCTTCCCTGACTCTTGGTGACTGCTGTTCCTGAAATATTTTCAGTGTTGATTCCCCCAAAAGATGTAATGATTTTTTTTCATTAGATATTTATTCTTAAGTTTTAGGTGGGCACAATATCTTTATTTATCGAACCGTGTGCCTCATGCATGCTAGGCGAGCTCTCTACCACTGAGCCATAACCTCAGCCCTAAGATGTCATGATTGATCCTGGGTCCTATAACCCTGCCTGGACCAAGGTCCTAGGATTAGCCAACCTGGTAGCAAAAGAAAAACTCACTCCTGGTTTTCAGCACTTTAGACAGACAAGGAATAAGAAAAAGTCCGATGGGAGACAGTGACCGCGATCTCATTTAATTCTTTTTTTTTTTTTAAAGAGAGAGAGAGAGAGAGAGAGAGAGAGAGAGAGAGAGAGAGAGAGAGAGAGAGAGAGAGAGAGATTTTTTAGTTTTCGGCAGACACAAAGTCTTTATTTTATTTTTATGTGGTGTTGAGGATCAAACCCAGGCCCCACTCATGCCAGGTGAGCCCGCTACCGCTTGAGCCACATCCCCAGCTCCTCATTTAATTCTTGACATCAGCCCTTTGAGGTGGGAACTGTTATTATTCCTATTTTGAAGGTGTGGAAGCTGAGGCACTGAGAAGTTAGGTAATTCAAAATGAAGCTTCCAAGGAGAAGCTTTGGAGAAAAAAAAAAATCTTTGCCACCAACACCTCAGAGAAAGCATTAATCTCCAGGGACACTGTTGCTGGATACCATAGGCTCAGAAATAAGCTGTGAGGCCTAGTTACCAGACCTCAACGCTGAAGTCAGAGTTAAGTCATTGAAACATGGCACATAAATATCATAGGTCCAGCATGACCAGATATAGTGGCAATTTATAGAGAAGCATCTTCTTCATAGCATTTCAAACTAAAATGTCTCCAACTATTGGGGATCAGTTTAAACATTGTGTAACCACTTAGTGGAATATTATGCTGCTATTCATGATGAGGATTTTAAAATTGATCATGTTAAAACTTAAAACAGTTTTCACAGCCATAACAATGCTTTCCACAATTGCAGAAAATAAGGGGACTTTAAATGAAGTGTGTGAAAACAATGTTTTTAGGATTTCTGTGTAAGTTTCTTCCACATTAGTGAAAAAAAGAAGGTTCCCAAATATTTTTCTGAAATGATTGATTTCTATACACATAATATCTCTGCAAAACCCCACCCCACCCCCAAAAAGCAAGCAAGCAAACAAACAAAAGTGTCTGGGGAATTCACATGCAAAATAGTCATTGATAATACTAAATGCTGGTAAAAAAAAATGCAGTAAAAAGGGAACATGAATTGATATACATGTTCTGAAAAACAATTAGTCTGTTTTTCATTGCTATAACAAAATACCCAAGACAAGTTACTTTATAAACAAAAGAGGTTTATTTTGGCTCATGGCTCTGGATATGCAAGATCTAGAGGTCTCATCTGGTACAAATCTTTTTGCTGGCATAAAGTGGTATAGAGCATCACATGGCAAGAGACAAAGCCATGAGGAGTCAATCATAGGAGCTCCATTGTAATGATCTTATTGAATCCTAATCACCTCCTGAAGGGCACACTTCTAAACATCTCAGTCAAATTAAATTTCTACCCTCTAAATAGATCACAATGGAGATTAAATTTCTGCATGAATCCAGAAAGCCAAATCATATTCAGATCATTGCAGTAAGTCTGTATCAAGAACCTCAAACATCTTCATATGTTTTTGCCCAATAATTATACTTTTCATACTCTCTTAAGATAGTGATAATAACAAGAATGTGAAGAGATCACATACAGAACAGGAGAAAATCTTTTCCAGCTGCACCTCATCCTGGATATACAAATAACTCAAAAAACTGAACATCAAAAAAAATAAATGAATAAATAAAATAACCTAATCAATAAACGGGCAAAGAAACTGAACAGGCACTTCACAGAAGAAGAAAAACAATTGATCATTGATCAACAAATATATGAAAAATATTCCACATCTTTAGCAATTAGAGAAATGCAAATTAAAACTACACTGAGATTCTATCTCACTCCAGTCAGAATGGCAATTATCAAGAACGCAAGTAACAATAAATGTTGGTGAGGATTCGGGGAAAAGTACACTCATACATTACTGGTAGAGCTTCAAGTTGGTGCAACCATTATGAGAAGCAGTATGGAGATTCCTCAGAAAACTTGGAATAGAACCACCATTTGACCCAGCTATCCCACCCGTTGGTGTATACCCAAAGAACTTAAAATCAATATACTATAGTGATGTGGCCACCTCAATATTCATAGCAGCTCAATTCACAATAGCTAAGCTATGGAACCAAACTAGATGTCTTCAACAAATGAATAGATAAAGAAAATATGGTATATATACACAATGGAATATTACTCAGCCATAAAAAAGAATGAAATTATGGCATTTGCCAGTAAATGGATGGAACTGGAGATCTTCATGCTAAGTGAAATAAGCCAGTCCCCAAAAAACAAAGGCCGAATGTTTTCTCTGATATGCAGATGCTAACACACAACAAGTGGGGGCACAGAACAGAAGTTCATTGAATTAGACAAAGAGGAATGAAGGGAAGGGAGGGGATGGGAATAGGAAAGACAGGGGAGTGAATAGGAAAGAACCTTCCATGTTCCTATATGAACACATGACCAGGGAAACTCCACATCATGTCCAACCTCAAGAATGGGAAGTTATGTGGATGTGTAACTGACGTGATTCTGCAATCTGCATTTGGGGTAAAATTGGGAGTTCATAACCCACTTCAATCTAATGTATGAAATATGATATGTCAAGAGCTTTGTAATGTTGTGAACAACCAATAAAAAAATAAAATTAAAAAAAAAAAGAATGGGAAGTTATACTCCATGTATGTGTAATATGTCAAAAAACATTCTACTATCATGTATATTCAAAAAGAACAAATAAAAAAATTTGTTAAAAAATAGTGTTAATTGCAAATGGATCCAGGCATGGTGATGCATGCCTCTAACCCTAGCTACTTGGAAGGCTGAGGCAGGAGGATCACAAGTTACTGGCCAATCTTGAAAACTTAGTGAGACCCTGTATCAAAATGAAAACCAAAATGTCTGGAAGTGTAGCTCAGTGGTAGGAAGGCTGCCTCACGTGCACAAAGCCCTGGGTTCAATTCCCTTTACTAAGGGGGAGGGAAGGGGGGAGGGAAAGGAAGTCCCTCAAAAATACTTAAGTAGATGTTCCTTTCAACAATATTTATAATAGCAAATTACAAATGCACAACAATATGTTGAAAAATCTACTAAAACCTACTATCCATATAACAGGCTATTGCACAGACATTACAATTAGGTTTACAAAGACAGAGAAAATAGCTTAACTTGCTCTGTCAGGTAAGGATCACAGCATAAATTTAAACACATGGTTGTAGTTCAATTTTATAAAAAAGCTACAGGCATATTTAAATTATTAGAAAGAAAAACACTAAAATATTTACAATGATCATCTCAGGGTGGTGAAATTCCCAGTGATTTTATTTTCTTTAAATTTCTTACTTTTTTTAACATTTCTACAATGAAAATTTTAACACAGAAACATTTACTTTGAAAAAATTTAAGAGACTGTTGCCTTAAAATTGGTTTGAACAGAGAAAATTAGAAAGTCAAATAACAGCTCTTCAACTGTACAATAAACCCACTTAATTCTTATTTTTATGTGAAAATATGAGGTTCGCTGCTCAGCCAGCCATCATTAGAAGATTCTCAAAGACCCTAGAAACACATTCCTTTCAGCATATCAAACAGGAGGAGAGTGAGAAACTAAGGGATCATTTGAGGAAATCAAATTGTTTTAAGAAAAATTGTCTGTAACTGCCATTTTGTACTGTACTTAATAAGCCACCAAATATAGGCGGACTTGTATGAGACATGATAAATAATACTATGACAAGTTATCATTAACCTTAATTATTCTCTTCTTTTTAACATCTAATGGCCATCTACATGTGTCACTTGTCATGCTTTATAAACAATACTTACCATTGCACAATCCTGTATTTATTTTTAGTTTTTGCAGAGCTGGGGTAATACTGGATTTTTATGTTATGGCAAATGTTCAAGACCCAAACAACACCTCTTGCCCTTTCTTTCTCCTAAGAGAACCCTGATTTAGTTTATAGGACTAATGGGTCCCCTCTAGGTCCTGCTCACTTTTTTTTTTTTTTTTTTTTGGTACCAAGGATTAACCCAGGGATGCTTAACCACTGAGCCACATCCCAACACCTTTTATTTTTTCTTTATTTGTTTATTGTGTGTGTGTGTGTGGGGGGGTGTTTCTGGGGATTGAACTCAGGACACTCAACCACTGAGCCACATCCCGAGCCCTATTTTGTATTTTATTTAGAGACAGAGTCTCACTGAGTTGCTTAAGGCCTCACTTTTCCTGAGGCTGGCTTTGAACTTGAGATCCTCCTGCCTCAGCCTCCCAAGCTGCTAGAATTACAGGCATGCACCACCAAGCCTGGCATTAGTTTTTATTTTGAGACAGGATCTCGCTAAGTTGCTTAGGGCCTCATTTTTGCTGAGGCTGGCTTTAAACTTGCGACCCTCCAGCTTCTGTATCCCAAGCCGCTAGGATGACAGGCTGTGCCACCCCACCCAGCTTTTTTTTTTTTTTTCTAATGGTAGTGGGAATTGAATCCAGGGGTACTCTACCACTCAGCTACCTCCCCAGCCCTTTTAATTTTTTTTTTTTTAATTTTGGAAAGGGTCTTGCTAAATTGCCAGGCAAGGCTCCAACCTGCCATCCTCCTGCCTTCCCCTCCTGAGTAGCTGGGATTACTGGTGTGCACTACTGTGAGCACCTCACTTTATATATTTGACTTCCCAGTGTCCTTTGCAACTAGGCATAGTCATATGATCTAGTTCTGATCAATAAGATTGAAGCAGAAGGTTGATGGGCAGGAGAGGCAGAGACAGAGTGTTTGGTGGAGCTTAAGTTTAACCTGCCTCCTGAGAGAAGACTACACCCCCACTTATAAAATAATGTTCTAAACAATTGGCCCAGTGCAGAAACACATGCTTGTAATAATCACACAGCAACTTCAGAGGCTGAGGCAAAAGGATCTCAAGTTCAAGGTTACTCTCAGCAACTTAGGGAGAATCTGTCTCAAAAGAAGAATTAAAAAGGGCCAGGAATGTCGCTCAGTAGTAGAATGCCCCTGGGTTAAATCCCCAGTCCAAAAAGTGAAGCAAATAAATTTTAAAAATTAAATATGAATCTGTGAATCAGATGGAGCCTGTAGATTCAACTATCATTTTATAGCAAATACAGAATGAAGAAAAATTGATTTCATCACCTCACATCAATAACATCAGAACCCTGACCAAGGAAAACCAGGGGAAAGCCTTATTTTATCAGCAAACTCATTGCGAAGGAAGAAAAACAATATAATCTGTAGATTTAAAAGTGACTTGAGAGTCATATCAACCATTAGCAGAGGCCCCGAATTCAACAAAAAAAGGATGGAAATTGTAAGAGTAGCAATGATATTTAGCATTTTGTTCATGCCTCACCTTTGGTTTTGGAGATGAATACTAAAATGTTTGAAAATGAAATAATAGTGAAGGCTCAGACTTGCTTCAGAATATCTTTGGAGTGGGAGAAGTAGATAGGGAGATAGATTAGACCATTTTGCCTATTAGTTGATCTTCCTTGAAACTACATGATGGATACATGGAGTTTGTTACATTTATTTGTATACTTTGGCATAAGTTTGAAATTTCCCAGAATGTCTTAAAAGTGCACGTGGTGGGTGGATTTAGCTGATATTTTCCTTTCTCTCCTTTCCCTTCAGTTGGAAATGGATGTGATGTTGAAGCTATAGCAGCATTCCTATAGCAGACACATTTGTATTTGCTTAAGCTACTATTGCAACAGTTTCCTGTTAGTTATTGTCCAAAGCAACTCTGATATAATTGCTATGTAATAAATCTTTCTCAAAACTGAGGTTTCCATGTCCTTCCCCATCAATATCTGGAATGTAAAACTTCTTTATAAAAATATCTATTTTAAAATATATATATTTGGGGATTGGGGACAGAGCTCAGTGGTAGAGTACTTGTGTAACATTTGCAAGTCCCTGGGTTCAGTTCCTAGTACTGCAAGAAAGGAAGGAAGACAGGTGGTAATGAGTGAATTTGGTATGGAGAGTTGGTTGTTAGGCAGAACAGTTTAGACAGAGAGATTTAATACACAAAATATATCAATTTTTGCTTAATTTTAAAAATTAAGGTGTAGAGGTATAAATTCTGATGTGGGAAAACATCCAAAATTGTGCTATCTAATGTGGAAGCCCAAAGTCACCCATGGTGACTAAATACATATTTTTAAAAATTCAATTTCCTAGCTACTTTCCAACGGCTCAGTAGCCATCAGGGTCTAGTGACAGCCAAAATGGAGAGTGCAGATTAGAGTGTTTCCGTCACTGCAGGGAAGTCCTCTTGAATAGCATCAGTCCCAGAACTATTTCACAAAGATGTAATAATGATGTCCCTGGAAGGGCCTCGTGGGTGGCATTCAGAGGAGTTCGGAAATAAAGTTTGTTCCTGCTTGAATGGCTCGTGATTTTTGCCCAGCCAGACTGTGGCAATTGGTGGCCTGTACGGGGACACCACACACTGACCAGAACCCCCTCCACAGGAACTTCACCAACCAATGCAAACTCCCCAGGAATCCCCGCAAGAACTCCAAAGTAGCGGGCACCCTAGGCAGACAGCAGGTGTCTATATACAATTGAATACACAGCCTGTTTCAATCCCGGATCATCCAGTCACAGCAATTATAGACAGCTTAACTTAATTACCATCATCTTAATGGCTTACCTCTCAACCATTACTTTTGGCAAAATGCCAGGGGCCATTCTGACTCAGCTGTGGCTCTCAGCAAATACTTCAATAAATGGAGCTGGAGCAATTGGACATCTGCAGTCAAATATATAAAAATATAGCCAGGCACAGTGGTGCGCACCCCTAATTCCAGTGACTTGGGAGGCTCAGGCAGAAGAATCACAAGTCCAAGGCCAGCCTCAGCAATTTAGCGAGTCCCTAAGCAACTTGGTGAAACCCTGTCTCTAAATAAAATATTAAAAAGTGCTAGGGATGTGGCTCAGTGGTTAAATGTCCCTGGGTTCAATCCCTGATACAAATATATATTTCCCAATATATAAAAAAATTAGCTAAGTATATCATATACTTAAATGTCAAAGTTAAAGTTACAAAAATTTGGAGGAAAAAAAAGAGAACATCTTTAGAATCTAGAGCTGGGCAAAGAGTACTTAGAATCCACATCAAAAGCATAAGCCTGATTAAAATTTACCTCATCAAAATCAACAGTGTTTGCTGTGCAAAAGTTCATATGGAAAGGTCAAAAAGACAAGGGTAGGAGAAAATATTTGCAAACCAATTATCCAACAAAGGACTAGTATCTAGAGTATTTAAAGACTGCTCAAAGCTCAACAGAAAAAAATTAATCAATAAACTAATTAGAAAGTGGGCAAAAGACATGAAAAGACCACACAGACGGCCAATGGGCTTTCCCCGTCAATATCCTGGTTGTGATATCATGATATATTTTTGAGAGACGTTACCATTTGGACACCTGGAATCTCTCTGTATTCTTTTTTTTTTCTAATAACACTTTTATTGAGATATTATGTTAGGGTCTGTAAACAAGTCAAGATGGTGCCTGGCATTTTGCCAGAGGGAGTGGTTTGTGAAGTAACGCCATGGAGCCATTAAGTGTGGAGATTCCTTATTGTTTGACTGCTGTATCTAGTTTATGTTAATTAAGATAAGCTGTGTGGAATGTATATATACCCCTCCTGTCCTATACTAAATGGCTCCCACTCCTGCTGCATCAATGTACACAAGTTGCTCGTCACCCCCCAGTTATTTTGCCCAGCCAGACTGCGGCAATATTATTCATAGATTATAAAACTTATGAAATTTAAAATTCAGAAATGCACAATTTGTTGGCATTTGACATAGTTACAAGGTTGTTAGAAGATTTTCATCACTCCCAGAACAAACCCTATGCCCAATAAGTATTCATGCCCCATTTCTCAACCCTCCAGCTCCTGAAAACCCCCACTCTTCTTTCTGTCCTACAGAAATGTCTCCCTATTCTGGACATTTTATGCTGTCTGTACATATGACCTGTACAATCTCAAAAATTAAAGCTACTTCAATTATAAAAACAACTTACTTTTGTGATGTAAGTCCAAGAATATGAATTAAAACAACTATAGGAAACTCTACAATAATTTAATTCCATCACATTTTTTTGTTTATTACTTCTTTTTTCTCAGTACTAGAGATTGAACCCACCACTCTACCACGAACTACATCTTAATTTTTATTTTGAGACAGGGTCTTACTAAGTTGCTGAGGCTGACCTCAAATTTGTGATCCTCCTGACAAGTAGCTGGGATTAAAGGCATGTGCCACTGTACCCAACTACTATTTGTGACAGGTATTACATACCTCTTCTGAGTAATCGTCCCCGAATATAACATTCAGAAATTATTCTACTTTCTTCTTAGTCCTCACACTAGTATCTTGAACCTATAGTTGTAAGTGACAGAAATATAACTTTAACTGGCTTAAACAAAAATAAATAAATAAATAAATAAGGACTGGAGATCTAGCTCAGTTGGTAGGTTGCTTGCCTTGCATGCACAAGACCCTGGGTTCAATCCCTAGCACCACACAATAAACAAACAAATAAATAAATAATGAGACTTTAAAATCCTCAACAACATAATGGCAAATTGAGTTTCACGATATATAACAAAAAATGAATTAACTAATAACTAATTGTGATTAATTAACAATAACTAATTGTGATTCACACTAGGAATCTAGCCTGGTTCAATATTTGAAAGTAAGTCAATATATTACATCATCCATATATATATATAATATATGCAAATGCTCTACCCCTGAGCAGCATCCCCAGTCCTTTTTTTTTTTTTTTTAAGGAGAGAGAGAGAGAGAGAGAGACAGAGAAAGAGAATCATTTTTGGAGATGGACACAACACAATGCCTTTATTTTTTTATGTGGTGCTGAGAATCGAACCTGGGTCCCACCCGTGCTAGGGGCGTGCTCTACCGCTGAGCCACAATCCCAGCCCTCCCCAGCCCTTTTTAGTTTATTTTGCAATAGGGTCTCACTAAGTTGCAAAGGTGGCTTTGAACTTGGTGATCATCATGTCTCCACCTCCTGAGCAGCTGGTATCATGAACCACTGTGCCTAGCTTATTCTATCTTATTGACAGATTAAAGAAAACTATATGATCATATCCATTAGAACAGAAAAGGATGTGACAAAATTCAAAGTTCATTCATGACAAAAACTCTCAGCCAACTAGGAACATATGGGGAGTTCCTTAATGTGGTAAAGGGCATCTGTTTTTTTTTTTTTTTTAAATAGTTAATCTCATATTTATTTGTCAAAGGCTGAATTCTTTGCTTCTAAAACTGGAAACAAGGCAAGGATATCCACTGTCACTACTTAGTCATCATTACACTAGAAATGCTGACCAGTACAATAACACAAGTTACAAAGTCATATATGGCTGGGTGCTTGGTGCATACCTATAATCCCAGAGGCTGGGGAGGCTGAGGCAGGAGGATCGAAATTTCAAAGCCAGCCACAGCAACTTAGTGAGGCCCTAAGCAACTTAGCAAGATCCTGTCTCAAAATAAAATAAAAGGGCTGGGGACATGGCTTAGCAGTTAATCAACTCTAGGTTCGATCCCTGATACCAAAATTAAATAAATAAACAAATAAATAGACATATATGTTAAAAAGGAAGAAATAAACCTGCCCCTGTTTGCAGATGGCATGATTATCTACATGGAGAAACCCAAGGAATCTATAAAAAATATCCTAGTGAGTTTAGCAAGGGTCTAGGATACAAGGTTAATCTGTACACACCAGTTGTATGTTCACTTATGAACAGAAAATAATTTGACACTGAAATTTTTTAAAGCACATTTACAATACCACCCACCCCTCCCCTCAATTAAACACTTTGGTATAAATCTAGCAACCCATCCACAGGATCAGTATACTGAAAACTACAAAATGCTGATGAAACACAGAATACAAGTTAAACAAATGATAACTATACCATGCTCATGGATTGGAAGACTCCTTACAGTTTCTAAGTCCCTTTTCAATCAATCTATAGATGTAAGCATTTCCTAACAATATTCCAGAAGGACTTTCCATAGATATAGGCAAGCTGATTCACAATATCACTAGACACCTGTGAAAAGGGCTTTAAGAAAGACTGACAAAGCCCAGGGTTGCCTGGGATTCATAGTAAATTGGACTCTTATTCATTGCTAGTGGGAATGTAGTATGCACAGCTATTCCGGAAAACATTTTGGCAGTTTTCTACAGTTAAATATACTTTTATCATACAACCCAACAATCTCATTTTAGGCACCTACCCAAGTGAAATGAAACACCTATGTTTGCACAAAACCTGGTATGTGAATGTGATCACAAGCTCTACTCATAACCACTCAAAAATTGGAAACAACCCAAATTCCTTTCAAAGGGAGACAGATAAACAGTGATATGTCTTACCCATGTAATACTTCTCAGCAATACAAAGATATGAATATTAATATATGTAAGATCTTGGGTGAATTTCAAAGGTGTCATCCTTGGGGGAAGACACCAGTCTCAAAAAGTTAAATTTCCATGGTTTTATTTATGTAATATTCTGGAAAAGATAAAACTATAAGGAAAGAAACAGAACAGTAGATGAGAAGGGTTAGGGCTATGGAAAGTGTCTGATTATAAAATCACGAGGGAGGAGGGTGGGAGTTTTAGAGGGTGATGGAATTGTTCTGAATCTTAATTGTGGTGGTAGCTACATGGATATATGATGTGTTAAAACTCATTAGAACTATGGATGCTTTCCTGCATGTAATTAAAAAAATATTTTTTTTTTAAATGGGATACTGACTTCAGGCATGGCTGAATCCAGGAGCTTAAACAATGCCAATAAGACTTAACCTCCTCCAACTCTTGTCTCTTTTGCTCTAAGTTGGATATAGACTAAGACAGACTTTCTTTTTTTAATATTCATATTTTCAATATAAATTTATTGAAGGGCTATTTGTGAGTGCTACACTGTAGCAAATATAAACCAATGCACACACAATTAAAATAAGTACACATTAAATCGCCTTTGCAAAAAGATTATGTTTGTTCAGACCAATATCTCTAATGAACATAGACGCAAAAATTATTGACAAAATTCTGGCAAATCAAATGCAAAAAGATAGTACACCACAATCGAGTGGGATTCATCCCAGGGATGCAAGGTTGGTTCAACATATGGAAATCACCAACTGTAATTCATCACATCAATAGACTTAAAGAGAATCACAGGATCATCTCAAGAGAATAAAATCATGGCATTTGGAGGTAAATGGATGGAGTTAGAGAAAATAATGATCAGTGAAGTTAGCCAATCCCAAAAAAAAAAAAAATGCCAAATGTTTTCTCTGATATAAGGAGGCTGATTCATCGGATAGGGAGGGGGAGCATGGGAGGAATAGACAAACTCTAGATAGGGCAGAGGGGTGGGAGGGGCAGGGAGGGGCATGGGAGGTAGAGACTTTCTTTTTAATGGGGTTGATTGTCTTTGGACCAATGTAGGTCATGTGTACATGCTGGGATCATGGACCATTCTCACCTGTGGCCAAAGGAATGGAATATGCTCTTGGCTGGGCTCGGGTCCTGTGCCCACACCCAGTGGTATAAGGGTAAGTGAGAATCAAACTGATCCAACCTATATGGACTGAGAGTGAGGGCAAGGTGGTTCCAAATAGGAAAGAAACAAGCTGTTATTTACTAGAACAAATATGTGCTAGACAGATCAGAAACTAGAGACATCTCTGGCTTCCACCTGGCATTTCTTACATTCTGCATTACACGAGGCTCTGTCAGCTCTGATGCCCTCCACGTAAACCACAAATTCTTTGAAACCAAGGACTCTGCCTTATTTTTCCTTTCAGTTTTGAATACTGTACAAATTCTCCTCCTCAGAGTAGTAGTTCCATAGTATTAGCAGCATGCATGACAGAGAACCAAGCATTTATGAATATGTTTATAAAGCTATATCTTTGTGTGAACACGAAAAAACCTCTGAAGGCACATTATTTCATGTTTCTCTGCAACCACATTAATAGCTACATTCCCGTTCAATCTTGCTTCTCTCGATGAGGTTTTAACATGTACAGCTCCGTTTTCCAACAAGGGCCAATCAATCATTACATCATCATCCATCATGTCTGAGCTCTCGGTCATGAAGGTGTCTTTCTTTCCACATTAGCAATTTAGGTGGGCGAAAGAGCCATGAAGATGTATGACAGAAGACTGGAGAATTGGATTAAACAAGGTTAAACAAGATTCCATTTTTCTGGGTCCCTCTTTGCTGCAGGAATTTTGTTGATCCACAGAATGAAGGGGCCAATTGTTTGCAAGTTCTTTTTTTTCCCCAAACTCAGAAGAAAATTGTACTGAAATCATTTTTTTTTCTCCCTCTGTTATTGGAATAGCAGAGAGCTGGGAATAGCAACCAGCATAGAATGACATGTTTATTTTAAAGTTATTAAAGGAAGTACCCTGGGGCAGGGGGTGCAGCTCAGTGGTAGAGCGCTTGCCTAGCACCAGTGAGGCCCTGGGTCTCATCCCCAGCACCACAGAATAGAAAAAGAAAGAAAGAAAGAGAAAAAGGAAATAACTTATCCATCTAAAATCCTAAATTGTAGCTATTATGGGATCCAGGTTAATTGTCCCAAACTACCACAATGGAGGTGTACTCATTGTCACTCACGCCCAACAATGTCCCATGTGATTTGCTCCCCAGGCCTTCTGCCTCTCCACCCCTCTTTCACATTCCAATCCTCCCAGACCTCCCTCCTTTTCCATCCATATTAGCCTTGTGCCCATTTGTCAGATGTAGTTCACTCTGGCCAGGTGCGGTGGCGCACGCAGAGGCTGAGGCAGGAGGTTCGCCAGTTCAAAGCCAGCCTCAGCAAAAAGCAAGGCCCTAAGCAACTCAGTGAGACCCTGTCTCTAAATCAAATACAAAATAGGGCTGTGGATGTGGCTCAGTGGTCTAGTGCCCCTGAGTTCAATCCCCAGCACCCCCGTCAGGGTCTTAGTGGTTACCCCGTTTCTCACGCCAGGCACCACTGACATTTGAGGCCAGATAACTCAGGGCTGTGGCTCTGCCGAATGTCTAGCAGCGTCCCTGGCTGCTTCCCACTGGATGTTAGCAGCCACCCTCCTTCCTCTCAAGATGTGACAACTAAAAATGTCTCCATATACTGCCTAATGTTCCGTGGGGACAAAATGCCCGCTGTGGAGATGGCTGTTTTCACCGGAGTCGATGCTGGGTGGTTCCACCTGCACTATTCCAAGCTCAGCTTCACAGAGGCGTCCCTGAGCACCCTACCAATGGGTCACTTTCAATCCCAGCGCACAGACCCCTCCACAGGAACTCACTCCATCATGTATGTACCTGACCCTGTTGCTCTCTCCCATCAGTGTCCCTTCTTCTCCATCCACCCTGAACCTCATCCGCACTATTCTGGTCCCCAGAACCTGGAGCAGAGCCTGCACAGGATTAGGTTCAATGCATTCAATGTTGGGTTAATGAACCAAAGAGAGTGGGTGGTTATGCCATCAGGACTTTCACCAGTTCATTCTTTTATCATTTTCACTGGGGAGAGTTTCAGCTTTTCGGAGATTTTAAAAATTTTCATTTATTTGGTACCAAGGATTGAACCCAGGGGTGCTTAATCACTGAGCCACACCCCCAGCCTTTTTTGTATTTTATTTAGAGACAGCGTCTCACTGAGTTGCTTAGGGCCTCACTGAGTTGCTTAGGGCCTTGCTCAATTGCTGAGGCTGACTTCGAACTCCTGATCCTCCTGCCTCAGCCTCCCCAGCCGCTGGGATTGCAGGCATGTGCCATCACATCTAACTTATTTATTTATTTTATTTTTGGTGCTGGGTATTGAACCCTGGACTCTCAATTAGTGAGTTACATCCCCAGTCCTGCTGTCCCCCTTTTTAAGACAGGATCACACTAAGTTGTGCAGGCTGGCCTGGAACTTGCAATCCTCCTGCCTTCGACTTCCATCTCTGGGATTACAGGTGTGTGCTGCTGTACTCAGCTCTCCTGGCATTTATTCCTTCCTTCCTTTCTTCCTCCCTTTTTAGTTGTAGATGGACACAATACCTTTATTTTACTTATTTATTTTTACGTGGTGCTGAGGATGGAACCCAGGGCCTCACATGTGCCAGGCAAGTGCTCTCCCACTGAGCCACAACCCCAGACCTGTCCTAGCATTTCTTGAGCCTGAATTTTCCTCCCTATTTATTTTTTCTTCCCACATTTTTATTGGTGCATTATGTTTGTACCTAGTGATGGAATTTGTTACATATCCCTACACACACCACATAGCAATATAAGCTGGCCAGTAACACTTCCCAAGGCTCTCCCTCCCTCCCCTACTCCCTTCCTTGGGTCCCTTTCTTCTATTGATCTCCTCTTGATTTTCATGAGATCCCTGCCCCCAGCCCCTTTTCTTTTCCTGTTTCCTCTCTCATTTCCACATATGAGAGAAAACACTACCCCTGACCTTCTGAGTTTGGCTTACAGAGCCTGAATATGTTTTACATGTTTGCTCAGTATAATTCTTTTTTGGGAGGTGTGTACTGGAGATTGAACACAGGGGCACTCAACCACTGAGCCCCATCCCCAGCCCTTTTTTGTATTTGATTTAGAGACAGGGTCTCACTGATTTGCTTGGCCCCTCGCTTTTGCAGAGGCTAGCTTTGAACTCGAGATCCTCCTGCCTCAGCCTCGGTAGCCACGGGGATTATAGGTGTACGCTCTGTGCCTGGCCTACTCAATGTAATTCTTAATCTTCCAACCTGACTTAATTTCACCTCCCTCAACAGGCTTTAAGTGCCAGAAGTACAGGTACCATTTCTCACCCTTAATGTCCACTCACTCCAACTTGGCCTCTCCCCCCCCACACACACACACACTTCCCTCCCTTCCTCTCATCCATTCCTCAAGCGCCCATTGTGTTCCAGACCCACAATTAGGCCATAGAGATACTGAGATAAGGTTTCTGACCTCCCAGTCTTTTTAGCCCTTCCAAGGGCCCTGGCAGTGGACAACTAATTATAACAAGACAGATAGTATTTGCATTGTGAACAGAGAATACAAGCAAACTCCCAGTGGACCTGAACGCTTTCAGAAACATCTTTCCCATTGTGCCCATATTATAGATGCTCATATATGTAGATTATTCTCCCTTCTAGGATCTCGAGTCCTTTGGGACAGACACTTTATAATCTCCTCACTTTAAGTTCCTTCTACAGTACTCAGCACAGTATCTTTAACATAGCAAACACTCAATAATGACTCATTGAATCAGTTAATATAGTTAATAAAATACTGATAATAAAATACTGCTTTTAAAATACTGATGTAGAGGAGAGGGCTGGGTCGAAACTCAGTGGTAGAGGGCTTGCCTAGCATGTGTGAGACACTGGGTTCGATCTTTAGCATCATATAAAAATAAGTAAATAAAATAAAGGTATTGTGTCCATCTACAACTTAAAAAATAAAAAAAAATACTGATGTAGAGAGGTCGCATCTCTTCTTCTCTAATTTTAATAGAAAACACATTTTTTTCCCCAATCACTTTGTTTAGCATAAGGACATCTCCACAGGGAAACAAATACAAAGCCTTTTTATTTGATCCCTCAAAAGACAATACAAACTTGAAATTGAGACTCAGGTACCAGAATGGGAAGCATGGGAGGAAAATGGACAAATGTTAAGAGTAATTCAGATGCGAGAGGGCTATCGAACTAAAAAACTCTTCATGGTGTTAGTTTCCTGTGTGAATGGTTAACGATGACAAAGAACAATGGGGCACTGTTTTTTTTTTTTATTATTATTTTTTTGGCACCAAGGATTGAACCCAGGGGCACTTAACCACTGAGCCCCATCCCTAGTCCTTTTTATATTTTATTTAGAGACTGAGTCATACTAAGTTACTTAGGGCTTCACTAAGTTTCTGAGGCTGACTGAACTCATGATCCTCCTGTCCCCAGCCTCCCAAACTGCTGGAATTCCAGGTGTGCACAACCTCACCTAACTTTGGGACAGTGCATTTGTCAAGTCAAGAAGCCATGGCAACTTTTTTTTTTTTTTTTTTTTTTTACTTTCAACTTAAATATATATATATATATATATATATATATATATATATATATATATATAACTTTTATTTTAATTTTACTACAAAAAGGTTGTTTTGGTTTAGTTCATACAGTCGTGTGATTTATAAACTTCCAGTTTGTCCCATATGGATAAATGCAGAGGATCTGACCTTGTAGTTCCTAAATCCTGTTATCAGAGGTAATCAGAGGTAATCAGGGGTATCTTTTCTCAATCTATGGTTGGTAGTCCTCTGGCCGAGTGTTCTGAGCACTGAAAGTCAGGACCTGGAGAACTGGCTGAGATTCAGATGTGGAGCAATCGAGGCGGGTGGTGAGAAGAGAGGCGTTTTATTTCAAGGTAGACATAGAAATACCTTGGTGCCGGCTGTGATTTATGACGACATGAGGACGATTAATCCAGAGCACCGGAGAGAAGCAAAGTGGGTGGGATGCCCATCAGAGGTAATGAGGATAAGGAGGGCATTGGCGGTGCAGGTCATGGATGGTCTCAGATTCTGCCTGACACCAAGCAGAGGAATAGAGGAATAGGGTTGCTGGTCTCAGAATACTTATTTTTAAGTGCCCTGATCTGACAATATGAGCAAGGGATCTGCTAGAAGCCAAACAGATTCCTGGAAATGATTGAGCATCATTGGGAAAAGACTTCAAGGGACCCCACATCCAACTGGGCTCCCTGGGCAGTTCACATCCCTCAGTAATGGGACGCCATTTACTGAACACCTGGCATGGGATGGGCTAACTGTAGGCGTTATTAGTATCCCTATTTTGCTGGTGAGGAAAAAGGACCAGAGAGGTTTTTAAATGATTTGCTGAAAGTCACACAAGATAGGAAGTTGCAAAAGCAGAAATCAAATGCCATTCTTTCTTACAGGATAGTGTTGATTAGCCATAGAGGAATAGTGGGCATTATCCATTTGTATTCTTGTTACTTAAAGGGTGGCACCAACAGCATCAGCGTTACCCAAAGGTTTCAAGGGAATGAAGAACCTGGAACTTAACCCAGACCTGCAGAATCAGAATCTTCTTTTTAACAATATCCTCAGATGATTTGTATGCTCATTCAAACTGAGAAGCACGTTCTAGACGTCAATCTTTGCTATACCTTGGAATCACCAGGGGAGACATTAAAACCTCAGAACTCAGGGACCACCCCAAATAATTCTATCAAATTCTCTGAGGGTGGAGTATGGACTTGGTTTTTTTTTTTTTTTTTTTTTTTTTTTTTTTTTTTT
Source organism: Urocitellus parryii (assembly GCF_045843805.1). Classification (NCBI taxonomy): domain Eukaryota; kingdom Metazoa; phylum Chordata; class Mammalia; order Rodentia; family Sciuridae; genus Urocitellus; species Urocitellus parryii. Next base: position 114,035,207 of record NC_135537.1, on the reverse strand, counting down.
TTTTTTGGTAAGCTCCCCAGCAAGGCCCTGTGACTGAAGCTCCTTTGCAAGGCAAATCCTAAAATAGAAAACGAAAGTTTATTTTGCAAGTAAACATTATCAACTTGTTCTAGGTTGTGCCCTAGGAGTGTTTCAGGGATTTCTCCTTCTGTGGGAATAGAAGGTAGGTACCTTCAGGATAGGATGTAGGATGATATAAGGAGGAGGGAAGGCCTGTATTTGAGGCTCATATGAAGCCTTGGCCTTATTTCAAGCCAGTATGTGGAATTCAGTGGTTCTCCACCCTTGCTACACACCAGAACCACCCCAAAGCTTTTAAAAAGTCCTGATGCACAGAGTATGCCCCGTACCAATGAAACCCGGAGTTCTGCAGGACCCAGGCATCAGCAATTTGTAACGTTTCCAAGCATTTCCCATATGGAGCCAGGGTTGAAAACCCCCTTTCTAATTAGAATCTCAGGGACTCTGAATCTTGCCAGTTTGTAGGAAAAAGGGGAACCTAAGAATGAGTGAAAACAACACTATGGGGAAGCAATCACGCCAAGTTGAGAAAGAGGGACAAAGAGCCCCGATAATCCAAATGACCAAGTTTTTCTAACAAACACGTCAGTGGCATTAAAGAAAGGGAAGAGGTCCGATGTTTTTCTTCCTCTATTTTTGGGTATAGATGCTCACACTTTAATGACAAAATTTTTATTTATTTATTTTTCTTTTTAATCTCTAGGGTTTAAGCCCAGGAATCTGTAATTTAACCCTGTTTCTGGGGGATCCTGGTGAATCATTCCACTTTGAAGGCTTCTGCTGTATACTAGAGAATTCATTATGCACCTGGACTGACTTGGAGCTCATCCAAAAGGGTTCCAGTGCTAAAATCACAGTTATCCTCAGGTGGCCAATAACATTTGTATTTTTCTTAAATTTTTGCTGGGGTTGTATAGACTTGCGCACCCAGTACACGGGATGTGATGCTATGTAAGTATATGATACACACCAGATCTCAAACATTCCGCATGGAAAAAAAAGGAAAATATTTCATCAATAATCTTAGGTTGATTACAGAGTAAGTAGGAGTTATTTTAGATATGTTGTATTAAATAAAATATTATCTTTACTTTCATCTATTTTTTTTGGAAGATGGCTATGAGAAAATTGAAAGCTACATTTGTGGCTCCCCTCACATGTCTATTTAACAGCATAACTCTAGAGCCTCGATACTCAAACTGGGTTCCAGGGACCAGCAGCAGCCTCTGGGAGCTGGTTAGAAATGTAAACTGAAAACTGGGCCTGGTGGCACACACCTGTAATCCCAGTGCCTTAGGAGGTTGAGACAAGAGAATCACCAGTTGGAGGCCAGCCTCAGCCAATTTGTGAGGTCCTCTGATTTAGTGAGACTCTTGTTTCAAAATAAAAATAAATAAAAAGGCCTGGGGATGTGGCTCAGTGGTAGAGTGGCCCTGGGTTCAACCCCCAGTACCAAAAAAGAAAAAGAGATATAAATTGAAAGCCAGGTGCAGTGGCACATGCATGTGATTTCCAGGAATTGGGGATTGCAAGTTCTAGGCTAGCACCAACAACTTAGTGAGACCTTGTATCAAAAAAAATTTTTTTTAAAAAGGGGGTGGGGGAGGCTGGGGATGTAGTTAATAGTAAAGAGTCCCTGGGTTCAATCCCTGGTACTAGAAAAAGAAAAAGGAAATGTGTGCCAGGTGCGGTAACATATGCCTGTAATCCCAGTGGCTTTAGAGGAGGAGGCAAGAGGATCGTGAGTTCAAAGCCATCCTCAGCAAAAGCAAGATGCTAAGCAACTCAGTGAGACCCTATCTCTAAATCAAATACAAAAGAGGGCTGGGGATGTGGCTCAGTGGTTGAGTGCCCCTGAGTTCAATTCCTGGAAACTCCCCCTCAAAAAAAATAGGGGTAGGGGTGTGGCTCAATAATCAAGTGCCCTGTACACCACCCCCCCCCCCAAAAAAAGAAATGTAAACTTGAACCACATCTAGGCACAGGGAACTAGAATATGCACTTGACTGAGCAAGTGCCTTGCCTCTGCCTGCCTCAGACTCTCAGTCTGAAACACTGGAAGAGAAAGAAGTCTAACAGACTCATTTATTCCATTCCCTTTCCCAGGCAGCATTGCATCCAAACTCCCCGAGTACATCAACATCATCAAATTACCCACCTTTCTAATCAGAGCCAGGAAACAAAAAACTTCCTCTTCTTTCAACCTCTTTCCTGCACTTTGAGACTTGGATTTTCAGCTCTGCTTTCAATCACTGTAGAGCACCAGTTACTATTTTTCTTTTTCTTAATACTTCCTGTTCAAGGTCCTCTTTAGATTTTGTTTTCTTTTTTTCTCAGCTAATCTTGTCCTCCTCACATGGGACTCATTTTCCCCTTCTCTTCCTCCTCCTCCTCCTCCTCCTCCTCCTTCTTCTTCTTTTTTTTTTTTTTTTTTTGGTACCAGGGATTTGATCCAGGGCACTCAACCACTGAGCCACATCCCCAGTATTTTATTTAGAGACAGGGTCTCACTGAGTTGCTTAGAGCCTTGCTAAATTGCTGAGGCTGGCTTTGAACTAGCGATCCTACTGCCTCAGCCTCCCTAGCCACTGTTTCTAAGCCCCTTTAATCATCCTCTGTCCCTTGACAGAGGCACACCACTGTACCCCTCAAAACAATTCAACAAATGCTGGGTATCCCCAGCTTGTTTTTTAAGTAAAATTTAAAAAATGGCTGGTGTTGGGTAGAACTGTTGGAAAGAGGACTTTGATAAATATTCCTGTCTGGAAGGCCAGACAAAAGGAAAAAAAAATAAGAATATGGAGGGGTGGAGTTCCTTGGAGACCAAACAGGAAATGTGAAGTGGAGTGCACTTTTGCCTGGAATGAAGTGGGCTTAGAGGAGCAAGCACAGTGGGCAGGAACTCAGTGATCTAATTTTGGTTCTTTCATTAGCTTCAATCCCAAACTCAGGAAAAGTTTAGTCACCAAGCTCAACTAACTGCCTCCATTTCCTCCCATCCATGGAGATAATGTTCTTCTTCTGCCTCATGGGGGAATCTTCAAAGGTTGGCATAAAAATAAATAAGTATATAAAAATTAGCAGTCTTTAAAAAAATAAGAGTGAGCCAGCATCTTTGGTCATTATCAACACTGATTTCTACGTGGTTCATGAACAATTTTTCTCCTCATTAGGAATGTCTATGTCAATTTTATTAGTCAAAGGGATCATACTTGCATTTAGCAAAACCAAACAGTTCTCTAAGCAAATCATTATTCTACACCACCTTACGGATAGGAACCAGCTCATAAAATCTGTGACACTTCTTTGGTGACTCAGGCCTGGGCCCTCACTTCCACAAGTGGAAAGAACAGTTTCAGACTGAACAGAGCGAGATTCCCTTAGTGACACAGAGAAAAGTTGCATTCTATTATGTCCATATTAAAACTAGAGATATTCAATAGTGGAAATTTTTGGAAACTGGAAACATTCATTTTAACTAAAGAGATCTCATAGAGAAAGTAGCCCTATAAAATTTCTGGTTTCTTTTTATTCCAATTTTTAAGAACTTGGTTCAGCTCCCAAAACTCTTTTTAGCTGTGCTCCACATGAACCCAGGTCTCTGAAAGCTCAGAATTACCACCACCATGTAATGTTTTCCTAAAAAAAAAAAAAAAAAAAAAAAAAAAAAAAAAAGCATTAAAGCAGTTATATTCCCTCTACAGTGTGATTAAAATTTCCAGTGAACTTAACACTTATGTTTTACCCTTTAAAAATTAACTGTATTTTGCATTTCCAAAACACTTTACTTGTTCTAATTAATATCACAGCTGGGAAAGTGACTTTATTCTTCTGTCCAGGCAAATAAGCTGAGAGTTTAAGTGAGGAGGTCAGGGACAGAAGACCAGGATTTGAACCTCTGGGAAAACGGTTGGGGCAGTTTGTCAGGGACTTAAAAAACACATACCTTGTGATGTTAAAGAAGAAGTGAAGAAAACAGCTATTGAGCTGGGGTTGTAGATCAATGGTAAGGGCGCTTGCCTGGCATGCATGAGGCACTGGGTTCAATCCTAAGCACCACATACAAATTTTTTTTAAAAATGAAGGTACAGTGTCCATTAAAAAAAAAAAAAGAAAGAAAAGAAAAAGAAAGAAAGCAGCTGTTGGACCAAATTGTAGCCTACAAGGAACAGGTGGTTTTAAGGGAAAGAAAAATCAAGAGGTGGGTGAGTTGACTCCTTTCCACAGACAGCCATATGGAAGGCACGTGACCTGGTAATGACAACGGCTGACACAAAGCACTAAGGATCATATATCTTCAATATCATCTTCATTTTGTAGATTAAAAGATAAAAAGTTTAGAAATATGCAATAACTTCTCTAAGGTCAAAGGCTAATTTTGGTTTTATCCATTCCTTTTAGCTCTCCATAACAATAGAATATTCGATGACATAATTATAAAAGCATGGAATATAATTTATTCTAATTCAGTTTCTAGTATTTTCATTTCCCCACCCTTTTTCCCTACCCCTGTCTCCTTCCCCCAATTCTGCTGATCTTTCTGCTATTTACTTAGAATTTTTTTTAACTTAGTGTCTTGTGGATGTACATGATGGTGAGATTAATGTTCATATATATACATGAGAATGTTTGGTCAGATTCATTCCACTGAATTTCCCTATCCCATCCCTCCTCCCTTCCTTTCAGTACCCTTTGTCAACTCCTCTGATCTTATTTCTATTCTTTTTTTTTTAAATCCACCCCCCTCTTATTTTGAATTAGTTTTCACGTATCAAAGAAGACAACTGATCTTAAATTTTTGGGACTAGCTTAGTCTACTTAGCATGATGGTCTCTAGTTCCATCCATTTACCAGCAAATGTCATAAAGTCATTCTTCTTGATAGCTGAATTATAATCCATTGTGTATATATGCCACATTTTCTTTATTCATTCATCTGTTGAAGGGGACGTGGTTGCTCCATAGCGTAGCTATTGTGAAACTTGCTACTGTAAACATGGCTGTGATTGCCTCACAGTATGTTGATTTTAATTCCTTTGGATATACACCAAGGGGTGGGATAGCTGGGTTGTACAGTCATTTCGAGGAATCTCCATATCGCTTTCCAGAGTGGTTGCACCAATTTGCAGTCCCACAACAATATATGAGTGTACTATTTAGGCATATACTCAAAAATATTTATTATTATTTGAATTCTTGATGATTAACATTCTGATTGGAGTGAGATGAAATCTCAGTGTAGTTCTAATTTGCATTTCTATAAATGAGAGGGATGCTCAACATTTTTTCATATATTTGTTGACCGTTTGTAGTTCTTCTTTTGAGAAGTGTCTTTTTAGCTCCTCCATCCATTTCTTGTTTGGGTTATTAGTGTTTTTGGTGTTGACTTTTTGGGCTCTTTGTATATCCTGGATATTCATGCTCTACCTGAGGTGCAGGTGGCAAAGATTTCCTCTTGTCCTGTAGGCTCTCTCTTCATGCTCCTCATTGTCTCCTTTGCTGTGAGAAAACTTTTTGATGTCATTCTATTTATTGATTTTTAATTTTACTTCTTACACTCTAGGGGTCTTGTTAAGGAAGTTAGTCTTTGAGCGGACATGTTGGAGTGCTGGGTCTACATTTTCTTCTAGAAGATGCTGGGTTTCTGGTCTAATTCCTAAGTCTTTTGTCCACTTTGAGTTGAGTTTTTTGCAGGATGAGAGATAGGGGTTAAAGTTCATTTGACTACATATGGATTTCCAGTTTTCCCAGCACCATTTGTGGAAGAGGCTATCATACCTCCAACATATATTTTGCGCCTTTGTCTAGTATGAGAATGTATGTGGATTTGTTTCTTTGTCTTCTATTGGATTCCATTGGTCTTTGTGCCTGTTTTGGTGTCACTACCATGCTGTTTTGTCACTATAGCTCTGTAGTATAATTTGAGGTCTGGTATTGTGACTCCTCCTGCTTCACTTTTCTCACCAAGAACTGCTTTGTGTGTACTGACCTCTTATTTTTCCAAATGAATTTCATGAGTGCTCTTTCTATTTCTGTGAAGAACATTATTGGAAATGTGATGGGAATTATATTGAATATGTGTAGTGATTTTGGTAGCGTGGCCATTTTGACAATACTGATTCTGCCTGTCCAAGAACATGAGAGGTCTTTCCATCTTCTAAGTTCATCTTCAGTTTCTTTCTTTAGTGTTCTATTTTTTTTCAATGTAGAGGTCCTTTTGCCTATTTTGTTAGATTGAGACTCCAGTATTTTTTTTAAGGATATTGTGAATGGGGATAATTTCCTAATTTCTTTTTCAGCAGATTCATCATTGGAATATAGGAACATGATTGATTTATGGGTGTTTATTTCATAGTCTGTTACTTTGCAAAATTCATTTGTGAGTTCTAGAAGTCTTCTGATGGAGTTTTTCTGGGTCTCCTACCTAGAGAATAATGTCACAGGCAAACAGAGAGAATGTGAGCTCATCTTTTCCTATGTGTATCCCTTTAATTTCCTTCTCTTGCCTAGTTGCTTGGGCTAGTTTCAAGGACTGTTGAATAGGAGTGGTAATAGTGGGCATCTTTATCTTGTTCCTGTTTTTAGAGAAAATGCTTTCAGTTTTTCTTCATTTGGAAAATGTTGGCCTTGGGTTTGTCGTATATACCCTTTACAAGGTTGAGGTAGCTTCCTTCTATCCCTAATTTTTCCAATGTTTTAAACATGAATGAGAGCTGACTTCATCAAATGCTTTTTCTGTATCTATTTAGATAATCATTTGATTCTACCTTTAAGTCTCTTTATGTGATGAATTACATTTGTTGATTTGGGTATACTGAACCAACCTTACATCCCTGGGATGGATCCCACCTGGTCCTGGTACACTATCTTGATGAGTTTTGCCATTATTTTATTAAGAATTTTTGCATCTATGATCCACGAGGATGTCGGTCTGAAGTCTTCTTTCCTTGATATTTCTTTGTCTGGTTTTGGTATCAGGGTGATGCTGGCTTCATAGAATGAGTTTGATAGAGTTCCTTCCTTTTCTATTTCATGGGATAATTTGAGGAGGATGGGTATTATTCTTCTTTTAAGTCTGGGTAGAGAATCCATCTGGTCCTGGGTTTTCCTTTGTTGGAAGGCTTTTGTTAGCTGCTTCAATTTCATTACTAGAAATAGATCTGGTCAAGTTTTCTATGTCCTCCTGATTCAATTTGGGTAGGTCATATGTCTCAAGGAATTTGTTCATATCTTCAAGCTTTTTTATTAGAGTGTAAATCTTCAAAATAGTTTCTGATGATCCTTCGAATTTCAGTAGTGTCTGTCATGATATTTCCTTTTTCATGTTGGATTTGGACAATTTGAGGTTCTCTCCCCTCTTTCTTTTAGTTTGGCTAAAGGTTAATCAATTTTGTTTATCCTTTCAAAAAACCAACTCCTTGTTTCATTTGTCACTTGTATGAGGTTTTCTTTAATCTCAATTTCTTTGATTTTGGCTCTGATTTTAATTATTTCCTGTCTTCTACTGATTTTGGTATTTGATATTTTTCTTCTTTTCTAGGGCCTTGAATATTTGCAATCTTTCCATTCTTTGAATGTATGAGTTCTATGCTATGAACTTTCCACTTAAAACTGTCTTCATAATCTACCAGAGATTTTGATATATTGCATCACAGTTCTCAGTTACTTTAGTATAAAAAATAAATATATTTTTAAAATTTTGCCCTAATTTCTTCTGCTATCCATTCATCATTCAATTGTGTATTGTTTGGGGCTAGGTGGCTCAGTGGTAGAGCGCTTGCCTAGAACATGTGCGGCACTGGGCTTGATCCTTAGCACCACATAAAAATAAATAAAATAAATATATTATGTCCATCTATAACTAATCAAAAAGAGTTTATTGTTTAATCGCCAGGTATTAGAGTGGTTTCTACTTTTTATCTTATTGTTTATTTCTAATTTCATTCCATTATGATCTGATAGAGTCAGATTGGGACTCACTGCCTAGCTCTCCTCCCAGTTCTCGTGATTGTACTTCTAATTCAACAAGCGTGAGATGGGGTCTTGGGTATCTCTTGTCTGTTGGGTACATTGTTCAAACCATATTTCTGGTCCTCACCATCTCAGGGAAGACTGATATAGGAGAGAGAGAGAGAAAGAGAGAGAGAGACAGAGAGAGGGGATTGGGAAAATATATAAACATCCCCAGAGTTCAGATAGTGTGTCCTTTCACCCCATCAGTACCCTATATTAAGTGTGTTAACATACCCTATCTTTTCCCTTTTGCTTGACAGTGTGTGTGTGGTTGTTTTTGTTTTGTTTGGTTTGTTGGGGGGCAGGGTACTTGTTTTGGTACTGAGAATTGAACCTAGGGGCCCTTTACCACCGAGTTATATCCCAGTCTTATATTTATATACATATAAGCAAGACCCTCTCTCAAAATAATATATGTATATACATATATATGTGTATATATATATATATTTATTTTACTTTTATATTTTATCTTTTTGTATTTTTACTTTACGTATTTTATTTTACAGCAAGACCCTGTCTCAAAATAATATATATATATACATATATACGTATATATATATATATATGTGTGTATACACATATATTACATATATAATATATACATATATATTATTTTGAGACAGGGTCTTGCTAAGTTACTGAGGCTGGCATCAAATTTCAATCCTTCTGCCTTAGCTCCCTGATTCTATGAAATTATAAGTGTGCACCACCATGCCCAAGGGAGACTATGTTTTTAATTACTATAATGAACCTTATGATCTGAACATATTTTTTTTTGCCGGGCGGGGGGGGGGCAGTACTGGGGATTGAATTCAGGGGTGCTTGACCACTGAGCCACATCCCCAGCCCTATTTTGTATTTGATTTAGAGACAAGGGCTCACTAAGTTGCTTAGGGCCTCACTTTTTGCTGAGGCTGGCTTTGAACTCGCCGTCCTCTTGCCTCAACTTCCCAAGCAGCTGGGATTACAGGCGTGCACCACCGCGCCCGACTCTGAACATCTTCTTTTGGTTGGAAGACTCTCAGTAAGTGACCTCCTAGTTACCTAACTTGGTAGCATACTTGAAACTACATTAAATGGTAGTAATTTCTCTCACATCTCTTAATTTTACTTTGTCTAAAGTTTGTTGGCAGTGCTACGGATGGAACCCAGTGCCTGACACATGCTAGACAAGAGCTCTACCACTGAAGTATGACCCCAGTTCTAAAGCCTAACTTAAAGTACATCAGGAGTCAGGCATGATAGCATATGACTGTAATTCCAGTGACCCAGTGTTAAAGGAGGCTGAAGCAGGAGGATCACAAGTTGAAGGCCAGCCTTGGCAAGTTAGTGAGACCCTGCATCAGAATAAAAAATTATAAGAGTTTGAAGTATAGATCAGTGGTAAAGTGCTCCTGGGTTTGATCCCAAGTAAAAAAAAAGAAAAATATAGAATAAAATATGTCAGAAGAGGGCTGAGAATGTGCCTCAGTTGTAGAGTGTTTGCCAAGTATGTGAGAGACCCTCGGTCATTCCCCAGCACTGCAATAAATAAATAAATAAATAACGAAAGCCGACATGTAATATACATTCACATTACTCCATCACCCTATTAAATGTTAATAGAGTGCCCTGATCAAGAATCTACACGTGTTGGCATCTGAGACTTCTCATCAGGAATCAGCACACCAAGAGCTTCAAATATCCCTATCTGAATCAGCACCAGAAGTTTTATTAATTAACACAAGAAGTGTTAAAAATAAGTTTTCTTTTGTGGAATGATGTGAAGTTGGCAGGAAACTGCCCCAGCATCTTCACTTTGGCACGGCTGAGGTATCATTACCTGGTGAGCCCAGAAGCCTAACGCCTCCTGGGTGTATCACCCTGAGGTTAGGACTCAGTTCAGTTCCATGTCATGTCTGCTTACTGACTGGAAGACTCTTTCATCTGATCCAACTTTCACCTGGTCACAACAGGGTCCAGTTTGTCTCCGAACAAACCTTTCATGCAAAATGCTGTCAGGGTGCCTGAAATGACAGAAAACAGGGCTACAGCTGAGTTCAAACACTTGAATGTGTGACAGTTTTGTATCTCCTTGTTTGCTAGGAAAAATCAAACTGCAGCCTTGCCTTTTGTTGTTTCCATTCAGTAATTATGTCAGGAAGAACTGCTAGTCCTCCCCCTACCCAGACTATTAGGACATGAGTCCATCAAATACAACCCATGAATTGTGAACAATCAAATTTACTTAGATTATCTTGAGAGATAGCAGTGATTTATTGCTTTTTGCAAAGTATGCTCAAACTTAAGTTTGGACAATAAGCATTGATTCTCTCACAGTCTCTTTGGATCCGGGATTCAGAGGTGGCTGGGGCATGGGAAGGTCCTGGTTCAGAGTCAGGAGGCTGCAGCCATGTCCACAGTCACCTGAAGGTTTGAGGTGGGTGCAGAGATGCTTCCAAGGCAGATCACTCTCAGGCCTGGCAGGATGGTGCTGTTGGAGGCAGGAGGCCTTAGCCTCCTACCATGTGAATCTCTCTAAAGGCCCAGGTAAGCAATCCTCAGGATACTGAGCCTGCCTTTCGTTCAGCCAAGGCAGCAAGGTAAAGTATTAATATCTGTTTTGGTATAGACGCAAGAATCACAGACACTGTATCGACCACAATCAACTCATCAGCAGTGAGTGATGCACACTCTGTCTCACACTCAAGGGGACAAGGATTGGTCTCCACCTTTTTTTTTTTTTTTTTTTTTTTAGAGAGAGTGAGAGAGGAGAGAAAGAGAGAGAGAGAGAGAGAGAGAGAGAGAGAGAGAGAGAGAGAGAGAGAGAGAATTTTTAATATTTATTTTTTAGTTCTCGGCGGACACAACATCTTTGTTGGTATGTGGTGCTGAGGATCGAACCCCGGCCGCACGAACGCCAGGCGAGCGCGCTACCACTTGAGCCACATCCCCAGCCCTGGTCTCCACCTTTTATAGGAAGAAGTGCCCATGAAATTTGTGGTGTTATTTAAAAGCATCCATAAGAAGTTGGGTGCAGTGGTACACGCTTGTAATCCCAACAACTCGGGAGCTGAGGCAGGAGGTTTACAAGTTCAAAGCCAGCCTCAGCAACTTAGTGAGGCTTGAAGAAACTTAGTGAGAACCTGTCTCTAAATAAAATATAAGAAGGGCTGGAGATGTGGCTCAGTGGTTAAGAACCGTGGGGTTCCATCCCTGGTACCAAAACAACAACAACAAACAAACAAAAAACAAAAAAACAAAAACCATCCATAACACACTTACTTGATTTTTTTATAAGTTAAAAGGAATTGTTCCCATTCCATCCATATTCTTTCTGTAAATACTCTTACAAGTATTTCGTATGTGCCAGGCCTCGTGATAGGTATTAGGAATGCAGCTCTCAGCAAAGCAGATGACCCTGGGGAAGGACAGGATGGAGGAGACAGGCCTGGCACATTTCCAGGCCTTCTGATTTTTTACAAGAAGGTACAAATATATGCAAATATGCAAATTTTCCCTAGTTTTAATTTAGCAATTAATTCAGATTTTTACAAAAACACTATGGGGGGGGGAAAACGTCAGGCTCAATTTAACCAAAGTTTTCCATTTTACTGTGTCTAATCTTAAAAGCAAACAAAAATAGAAAACTCAGATTTCAGGATGATATGAGCAAAAATAACAGAGCTGTTAGCAAGTCTAAGTGGTAAGGTAACACTTAGCTAAGGACTGAAAGATGAGCCCTTGCACACAAACATCAAATAAAGTGTTCATATAAATTAATAAGAGCTCAGGTAAAAGTTCACTTAAGAGCTGCATTAGCTGGGTGCAGTGGTGCATGCGTGTAATCCCAGTGGCTCAGGAGGCTAAGGCAGGAGGATCGTGAGTTCAAAGCCAGCCTCAGCAACATCAAGGCCCTAAGCAACTCAGTGAGACCCTGTCTCTAAATAAAATACAAAATAGGGCTGGGGATGTGGCTTAGTAGTCGAGGGACCCTGAGTTCAATCCCTGATACGCACCCCCCCACACTAAAAAAAAAAAACTGTATTGTCTTAGTGCGACTGAGAAACTTGAATTCTAATTGATTCCTATGTTTTAAAATGATATTAGTATTTTGAGTAAAGTGTAAGAAGAAAGATCTCTAAAAAAGAAATAGAGTAGAAAAAAAATAGTATAGTGGAGGAAATTAGGACAGTATTCATTTAAGTAAAGTGAGTTCACAATCAAGTGGGCAATATCCTGAATTACATTTTGTCCTGACCCTTTAGAAGAAAACAGGACCAAAGGATGGAAGAAGGAAGGGAGAGAAGGAGAAACAATTATGGTGAATAAAATAGCAATAGAGAACTGGAGGTACATTTATGTCCTAAACCTAGCTTGTTGCATTTGGTGATTAACAAGTAAGAACTAACCTGGGTGTGGTGGCACACACTATTAATACCAGTTGCTCCAAGGCTGAGGCAGGAGGATCGAAAGTTGGAGGCCAGCCTCAGCAATTTAGCAAGGCCTTACAGAATGTAGCCAGACCCTGTCTCAAAATAAAAAGAGCTGGAGATATAGCTCAGTGTTCAGTGATAGAGTGCCCCTGGATTTAACCCTAGCACCAAAAGAAAACAAAACAAAACCCAAAACTATCAGGCTGGAGATGCAGTACAACAGTAGAGAGCCCTCACTTGCCCAGCAAGTGCAAAGCCCTGGATTCAATCCTAGTACCATAAATAAACAAATAAGCTTCAATATTCTTAATTGGTCATTCATTCTTCACGCCCCCAAACTATTTATTCTGTTTTCAGTTGGCGGTTTACAGTTGAGAAACAGAAATGGCATTGTCGCACATGCTGCCTTAATAACATAAAGTGTCGAAGTCAAAAAGATTGGATCCACCATGCTTTTAAATTTAAATAAGAACTCATTGTGAAGACTGACGTTCTGTACAAGAGGCAGAGTGGGTACGGGAAGTGAAATGACTTTTATAGCTTCAGAAAGTGAATGACTTTTGTAGATATAATCATAGGATTCGAACCAAGAGGGTATTGGTTAGATTATGAGTTTTCCGCTTCAAATTCTTGATTCAAATATTTGCCTTTTTTTTTTCTTTGCTCTCAGAAGATGGTGGAAGCAAACTAGGCAGCAAGTCCAGATCTCTGCCCACCATGGAGAGGAGGCAGTGAATAAAAGCAGAATTGAGAGGTGTGTGATAAAATAAATGCTCTGGGATTCGATGCTACATAGTTGGAGATCTGGAAAGACTAGAAAATAGGTTACCAGAGGAGGAAATAAAACTCAGAGTGCCCTAACCTGAACCTGTGGATGGGAGGGGGGAGGGCATCAGAGAGAGAATAAGAAAGTGGGTGGGAGAGGACATTCTCTTAAACTCACCCACTTAAAAACTGTCGGAAAAGTGTTGCAAAGATAGACAACATTTGAAATGCAGAAGGTTCCTTAAAACAGCTCACATTGGGGGCTGGGGTGGTGGCTCAGTGGCAGAGCGCTTGCCTAGCACGCTTGAGTCGCTGGGTTCAATCCTCAGCACCACATTAAAAAATAAATTAATCAATTAATTTAAAAAGAGCACAAACTGCTTAAAACCAAACTGTGATGAGAAAGCTGAGCAGATGGCCCTCAGGCCACAGCCAACCAGTCACCTTCTTGAATCATCTGGGTGTCTTCCTACACCTGGACAGCCACACTGGAAACCAGAGAGGAGCCCTTTGCAGTGGTACTTCTTGAGAATATAGCCAGAAAGACCATCTTGAAGTGTGACTGGCGGGAGACAGATTGGGTTCCATGAGCCAAAGGACATACATCGCAAACACAAGTGAGTGGGAATTTTAGGAAGAATTAAAGTGAGAGAAAGATCCAGAAGCCCAAACCAGCATGCCTTCGAGGGGCCAGGGAGCTGGGTAAGTCTTGCAGCAGTCCTCCTTAGAAAGGCACATGAGGGGAGACTGATAAGCTGCTCTTGTTGGGTTTTCATAATTCAATTGTCCCGTGGTGGGTGCGGGATGGAGGATGGAGGATGGATTGTGCACGTACTTTTGGCGGGATGGCATTTGACACCCCTTCTGAAGAACTATTTTATAACATATTGGGCACGTTACAATGGGTGTCCTGGTGCTGCCCTCTTGTCCACCTTTACTGTCCCTTCCCTACTCTCTACTGCCTGTCCTTTCCTATCTCAGAAGGACCACTACTGGCTGTAAATCTTGCAAGTCCCCTGTCCACCAGCCCCCTCACCATGAACCAGGGGAACAGAGTGGGATAGTGGGGACCTGGGCCAAGGAAGTGCAGGGCTAGTGCCCCTCAGCCTCTGAGTACCAGGCGAGGGTGGAAAGTTCAGCATAGGTTCCCTCAACTCAGAAGCCACAATGAAGCAACTTTGAACTAGAACGAAGGAAAGTTGAGTCACCACGTCCCAATCACGGGCACTGCAGGGAAGGCACCATGGGATTCTGGGATTGCAGCTCCATTCCAGTGGGAAACTCCCTGATACCCAGTGACTACAGACCCATCAGGAAGTTGCCAGAGGCTGTACAGCAGAGGGGGTTGGATACCAGCCTGAACAGTGATTGCAACTGGCAAGTGACAGGGCATTGTTTAGTTACTTGTGGGACCTTGCACCAGACTTATTAAGCAAAGGGAATCAACATCCACCATTCATAACCTGGGGCAGTGGAAACTAGAATCCGGATGAACCACTAGAGACCCTTCACTATGGCACTTCACACAGCGGAGGCAGCAGGGGCAAAACTAGAATGACTGTGGGAAAACCCACAGCCACCGTTCCTGTACTGCTACCAGTTTCTTCACTACCATGAAAAGGATTTGGTAGAGCAGAAGAAGTAGACCCCCCCATACCCACAGGGAACTCGGGGCACTTCAGAGTCTGCATCCCAAATTTTGGCAACCTTAGAATCCGCCAACTCACTGCGCTGCAAGACTATACACAACTCTAATGTCAGCTTTGATCATCTAAATAACTCCTTAACTTGGATAATAATCGTTAACTCAATAGCCAACGGTGTGTGTCTCCAACCCATTTGAATGTACTTCATCTAATGGTTTAAAGCATTAATTGGAATCAATCTTCCTATCTCTGTTTTCCTTACTCTAGTTTTACCTGCCTTTCTTACTCCCACTCATCCTCTTGCACAATCCTGCTACAACCTCAGATAACACCCATTCATCTATTTTTCCTTTCTACCTTGTTGTAAATTACCCTATTATAGTTTCTCTCTCCCTCTATCTCAATCTGTCTTCTCTTTCTTTCTGTTTTCCTCCCCCATTTTGCCCAAACGTTCTTCCTGCCCCTTTTAAACACTCATTTAAGGTTTATGGTTTAAGCTTACTAAATTTAACTGCTAATTTTCTGACCTCTTCCAGAACTTTATGATGCCAAAATTTGAGGGACTGCAGAGAACACCTGCAATCAGTTTTTGTTCTTACAAGGTTGAATAGTATGAGGCTTGGCTCAGAAGTGATTACAGTAAATAGGGCTCAGTGGTGTCTCTTCAAGTGGAGCTAATGCTGGGGTCAGCAGAGGTCATACATTGAATTAAAATATCCTCGTCTAGACATCCCCCCAACCTCTGGCTCTCAAGAATAAGTAGCTCACATAATAGCCCTTCACTTAAAAGAAGAAGTCAGAACCATACTGATAGATGGGTGTATGAAAAAAGCAAGGGAACAAACCACCCCAAACAACCCATAATACTTCAACAACAGACTCCATTGACAGGACAGTAAAAGAAATGTCAGGGATGGAATTCATAGTTAAACTGTTCTATGAGCTAAAAGATGATGTAGGGAGTTAAATCGAAAAGAAAATACACGAAGTGAAAGATCACTTAAAAGAGATTCTGTAGAAGAATCGAATTGAAATCCTCAAAATGAAGAAATCAATTAATCATGCTACAAATTCAGCGGAAGGCATCACCAATAGATTAGACCACTTTGAGGACAAAGTATATAATCCTGAAAATAAAATTGACCACGGAGAAAAGATGTTAAGAGAATATTCAAGAATTCTGGGATAACCTTAAAAGGCCAAATTTAAGATTCTTTGGGGTAGATGATGGCTGAAAAACACAAACTAGGGAATATGCGATCTTTTCAATAAAGTAAAGTCAGAAAAATTTTCAAAACTTATCAAGGAAATGGAAATTTAAATACAAGAGGCATTTAGAACTCCAAATCTACAAAATCACCACAGATCTTCTCCAAGACACATAATTATGAAAAGGCCTAACATGTAGAATAAGGATCAAATTCTACAAGCTGCAAGATGAAATGACTGGTCAGGTTTAGAGGTCAGTCAAACCTGATTTCAACTGGTTTCTGAATCCAGACCCTGAAAGTACAGAGGGCTTGGACAAATATATACCAAGCTTCTAAAGATAGTGGATGCCATCCACGAATGCTGTGCCCAGAAAAATGAAACTTCAAAACTGAAGATGAAATGAAAACCTTCCATGATAAACTAAAGCTAAAAGAATTCATAACTAGAAAGTCTGCTCTACCACACATACTCCAGAAACTATTTCATGAAGAATAAATGAAAACCAGCCTAGGGAGGCATTACATTAGAAGAACAGTCAATCAAGGGAGAATGAAATCCAATGTAAACACTATAAATAAATCATCATGGAAGGAGAAATAATAATCTCTCTCAATAATAATATTGAATGTAATGGTCTAAACTCACATATGTTGACAGATTGGGTCTAAAAAAAGACTCAACAATATGTTATCTATGAGACACTCACTTCATAGGAAAAGACATCCACAGATCAAAGGTAAAAGGATGAGGAGAAAAAGAAAAAAAAAAAAAAACAAAAACATACAACCCATATAAACAATGAGGGGTCAGCATTCTCATTCCAGATAAAGTGGACTTCAAGTCAAAATTAATCGGAAGAGACAAAGAAGGTCATTTGATATCGATTAGAGGAATCACACATCAACAAGCTATAATGATTATAAATATTCATGCCCCAAACAATGGAGCATCTACATACATCAAACAAGCCCTTCTCATTATTAACAATCAAATAGATCAAATAATTCTAGGTGACTTTAGCACGCCTCTCTTATCCCTTGGTAGATCATCCAAATAAACATTAAATAAAGATTATTTTTAGAACTAAAAAATACAATTACTAATCTGAACCTAGCAGACATCTTTCGAATAATTTATTCATCTCTTTCTTCCCAGTGGCACATGGAACATTTTCTAAAGTAGACCATTTTTTAGTTCACAAAGCAAATCTTAGCAAATACAAACAAATAGAGGTAATACCTTGACTTCTATCAGATCATAATGGAATGAAATTAAAAATCAACAATAAGATAAAAAATAGAAACCGCTCTAACACCTGGAGATGAAACAATTCACTCTTGAATGATGAATGGATAGCAGAAGAAATCAGGGCAAAATAAAAAAAAAATACTTAGAGGTAACTGAGGACTGTGTTACAATATGTCAAAATCTGGGACAGTATGAAGGTAGTTCTAAGAGGAAATTTCATAGCGTTGAGCTCATACAAAAATGGAAAGAACGAATAAATAACCTAATGTGACTGCTCAAAGCCCTAGAAAAAGAAGAAGAAAACTACAACACCAAAATCAGCAGAAGATAGGAAATAATTAAAATTAGATACAAAATCAAAGAAACTGAGATTTAAAAAATAAAATACAAGTGATCAGTGAAACAAGGAATTGTTGGCTTTTTGAAAAGATAAACAAAACTGATAAACCCTTAGCTAAACTAATGAAGAGAGAGAGGAAACCCTCAAATCATCCAAATCCAAAATGAAAAATAAAATATCATGACAGACACTACTGAAATTCAAAGGATCATCAGAAACTATTTTCAGGATTTATATACCAACAAGCTAAAAAAGCTTCAAAGTATGGACAAATTCCTTGAGATGTATGACCTATCCAAATTGAACCAGAAGGACGTAGAAAACTTATGCAGATCAATTTCTATTAATGAAATCAAAGCAGCCATCAGAAGCCTTCCAACAAAGAAAAACCCAGGACCAGATGGATTCTCAGCAGAGTTTTACCCAAACTCATTCTATGAAGCCAGTATCACCCTGACACCAAAACCCTGATACCAAGACGAAGATATATCAAGGAAAGAAATCTTCAGAACAAAATCTTTGAGGAATATAGATGCAAAAAACCCCATTTTTATTTTGAAGGGGGTGGGGATTGAACTCAAGGGCACTAGACCACTGAGCCACATACCCAGCCCTATTTTGTATTTTATTTAGACACAGGGTCTCACTGAGTTGCTTTTAGCACCTCAATTTTGCTGAGGCTGGCTTTGAACTCACAAACCACCTGCCTTCTGCCTCCAGAGCTGCTGGAATTGCAGGTATGCGCCACTCTACCCAGCCACAAAAATTCTTAATAGTAGCAAACTGCATACAAAAAAACATTTAGAAGATAGTTCACCATGATCATGTGGGATTGAGCCCAGGGATGTAAGGTTGGTTCAACATGCAGAAATCAATAATTGTAATTCATCACATAAATAGACTTAAAGACAAGAAACAATGATTATCTCAACAGGTGCAGAAGAAGCATTTGATGAAGTTGGTGCCCATTCATGTTTAAAACATTAGAAAAACTAGGGATAGAAGGAAGCTACCTCAACATCTATATATGACAGGCTGTATATGACAAACTCAAGGCCAAAATTATTTTGAACAGAGAAAAACTGAAAGCTGTTTCTCTAAAAACAGAAACAAGACAAGGATACCCACTTTTACCTCTCCTATTCAACATAATCCTTGAAACTTGAACAAGCTATTAGGCAAGGGAAGGAAATTAAAGGGATACAAATAGGAAAAAATGAGCTCACATTATCTCTGTTTGCCTGTGACATTATCCTCTCTGTAGGAGACCCAAGAAAACTCTACCAGAAGAGTTCTAGAGCTCGTAAATGAATTTCACAAAGTATTGAACTATGAAATAAACACCCATAAATCAATCATGTTCCTAAGCTCCAGTGATGAATCTGCTGAAAAAGAAATTACGAAACTACCCTATTCACAATTACCTCACCCCCCCAAAAAAAAAAGTTACTGGGGACCCAATCTAACAAAAGAGGCAAAATGATGTCTACATTGAAAAAAATAGAACACCAAAGAACGAAATTGTAGGGCTGGGGCTGTAGCTCAGTAGTAGAGCGCTTGTCTAGCATGCATGAGGCACTGGGTTCGATCCTAAGCACCACAAAAAAATAAGCAAATAAAATAAAGGCATTCTGTCCATCTACAACTATGAAAGAAAGAAAGAAAGAAAGAAAGAAAGAAAGAAAGAAAGAAAGAAAGAAAGAAAGAAAGAAAGAAAGAAAGGAAGGAAGGAAGGAAGGAAGGAAGGAAGGAAGGAAGGAAGGAAGGAAGGAAGGAAGAAATTGCAGACTTTAGAAGATGGAAAGATCTCTCATGTTCTTGGATAGGCAGAATCAGTATTGTCAAAATGGCCATGCTACCAAAAGACAATACATATTCAATATAATTCCCATCATATTTCCAATAATGTTCTTCGCTGAAATAGAAAGAGCAGTCATGAAATTCATTTGGAAAAATAAGAGGTCAGTACACACAAAGCAGTTCTTAGTGAGAAAAGTGAAGCAGGAGGCATCACAATATCAGACCTCAAATTATACTACAGAGCTATAGTGACAAAACAGCATGGTAGTGACACCAAAACAGGCACAAAGACCAATGGAATCCAATAGAAGACACAGAAACAAATCCACATACATTCTCATACTAGACAAAGGTGCAAAATATATGTTGGAGGTATGATAGCCTCTTCCACAAATGGTGCTGGGAAAACTGGAAATCCATATGTAGTCAAATGAACTTTAACCCCTATCTCTCATCCTGCAAAAAACTCAACTCAAAGTGGACAAAAGACTTAGGAATTAGACCAGAAACCCAGCATCTTCTAGAAGAAAATGTAGACCCAGCACTCCAACATGTCAGCTCAAAGACTGACTTCCTTAACAAGACCCCTAAAGTGCAAGACGTAAAATTAAAAATCAATAAATGGAATGACATCAAAAAGTTTTCTCACAGCAAAGGAGACAATGAAGAGCATGAAGAGAGAGCCTACAGGACAGGAGGAAATCTCAGGTAGAGCATGAATATCCAGGATATACAAAGAGCTCAAAAACTCATCACCCAAAACATTAATAACCCAAACAGGAAATGGATAGAGGAGCTTAATTCACAATTGCTAACAGATACTTCTCAAAAGAAGAAATGTGAATGGTCAACAAACATGAAAAAAAAAAAAAGATGTTCAACATCTCTAGCAATTAGAGAAATGCAAATTAAAACTACACTGAGATTTCATCTCACTCTAGTCAGAATGGCAATTATCAAGAATACAAATAATAGTAAATGTTGGTGAGGATGTTGTGAAAGCATACACTTGTACATTTTTGGTAGAACTGCAAATTAGTACAACCACTCTGGAAAGCAGTATGGAGATGCCTCAAGAAACTTGGAATGAGGGGCCTTGGGTTGTGGCTCAGTGGTAGAACACTTGCCTAGCATGTGTGAGGCACTGGGTTTGATCCTCAGCACCACATAAAAATAAATAAATAAAATAAAGGTATTGTATTCATCTTCAACTAATAATAATAATAATAATAATAATAATAAACTAGGAATGAAATCACCACCCTATGACCCAGATTTCCCACTCCTTAGAATATGTCCAAAGGAGTTAAAATCAGCATACTACAGTGACACAACCACATCAATGTTTATAGCAGCTTAATGGATAAAAAAAAATGTGGTATTTATACAAAATGGAATATTACTTAGCTATAAAGAAGAATGAATTTATAGTATCTTTTGGTAAATGCATGGAACTGCAGTCTATCATGCTAAGTCCCAAATAAGCTAGTCCCCCCAAATTAAATGTCTAATGGTTGATACACAGAAACTAATTCAAATAAGGAGTATAAAAAGAAAGAATAAGACTAAGGTCTGAGAAGTATACAGAGGGGAGTGAAAGAAAGGGAGGGGATGGTATAGGGAAATTCAGTGGAATAAATCTGACCTGTTTCCTGTGTTCATATAAGAATATACCACAGTGAATCTCACCATGATGGACATCCACAAACACTATTTAAAAAAAAAAAAACTATAATAGCAGAGAGATCAGTAGAGGAAAGGATAGGGAACGGGAGGGAAGAAGGAAAGGGGAGGGGAAATAGTGGGGACTGAATTAGAACAAATTATATTCCATGCTGTTATAATTGTGTCGTAGAATATTCTATTATTATTTATAACTAAAAAACCCAATAATAATAATAAAAACGAATCACACTTGGAAGTACCCCTGGCCAACACCTGTAGGTTGCCAAAAATCCTGGGGAGCAGCCATTGATATTTCTTGGGCATACAACTTGTGACTAGAAAGGGTGTCACCCATGGGAGCCCACTCACGACCCCATAGATTGAATACTGAATGCCTCCTCTCTCTGGAGTCCAACTGTATGAATGCAATTTTTTTGCACAACATCTCTTTTAAAAAGCTCATCTCTAATGCTGGGTGCAGTGGTGCATACCTGTAATTCCAGTGACTCCAGAGGCAGGAGGATGGCAAGTTCACGGCCAACCTAGGCAACTTAGGGAGACCCTTTCTCAAAATAAAAAGGGGTGGGAATGTAGCTAATGGTAGAGTACTGCTGGTTTAAATCAGTAGACAAACCCCCCCCCCAAAAAAAAAGCAAACCAAAACAATAACAACAAAAACTTGTCTCTAACTTCTACTGTAGAAGGAGTACTTGGTACTTGGTTTTTGTTGATCTTTCCTGCCCCTCCTATGTATGTTAAACCTGTGTCTTGCTCTACTTTGTTTATATCTAATGAGTCTCATAAGCTACTTGCTTTTATGTTTAACTTCATCTCTTTTTTCTTATTTGTGTCTCTTATTTTCTACTGCAGAATTGAATAATCTTAAATAATATGGCAAACACACATTACAAGAGATTATCATAGAATTAAGAGAGTTTGAAAAAAAATGTTTGTTTTAGAAATGATGATGGAAGCTATTATGTAAAATTCATTTAGCTTATCTATCTTTGGAAATAGCCAAGGGGAAAACTTTTTTTGTTGGTGGTTTGTTTGTCTAGGGATTTTTATCTCTGAAAGAGAGGGCTTGGAGGAAAGAAGACATGGTAGAATTAAATTCTAAGTGGGTTTGTGCAAATGAAAACATTGGACCCAGGGTAAGTCCATTGATTTCTACTCATACCATCAGTGGGACAGGAACTGTGACCATCAGATGAGATGCAAGAAGTCAAGTGAGGGAGGAGGCAGGAAACCAAATGGAGTTTCCAGAATTCCAGCTTCTACAACCACAAGAATATTCTGGTGGAGTTCTGTGGGGCAGCTCAGTATCAAGACCTGTGGTTCCTTAACTGAGGCCAATACCTGCCATAGAAGACGTTCCACCAGGGGGAGCCGATTTGCCTAAATGAGTGAGCCATTTCATTTCGTAAATCACTGCTGGTAATTCACCTGTTTTTCTTTAAACTCAGCCACCTCTGAGAATTCTATATTCAATGAATAAAATTCAAAAAAAAAAAGAAAGGAAAAATTGTTTCTCTTGGAGCAAAAGAGGACAGTAAGAATGAAAAGCAGTTACCAAGAAGTTTTGCTAATGTAGAGTCTTATAGGTGGATCCCCACTGTGGGATTCAAATGGGCTGTTTATGAATATGTACATGTCCCAGTCTCACCCTAGACCTCATCTGTTGAATTGATCCTGCCCTGCAAACAAGCTGCAAAAGGTGTTCTGCACACTGACATTCCATCACAGAGCTAAGGACTTATTTTAATAGCACAAAGAGAGAAATTTTGTTTGCATTTGTACAAAATGAAAGCCCATTTTTGTTGATTTGACCTTTTACAATTAGAACCATGAATGGGTGCAACTGAAGTGCAATGAATATTTCCCCATCATTATTTTTAAAAATGGGTTTCGTCAGGGGTGGTGGCACAGGCCTGTGATCCCAGCAACTTGGGAGGCTGAGGCAGGAAGGTCACAAGTTGGAGTCCAGCCTCAGCTCTAAGAAATTTAATGAGACCCTGTCTCAAAAATACAAAATAAAAAGCTCTGGGGATGTGGCTCAGCAGTAAAGTGCCCCTGGGTTAAATCCCTGTTACCAAAAAAAAAAAAAAAAAAAAGAAAAAGAAAAAAGAATAAGTTAGCTACCATCACCTGATTGTGCCATGGAATACTAGAGTTTACTCCTCCCATCCAACTGTAATTTTGTACCCATTAACCAACTTGTTCCCCACTCCTCCCCTTCCCATTCTAGTGTGTGTGTGTGTGTGTGTGTGTGTGTGTGTGTGTGTGTGTTTACTGGGGATTGCACTCAGGGTGCTTTACCATGGAGCTACATCCCCAGCCCTTTTTATTATTTAGTTTGGGACAAGATCTCACCAAGTTGCAGAGAATCTCCTTAAATTGCTGAGGCTGGCTATGAACTTGCCATCCTTCATCCTCCGCCTCCTGAGTCACAGATTATAGGCAAGAACCCACGTGCCCAGCTTGATTCCATATCTTAAAATCTAATGATTTTTAAAAGGCCTAAAGTGACATTTCCAGATTGAGAGATTAGATTTACCTAAATGACAGTTTTAAGCTTAGACTCCTTCCTATCTCTTCAGCTCCCATTAGCTCTCCTACTATTTGACTCCTTGTGCAGGCTGCTAAACTCTTTGAGCTTTGGAATCTTCATCTTGTGAAATGGGAAAAATAACAGTGCACACCTATTCTTGCTTTCAAGAAGTTTAACAGTAGCCACGAAAATTATGGTCCCTGAACTGCAGTTCTTGAGTTTCCATCTTGTGCTGTAGCCACTAAGAGCACAAGTCATCTCCATCAACGTCAGGAAATAGCTGGGAGAACTTTATTCTTAAAGAAAATAATAAGAACCACGACTCTTCCAATTACACATTTGTCTCAAAAAGTGAATTTGCATTTCAGCAGCTTGCTAACCCAAGTGCCTCCTGTTTCTGTGGCTTTTTAGCCACTGAAACAAGAAGGACCTGAGGGGCAGAGTTTTCCAAACTTCCCTGCTCAAAAGACTCACCAAGAGTGCTTAAAACAGACAAACAACAACAACAACACAACAACAACAAAACCCACACAAATTCTAGATCTAGAATACAGATATAGATCCTCATCTGATTTAGTAGTGTGGGGAAAGAGACAGGCATCCCTGTTTTAATGAGAATCCTCAGGCAATCCTTATCTGTTGAGAATGTCGCTGGAGGACTTTGCTGTCCCTTATTAGTCACAAAATTGATTTCCCTTGTGTTATGGTTTGGAGCCGAGGTGTTTCCCCAAAGCTCCTGGGTCAATGCAGGAATATTCAGAGGTGAAATGATTAGAATATGAGAGCTGTCACCTAATCCTTCCCTCCTAGTTTGAATGGACAGACTGGTTGGTAACTGGAGGCAGGTGGGGCCTGGCTGGAGGAGGAGGTCCCTGGGGGCGTGTCCTGGAAGGGTGCATCTCCCCTGCAGTTCATTCCCCTTCCCTATCTCTGCTTTCTAGCTGCCTTGAGCAGAGCAGCTTTACCTGTTCCACGCCCTTCTGTCATGACGTTTCATCCTTACCTTGGGCCCAGAACAACAAGGAGTCAGCTGACCACGGACTCAACACAGGAGCCAAAATAAACTTTCTCTCTTGTCCATTGTTTTTGTCAAGGTATTTTGGTCACAGCAACAAAAAGCTGGCTGACACTACCTGGTAAAAACATTTGGCGGAGGCAAACTGGTTTGAATGGGATGGAGCAGGGTGGGGGGTAGTTTTTTACTTGACCATGACCTCTCCCTGTCTCAGACCTTCAGCTGTTGAAGATGGGGTAAGCTGGCCTTGGGCAGGGGTGTGAGGAGGTTGAGCAGCTGTGGCTGATAATAGGCATTTAATAATCAAAGGGCATATGACTAAAAAACTATTGATTCTCGAATGTTCATTAGAGGTTTCTCGGAGCCAATGCCTAATAGGGGCTCTTCTGCTTCTGACTGGGCCAGCCAGCCTTGTCTGGGCGCAGGGAACTGTCCAGAATGAAGCCACAGGAGGTGAAGGGAAGCAGATGGAGAGAGTACCTTCCACTGTGCTTCCTGTCACCCTCCCTAGGTCAGCTTGCTACAGGAGATAAATGAGGCCTGGTGGTACGCTCTATTTCAGAACTTGCCTTGAACTTTTCTCCTGTTCTTTCATGTCAGATGACCTGGATGAAACCATTCAGGGAGCCAGACGTGCCTCCTGTGTCTTCTTTTGGCAGGTGGCAGCTCTGGGCACCATTCCCACCGACACTCAATCTCCAACTTGATCTCCATGGCTCCAGAGTGCCCAGTGGGCATGCCCAAGAACAGGCTGACCTCTTCCAAATTGATGGGAGGTGGTCACAGAAAGCACTTGGTTGGGTGTGACGTATCTAGAACCCAGGGACACTTCTACCATCCTGTGTGACTGGTAGAGATGTCTCTAGGTTTCTACTTCTTTACCTGTGAAAGAGGGGGGTGGTTAAACCTCCCTCATGGGGTTCTGAAGAATGAATAGGAAAGGATATAAGGAGTGCCAGCAGGTGGAAAACACACACATTTTAGTGGTTTTTATTTCTACCAATTTTGAGAAACTTTTTTTTTTTCACATTTCAAATTTTTAAAATGAGGGAGCCTCTTACAATTGGTGGCATTTCATAGTTGAGCTGGAAGTGTTTGTTTCTTAGCCGTTCTTTAAAAAGTGGCATGTTCTACAATTGCTATTGTGGTAGTTTGGGTGAGAGATGGCAGCAATCATAGCTGTCATGATAGGACTTGCATCTGCGGCCCGTGGGGCCAAGTGTATTTCTCTGGTGGAACAATTTAGCACGGTAGAGGCAATTGTGTGTGTGTATGGGGGGGAGGGGTGCTGGGCACTGAACTCAGGGGTGCTTAACCACTGAGCCACATCCCCAGCCCTTTTTAATATTTTATTTAAAGACAGGGTCTTGCCAAACAGTTGCTCAGGGCCTCACTAAGTTGCTGAGGCTGGCTTTGAACTCGAGATCCTCCTGTCTCAGCCTCCACAGCCACTGGGATTACAAGTGTGGGCCACTGTACTTGACATTTTGTTCTTTCTTTCTTTTTTTTTTTTTTTTTTTTTTGGTTCTGGGGATTGAACTCAGGGGCACTGGACTACTGAGCCCCATCCCCAGCCCTATTTTGTATTTTATTTAGAGATAGGGTCTCACTGAGTTGCTTAGGGACATTGCTGAGGCTGGCTTTGAACTCGTGATCCTCCTACCTCGCCTCCCAAGCCACTGGGAGTACAGGTGTGCACTGATGCGCCCGGCCCATTTTTTGATATGATGGTTTATTAATGAATTTTGTCTCTCTTTGGCTCTGATAAATGTGCAAAAGGACCCACAATGATCACTAATTCAGGGTGCCCTGTTCAAGAGAATATTATCCTCAACCTTAAGGAGTGCTTTGGTTCATCTCCAGTGGAAGCTGACTAGAGCGCTCTCATTGCCTGCAGGGACCTGAGCCTAAAGCTCTTCTTCAGGCTTAACACGATAGCATGACACCTGAGCCCATGTTGCTCTCTCCAACAACAGGCCATAGAGAGAGAAAGCAGGGGTGGTCCTGGGCTCCAGTAGCTAGAGGGGGGCTTGGGTAATTGGCTGTGGCACAGGCTGATCACCATTCAGAGCCATTATTGTGCTCATCTGGAAGATCAAAG
Organism: Urocitellus parryii; assembly: GCF_045843805.1. Taxonomy (NCBI): domain Eukaryota; kingdom Metazoa; phylum Chordata; class Mammalia; order Rodentia; family Sciuridae; genus Urocitellus; species Urocitellus parryii. The sequence continues at coordinate 114,008,413 of NC_135537.1, read as the reverse complement.
TGCCGCCATCCCCGCCCCCCCAGTGCGCTGGCTCACGTCCATCCTGTCTAGGACCTGAGTGTGCCTGAGTTATCCATGTTGACATTCTTGGTCCTGGAGCTTGAACTTTATTAAGCACCTGTTTAGCTACATCATCTCATTCAGCACCTACCTTGTCTCACTGAACTCTCTGACCAGCTTTATAAGGCAGGTGTATGTACCATGTCATAAGCATTTTGTGGAGGAGCAGTTATCAAGACCTGTGTTCAAATTTCAGCTTCTCTGCTTACTACCTGTGTGACTTTGGATCAATGACATAACCTTTCTGAGTTTCAGTTTTCTATTTATTGTATTTTTGACAGTACTGGGGATTGAACCCTGTAAAGCCAGATTTAAAGAGAGGTAGTTAGTGTAGCTAGGTAAATCAGGTCTGCTAGACTGGTCTAATAGAGAAAAAAGGAGTTAGTCTAATAAAGAAAATGGAGTCTGGTGTGAGTCCGGGAAATCAGAAACTGCATCTGGAAGATTGAAATGTTAATGTCCCCAAGGCCCCCTGGCCGGTCCTAAAGAACTGTTAATGACGCAGCTCCCAGCAGAGAGGTGCTAATCAGTTCACCCCAGGCCCTTCCTGCCCCATCACTCCTCCCCCAGCTGCCTGGGCCCACCTGTTTCCCACCTTTGGCCTTCCCTCCTGCATCCCCCATCCCAAGTAAGATAAAGACCGGAATGTAGAAGGACAAAGAAAACCTTAAATATAAAAGGGAGGGACTTCCTATCCCATGGATTTCGGGCCCCCTTCTTCCTCTGGGGAGAAATCGGTTTCTACACTCCACTTGCCTGGGTGTTCTTCTCTGGTGCTGGGGAAACAAGGACTAATCAAGGTAACCGTCTTCTGAGTTGCTCTAGCACTGAGCTACATCCTCACCCATTTTTTATTTTTTATTTTGAGATGGGGTCTTGGCCAGTGGCCCCCGTTGGCCTCAAACATGCAATCCTCCTGTGTCGGCCTCCCGATTAGCTGGGATTACTGGTGTGTACCACCCTGGCTGGCTTCAGATTCCTATCTTTAAAACACAGGTAAAAACACTTGCCTCTGAGAATTGGTATGGGGCTTAATCATCTTCATCCCGGGGGCTTGCTAGATACAGTGGGACATACTGGTTATATTCCTGAAAGTGGTTACTGCCATTCCCCCAGTATGCTACCTGGCACGTAGTAGGTACTCAATAAAAACCTCTTCAGAGAGACAGTACACTAAAGAGTGACAGTTCATCAGCTGATCAATAAGAATGAACTGTCTCCTTGAAGCCTAACCCTGTCCTGGGAACTGTGGGGGTCCAGGTGAACAATGGTGACAATTTGTGTCTATGTAGTGTTTTATAACTTACAAAGTATAATAATATATTCTTTATTTTATAACTCCCATCAAACCCAAGACAAGAAGGGTATTCTTATTAGTGTCTCTGGAGTTATCCCAGGAGAGGTTAGGGAATGACTGAGCCCTGTAAGGGCTTCCCACACACGGAGGAGAATCATTACAGAGCAGAGGTCAAGGGGTCTAGCAATAAGGAGGCACTTGGTGACCTTCCAAATGCCCTTTCAGGAGAGTGGTGGGGACAGATGCCAGGGCTTGGTCACTAAGGAAGGTGTGGGTGGGAGGAAATGAGCATCGACCTCCTGGCAGCGAGGCAAGGCAGAACTGGGACAGGAGCAGATCCAGTGATGGCTTTTTCAAAATAAGGGTGACCTGTGCCTGGTTACCCCTTGGAAATGACTTGTTCTGGCTGATTCGTGACAGCCCAAACTTAGAAAGGGATAAATTATGGCAGCTGAAGGATCACTTTGAAAAATGACTCTCCTTCTCGAGAGAATTCTCCATAGAATCAAAGTAGCTGGTGAACACAGAAAAATACACTCGGCCTCCATGTAAAGTAAGCACGACTTTGAGGAAGAACGAGAGGCCGTTTTTTGCTGATAAGATTGACCAAGAGGAAACAGTGTGATAGGACAGACAGATAGGTAAGAAAGTGGGCAGGCGGCCACCATCACCCATACTGTCGGGAGTGGAAGTGGGTGCATTTTGGGGGAGAATACATTTTGAAAATGTCTACTGCATTTGATGTGCACATAGTCCACCTAGCAATTTTACAATTATCTGGTGAGTATACTATATATTATCCCATAGATATATGCATATCTGTTGCTATGGTGTGAGTATGGTTTGCCCCCTGAGACAATATTGAAATGTAATCCCCAATAAGGGGTTTGAGAAGGTGGAAACTTAATCCATCTATGGGGCCCTTTGAGAGGTATCGAGATTAAAGGAGATCATCAGGATAACATCCTCATGATTAAATTCTGGTGTCCTAATAAGAAGACAGAGGGAGATCGGGACAAATACATAGTGGGTGTGTGCTCTTTCTCTCACCATGTGATGCTCTAGGCCACCTCAAGACTCTGCCAAGCAAGAAGACCATTCATAGATCTTGGACCAAAAGCATGGGTCAAAATAAACCTATTTTCTTTATAACTTACCAGTCTGCGGCATTGTGTTTTTAGCAACAGAAAATAGACTAATACGTTTTAATATATGTATAAAGATATATTCACAGAATATATTTACCAAGATGTTCACTGGAACATTTGTGTGTGTGTGTGTGTGTGTGTGTGTGTGTGTGTGTGTGTGTGTATGAGAGAAAGATCCAAGTTACACAGACCATAGATACTATGATGCATTCATTCTGTCACTGCAAGAAAGGCGGGGTATGTCTCCTAACATGGAATGGTACCCAACATGTATTAATAGGTGGGGAAAAGAAAAGATAAAATCATGATGGGACAGGCACTTAAAATGGCTGGAAAGGGCTGGGATTGTAGCTCAATGAAAGAGCACTTGCCGAGCATGTGCGAGGCACTGGGTTCAATTCTCAGCACCTCATAAAAGAAAGAAAGTTCAATCGACAACTAAAAAATATTTTTACAAATGGTTGGGAAATGAGAAACGGTTAAAACTGATTATTTTGAAGGAATGAGAAGGGGCAGAAGTGACTTCAACCTCTCATATTATTTTCCTCCTCTACTTGTGTGAATTTTAACATTTAAAATAAAATACTGGCAAGGCGTGGTGGTGCATGACTGTAATCCCAGCAGCTCGGGAGGCACCAGGATCCTGAGTTCAAAGCCAGCCTCAGCAAAATCGAGGCCCCTAAGCAACTCATTGAAACCCTGTCTCTAAATAAAATACAAAATAGAGCTGGGAATGGGGCTCAGTAGTCAAGTACCCCTGAGTTCAATCCCTGCAAAAAAAAAAAATTGAAAAATTCCGCATAAAATCCCTTTAAATCTCTAGTTCTCCCATAATTAAAAAAAAATTCCATTTGAAATATTTGATTAGTCACTCCTGTTTCTGAAGCACATCTGCGTTAAGGAACACCAGTGTGGTTAAATGACCCACCACCAATGGGTTTCTGTTAGTATCCTCTCTGCTGTGGAAGCTGGCAAATTGCCAGGGGGTTAAAGAGTACCCCAAACTATCATCAGAAACCTTCCTACAGCCTCCCTGCCCATTCAAAGCAAGTTCTATTTTTACAAATGATTGACAAGTTGAGGACTTTGTCCTATTCTGCATTGGCAGATGGAATGTCCCAAATCTAATCTATCATGATAATCAAGGGGTGTTTTTTTTTTTTTAAGACAAACTCTTTATCATCCCTCCCCTCTTCTGACCTAGTACATCTAGGCTGGGTCCCTGAACCTTTTATTTTTCCAAGTTCTCAAGATGCCTCAATACAGAGCCAGGTCAAGGAATTACAGCCTTGCTCTGTTTGAGAATTCTCTTGACTTGGAAATTATTATGCAGTGTTGCAGGTCATTCTCTCTAGAATAGAAGTCCCTGTTTATTGGCTCAGCGACGGGAACATACCCACAGTTGCCAGAAGCCTATTGATAGGCAGAGGAATGTGCACGGAAGGACTGTGTTTCTTAAGCTTTTCCAGTTGTTTCTCCTATAGAGAATACCCTAGCAAGATCGCAGCCTTGATTTCGGCTGAACCCTGATTGAAGGAGGCAGGACTGATGAGACCCATTTAAAGCAGCCCTTACCACCCACCTGCTTGTCCCAGAGGTCCAGGGAGAAGTGGAGGCCCTTACTGAAACAACTTTGTCACCTACCTTTGTCAGGGTTTTCCTTGTGGTTCATTTCATGGAGATGGACACCAGTCTTAGAGGCAACTCAGCCTGGTCTTGAATGTAGATACCTTTATTTTTTTTTTAAATTTAAATTTATTTATTTATTCTAAGTTGTCATATATGACAGCAGAATGCATTTCGATTCATAGTACACATATAGAGCACAATTTTTCATGTCTCTGGTTGTATGCAAAGTAGAGTCACACCATTCGTGTTTTTTATGCATGTAGTTAGGGTAATGATGTCCATCTCATTCCACCCTCTTTTCTACCCCCATGCTCCTTCCCTTCTTCTCCCTCCCCTTTGCCCTATCCAAAGTTCCTCCATTCCTCCCATGTTCCTGCCCCCACCATTATGGATCAGCATCCACATATTAGAGAAAACATTTGGCTTTTGGTTTCTTGGGATTAGTTTACTCAATCCATTTACCTACAAATGCCATGATTTTGTTCTCTTTTATTGCTGAGCAATATTCCATTGTGTATATAGGCCACATTTTCTTTATCCATTCATCTACTGAAGGGCATCTAGGTTGGTTCCACAGTTTAGCTATTGTGAATTGTGCTGCTATAAACATTGATGTATGTGGCTGCGTCCCTGTAGTACTCTGATTTTAAGTCCTTTGGCTAACTAACCCCATGAAAAATCCTGAGTCAAAACCACCTAGTTAAGCTCTTGAATATGCCAAAAACTGAGGAGTGGGTTAGCTGGGTGAAATGGTGGTTCCATTTCATGTCAATGTAGATACCCTCTTTAATGTGGATCCCTTTGTTCCCTCCTCCACACTCTGCCATTTGACACATCATGCAGAGGTTGGTCCCAACTGATAAGAGAACTGTCTCTCAAGACCTTTTGTTGCTTTTCCTCCCTGCTAGAGACTTAGTCTGCTTTTCTTTGGCTCACATTCATTTAAAGCAAAAACTGCTTTCCTACCAAAGGAAAGAGTATTTGCCGGCCCTTCCTGTCTCTCCAGATTAATTGCCCACTGCCCCCACCGCTTTTGTACCTTTTGCCATAACCCTTCTGAACCCAAGGTGGTTCCCTGCAGGCTCCAAAGCTGCCTGCATGCTGTGCCTCTGCACCTCCTTGTGCTTCCAGTTTGGCAATCACTGCCCTTCAACTCTAAAGCAAGCCTGTAGGGCAGATTTCCCCAACCCTTGCTCCAGGTTAGGCCCTCTGTAAAAGTCCAACTCCACATTCAGTAAATATCATTTTACTCTCCAAAAATTCCAGTTGTTTATATTTGCAGAGATCACCTCTGAACGAATCCTAAAAATCAACAATCGTTTGGATGGTTGAATGGCTAAGGGATGGGGTGGAAGGGAGATAATTCATGGTGCATACAAAGTGTTTCTTTTGAACTTTCATACTCTACATGTTTATTACCTATTCCAATAAATACTATTCAGATTTAAAAACATCAGCACAGGGCTAGGGTTGTAGCTCAGTGATACAACACTTGCCTGGCATGTGTGAGTCCCTGGGTTCGATCCACTGCATATAAATAAGTAAATAAAATAAAAGATCCATTGACAATTAAAAAAAAAAAACAACAACAACACATCTGAGCTGTAGAAGAAAATTCCATTCTGTACTGTTCTCAGATTAACATCTTATAGGCAGATTTCCAAATCTGCCTCTTTTTAAGATCTTTATTTTTAATTTCACAAGTAATATGTAAATTTCCTCCATTGTAAATGCCAATGCAAATTAGTCTTTCTGCTACAAGACTCTTCTGACATAATACTCATGTAATTTCCATTCTGGTCTTAAATATGTTTTAAGTAGGGTATATTAAAGGCATTTTTTTTTCTGGCATATATCACAAACCTGGAGAGGGACAGTTGTTTATAAAACGTAGACTTGAGGTGCTTTTAAATTAGTAATGTTGGGTTTTACTGAAAGGGGTAATTAGGATGGTCAACTGTCCCAGTTTTCCTAGTACTGAGAGGGAATGTGAGACTTTCAGTGCTAAAGCGGGAGAAGTCCCAGGCAATCAGGGATAAATTGGTTACCCCAGATTAAACAAGGTGCCTTGCCAATCAGAGTGACTACAGGCTCAAAGAGAGGGACATTCGCTGTGAAAACCCCCGCACTGGGTACCGATGCATGGCGACTGATTACCAGCTCTGGTTGTATAGTTATTTCCTCATCCTTCTGGAAGCATTGTTCATCAACTCTATGACATTTAAAAAAAAAAAAGACCTTCAATTCTACTTTAAACTTCATAATGACATAAGTAGCATAGAGAAGGGATTTCTGTGACATTTGATGCTATTATGTTCTTAACTGAAGTTGAGAGATTTATCACATTTAATGGTGCATGCAGAGTCAATCTTATTTTTAACTTTAGACCCCTTGAAAAAATACCATTTTGACATTTTTTTTCTCCCCCTTTTTTCTCTGAAATGGCTCAAGGTTTACTAAGAACCACTGAATACTGTTGGGTTGTGAGGGTAGAAATAAGTAATTAAAAAGTAAATTAGCAGATGAAAATAATGAGTTTGTGAGAAGGAGGGGCAAAAGGGGCCATAAAAATATATTCCAGCTGAGAAAAAAAGTGAGGATGAGTAATTTCAGTGAGAGGTTGAGATAGCTCATTGCACTTTCACCTGAACCGGCAAGGCGTGCTGGGTACGGTGGGTCTGGAATTCATTAACCAGTAATCTATGCACAGAAGAGTAACACGGAGCAAATCGATGTAGCAGAGCAAAATAAATACGTTTCTCAAAATAATGTCTTTTAACCGCAGTTGACTAATTAGTTAAAATAACAGAGCTCCAGAAATCGAGTCTATGTAGAAGTTTTCCTCTTTGATGTTTTCTTCTCCATCACAATTCGAAACAGTACCTCATTTCAGGAACCTACAAATAAAGGGAGCAATTTCATATATTCTGTGCATCTTTTTTTTTTTTTTTTCTAAGATGAAAGCTACAGGCTGGAGGCTTTGTCTACAGACGGGTTAGTCAGATCACACCAAAGCAACTTAAAATGCTTTACCCTGACCATTTCAGCTGGTTTTGGGGGGACTGAGAGTAGGAATTCTTAGAAACCTTTTTGGAGGAATAAAATCAACTGAAATTATTTGCAGACTTCTGATATACCCATGCATGTTCTCTTGCAGGGGAAAAAAATATATATATCCTCATCTTTCTTTAAATTCTCAAAGGGTTCTATCATTCCTAAAACATTTAGTGACATTTGAAGCAACACACAGAAGCACCTTAGTGACTGCCAGCTTTTGTGAGCTCTTGAGTTCTCTCTTCTCCCTGACCTCTCCTTGCCCCTCTTCCTAGACCCTGTCTGTCTTATCTTTTGGAGAAAGGGTTTGGTAGGATTTGCCATTTGTTTTACTTGCAAAATGCTGAGTGAAAGATGCTTATTCCTGACCCATGGCCTACACAGATAAATACATACTATGGATAAGTAAATAGATAAACCTGCCCAGAGAGGGCAGATTTATACAGGGGCTAATAAAAAACCTTTATGGTAAAAAGAATCTAAATCCTAGAACTTTCCCTTTCTGCTTTAAATACAAAATTTCAAATGAACTTGGGTGGCTCTGAATGAGACCAGGTGATTTAAAGAAAACAAAAAGGGGAAGGCACAAATCTTGGCCAGGTATGGTGGTACACACCTGTATTCCCAGCAAGTCCAGAGGCTAGGGTAGGAGGATGGCAAGTTTGAGTGACGTCCCAAGCAATTTAGCAAGACCCTTTCTCATAATTAATAAAAAAAAAAGGAGGGTGGTTGCTGGGGATGTAGCTCTGTGGTAAACCTAGTTAAATCCCCATTACAAAGAAAGAAGGAGGGGGGGCTGGGGTTGTAGCTCAGTGGTAGAGTGCTTGTCTAGCATCTGTGAGGCACTGGTTCAATCCTCAGCACCACATAAAAATAAACAAATAAAATAAAGTGTTATATATATATATATATATATATATATATATATATATATATATATATATATAAAGGCGCTTTCTCTAAACGTGAAAGTAATCCCCAGTAAGGGTGAGGATGAAGTCTCAATAAGTAACGTGGACTCTGCCAACAAAAATATCCAAACCTTGGAAATAGGGTAGAGATTAGGAGGTGTTTTTTTCAACTCAGTGCTGGGTTGATTTCCTATTGTTGAGGCCATTTGTCAACCCACAGGGGCAAAGGTGAGCGAGTAGATTTTTTTTCTGTTTGAGTTTAGCCAGAAGAAATTAGTTTCTGTCTGGTGGAACAGATAACATAAAGGTTCCCATTTATGGTTTTGTTGGACATTTAACTAATTCTTTATAAAATACGAGTGGAATTCCTATAATGTAAAATCAACCATTAACTATTTTATCTATCTATTTATTTATTTATCTATCTATTTATTGTGGTGCTGGGGATCAAACCCAGGGCCTTGTGCATGCAAGGCAAGCACTCTACCAACTGAGCTATTTTCCTGGCCCTCCATTAACTATTTTAAAGTGTATAATACAGGGCCACTCTGTGGATTTGAAATATTGTGCAGCCATCATCTCCCTACAGTTCTAAAAAGTTTTCAACACTCTGAAGGAATCCCAGTCCCACCATCTCCCTACTCCTTTTGCAGCCATGAGTCTGATTTCTGTCTCTGTGGATTGACTTATGTTGAATATTTCATAATATTTCGGGCTGAGGTTGTGGCTCAGCGGTAGAGCACTCACCTAGCTTGTGCGAGGCCCTGGGTTCGATCCTCAGCACATCATAAAAATCAATCAATAAATAAAGGTATTGTGTTCAACTACAAGTAAAAAATATAAAAAAAACTTCATAATATTTCATAAGTGAAATCACACAAAATGTAGCCTTTTGTGTCTGGTACCTTTCATTGAGCACCACCTTTTCGAGGTTCCTCTGTGGTGGCTGTGGATATACCAGTGCTACATTCCTTCTTATGACTAAATACTTGCTCCACATATGGCTCTATCTCATTGTGTTTAGCCATTCTTCTGTGTTTGGACATTTGGGTTATTTCTACCTTTGGCTATTGTGAACAGTGATACATTAAAGTATTTGAATACTCATTTTCAGTTTTTTGGGGGGTATATAACTAGGAGTGGGATTTCTGGGTCATGCAATGATTCTATGTGTAACCTTTGGAGGGAGTACCAAACTGTTTCCATAGCAACTATATCATTTCACATTCCTGCCAGCAGTGTATGGGGATTCCTCCTTCTCCAAATCCCATCAATACTTACTTTCCTTTTGTGGAGGGTTTATGGACACCCCTGTGGGTATAGCATGGCATGTGCTTATAGTCTTAACTTGCATTTCCTAATGATTAAAAACACTGGGCACTTTTTCATATGCTCGTTGGCCACTGGTGTATCTTCTTTGGAGAAAGATCTTTTCAAATCCCTTGCTAGTGTTACCTTGGGTTGATTTGTCTTTTTCTTGTTGAATTTTAGGAATTCTTTATGTATTCTGCATATTAAATCCTTACCAGATATATAATCTGCAAGTATTTTTTTTCTCATTCTGTGGATTTTATTTTTCACTTTCTTGAGTTATTTATTTATTTATTTATTACTGTTGTTGCTTGTTCTTGTGGTGTCAAATATAAGAAATTATTTCTTTTCTCCTCTTTCTTTTTTTAAATTTATTTTTATGTGGTGCTGAGGATTGAACCCAGTGCCTCATACATGCTAGGCAAGCGCTCTACCACTGAACCACAACTCCAGCCTTTTTATTTTTTACTTTGAGGCAGGGTCTCACTGAATTGCTTAGGATCTTGCTAAATTGCTGAGGCTAGCCTCAAACTTGGTGATCCTTCTATCTCAGCCTTCTGAGTTGCTGGGATTATAGGCATGCATCACCAGGCCCGGCCTAAGAAGCCATTTCTAAATTGAATATTTATTTTGAATAAATCTTGAATATTTATTTCCTTATTTTCTTCCAAGCTTTATATAGTTTTAGCTCTTACATTTAGGACTTTATTTATTTATTAAAAAATATTTTTAGTTATGGATAGACACAATACCTTTATTTTACTTATTTATTTTTATGTGGTGCTGAGGATTGAATGCAGTGTCTCACATGTGCTAGGCAAGCACTCTATCACTGAGTTATAACCCCAACCTCTAGGTCTTTATTTTGAGGGTTTTTTGGTATATGATCTGAGGTAAGGGTCCAATTTCATTCTTTTGCAGTAATAACCAATTATTTTGGCTTAATCAGTTTAAATGACTGTTCTTCTCTCAATTATTGGCCTTGCCAAAATTCAAATGTCTGGGGCTGGGGTTGTGGCTCAGTGGTAGAGTGCTCACCCAGCATGTATGAGTCCTTGGGTTTGATCCTCAGCACCACATAAAAACAAATAAATAAAATGAATGTATTGTGTTCAACTACAACTAAAAAAATAATTTAAAAAATTTTTCAAATGTCTATAGGTGTGTCTATTTCCAGACTCTATTCAACTCCAGTAGTGTGTGCATATCTTTTACCAGTCCCATACTGTTTTGAGCACTATGGCTTTGTAATAATATTTGGAATTGGCAAGTGAGTCCGTCAACTTTTTTGTACTTTTCAAGATTTGTTTGGTGATTTCATGTCTCTTGGAATTTCATATTATTTTTTTTTTCATTTCTTCAAAACAGGACATTGGGGGAGTTGGGGTGGTTGCTCAGTGGTAGCCTACTTACCTAGCATGTGTGAGTCACTGGGTTTGATTCTCAGCACCACATATAAATAAATAAAATATAGGTCCATCAGCAACTAAAAAAAAAAAATAAAAAAAATTTAAAAAAAGAATATTGAGCAAGACCTGGTGGTTCAGGCCTGAAATCTCAGTGGCTTGGGAGGCTGAGGCGGGGGATCACAAATTCAAGGCTAGCCTCAGGAATTTAGCAAGGCCCTAACCAACTTATCGAGACCCTGTCTCAAAATAAACATAAAGGGCTGGGGATGTGGCTCAGTGGTTAAGCGCTCCTGAGTTTAATCCCTAGTACCAAAACCAAAAAAACAAAATACCACCATTGGGATTTTAATAGGGATTGCATTGAATCTGTAACTTGCTTCAGGGAGTGACATTAATGAATTTTGTATGTAATACAACAACCTTTTTCTAACATCACCTATAAATATTTAGCTCCCCAAATGCTCTTTGAACTGGTTTTGACATATTACTGGCTCACTCATTGATGAGTTGAACAAACTTGACACATTCATTTTATATTTGCATAAGAGTCATGATTTTACCTTTTTGAAAATGATATTTTAACAATGAGGTCACACATTCTGTTAGGTAAGTGATTCTCAACCTCATTATGATCGCGGGGGTATTTTACATGATACTGTTCCTTGGGTGGCACTTCTAGGCCATTCTGATGTAACTGCTTTGAGGCATAGTGTGGCTCCTGGGGGTTTTGTTGGTTTGTTTTTTAAGCTCCCCAGGTGATTTTAACTGTACTCAGGAGAACGACTGTCTTAGGGGAAAGTTCTGGTTAAACCATTTCTGATGTAGTCTCGGTGATGCTGGGGATCCTTACTGGGAATAGTGGCCGTGAAGAGAGGAAGTATTGGGAGCCCAGAATTCTGTTAGCTGTGAGTGTCCTTAAGTAAAAGGAACGCTAGGAAAGGAGGTATTTTTCTTGTATATCGTTCCACACTGTGGCTCATCTCTGTTTACGAAAACTGAAACTTCATCCTTGTCATATACCTCCAAAAGGGTCATGGTCTCCAAGCAAGTGCCTCCTGCCACAAAAAAGAGCAACCGTCAAGCTCAGATCTACCATGTGGCAAATACATTATTAAACAAACAAAATGCAATGAGGGATTGCATAGAGTGAAAGTAGGAGCTTTGGGAAGAGAGATTAGTAACCTCGGCAAGCTGGTGAGGGAGGTCTTTTGATTAGAGTGATGCTTTTGCTTCTTTCCAGAAAGAAGGAAATACAAGGGTATCCGACTTGGAATGACTGGGTGATACAGGAAAGTCGCTTGCGTTGTTGATCACTTTTCTGCTTGTGGTCTCTCTTTCTTTCTATGCTGTCCTCTACTCATCTGTTCTCCAGATTAATTCTTCTTTCCTGCCTTCACCTTAGATTTGGAAGGAAACTTCTGAAGTTTCAGGTGGGTGCAGTGGTGCACACCTGTAATCCCAGTGACCTGGGAGACTGAGGCAGAAGGATCGAAAGTTTGAGACCAGCCTCAGCAACTTAGTAAAACGCTATCTCAAAAAAATAAAAAATCGCTGAGCATGGTGGTGTATCCCTGTGATCCCAGTGGCTTGGGAGGATCACAAGTTCAAAACCAGTCTCAGCAACTTAATGAGGCCCTAAGCAACTTAGTGAGACCCTGTCTCAAAATGAACAATAAAAAGGGCTGGGGATATGGCTCAATATCCTCGGTTCTTTCTATTAAAGTGCCCCTGGGTTCAATTCCCAGTACTAATGGGAAGGGGGAGGAAGTTTCATGTAAGAGTTGGGCACACAGTGTTTGAAACTACAGTGCCAGGGATCACAGCCCAGCTCTGCTACCTAGAAGATGTCAGATGCTGACTTACCTAATGCCTCAGCCTCCTGTCTATAGAATGGAGGAAAATGGTACTATCTTCTTTATTTTAGCTCTTTCATTATTATTGCCTAAGAATTAATGTCCTCAGTTGGAATAGCAGTTCAGTACAGAATTCTTCAGGTCCTTATAGATAGAAGTCTCTGAAGAGGATCCTTGGAAGAACCATGGAGTATACGTGGCCTTGATGCCCAACAATGAGAAATTCTGTACAATGAATGACTTACATGAGAGACAGATTGGATGGATTGGGTATCTGCTTGGAACAGCTGAATGGGTTCTATTTTACTGCCGGGAATCGGCCTGGCCGATGCGGATTCCCTCTGGGAAATAGAGCTCCCTCTGGGGAGGAGCCGTGAGTCTCCCAAGGAGGATTTTACCCTCTATTTCCAGCCGCCATGGTTCTAGCACCTTCCCAGATCAAGCAGGATAACACAGAACCTTTCCTATTCGCATGCCTAACACTTCTGCAACACTGCGGCCATCCTCCTATCTCTGCCAAAGATGTGAACACCACCGACCCTTCCTCTTTGTCCACTCTTTCTGCTCAGCTTCTCAGCAGACCACAGACCTCTCCATGTCCCAAGGAAAAGCCCATTGAAAGTCACATGCAGGCGACTCCAATGAGGGGTTCCCATCTGATGATGAGCCCAGGTCATTTCCCTCATATGGCTCTGGCACCCTCAGTGTATCAGTGACACGTGTCCCTCTGTAGCTGCAAGGTGGCCGATGTAGCAGCAAAAACCTACAATGTTCAAAAGCAGTTAGGGTGGGAGAGGCATTTCATTCATTTATCTCTTTATTCCAGGAAAGTTCCTCCTGTCCAATCCCATCGAACAGCACAGGGCCACATAACTACGCCCTCACTTAAGAAGGCTAAGAAATTGAGTATCTGAATTTTCAGCTTCTTAGAAGTTGAGGAAGGGGCTGCCTGCAATAAAAAAAAAGGATAGGGAAATGGCCATTAGATTGGCACCTACAACGTCTGTGACACAACCAGATTGCCGCTTGGTGTAGAGGATTGCTTTGCATTCTGAATGACCCCACTTGAGGCCTAACATATCTATTTGGAACAAAATAAATTTGTTTAAGGATGCTATTGTTTGAAGCTTCTGATCCTAGGTGACCAGCCCATCAAATCAAGTCCTGATCCTGTGTTCGAAGTGGCTGGGGAGCCCCCTGCGTCTCTGTCCATTAGCTTTCTGTAGAATTTGCAACCCCCAACAACCAATTTCATTTAATTAACCTTATAAAGTACAGCACAGGGGAGGGCTGCTATGGTGCTACATTGCTCAGGAGGTTGAGTTGTATTTTTTTTTAAATTTTGATTAAAAATCCAATAGATCAAATAAGTTACAATCTATAATTATCATTAACCCCAGAGAAGATTATTTTTGTGAATTTATGGGATAAAAGATACTCCCAAAGTATCTATAAGAGTCTTCAGTTATAGAAGAAAACTTACCAGAGAGTGCCTCTTTATCTTTCTTTGAGGTTCTGTTCTTTCCCAGTGTTAGTAAGTGTAACCACATTTATACCGTGTGTATGTGTGTGTGTGTGTGTGTGTGTGTGTGTGTGTGAATGTGTTACTGGAGATGGAACCCAGGACCTTGCACATGCTAAGCAAGTGCTCCACCATTAATATACTGAGCCCTGATTTTTTTGATTAGTTATTTGATGCTCAAACTTAAAAAAGAAGTTATTGTTTAACAGCAGTTATTGGTGATAAAAGAAGATGCAAATATAGAACTCTTAAAAAAAAAGTGAAAGCCCCCTTTCTTCCCCCGAAAGAGCAATATAGAGCAATATATAATGTAGATTTTTAAAGGCGTGCAATTCTACATGTGTATATGTATTTGCACAGGTCAAGATCAAGAATGAAATTGTTAAATACAGACAATTCCGGTGGAGTTTCTTCTTTCCTTCCTTCCTTCCTTCCTTCCTTCCTTCCTTCCTTCCTTTCTTTCTTTTTTCTTTCTTTTTTTCTTCTTCCTCCCTCCCTCCTCCCTCCCCCCCCCCCTCTCTCTCTCTCTCTCTCTCTCTCTCTCTCTCTCTCTCTTTCTTTCTTTCTTTTTCATTTAACAGTACATCCTGGTCAGTATTTTTTCCCATATGCTTATGGACAGACTTAATTCTTCTTCATTAAGATATATTTTCAGAATATTTTTATCTCCCACCCAAATCTTTTTTTTCTTTTCCTTAGAAAAGAGTTCCCTTTCACTAACACCATAGAGACTCTATAAAAAGTTTTTAAAACAACTCAAATGAACTTTTTTTTAGTACAAAAGACTTTAGAGAACACAACCTTCTCTGGCATGGAACTGGTTAGAAGGGGACTCTACCTCTGATAGAATAATGATAATCATTATGGAGCTTCCTACTTGTGTGTATGTATTTTAAGACAAATTTCTATAAAGGATTACTCTTAAAAGTCATCTAATGGTATTTTATTCTGGAAGCACCTGGAGGTTTTCCTGATAACTATTTTTTATTGTAATAAAGTCTTACAGTATGAGCTGGAAACAGCATGATAATGTTGTTATTACTACCCACACAGACATGATTTAATAAATATGAAAATTAATAGCTCCAACATTACTCTATGCCCCGCCTTGCCCAGTTGTGAGTCCCAGTTGTTATATTTCCTGACTCTATCATGCTGCTTACTACTTCTGAGCCTCAAAGTACATGAAGAAAAATTGACAGAATTAAAGGGAAAAATAATTCCATAATTGTAGTACTGAGTTATAATACCCCATCACAACCGAAAGAAAAACTAGACCAAAAAAAATCAATAAAGAATTAGAAAATTTCAATAGCACTATCAGTCAACTTGATCTGATATATATGTGTATATATATATATATATATATATATATATATATATATATAATGTATCAGGAACTGCAGAATATACCTTCTTTTCATTCATACATTAATAAAAATAGAGCATAAGGGCTGGGGTTGTGGCTCAGTGGTAGAGCGCTCGTCTAGCATGTAGGAGGCACTGGGTTCGATCCTCAGCTCCACATAAATGTAAAATAAAGATATTGTGTCCACCAAAAACTAAAAAATAAATATTTTTTTTTAAAAAACAGAGCATCAGCTAGGTCATAAAAAGAGTTGCCATAGATTAAATTAAGTCATATAAAGTATTATTTTTGACTGCAGAAGAATAAAACATTAATTAGCAATACACCATCTAAGTAAACCTGAAACATCTGGAAATTGTGTTTCTAAATAATTTTTGTTTTAGGGGCTGGGGATGTAGCTCAGAGGTAGAGCGCTTGCCTAGCAGTTGGAGGCACTGAGTTCGATCCTCAGCACCACATAAAAATAAATAAATAAAATTAGGGACCATCAATAACTACAACTAAATTTTTTTAAAAAAAAGTAACTTCATGTTTTAAAGAAAAAAATCAGTGGGGAAATTAGAAAACTTTTTGAGCTTTATTATTATTTTTTTTAGGTGGACACAATATCTTTATTTTACATTTATGTGGTGCTGAGGATTGAACCTGGTACCTTGTGCATGCTAGGTGAGCACTCTACCACTGAGCCACCACCCCAGCCCACTTTTTGAGCTTTATGATAAAAAATACACATTTGTCAGAATTTATGAGGTGAAACTAAAATCACCCTAGATGAAAAGATTGAACTTTAAATTCTTATATCAATGATGGTGCCAATTTTTTTTTTTTGTGGGGGTGGTACTGAAGTGCTTAACCACTGAGCCACGTCCTCAGCCCTTTGTTATATTTTGTTTAGAGACAGGGTCTTACTGAGTTACTTGAAGACTTGCTAAGTTGCTGAAGTTGGCTTTGAACTTGTGATCTTCCTGCCTCAGACTTTTGAGCCACTAGGATTACAGGCATGTATCACAAGATTGTGTATCAAGATTGTGCTTTCACAGCAAGTGTCAAGAATACAAGCAACAATAAATGTTGCCAAGGATGTGGGGAAAAGGTACACTCGTACATTGCTGGTGGGACTGCTAATTGATGCAACCACTATGGAAAGCAGTATGGAAATTCCTCAGAAAACTTGGAATGGAACCACCATTTGACACAGCTGTTCCATTCCTTGTTTATGCCCAAACAATTTAAAATTAGCATACTATAGTGACACAGACACATCAATGTTTACAGCAGCTCAATTCAAAATAACTAAGCTATGCAACCAAACTAGGTGTCCTTCAACAGACGAATGGATAAAGGACATGTGGTATATATACACAATGGAATATTACTCAGCCACAAAGAAGAATGAAATTATGGCATTTACAGGTAAATGGATAGAGCTGGAGAATATCATGCTAAGTGAAATAAACTAATCCCAAAAAACTGAAGGCCAAATGTTTTCTCTGATATGCTGATGCTAACTTACAATAAAGAGGCTCTAGGGAAGAATAAAGCTATTTTGAATTAGGCAGAGGAGAGTGAAGGGAGGAGAGGGGTATGGGGGGAGGAAGGACAGTAGAATAAATTAGACTTTATTACCTATGTGAATATATAACTACATGACCCCTGTGATTCTACATCATGTACAACCAGAAGAATGAGAAATTATACTCCATTTATGTATGATGTGTCAAAGTGTATTCTACTGTCATATATAACTAATTTGAACAAATTTTAAGAAAAAGGATTGTGCATTCACAAGAAGCTAAAATAAGAGGAACAGAGTAAGCCCAAATAAGTAGAAGAAAGAAAATAATAAAATTAAGAGCAGATGGATGAGAAAAACAAAATGAAACTCAGAGAAGTAACAAGAAAAATTCACTACTTACAACTTTGGTTCTTTGAAATTAACAAAATTAACAACCCTCCCAGGTAGAATTGTCAGGGAAAACCAAAACACACATCACCAATATCAGGAATCAAATATGTTAGTTACAAATCCTACACCCATTAAAAGGGTAATATAATATCACAAACAACTTTATGCCAAGAAATTTAACAGACTGGGTAGAAATGACAGATTTCCTAAAAAAAAAAAAAAAAAAAAAATACATCTGACTTAAAGTGATACAAGGCGAACCAGAAAATCTCAATAGCCCTATAGCTATTTGAGAAATTGAATACATTATCATAAAACCTTCCACAAATAAAATACCCTCCAGGTCTGGATGGTCTTACTATTGAATTCTACCAAATATGCAAGGAAGATGCAGAGCCACTGTTACACAGTCTATTGGGAAAAGAGGAGAGAGTCCACCTCCATCTATTTTATGACACCTAAACCAGAGGAGAGTCAGTACAAGAAATTATAGGTGGTATCCTTGAGAACCTCTGAAGCAAATCCTGAGCAAAAAAAATTAAGGAAATTGAGTCCATCTTTCAGAAACGCAAGATTGAGTTAACACTTAAAATTTAATTGATAGGGATAGGGATATAGCTCAGTTGGTAGAGTGCTTGCCTCATATGCACAAGGACCTGGGTTCAATCCCAACACCACCAAAAAAAAGAAAAAATGCATTTGATGTCTCTTTTTCTATTACATACCTGAGACTATCCATTTCTGCCCAAAGATACCAAAATAGGTATATGGAGTTTACAGGAGCGCTTGTAGTATATTAGGTGACCTAGTCTAGAAGCTTCTTTTTTTTTTGTCCCCAAAAACCCACACTTTCTTCCCTCACCTACAGATACCAAAGCAACAGCTGAAAAAGATCTAAAATAAAATCCCACCTCATTCCCCTCTCACCAAGAGACATCTGGTAGCCCAGTGTGGGGAAAACTCTTTGGTCAATTTGGATGGCACCGGAGTCAGTAGGCAAACCAAGCAGAGCAAAATTACATCCCAAAGTCTCTGAATATTAAACTGTCATTGAAACCATAGTTTGGACCATGATCAGTAGACCATGATCCTTGATCCATGTTCTAAAGCTAAATAAGTGATTGACCACTAAAATGTGAAGATTTACATAGGATCCAGAGTTTTGTAATGATATAGAAATACATACAGAATACAATTGAAAATCACCCCAAAATCAAGAATGAAGAAAAATAATGATTTGAATGAGAAATGACAATCAATTGATAGCAATACTTCCATAAGTCAGATTTTAAAACAATCATCATAAAAATGTTTCAGCAATCAAATACAAATTCTCCTGAAACAAACTTCAATGAAAAATGTATACAATCTCAGTAAAGAAATCAAAATTATAAAAGAGAAGATATTGGGAATCCAATATCTTCTCTTTTATAATGTGGAAATTTTATGAACTTGCTGATTGGGCTTAATGAGTGAGGAAGATAGAATCAGTGAATTTGAGGTCAAAACAATGGAATTCACTCAATTTGAACAGAAGAAGGAAAATAGGTAAAAACAAACAACTCTTCAGCGACCTGTAGGAAATAATAAAGGATCTAATATTTGTAGCATCAGAGTTCCAGAAGAAGAGGAGAAAGAGAGTGAGGCTGAAAGACTATTTGAAGAGATATGATATAAAACTATCCAAATGTGGCTAAAGTTACAAAAAGGCCCATGAAGCTGATCAAATCCAAACCATAATACACCCAGAGAAATCCATGCTAAGACATACCATAATTAAACCTTTGCAAACTAAAAATGAAGAAGGCTGTCAGACACAATGCCTCACCTACAGAGGACATTATTCAAATGATGGCACATTTCTCATCTGAAATCATGGAGGCCAGAAGGAAGTGTTACCTTATTTTTGAGGTGCTGAAAGAAAAAAAACAACTACCAACCATAAAATCTAAATCTGGTGGAACTATTATTCAGGAATACTGGGAAATAGGAAAAACTAAAAAAAAAAAAATTGTTACTGCTAGAGCTACTCTTAGTTTCTTAATTAAAGGAGTTTCTTCAAATAGGAAGGACTCGATACAGAAAGAATCTTGGAGGGTTAGGAAGGAAAAATGAAGAACAGAAAGAGCAGAGACATGAATACACATTTTTTTGCTTTTTAATATTCTTTTTCTCATGAATTTAATAGATTATATTTAATGATCAACATCCAAATGATAACACCATTTTATGTTCAAGGCACAGGTGGGAAAAGTCAAAGGATCTAAGTGGATTTGAGATGTCTATATTCAAAAGTGTAAAGTAAAAATTTTAACAAAGGGCTGGGGATGTGGCTCAGTGATAAAGTGCCCCTGGGTTAAATCTCCAGTAGAGAAAAAAAATTAAAAAAGGTAAAATGAGCTGGGTACAGTGGTGCATGCCTATAATTCCAGCTCCATGGGAGGCTGAAACAGGGAGATCACGAGTACAAAGCCAGTCTGGGCAATTTACCAAGACTGTCTCAAAATAATACCTAAAAAAATGGGCTGGGGGTGTAGCCCAGTGGTAAAGTGCTTGCCCAGCCTGCATAAGACCTTGAGATCAACCCCTGTCCCCTCCCCTGCACAAATAGCTAAATGATACCAGTCAATGTTATGTCACATATATGTATTAAAATATCCAGAGTACCAATATACACAGGTATGTATTCAAAAATTCCAAAATAAGTTAAGTCAAGATGGAATCCTAGAATATGTCCAATACACAGAAATTCAAAGCAGAAACAGTGCAACGATATTGAGAGGAAATAGATAAAATGAATAATAAAAGCGAATAATAAAATTGCAGATTTGTGTGATTATATAAGAATTGCCTCAAATGTAAATGATGTAAATATATGCACAGAAAGACAGATTGTTAGAGCAATATAAGAAAATGTGACCCAACCTTATGGAGCATGTAAAAAACTCCAAATCAATGACACAGGTAGGTCGAAAGAAAGGCTTGGAACATGACACCATGCAAACAATCAGTAATATCAGGAATGTTATTAGTATCTGATAAGGCAGGTTTCAACTAGAGAAAATTACTATAGACAGAAGGGGCATTACAGAATGATAAAACAATCAATCTTCTAGGAAGACATAATGGTCCTAAATGTATATGCACCGAAGAACAGAGCTTCAAAACCCATGAAACAAAAATTGACAGGGTAGAAAGGAGAAATAGACAAATCCTCAGTTACATGCATCTTGGCAGAGGCCATCCGTGCGATTTCAGCAACACCATCAACCCACAGAGCCAGCTGATATGTAGAACATAATCGCAAAAGAGTCTATTGAACATTCATCAAGACAGGCCATATCCTGAGTTTTAAAATAAACATCAATAAATGGAAAATAATTGAAATTAAATAGTGTCTTCTCTGAACATACAGGAATCCAACTAGAAACCGATCACAGAAAAACAAGAGGCAAATCTCTAAAACAGAGAAATTGAACAACACACTCCTAAGTAATCCATGACTCAGAAAGGAAGTCTCCATAGAAATTTAAAAATACCCAGGACTCAAGGAAAGAGAAAACACAACTTATCAAAATTGATGGAATGCACCTAAAGTAGTGTTGAGAAGGACATTGAAAGCACAAGTGATTACGTTAGAAACGAAAAAGATCTAAAATCAATAAACTGCATTCCTACTTCAGGAAATTAGAAAAGCAAGAGCAAAGTAAACTCAAAGGAAATCAGAAGAAAGAACATAACAAAGAAAAGAAGCAGACATCATTGAAATTGAAAATAGAAAAACAAAAGAGAATCTCTATGGGAAAAAAAAAGACCCTGGTCCTTCAAAAATTAATAAACATATAAACCTCTAGTACTGAAAAAATAAAAATAGAGAAGAAATGTCACCAATATCAGAATGAAAAAAAAAAACTATCACTACATGACTTGCAGACATTAAAAATACAGTAATAGAATAATACTGTCCACACCTTGATCCTCATGAATTCGACAACTTAGAGGAAATGGATCAATTCCTCAAAAACTGTGAACTACCAAAGTGCTACAACAGGAAAAAGACATTCTGATTAATCCTTTAAGTACTAAGGAAATTAAGATCATAATTTTAAAATTTTCGGAAAAAGGAATCTTCCATCCTAGACGGCTTCGTTTGGAGAATCCTAAAATACACTGGAAGAAAAATTAATCCCAAATGTATATAATCTGTTGCAGAAAGCAGAAGAGGCAAATTTCTCAACTTGTTGGAGGCTTTTACTAAATGCAGATAATGACAATGTAAATTTTTTTTAAAAAAGGAGGGAGGAGGAAGGAAAAAAACTACAAATCAATATTTCTTATAAATCTAGATATAAAGATTCTCAACAAAATATTAACAAACTCAATTCAGTAATGTCTTAAAAATTACACACCATATCCAGGGAGCTTTATTGGAGTTATGTGAGGCTTATCCAACTTTTGAAAATCAATTGAATCAATCCCTCATATCAACAAACCACAAAAAATATCACAATATGTATTTATATGTGTATGTAACATATAAAATATATTTAGATATGTGTCAGATGAATTTTATACACTATCGACAATTAAGAAAGTAAAGTTTAAATTTTAATTATAGTAATGTCTGCAAATACAAAATACTTAAAAATCAACCAATACTTTTTCACTGAAAGTATGGCTGAAATTTTAAAGAAGACCCAAATAAAAGCTGATATTATACCATGTTCATGGGTTGTAAAACTAAATATTGCTAAACGTCAATTCACTCTAAGTTGATATTTGATTCAACACAATTCCATTCTAAATTTCAGTCATCTTTTCAGTAAAAACTGACAGAATAGATTATAAAATTAAACGTAGAAGCAAGCAACCTACAATTGCAAAATCAATTAAAGAACAAGATTAAGGGACTGGGGATGTAGCTCAGTGGCAGAGCGCTTGCCTAGCATGTGTGAAGCACTGGGTTCGATCCTCAGCACCACATAAAAATAAACAAATAAAATAAAGGCATTCTGTCCATCTACAACTAAAACAATTTTTAAAAAAGAACAAGATTAAAGGTCTTTCCATATATTGAATGAGAATTGTCTATGATTCTATTGTATTCATCCTTTTACTATAATTATTATTAATATAATGTGTGCTCTTTGTGGAAAGGGACCATTCTGGTCTTCAATTGCATATGGCTTCTCTTCCTTTAACATTACACATAACTCAGTTCTCCAAAGTGAGACAGAGGGCCCTTTTTGAGCATTTAAGGTGACCTCAGTTCTGGATATCAGCCCATGAATTTTACGCCTTGCCAATTCTCAAGTACTTTATTCTTAATCCACAGCCCTCTGGACTTTTATAAAAAGCTGTGAGAAATCCAAAAGACCGTCCACTTTGTCTTAACAAAAGTTGCAAATTGGTATCGGTCCATGTTTGCACATTTCCAACCATTATTCCTACCCAAAGTTGTTTATTTGTGATGAGATTTGGTCTAGTTTAGTATACAATGAGATCACCCATGATGGCTTTTGAAATAATCTCTTCTATGATTGTTTATCTCCTTTGACTTAATTATCTCTGTGTCTCTTAACACAAGCACAAATATTTATGGTAAAAAGTGTAGTTCTGGTAAAAAAAAAAAAAAAAAAAAAAAAACTAATTGCCATTTTGTACTTATATGCTTTTGATTTGAGAAAAATTGGGCATCTCAGTTCCTGAGCAGGGGGGCAGGGCTCTTTAGTGATAATGTCACAAGTATAGCCAGTTTCTTCTCTCTCCAAGATCCAGGTCCAGATCCTTGGGACTGAGGTTTCCATTGAACACATGGGCATCTTTCCTTGAGGTTATTCAGTGGGTTTGGTTTTACATTAAGGAATTAACTTGGAGTCTGGCTTCAGCCAATCCTAGATTTGATTATTCATGATAAATATTGCTTGCCAATTGACATCTTTGTGCATATTGACTCTGATGATTCTGGTCTTCAATTGCATATGACTTCTCTTCCTTTAACATTACACATAACTCAGTTCTCCAAAGTGAGACAGAGGGCCCTTTTTGAGCATTTAAGGTGACCTCAGTTCTGGATATCAGCCCATGAATTTTATGCCTTGCCAATTCTCAAGTACTTTATTCTTAATCCACAGCCCTCTGGACTTTTATAAAAAAGCTGTGAGAAATCCAAAAGACCGTCCACTTTGTCTTAACAAAAGTTGCAAATTGGTATCGGTCCATGTTTGCACATTTCCAACCATTATTCCTACCCAAAGTTGTTTATTTGTGATGAGATTTGGTCTAGTTTAGTATACAATGAGATCACCCATGATGGCTTTTGAAATAATCTCTTCTATGATTGTTTATCTCCTTTGACTTAATTATCTCTGTGTCTCTTAACACAAGCACAAATATTTATGGTAAAAAGTGTAGTTCTGGTAAAAAAAAAAAAAAAAAAAAAAAACTAATTGCCATTTTGTACTTATATGCTTTTGATTTGAGAAAAATTGGGCATCTCAGTTCCTGAGCAGGTGGGCAGGGCTCTTTAGTGATAATGTCACAAGTATAGCCAGTTTCTTCTCTCTCCAAGATCCAGGTCCAGATCCTTGGGACTGAGGTTTCCATTGAACACATGGGCATCTTTCCTTGAGGTTATTCAGTGGGTTTGGTTTTACATTAAGGAATTAACTTGGAGTCTGGCTTCAGCCAATCCTAGATTTGATTATTCATGATAAATATTGCTTGCCAATTGACATCTTTGTGCATATTGACTCTGATGATTCTGGTCTTCAATTGCATATGACTTCTCTTCCTTTAACATTACACATAACTCAGTTCTCCAAAGTGAGACAGAGGGCCCTTTTTGAGCATTTAAGGTGACCTCAGTTCTGGATATCAGCCCATGAATTTTATGCCTTGCCAATTCTCAAGTACTTTATTCTTAATCCACAGCCCTCTGGACTTTTATAAAAAAGCTGTGAGAAATCCAAAAGACCGTCCACTTTGTCTTAACAAAAGTTGCAAATTGGTATCGGTCCATGTTTGCACATTTCCAACCATTATTCCTACCCAAAGTTGTTTATTTGTGATGAGATTTGGTCTAGTTTAGTATACAATGAGATCATCCATGATGGCTTTTGAAATAATCTCTTCTTTGATTGTTTATCTCCTAGAATCTTCACAGCATACTAAGGAAGTCATCCCTGCCAAAGCCTGTTGTTCTTTGCATTAGGTCATTAAGGATACCACCAAATCCAAGCATAAGAAGCTTTTCCCATCCAGAATAGAAAAAGATGCTCCTTTTGGTCTTCTGGGTTTCACATTCTTACATTTTCTGATTAAGAAGACTTAGACAATGTCAAGGTGATGCAAAACAATTAGTCTGTTTGGACAAATCTATTCAGCACCCTCTACTCTGTGGATGGCCAGGAACAAAAACAAGTCACATGCATTGAGTTATCAGATTCATTTTCATCTACTGATGGATGCTGTAGTTTACAGGTAGCATCAAATATTTGTTGAACATCTATGATATGCTGCATGAAGTGAGAATTCTGAAGATGAAAAAGATAAAGTCCCCAGATGCACATATGCAGACCAAGCAGAGGAGTACATGATAAAGATCCATAGTTACAAACTAATGCAATATGAATGCTTTTGGAACTACAAGGGAAAGAACATTACAAATGGTCAGACCATAGGGAATATCGTTGGGGAACATGGTATTTGAAGTGGACCATTAAGAATAGATAACTGTTCTTTTGGGAAGGAAGGATATGCCTATGGGTGAAATAGCACATGCTAAGTCAGAAAGCCATGGGCTATAGGCATGGTGCTGTGGTCAGCAAAACTTCACTATGCCAGCCACTTCGTTCATAAAAGTAAAGAAACAGGAGGCAGTTGATGGGTTACAGGAGCCACTCAGGAATTGCTCATTTGAAGAAAAAAAAATTTGGTGGTGGGGTGTTAGAGTCTGTAAACAAGTCAAGATGGCGCCTGGCATTTTGCAGAGGGAGCAGTTTGTGAAGTAAGGCCGGTGAGCCATTAAGTGTGGAGATTCCTTATTGGTTGACTGCTGTATCTAGTTTATGTTAATTAAGATAAGCTGTGTGGAATGTATATCTACCCCTCCTGTCCTACAATAAACGGCTCCCACTCCTGATGTATTGATGTACACAAGTTGCTCGTCACCCCCCAGTTATTTTGCTGCAGCCGGACTGCGGCAGTGGCGCAGGGGGGGGGGTACCAGGAATTGAACTCAGGGCACTCAACCACTGAGCCACAACCCCAGCCCTATTTTGTATTTTATTTAGATACAGGGTCTCACTGAGTTACTTAGGGCCTCACTGTTGCTAAGGCTGGCTTTGAGTTCGTGATCCTCCTGCCTTAGCCTCCCAAGCCACTGGGATTCAGGCCTGTACCACTGGGCCTGGGTCATTTAAGGAAATAGACAGATATTCTTTATTAAACAATAGCATAGGCATGAAGAAGAATATAAACTATATGTAAAGATTTTGCCTTCACACAAAACTGGGCACCTGATTTCTCTGTTAACAGGTTTGAGGAAGTTAGGAAATAATCCTGCTTTGACCTGTGCAGGGTCCTCATTGTTAGGCTGAATGAGAGACAAGGGGCTTCCCCCAACATGGAGTTCAAGAGAACCATGAGCCACAGTATTTGAAGCAATTTGTCCAAGATTGTTCTGCAAGACTGGCAAACAATTTGATCTCAAACTGATGTCCCTCAAATTTCAATTCAGTCATTATCCATACTAGGGAAGAGAAGAATTTGATGAATAGCTTCAACTGATTTTACTTGAACTTGGAATGTTATCTTAATACCACCTTTATTCTGCTTTTATATATTTTAAAAGAAAAGCTGACTTCTTATATATTTTTTTTGTTTAAGCTAATATTAACATTAGTTTGTAAAGTCTGAGCTCATTTTTCAAATATGACTATCAGATGTAGGAAAGAAATGTGCTGGGATTGAATTGAAAAGTAGATATAAATATTAACATGCAATATTTATGAGTATTATGTGCAATGTCCCAAGATAAATGTTCACATATATCATCTCACTTAATCCTGACAGTAGCACTCTGAAGTAGATACTACTACCTCTATTCTACATTAGAGGAAATTAATACATAGTTAATTAACTTGCTTAAGGACTCATAGCTAGTAAATAGAGGAGTTAGTAATGTAGCTCAAGTCCATATCCTCAATTGCTAGGCTCAAGTCCATACCCTTGTTCCTGGCTAGAGGTAGTGATGATCTGTCTCTCATAGAGTTGTTATGAGTATGCCATAATATTTGGTGCATAGTAGACACTCAATGAAAATTACTATTGGAAGACAAAGTTACTTCCCTAAAGTAGCGCATGGCTAGGTTGACAAAAGAGCATGGCAACTTTAGTCCTTAAAATAATGAGTTTGTTGTTGTTTTATTTAATTTTGCTTCAAAAACCTTAATTGATTTATTTTTGCAGGTTTGCAAAAGTAAAATTTGAGTTCCACATTTTTATGGTTCAGTTAAGGTCCCCTGAAAAGCTCATATGTTTGGCAATACAGGAATGTTCAGAGGTGAGATGATTAGATTTTCAGTGGAAATGATGATTAGATTAATTCATTGGATAAATTAATAATTTGAATGGGCTACTGGGTGGTAACTGTAGACAGGTGATCCATGGCCGAAGGAAGTAAGTTATGCCTGCCATTGGACTTCATCTTCTTCCTGGCTCCTAATGTGCTATTTCCCCGCCTTGTGTGTGTGAGTGTGTGTGTCTATCTGTCTGTCTATCTGTCTGTCTATCTATCCATCTATCCATTCCTTTCTCTCTTTCCTGGCTGCCATTAGCTGAGAAGCTTTCCTCCACCAGCCCTTCTACCCTGATATTCTGCCTTACCCCAGGCTCAGAGTAGTGGAGTTAGCTGACCATGGACTGAATCTCTGAAACCATGAGCTGAAAGTAAGCTTTTCCTCCTCTAGGTTATTCTTTTCAGCATATTGGTTCCAACAATGCAAAGCTGTCTAACAAATACATTAAATAATTACAAACGAAAGTAAATACAGATGATTCTTTCAGTTGTCATGACTTGAGTATTTATAAAACATACATGCTACACCTATGTTCATATCAGTATTATTTTTACAAGAACCAACAAAGTAGAAGCAATCCAAGAGCATATTGATGGATAAGTGGATAAACAAAATGTGCTACATCCATACCATGGAATATTATCCCACTTTAAAAAGGAAAGTAACTCTAGCACCTGCTAATGTGGATGAGTCCTGAAAATGTCATGTTAAATAATATATGCCAGATGCAAAAGAACAATGACTGCATGATTCCACTTGTATGAGGGACCTAAAACAATCAAACTTATAGGCATTGAGAGTAGAATGGTGGTCAGCGGGAGCTGCTGGAGTAGGCAATGGAGAGTTATTGTTTAATGGGCTCAGAGTTTTAGATTTGCAAATTGAAAAATGTTCTGGAGATAATGGTGGTGATGGTTGCCCAACAATGCAAATATACTCAATGCCACTGAACAGCATAATTTAATATGGTTAAATTGGTAATTTTAATTATATATATATATATATATATATATATATATATATATATATTCCATAATTTTAAAAACATATGCAGAGAAATTAAAATTCTATATATCCAACCAAAATGCAAAGGTCTTCCCCGTCATAACAATAAAAATGAGGCATTTTTTTTAAAACAGGTAGAAGTCGTTTTCTTTCTAACGAATTGTGCATGCTACTTGATAAAAATTTTAAGTTTGAAACATATTAATTGGAGTCTTCAGTATTCAGCAATAGAATGCTGGGTTTTAATAATCCTCTTATCTGTTGTTTTTCTGATGTTCTTATTCTCCAAACCTAATTCTCCTGAGGAATGTGCTACTCCCTTTTAGTAGGTGAATAGTTTTTATAATTGAAATATTCAGAAGTTTGAGGCAGCCGTGAGGTGGAAGGCCACAGAGGGTGAGATGCTATTTTATTTTAGGGATACTGTATTTAGAATAAATTGGGTTCTTCATTCCCTTCAAGAAAAAAAGGATGAGAAGTAATATTTTTTGAGCATTCATGGTTTGAGCCACCATTCTGGAAACTTTATATATGTTATCACATAGAATTTTTATGGCACAGATATAAAAGAAAATAGACTGAAATCATAAGATACTGTAAATGTTTTCTCTCTCTTCATTTCTGCAGGGAAGAAACCTCATTGGTCAGGGAGCTACCTGGTACTTTGACATTTTGTGCAGACAGTTCTTTGTTGTGAGGCTGGCCTGTGCATTTTAGCTCCTCCTTGAGAATCACAGATCTACATATTAAAGGGTTGAGACTTGGAGAGGATGGGGAACAAGACCAGAGAGGAGGTAAATCTGGGTGTTGACAATTCTGGGAGAAAGCGAGAAAGAGAAACTTTTGGGGAGCCATTGCTTGCTTTAAATAGAGAATGAGATAAACCTCAAGAAGACTTTTAAGAAGTTATCAGTTAAAAGTGAATTTTCTTCTTTATTTTTGGGGACACCAGGGATTGAACCCAGGGATATTTAACCACTGAAGGACATCCTCAGCCCTTTTTTAATATTTTATTTTGAGACAGGGTCTCACTAAGTTGCTTAGGGTCTTGCTAAATTGCTGAGGCTGGCTTTGAACTAGCAATCCTCCTGCCTCAGCCTCCTCAGCTGATGGTATGAATTTTCCCTTTTAGAATGTTGTTAAACAAGATTTGAGTAGCTCTGAATTGTGCTTTTTAAATCTGATTGTCGTTTCTCTGAATGTGACTCTGGTGTTAAAACTGGACCATGCAGTAGGGGTGTGTGTGGGTTTTATGTGGGTTAGACTTTTGAATTGCCATTATTTCTTGTGTTTATAGTTGACACACTGAACTCTGAGGAAGGTCAAGTTAGACATTGTATCATCTTTGTTTCCTTTACCTTTATAAAAGGCCCAGATTTAGTTTTTTTTTTTTAATTGTTCTTTTTAGGTACAATGATAGTGGAATGTATTTTGACCTATTCTACACACATGGAGTATAACTTATTCTAATTAGAAACCCCATTCTTGTGGTTGGACATGATGTGGAGTTTCCCTGGTCATGTGTTCATATATGAACATAGGAAAGTTCTGTCCCACTCATTCCACTGTCTTTCCCATTCCCATTCCCCTACCCTTCCCTTTGTTCCTCTTTGTCTAATCCAGTGAACT
The DNA here is from genome assembly GCF_045843805.1 of Urocitellus parryii. Taxonomy (NCBI): domain Eukaryota; kingdom Metazoa; phylum Chordata; class Mammalia; order Rodentia; family Sciuridae; genus Urocitellus; species Urocitellus parryii. The sequence continues at coordinate 113,978,729 of NC_135537.1, read as the reverse complement.
TCTATCCCACCCCTCCCCACCTTATTTTGGGTTAGCATCTACATCCCAGAGACAACATTAGGTCTTTGTTTTTTTGGGGGGGGGATTGGCTTATTTCACTTAGCATGATATTCTCCAGTTCCATCTATTTACTGGAAAATGCCATAGTTTAGGTTTAGTTTTCTTGAGCTTCCAAAAAGGTTAGTAGCAAGAGAAGGCATTTCTTTTTATTTTAATGATGTCGTTTTATGGTGTCAGATCTTGGATTCAGAGGTAACTTAACATCTACTATGTGATTCAGGAAGGTCTGTCTGCAAGTTTCTTACTGCTACTGTAACAAATTATCACAATTTTCATGGTTTAAAACTATACAGACTTATTACATCACAGTTCTGGAAGTCCAAGTCAGTCTTAGTGAGGTAACATCATGGTGTCAGCAAAGCCGCATCCCTTCTGAAGGCTCTAGAAGAGGTTGCTTCCTCCTCTTTCTCAGTTCCAGGGGCTGCCCACATTTCTTGTCTAATGGCCCCACATCACTTCACCCTCTCTTTTCTTGTCTCCCTGATCTGCTGTTTCCCACTTATTAAGGACACTTGTGATTACACTGTGCTCACCAAGGTATTCCGAGATCATCTTTCATCTCAAGAGACTTAATCTCAACTGCAAAGTGCTTTTTTGCCATGTTAGGTACCACAGTCACAGGTTCCAGGGATTAAGATGTGGACATCTTTGAAGGGCCATTATTCTGATTCCCAGAGCAAAGATGTGAGAACATGGAGTGTTTGTGGTCTCATTCTAAAAATATGCTTGAATCATCCATGTTGACTTGATTTTTTTTTAACTATGTGAAATCCTTAGGCTTAAATGACATTTAAGCCTAAGTGATAAGGATGAGTCAAATTTTAATAATATTGATGAAGATACTGCTAGGGTTTTTAATAAAAGCTCAGATTCCTCTTTAATCTTGTTCTTAGTAACTAATTACCAGGTCCATTCAGAAGAACTGAGCAATGCCTACAGCAAAGTCAGTAGTCTCTCTGAAACACAGGGCACATCTAATGGTTAAATTTATGGGCTAAATTTTTTTAAAACAATTTCAAAAGGATACCACACCATGCACAGTGCTTAGTACAGAGTAATGATCTGTGAATGCTGGTTACATGATTTAAAGACTGTATAATCACATCAGGTTTTATTAATGTTGAAATGTGTTGGTGGGAGATGGGCCTGAAAGTTAAATCATTTGTTTTTTATTTATTTACTCCTTAAAAATATTTGTGTGTTGTGTGTGTGTGTGTGTGTGTATTTTCTCTTAAGTTTGTGTTGTGCTCCATGGGACAAAAATCCCGTATGCTACAAACCCGATCCTTTTGGATCCAACATAGTGTCGGAGTCAAGATCTAGGAGAAGGCAGTCAGACAGCATGCTCAAACTCCATCTCTGCCATTTTTTTGAGGAGTTGTAGGGCTAACCCTGACCAGATCCTCAATGTCCCCACCTGAGGGGGATGACAGTAGTACCTGCTGAATGGAGTCACAGGGCTGTGCTGAGAGTTCACGGGGAAAGAGCCTACCTAGACAAGAGAATAAGTGTGTCCCATCAACTTTTTTGGGGAGCAAGAGATGAGCATAAATAGATAAGAAAATGAATGAATATTAAAAACTAGGAAATGCATGGCTCTTCTGGTTCTTAATCTCCAACCAAGGGTGGTGAATGAGTGTAGTGCGAAGGCAACAGTCTAATATTGTCTGACCTCCTACTATGTGCAGTGTTTGTCAGTGACAGATGAGAGATAGATGTAAAAATATAGATGGTGTTGCTCTGCACCCTCCCGAATTATTGCTCACCTCCCATGAATTTCATAGGTATCATTTCTAAGGATGAAAACATGCAATGTCAGAATTTCATAGGAGGGAAAAGAGAGGTGGCCCAGACAGGCAGGGGGCTTGTCTCATGATAACAGAAAGTGACCCGGATGACCTGGTTTCTGCTCACTCTGCCTGTCTGTATCACACTCACAGTGTGCAAGGAACATGTTTGTTTGGTAGAAAATATCTATACAATAAAACAAAAGGTTTAAAGCTAAGAGCTGCAAAATGGGCACCAATGGGCACAGGCTGGTGGCTCTGGGAGTTCTCAGTGGGGAAACTGGTATCCTCATGAAAATAGTGAAGATCTGGTCTTGCAAACAGACATCTGAGACTCCCAAGAAAAGGGGATTCCTGGTGAGCAAGATACCTGGAGGGAAACACAGGGGAGACTGAGGCAAGGAGGATAAAAAGCTCAGTTATTGTTTCCCCATTAGTTGATTGGCAGTGGGGGTAGGGTGGGAATTCTGAAGCCGTTGTTGGGTTGTAGGGAGCTGATCAATTGGCAGTGTGTGCTTTGGACTGGCAGTCAGATAAAGGATCATGTGTTTGGTTAATAGCAGTTGAATTGACTATGATTGTGTCCTTCTAAGTCCAATAGGAGCAATGGGCAGAATATCGTTGGAAAGTATTAGAACTGGCCTTGGGGATTTTTTAACCTTGTTCAATAGGAAGTCTTGAGAGGTGTGGATTGAGGTGATGAAAATAAAAACCCGTGATGAAAAATGGGGCAGCTGCTATCAAAAATAGTTGGGTGATTCCTGAATAAGTTAAACATAGAATTACCCTGTGACCAGAATTCCATTCCTAGGTATATTCTCAAAAGAACAGAAGAAGAGTCTCCCAACAAAAATTTGTACATGAATGTTCAGAGCAGTGTTATTCATAATAGCAAAAAAGATGGAAACAACCCAAATGCGCATCAACTGTTGAAGGGATAAACAGTGGAATATGATGCATCCATAAAACAGATGAAATACTGATATGTGCTCCAGTATGGATGAACTTTGAAAGCATGATTAGTAAAAGACAGTCAAAAAGCTCACATATTGCATAATTCCATTTATAGGAAATGCTCATAATAGACAAATACAGAAAGCCGACTAATGGTTGTCAGAAAGGAGGAAGGAGAGAGTGAGGAGGGAATTTATTATTCTCATAGAGAATCTTCTTTTGAGGTAGTGAAATGTTTTGGACCCAGATAAAGGTGTACAACATGTAAATATACTAAGTGCCACTGAATTGTATCCTTCAAAATGGTTAAAAAGATAAAATTTTATGTTCTACATATTTTATTAGTTTTAAAAAGCATGCATGATCTCTGGATCTTCCTTCTGAAATGTAAGCAACCCAGATGTTGGGGGAGTGTGAGAAGTTTTGCATAAGCATCAGCCAGGACATGGGCACTTAAAATAGAAGAAAAAGAAAACCACAGAAGAAAATTAGAAGTTAAAAATTTCAGTACTAGTGCTCTTAGTATCCTTGAAGTTCATTGTTCTTTTTATTTTATTTTTTTTGAAATATTTTCATTTTTTAAAATATATTATTCCTTTTAAATGAAAGCCAAATAAAATTAAATTTAACCTTTTATTTTTAAAACCATCTAAAGCAGATCAGATTTTAGCAAAATATTTCTATCCATCTATCTAATCTATTTATCAAACAATGAATTATCTATGTGGTCAACCCTCTATCAGTACATTTATACCTAGAAAATTTTCTGTAATTTTCTAATATAAATAATAGTAATTTCTGGATGGCAGAATTCTGGTGATAAAAATAAGTTTTCCTTTTAATTTTTGCATTGTTTGAATTCCTTATAATGAACATGTATTATTTTTATAAACAGCTTTGTGTGATTTTTCTAACCAAGTAGTCTAATAAGCAATAATAATAATAATAAAATAAAAAGCAGCACAGAGGGGTAAATATGCTGAGATATAATGACAATTAGTCCTGGGGGAAATATAGTTTTTTTTTTTTTAAATCTTCTTGGGTTACTTTTTCAATTCCCAAGGTAATATATTAAAAATCCATGAAACTTAGAGAAACATTCAGAAGCTTGGCCAATGTCATAAAACTGTTCAGAGTGGAACTGGCTGGGGCTGGGATTCAGATTTGCTTGACTCCAAAGTTCGACTCTCAGCCTTGAGTTAATCTTGCCAAAAGTAGTATGGCTTTGTTTTTCAAAAATTCAATCTCAATGCAATTTTCCCCTGGATTCTAACTACTGACTGAGTCCTACATCTGTCCTTCAAAATGCCAAGCCTGCAGAGGAGGGTATTGTCTGTGCTTCCTCTCGAACATGTTCCAGTTCCAGGAAATTATCCACCTACCACCAAAATGCCCAGGGACCAAGCATCTGCTGCGTACAGAGCACAAACAGGATGCATTGCTCAGCGACTCAGAGTCCGGAGTCGTCGTGAATTAAGATGCCCAGAAGCCCACTGCAGAGGGGGCTCTGTGGTGTTCGATTACCCATTTACTCACTGCTTATTGAGTTCCTGGGAACTATAAATGCAGATCCCTGATTGTTAGTAATGTTCTCCTTAAGACTTTTTTTTTTTTTTCCCAAGCAGAAACCAACTTATGCTAAAAGAGAAACTTTATCATAGAAATGCTGGGTGGTGCCAAGCAGGGTGGTGCACTCCTGTAATCCCAGCAATTTGGGAGGCTGAGGCAGGAAGATCGGAAGTTCTAGATCAGCCTCAGCCACTTACTGAGAGCCTGTCTCAAAATAAAAATTAAAAGGGTTGGAGATGTAGCTCAGTGGTAAAGCACCTCTAGGTTCAATCCCCAGGTCTACAAAACAAAAAGCAAACAACAAAAACCTAGATGTTTTTTTAGGATTGAAAGACCGAGTTACATCTGAAACTCAAGACACAAAATGGCACCAGGGATGGGACTTAGAAATTCAAAACAAATGGTCTAAAGTCACATGGTTGGAATTTAAACCTTTGTTCTGACATTAACCCTCTGGCCTTGGATAATTTACTTAACCACTCCATATGCTTATCTGTAAAGGGGAAATAACAGTAGTGTCCTCACAGGTAATTCTGAGCCCTAAGCAGGTTACACATGTAAAAAGGGCTGATCAGAAAGACTGATAGCTCTTTGAATTCTTCTTATTATAATATACCACTGAATACTTGATTTCTTAACTTCCTAGCCTACCTGCTCAGTCCTATAGATTTTGAATGTCCCAGTTCAGTTTCAGTAGACATAGTCATTTGACAACCTCTTGGTTTCAAATCCAATTTTCTAGAAAAGATATTGGTTGGCTCCTTGGAATAGGAGTTCTTTCCTGGTGCAATAAATAGAAGCCAGTAAGTACAGACTAGTTGTAAATAATCATGGCTGTTGGGAATCCAGTGTTACCATGTGCATGAAAGAAAGGGAGATTGAGCCAGGGATAGGCACTACCTGGACAAACGGAGAAGTGTACAGTACATGGAGGAAATCTCTAGATGTGCTACTTTTTTGCTGGTGTTCAGAAGGAAAAGTGGGAAAGAATTCTTTGCTTTAACTTGGATGTGCAAAGAATATTTCTGTGAATTCCTATCTTTCTTCTTCAAACCTTCCAACCAACCAACCAATCTTTCCATCAACCAGCCAACTGTGTTCTTGGATTAAACATTTTGTGATGGAGACTTTGAAAGCTACCATGGAGACAATGAAGGAAATAACATACTGGGTCTTTTTTTTTCTTTCTTTCTTCATTGCCTATTCATTAGCATGGACAGAGAGGTATGAGCCTTCACTCTTCCCACAGTGAATTGTTTTTAACAAAATCTGCCACTCTGGCAGCAGTAATAGATTTTTCTACATGTTAGTGTTAGAAGTCTTTTCTTCATAATAGATTCAACTTTACTAAACACCAGGCTACAGCTGAGTAAGGTGCTCTACACTGTCTAATTAATTTGTGAACCCCTAAGATACCTGGATAATTATATTCAAGTCTGGACTTTTGAAAGGACACCTACCTACCTTGGAGGTTTCAACTTCCATTAATAATTGACTGGATTCATTTGTTTTCAAGGTAACAGAGAACCCAGCTCAGACTAGCTCAAACAATAAGAGGAACTCATCAGCTTATTTAACCAAGAATTTCCAAAATAGGTTAAGACTTCAGGTGTAGATTGATCTAGTGGTTTACTCCTATCACTAGAGTGCTTTTTGCCTTTCTCCATATTATCTTCCTTATCATTAGTTCCATTTATTTATTTATTTATTTATTTATTTATTTTATTTTTTTTTTTAGAGAGAGTGGGGGAGAGAGAGAGAGACTTTTTTTAATATTTATTTTTTAGTTCTCGGCGGACACAACATCTTTGTTTGTATGTGGTGCTGAGGATCGAACCCAGGCCGCACGCATGCCAGGCGAGCACGCTACTGCTTGAGCCACATCCCCAGCCCCTCATTAGTTCCATTTAAAGGTTGGAATTCTTCATGACCTCAAAAGGCTGGTGGTAGAAACAGAAGCTCCATTATTTTTCTGTTTCAGCAGATTAGAGAATGTATTCTTTTGGCAGCTTCCACAGAAAAGAAAAGATACTTTTTTTTACCCCAGAATTCCTCCAAAAGGCCATTCACACTGGTTGAGAGAAGGATGTATTGACATAAACCAGTCAAGGCTTATGTCAATAAGTGTTGATTAATAATCCTTGATAATAATCCTACCCTTGGATTCTTGGGAGAGTTCAATTCCAGCCAGACCTTTTGACTGAGAAATTTGGGTTCCTGTTAAAAAGGAAGAAGGTTGAGAACTTATTCAGGCAGGCAGCCAATAACTATTCTCTCAAAAAATGTTTATAATTTAAGGCATATTCTTTTATGTTATTTTCTAAATTTCAATGCAGTATAATTTTTTTTTACCAGTTTTTGGTGAGTGGAACTTGAGTTAGAGGAATAATCATCCTCCAACTTATTACAGGCTGGCTTGGAAATAAAAAGATGGGCTCTAGCTCTTTCTATTCAAGGCATCCTTCAGAAAAATGAGATTCATTTTGACTTGTGGAAGAAGTGCCTTTATGGTTAATGAAATACTATAGAGACCTATTTTCATAGTTTGAAAGGAGTCATGCTGAGATATCTTGATTGGAGATTTAAAATAGTTCCAGTCTCACTACCAAGCCCTGTTCCCAACATGGAGCTACTAATTATTTAGGCATTGGTAAGTATCAGTCTCATCTCCTTGTCTCTCAATAGCTAAATTTATGGCAGTGCCTGAATTACTTGATATACTATATAGGAGGGATGTTTCCAAGAAGAAAGATAGATCAGGCAAAGAATGGGATAGGGGACAAATCAATTTGGATAAAATATGGAGCCTATTTAAACAATGTGCTTTGTAGACTTCCTTGGTTCCCTTTGGACAAATAAAGCAAATTTAAAACATCTGGAAGACTGAGGCTGACTATCAGAGGAAAACACTGATATGTCAAGATAATTGTTCCCTTTATGTTACTTCTCTCCTAGTGACTTCAGTACGACGTACCAGGATCTGATGCTTTTGCCCATTTATCTAGTAGCTTTTTAGATCTTCCATGTCAAATGTGGTTTTTTTTTTTTTTTTTGTTTTGTTTTGTTTTTTGGCAGGGTACCAGGGATTGAACTCAGGGGCATTCAACCACTGAGCCACATCCCCAACCCTTTTTTTGTATTTTATTTAGAGACAGGGTCTCACTGAGTTGCTTAGCACCTCACTTATGCTGTGATTGGCTTTGAACTTGATTTCCCCCTGCCTCAGTCTCCTGAGCCACTGGGATTACCGGCGTGCACCACTGCGCCAGGCTTCCGTGTTCAATGTTTGACTAAGTCCAGGGAAAGTCTACTGTCAGTCCCCCTGAGCTTGAATATTGATATAATTTTAAAAAAACCTATTGATTGTTATTAATTTAGCAAACTAAAGAGGAATGTCCCATCAACTGGTTCCAAGGTATCCCCCCATAGCTTCGTTTCCTTTTTCTCATATGAAAGCCAAAAAAAAAAAAAAAAAAGATTTAAAAAAGACAGGCCAATAATTAAAACAAGTCACTCTTTAGATTGTGTGATCTTTAAGCATTATGCTATCATGGCACTCCTTGCCTGCGGTTCTTAAAACTCTCCAATTTCTTATTAATTCAGAATATGTAGAGTTTGTTGAAATCTGCTCTTGTTTTTTTTTTCTTTTCTACATTTCCTGTTTTTTTTTTCACATATGACAATTAAATGTACCTGTATAATAAAGAAAAGAAAGGATTTTAAAGAATTGCATTTCAACGTGTAAAAAGCCGCAACCTTAAACTCTCTCGTCCTACTTTATATTAAATCTTATTCTGAAAGTATTTTAGGATCCTACAGGTAGAATGCAGACCACACACCCAGGAAGGTGAAGGTTGCCTTGTTAAAATGCTCAGGGGAAGGTTTTTTTATTCCCTATCTTTGCCCAGAGCTCTTTTCTTTTGGTTTCTGTCAATACTCTAGATTTATTTCTCCTTGCGTCTTGCACAGAGGGTCTCAACTTTGTGTGGGGATGTCCGATGAGCACCCTCTGCACCCCTACAGCTCGGGTGCCCACTCTGAGCAGCTGTGTGTGCCCAAGTTCAAGGTCTCTCATCTCAGAAGAATGTTTCCCAGGAACTTTGCTTTTCTGTTCTTGGCCTCTGGGGAATCCTTCTTTCCCTCCCAGTCCACTGAAGCACTTAAACAGACATTTTTATGTTTCTAATCCAGCTTTTTTACTTGTTTTTTTCAGCAGTGTTGTTTATCTAGTGTCTGCCTTGCTGACAGGAAAGCCCTGAATTGCTTTCTAAAACGGTCTTTTCAAAGGTTTGTTTACAAATAATCTGACTCTTGGATTCCGTGAGGTTATATATCCAGCAATGGTTTCTAAATCTGTCTTAAGTCTTTTTATTAAAAAAAAAAACAACAACAACAGCAACAAAAAAACAAGCAAGGGTTTGGAGATGTGGCTCAGGAGTAGAGATCTTGCCTGGCATGTGTGAGGCCCTAGATTTGATACTCAGCACTGGGGAAAACAAAAACAAACAAACAACAGCAACAACAAGAAACCTACCCCAGGTGACCCTCATAATCACCCTAAAGCAGCTTCACTGAAGTTAGTTCTAGTTCAATAATCCATTCTTCAAGTTAAAGAAGTCACCAGAGTTGGGGCTTTATTAATCTAGATTCCATTACCCCACACGACAGAATGTTTATCAGATGCTGAACACCTCATCTGGAGAAGGTACCATATACTTCTTTACTTCAGCCAAATTCCAGTACAAACATCTTATCAGGGATCCCTTCTAATCCCACTGCCATCTATCTGTGATAGCTTGTGCCCACAGAGCACAGATGGATGATTAAAGTTGGTGATTGAGGGCAAGAAGAAGATGTTAAAAATAAATCCATCAAAATGAACTTCTAAGGAAACATGTGTCCAAAATGACACAATTCCTAAAGGGCTTCTTTCTGCAGTTCTTATCATTCCAAAACACCTAGTGAATACCGATTCTCCGCCATTTGGACCAGGCCTAGAGAACAAAAGCAGTAAAACCCCTGCCCTGGGGGTCTTCTCTCCTCATTTGGAAGGCAGTTGTGAAATAATTACATGAGGAGTACATTTAGATTAAAATTATTCTTTTTAACATGATCTGGGTGTGGCTTGTCTCTGACCTTGTCTTGAACCATCCTTCCTTCCCAGTCCAGGTCATTCCCACCCAGAGTCTCTTCTGCACCTGCTACTACCCTGTGCTTTGGCTTTATATCATCTTTGTTTTTTTTTTTTTTTTTTGGTAGTAGGGATTGAACCCAGGGGCCCTTAACCACTGAGACACATCCCCAGCCTATTTTGTATTTTACTTTGAGACAGGGTCTCACTGAGTTGCTGAGGCTGGCCTTGACATGCAGTCCTCCTCTCAGCCTCCCGAGGTGCTGGATTACACACGTGCTCCACCATGCCTGGCTCCGCATCACCTCTAATGGATCTTTCTTATTCCTGTCTCAGATGGAGACATGATAGAAACCTTCCTCTGTCCATCATCCAGTCACCCTGTAACAGTGGTCCACATTGCGCTTTGAATATAGCCCTTCCTGCTCTGCCACTGTGACTTATTTTAAAAATGGACCTGTTTCTTTTTCTTCCGTTCCTCTTCCCTCATCTTGAAAAAACAGGATTACCTTTCTTCCCCATCCTAGGCAGAGTTACCTGTTCGCACACTCACCTCGGGAATGAAGAATTCAGACTTGGGGATGGCACCAGAAGATCTCAGAAATGACTGTCTCCCAAATTAACAAGTGAATTACTACTCTGACAGAGAACACGGGGAGGGTAGCCTTTGATTCATCTCTTAAAACCCCCCTGTTCCCCATGACAGGCAGAATCACTGCCTCTGGGACAAGAGTCAGTCCCCTGTGTTTCTCCTTTGCTAACAAAGCAATAAAACTTCTTTTTCCCTTTTCTCAAAACGGTGTCCTTATTATTGGATTGGCATCAGGGACAAGGACCAAGCTTTTGTTTTTGTTTTTGGGTACTGGGGATTGAACTCAGGGGCACTTGACCACTGGGCCCCATCCCCAGCCCTGTTTTGTATTTTATTTAGAGACAGGGTCTCACTGAGTTGCCTTGGGGCTTGCTTTTGCTGAGGCTGGCTTGGAACTCACAATCTTCCTGTCTGAGCCACTGGGATTACAGATACGCACCACTATGCCTGGCTAAGGACCAATCTTTTGATAACAAACCTGTCTTAGGTCTTTTTTGTTATGAAGTTACTTTCTTTGTTTGTATCAGCTCCACCTTTTACACACATACTGCTCCAGCACCTGGAAAAATGCCTGGCACATGGTAGGCAGGCAACACATTTTTAAGGAATGAGAAATGAATGATTTTACAACAGACAAATCTGTATACTATGAGAATTCTAAAAGGGTCACCTGCCTAAGTAGGACGTTGGGTAAGTGCTGGATATGTCAAATGTGTATGAAGTTTTTCTTCAAGTGGAATGGAAATGCCTCAACGAAAGGGAGTTTACTTTACATTAAATTTTTTTTTTTTAGTTGTTGACAGATCTTCATTTTATTTATTTAAATCCGGTGCTAAGAATCGAACCCAGTGCCTCACACATGCCAGATAAGTGCGCTACCACGGAGCCACAGCCTCAGCCCGTTACTTTACGTTTTTATGAATTCTCTTCTGCCAGCACATAGCGCTGTTTTGCTAAACTGAAGCTACTCGGCCTTCAGAATCTGCAACAGGGGATCTGTAACTTTTGAGCACTTCTTACAGGTGAGCTTATCATCTTTTATATCTGTATCCTTTTTTTTCAGTGAACCTCCTAGAATCATGTTCTGCTGTGTATTTCCGCCTAAGACAGTGAATGAAGGACAGAGTGATTTCCAAGAATACCTTTCCCCAAGCCTCTTTGCTAAGAAGTTGATCAACAAGCAGTTGGTACATAGTATGCTGCTCCTAGGAGATGATTAATACAATTATGGCAAGAATGAATTCTTCAGCCTAGTGCAGCCTGGATAATCAGAATGACACATTCACCATGAATGGCTCCTTTTGCTACATTTTAGTAACAGGTGAGGAATCCTGGGCTTTTGTATGGTTCTGCCCCAAAGCTGTTGAGTTACTCTGAAAATCCTCCAGACCTTCTGCTTCTGAGTTCCCCCATCTGTGAAATTATGTGCTGGGGGATGATACGCCAGGTCATGGGGATTCTGATTTTTTTACTCCAATATTATTGGCACTTGTAAACCTCAGGCAAATGCAACCACTCTGACCCTCAGTTTCATCATTTCTAAAGGGGAAAAAAAAAATAAAAGTCCCCCACCTCCTAAGACAGCTGCTGGGAATAGGGCACAAAATGTAGGCAGGTGCCCCAAAGCTCAGCAATCAAGATCAATAATATTTTAACACCATATTTTTAAAAAGTCAAAATTAATGCAAAAAAATTCACCATGAAAAAAAATATCCACATTTCTCAATAAAGACAAGATCAGTAACAGTGCTGTGCCAAACCATACTGCAGCCTGAGGCAAAAAGGGAAAAGGATTAAATGAGATCATGCTTGTAAGGTACTTGGCACCAAGCCTTGCACATGGTAAGTCTACAGTAAACATAAACCAGTTTTATTGAATAATCTCCAAGGTTTCTTCTTGTTCAAAAATTGCTTAGCTACCACTTGTCCCCACAATTTAGTCTTTTAAAAAATGGCAACTACAGAATTAATTTTAGGCAAAATTTCTGCAGAGTTGGCGCCATGCCTACCATCCTTCTGTAAAAATGTAGAATTAGTTCCAGGGGAAAATAAAATAAGTTAGACTCTAAACTTCTTTTATATGTGCTTAGGATGCAATTAAATACACTGAAGTTTTAACAGAATTTCAGAACAAAGTAGGTCTCAATACCGCCAACAGCACAGTGAAATCAAGCTCAAATAGCCACCAGTTGCTCATGAGCACCCAAGTTCCCATCCACCTGCTTAAGAAATGCTTGTTGAAATCCTGTTATGTTCCTCTGCTCTGAGTTAAATACTGGACCTGCAGAGATTAAAGAGATGCAGATTCTGCCCTTAGAGTATCTAATGTGGAGACGAAATTTGCCTGAAAACATGAGGGGTCCATATCGCATGTCAAAGCTATTTCCCGGGGAGAAAAAAATGCAACTCATAGAACTTATAATGAAAAATTATTTCCATAAGAATTATTGTACAAGAAGATACATATTTTGAGCCACACCATCCAACACTTTTTATCCATTAACACTGACCCAAAACACACTTAAAAAACATTTAAGAGGCATTATGTAAATACTGAAGAAATAATAGAAGGCCAAGTACCATCATTTGTACCTTTAAATGCTGACCCTTGGCTTGGTGGAGGAATTATGGGGACACAATAAGATGTTGTGCAAAATGCCATGGCCGTAAACATGGGAGTGATAATGAGGAAGAGGTGGGGGAGAGTCAAGATGGTCAAATCCACCTGTGTCTAAATCTGTGTCACTTCCACATACAGACTGAGGAGGGGAGATGCAGACTCGGGGCTCGTAGGAGCAATTTAGGAAGAGTCCAAGAGAAGTTTTCACTTCCTTTATAGTCTTCTTTAAAACAATACAGAAGAAATAAGCCCCTGTTTGGAAAGGCTACTACTACTGTAGGATTCCAACTGTAAGTCATTCTTGAAAAGGTAACACTAAGAAGACTGAGGAACATACTCGAGTTTTACATCCTAACCTTGCACGGTTGAAATGTATCCAAAAGGGACTGGGGTTGTGCTCAGTGGTCGGGTACTTGCCTGGTATGTGTGAGGCACTGGGTTTGACCCTCAGCACTACATATAAATAAAGAAATAAAATAAAGAGGTATTGTGCCCATCTACAACTAAAATCCAGTTCTATCATAAAGACTTTAAAGAAATGTGTCTAAAATATTTTCAGCCAATCTACATCTGTTTTTTATTTTTTCTTTTGGTACCAGATATTGAACCCAGGGATCCTTAACCACTGAGCCATATCCCCAGACTTTTTTTTTTTTTTTTAATTTTGAGACAGGGTCTCACTAATTTGCTTAGGATCTTGCTAAATAGCTGAGGCTGGAGAAATTGTGCTCTATATGTATACTATATGTATACTATGAATTGAAATGCATTCTTCTGTCACATGTAACAAATTAGAATAAATCAATTTTAAAAAATAAAATGTTTTGCAAATCATATGTAAAAATAAACTCTGCAGGGCTGGGGTTGTGACTCAGTAGTACAGTGCTCATCTCACACATGGAAGGCACTGGGTTCAATCCTCAGCACCTCATAAAAATAAAATAAAAGGTATTGTGTCCATCTACAGCATATATATGTATATATACATATAGCAGATTTATATATATAAACATATATATAGCAGATTTATATATATATACATATATAGCAGATTTATATATATACATATATATAGCAGATATATATATATATATATATATATATATATATATATATGTATATATAACTGCAACTTTTAATAAAAAAATAAAAATAGAAAAAATAAATTGCCGAGGTTGGCTTTGAATTCATAATCCTCCTGCCTCAGCCTCTGGAGCCACAATGTTGTTGTGCACCAACATTCCCAACCACAGCCTACATCTCTTGAACATTAGTCATACTGGTCAAGGATGACAGTAACAAGATAAATGGTTGCTAGTGGTTGCAGGGAGAGATGGACAGGCAGAGCACAGAACATTTTAGGGCAGTGAAACTCCTCTGTATGAAACGATCATGTTGGGTAGATGTCATTACAAAGCTGTCCAAACCTATAGAAGGTACAAAATCAAGAGTATCCCCTAATGTCAACTAAGGACTTTGGGTAATAATGGCATGCCACTGCAGGCTCATCACTTGCAACCAATGGACCCCTCTGGTGGGGGATTCGATAATGAAGGAGGCTGTTCACATGAAAAAAAGGAATGTGTGGGAAACCTCTGTACCTTCTTCTCCACAAACCAAAAACTGCTCCAAAGAAGAAAAAAAAATTTTGTGTGTTTTTTAGTACCAGGATTTGGACCCAGGGACACTTAACCACTGAGCCACATCCCCAGTCCTTTATTTATTTATTTATTTATTTTGTATTTTTATTAGAGAGAGGGTCTCACTGATTTTCTTACAGCCTTGCTAAACTGCTGAGGCTGGCTTTGAACTCTCGATCCTCCTGCCTCAGCCTCCCAAGCTGCTGGGATTATAGACCTATGCCACAGCACCTGGCAAGAGGAAAATCTTTTTAATAAAAGGAATAAAACAATGTATTGGAAGCATTCCAAGGCTGGTATAGGAGCATTGGGATGAGACATCTGTCTTTCTGATAGATTTGGAATGCTGAGCCTTACCTGACAGCTGTTCCCACTGTACCAGGAGAGATGTCTTCTTGGTGGGTCAAATTCTCCATTTTATCACATTGTCACAGAAGTTAATGTGACTGGAAATAGACAGAGAGATCCCTATGGAGCTTATTGTTCACCACCACCCCAGATTTCCAGAGCTGGATTTGTTACCCTAATTTTTGTGCTACAGAATCTTATATGAGCAACACCTGTGTCTTGATGATTGTAACTGATCTTAAATTATTCCAGTGGAGGAATGGTGGTCTAAATAAGCCATAGAAAGTTTTAAGCTACACCCTAGTGCCCAACAGTCTGATTGGGAATATGTTCCAGAGATGGACATTTGCACCTGTTTGTTTGAAAGACCACAATGCTGATGAATTTAACCACAGTAGCCTAGCTCTATTCATCCTTGACCAGTACCCAAGGTCATGTTAATTAGTATAATAAATATTAGAAGTGGACTTTCAGCTGTAAAGTGGCTGGTTTTCAGGATATGTAGATTGGTTAAAATATTTTAGAGACATTTTCCAACCTTGCATGAACAGGACATAACACTTGAGTGTGATTTTTATAGCCTCTGATGTTCAAAACGGCACCTGAGGCATGTTTTTAAACTGGTCCTACCTCTCTCCACAAACACATGATTCTGGTTGCCTGATGCTGGTTCTGAGGTTCACTGAATTGTGCCTTGAGAATGTGGACATGGGCTGGGATTGTGGCTCAGTGGTAGAGCACTTGCCTAGCATGTGTGAGGCCCTGGGTTCAATCCTTAGCACCACATTAGAAAATAAAATAAAATAAAATAAAATAAAGGCATGGCGTCCATCTATAACTAAAAATAAATAAGTAAATAAATAAATACAACTAAAAGTAAATAAGTAAATAAACAAATAAAAAGAATATGGGTGTGAACTGGGTGCAGTGGTGCATGCCTGTAATCCCAGAAGCTCAGGAGGCTGAGGCAGGAGGATTGCAAGTTCAAAGCCAGCCTTGGCAACAGCGAGGTGCTAAGCAACTCAGCGGGACCCTGTCTCTAAATAAAATACAAAATAGGGCTGGGGGTGTGGCTCAGTGTTTAAAAGAATGTGGGTGTGTCCATCTCAAGGGAAAATTTCCTGCCAAGAATGGTCAGAGCACACAGAAGATCAGAGAGCTGAGGCTGAGCTGAAGTTGAGCTTGGAGGTCTTGTGACTGTTTTTGTACCCATTTGCTGATAAATGCTTATTCGATAAATGTTTGTGTGATAGAATTTGATGCTGGACTTGCTTTTGTGGCCAGACTTTATAGCAACAAGACAAGGAAGAGGTAGTTTACACGGACTTACCTCCAAGTATGTATTCAACAATAAATGAACAACTATTATGTTTCTTCTTGGAACATTCAGTCTGAAAAAAAAAAAAAAAAGAAAAAAACCTAGTAGTTGTACTCAAACTTGATCCAGTAAGTTCACGTTGTCCTGCTCGATCCTTCCAAGCCAGAGACATCCCATCAGAGAGACTGTTCAGACACCAAAGGTCATCATAAATCCCTTTGTCCTGAATTTTGTCAGTAGAAGAATCATGACTTATAGAAAAAAAAATGCAAGAATGCACTTGGGGTTTGAGAATTTGAGCTACTTTAAGGCTTGTAGGCTTTCCCAAATCCTTCTTGGGAAGGTCTTGCTTTATACACTAGTGCTCTGATCACATGCCCTCCTTGGCTCCCAGGGACAGCTGCTACCCAATGATATAACTGATGATTCAGGAACAGAAAAATGTGTTCCAGGTAAACCAACAATGTGATCGCAAAACAGACAGAAGAAGAGTGAGTTCATAAGGCAGCCCCTCTGGCTGCAATTCACTAAAGCAAGGGTTGTGAAAAAGATAAATATGTGGGACTTTAGAGGAGGGAACTGTTACTTAAGCTGAGAATGACAAAGAATATCTCCACGAAGAAGGTGACACGTAGTTGATCCTTAAAGAATGGCTGGGCTGATTCGCAGCTTCCATTCTCAGCAGTATTAGATCTGGGTTATGATGCTTGCTCCACGAGGATGCTAACTCACAATAAGGGCAGAGGGGTAGGGAGGGTAGAAGTACTTTGCATAAGACAAAGAGGAATGAAGGAAAGGAAGGGGGGATAGGAATAGGAAAGAGAGTAGGATGAACAGGACTTTCCTGTGTTTATATATGAATGTTCATATATGAATACAAGACCACTGAAACTCCACATCATGTGAAACCAGAAGAACAGGAAGTTGTACTCCAAGTGTGTATTATATTTCAAAATACACTCTACTCTCAGGTATAACTAAAAAGAACAAATTTTTAAAAAAGAAAGTGGTTAGGGCTAGGATGCATGTCCATCCTTGTTTCCTCTTGTTAAATAAAGGTAGAAGACTGGGTGCATTAGATCATACCTGTAGTTACAGTCACTCGGGAGGCCAACATGCTCAAGACAGTTACATATAAAACATAGTGCTCATTTCTCTTTGGAGGGGTAAAAAAAATCGAGATAGTGAGATGAGATGTGGATAGGATTATAATATACTTGTTAAGATGAGGCCAGCAGAAAGGGAATTAGGAGGTGTTGGAAAAAAAAAAGAAGAGGAATTAAAAAGCACGAGAAAGGCTTTTAGTTGCATATTAGCATGGTGGGATATTTTTGAGAAAATGGGATTTGCTAATAAGGGGTATAGAATTAATATAGCCTTGGTAAGTGGCAGAGACATCACGCACCTTTTTTCTCCGAGCATCTCTAATAAGTCTAATGGAAGAGAGAAATCTATAAAATTCAGAAAAAAAAATTGCAAAAGGGATGTGAGAAAAACAGGAGTGTGAATTGGCAGAAACTTTTCTGGAGAACTCTTTGGCAGTATCCATCAGGTCGGGCCATAGTAACCAACCATGACCCAATGACAGTGGCTTTAAAATGTGTTTCTTCCTCATTCAGTATTTGTGGCTGGTCAGCTGAGGTGTTGGTCCATATTGAAATCACTGCAGAACTCAGGCTACTAAGAAGCCACTCCCTGGAATGTCGAGGATCACTGTTGTAGAAGCTGACAGAGACTCTGGAAGTTTTCAAATTGGCAATAAAATGGTAAAGGTACACGTCCCTCAAAAACATGATGTTTTGACTGAGTTTTGTGGCTTTTCTACTGGCAAGGGGACAAGGAGGTGCAGCTCTATGAGGCTCTGGAAGGCAGAAAACTGGAAATATTCTTAGAGCTAGGCAGATGCCTACATTGAGCTATAACTATTAAAATCAAAACATCTATACCCATTGACTGAGCAAGGCCATTTGTGAGAATTCATCCTATGAAAATACTCCTATCAATACCCAGCCTTGAATGTTCAAGGATTTTCTCTTCGGCCTTCAAAATTCGAATTGAAAACTAGAATGACCATCAATAATGGAATTCTATGATCATTACAAAGAATAAGATTGATATTGAAGACGAATTGACTCAAAAAATACCAAACTTATGCATAGAATGATATCATTTATCTTATATATTATGTTAAAATTAAGACTATATTTGCAATAGAGAAAGGATAAGAAATGTTCTTGATAATAGTACTAACATCTATTGTTTATTGAGCATTTAGCATGGTTAGACATTGTATTTCTAAATGTTAAATGCTTCATAAGCATGATTCTCACTTTACAGATGAAGAACTTAAGGCTCAGAGAAGTTCAGTGACTTGTCTAAACTCACACAGATAAGCAGTTCTGCAGTTAGGATCTCAGTGTGTCTGAAAAATAGCTGCCACTGGGCCGTTGGATAAGTTTAGTGGTGGGGCATAGGAAAAAAAGCTTTTACTGTCTGCTTTATGGGGTTTAATTAGCTTGTATTTATTTTTGTTTTCTTGCAATAAGTATGTATTCCTTTTTGCAAAAATGATCTAAAAATAAAAATGGGAAGGGGACGAAATAGGTTGGAGATAGCCATGCATACATAGAAAAAAAAATCTACAAATGTACCCAAACTCTATCCAAGTGCCTGAGTTCCAGCAGCAGGGGGAAGAAATCTTACATCAAATTCAGTGTCTAAAGCAAAAATGGGGCAGGTAGCCTGTTGAATACACTGGGAGGAGGGGTCTTTCTTTGAGGCAGGGTGGCCTGGCAAATGGCTCTCCAGTGAGTCTAGCAGCCTCCTGGGGAAACTGCAAAGGCCATCTTGAGAACCTTTTGGTAAATATTGAGGATGATGAATCACTGAAAACAAGCAGCAGGGTTCATAAGGAATAACTCATGACAGGCAATTTGACAGCCCTTTAAAAATAGAATTATTAGGGTGGTGAATAAAAGAGCCATCATGAGCCTCGGCATGTGGACTGCATCGGGACTGTCTCAGGAAGCCCTCCCATCTAATGTTTTCCAGTAGGCTGGTGCTGGGTACATGGGAGAGGATTGAGACCGGGAGATAGAAGACACTCATTTATGTATTCAAGGATGCAAAGTTGCACATACAAGGACATTCATCGCAGCACTGTGTGTTAAAGGGAGAATCTAGAAACCAGTTTAACATCACCAGTCGGGGATTAGTTAAAAGCATATTTGGGGCTGGGATTGTGGCTCTGCGGTAGAGCGCTCGCTTAGCACGGGTGGGGACCCGGGTTTGATTCTCAGCACCACATAAAAATAAAAGTATTGTGTTCTATCATCTACAAATAAAAAAAAAGATTCATAGATTCATATTCTCTCTCTCTTTCTCTTTCTCTCTCTCCCTCCCCCCCCTTTCTCCTTTAAAAAAATATTTTTAAAAAAAGCATACTGGGCCAAGTGCTCATGTCTGTAATCCTAACCACTCAGGAGGCTGAGGCAGGAGGATTGCAAATTCAACACCGGCCTCTACAATTTAACCAGCCTCTGTCTCAAAATAAAAGATAAAAAGAACTGGGGATGTAGCTCCATGATAGAGTGCCCCTAGGTTCAATCCTGGGGACTAGGGGAAAAAGAAAAAAAAAGAAAAAAGGAAATATTCATGAATGGACTTACATGTAGCTTTAGCTTTTTCAGTCAAGGTTGGCAATCTATGACCCCTGGGCCAAATGTGCTCCAAGAATTGGGAATAATTTTTATTGTTTTAAATGATCAAGAAAAAAAAAAAAAGAAGAATAATATCTCATGACAGGTGAAAATGTGTTGTGAAATTCCAATTCCCCCATCATTCAATGAAGTCCTGTAGTAACACAGCCTGCCTTTTCATCTCCGTGTTGTCCCTGGCAGCTCTTGGGCTGCCATGGCAGAGCTGAGTAGTTGTGGTGGGGACCTGAAGATCTGCCAAGCCTACAATATTTACTGTTGGGCCCCGGACAGAAAAAGTTTGCTGACCTCTGTCTCCAACAGATCATTAAATGAGATTATTAAGCAGAACGGTTTCATTCTGGTATTGAAGTGTCTTTAATTCCCCTTTTCATCCTGGCTCTTTCTCAGCTTTCTTTGAGCTTGTTTCTTTCGTTATTTTTCTGTTTCTGTTAGTCTGTCTGCCTCTGCCTTTATGGTGGTTGTGGATCTCACGACTGTGTGTTTTTTTTGGGGGTGGGGGTGGTGGGTAGGAATTGAACCCAGTGGTGCTTACCCACAGAGCCACATTCCCAGCCCGTTTTTGATGCTGTTGTTTCTGAGACAGGGTCTTGCTAAATTGCTTAGGGCCTCACTAGATTGATGAAGATGCCTTTGAATTTTCGATCCTCCTGCCTCAGCCTCCCAAGCCACTGGGATTTTAGGTGTGCACCATCACGCCTGGTTCATTCACTATTCTAAAAACAAAAAAATTACGTATTTTTATTAGACAAGAAATATCTAGTCCTTGGGGGAAAAAAGTCAAATGCTAAGGAAATATACCCCATGTCAGCCTCTGCTACTTGATTGGAAACTTGCTGAGGGCAAGGGACCATATTCGTGTTTTGTCCCCTGCACTTAGCATAGGACCTGGCACATAGTAAATCCTTAGTAATACTTCTTTTTTTTTGGGGGGGGGGGATGGGTACCAGGGACTGAACTCAGGGGCACTTGACCACTGAGCCACATCCCCAGCCCCATTTTGTATTTTATTTAGAGACAGGGTCTCACTGAGTTGCTTAGGGGCTTGCTTTTGCTGAGGCTGGCTTGGAACCTGAGATCCTCTTGCCTCAGCCTTCTGAGCCACTGAGATTATAGGTGTATGCCACCATGCC
Organism: Urocitellus parryii; assembly: GCF_045843805.1. Lineage (NCBI taxonomy): Eukaryota > Metazoa > Chordata > Mammalia > Rodentia > Sciuridae > Urocitellus > Urocitellus parryii. The sequence goes on along the minus strand of NC_135537.1, from coordinate 113,957,861 downwards.
TGGCTCTTCAATAATACTTCTTAATGAACTACTGCATGCTGTATCTGTGTCTATGGTATCTTTTGCAATCTACTATTCTGCAGTATGCTTTTTCTTTTCTTTTCTTTCTTTCTTTCTTTTTTTTTTTTTTGGTATTGGGGATTAATCCTGGGATGCTCTATCACAAAGTCACATCCCCAGCCCTTTTTATAGTTTATTTTGAGACAGGGTCTTGCTAAGTTGCTGAGGCTATGCTCAAACTTCCGATCCCTCTACCTCTGTCTGCCCCACAGTTTGCTTTCTTGTATGTGCTAATAAACATAAACTAAAGGAAGTGTATGAGGAGAGAAAGCATTTTCCATTCTGGCCACGGAAAACACACCCTTTTGTGTAGTAGCCAGGGCCCTCTTAGTAACTGGCCTTCTGTACAGCTCAGATGTTGCCTCGGGCTAGTGGAGTGGATCACAGTCAGGAAGCATTTTGTTAACCCGTTTTGGGGGTGACACACCAGCAGGGACACAGGAAACCTGGCATGGATCATTTACTGGGCCTTCTTACTTAGGATGGTAATTGTATCTCTGTGCCATGAGCCCAAATCTCGTTGCTCTCCTCCCTGTCTTCCTTCCTTGTTTCTATTTTTTAATTTTATTTTTAATGGATGCATAATAATTGAACATATTTATTGGGTACCTTGTTAATTTTTTTGGGGGGTGGGGGCTGGGGTTTGAACCCAGGGCCTCATGCATGGTAGGCAAGTGCTCTACCACCGAGCTACATCCCCAACCCCCATCCTGATGTTTTGATGCACGTACACATTGTGTACTAATCAAATCAGGGTATTTGGCCCATCCTTCACGTCATACATTTATCATTTATTTGTGGTGAGAACATTCAGACTCCTCACTATTTAGAAATATTTGATATGATATCATTAACTGTTGTCACCCTGCTGTGCAATAGAACTCAACGACTTATTCTTGCTGTCGAACCATAGCTCTGTCTCGATCATTCATTCAGTCACTTCCTATCCCTCCCTGCCCTCTGCCCTCCTCCAGCCCTTGACAACCACTTTTCTACTCTTCCCTTCCATGAGATGAGCTTGGGCAGATTCCCTGACTCATCTCGACTCTTTGATCTGACCTCCCTTTCCTGCTTTTCTAAGACTTCATGCAAAAGCAGGAGTTAAGAACATTATGTTCCAAGTGATTGGCTCTGTGCATGGCACCTTTGGAACCTCAGATTTATGGGTGAAGTTGGGCAAGTTTCATGCCACCTATTTTTACAGATAAAGCAACTGGGGCACAAGAGAATTGAAACAGTTTGCCAAGGTCAAGGCCTGCTCCAGAAGCAGTGCTCCAAAGCGCTCTGCCAGGCTGTGTGTCTCTACTGCACACGGTTCTGCTCCCACAGCAGCACCATCTCCAGTTAGATCCAAGGGGTGGGAGTAGGAGGGGGTGGCTTACTGGCCTTTGTATTCTCAGTACCTGGCAGAAAGCCCAGGGCTAGGAGCAGATCCTGCCTGCCTGTTGACAAGGTGGATTAGAAGCACACTTTATGACACTTCCCCAGGCTTCCTCATGCAGCTGCTGTTGGTCGAATTCCCTCCAAACCCGGCTGAGTGTGGGATGGGGTACACTTGGTTAGAACTTTCCTGGAAAGCAACTTGGCAATGTTGCCCTCCAGCAAAATGTGCTAACCATTGGGCCAGAGCATTTTTATTTCTAGGAATTTGTCTTCAGGATAAAAAAAATCACAGATGTGTGTGCAACAACGTATATATGATGATGTTTATTGCAGTGTTGGCTATCACAATGGAAAACTCGAAACCATCCTAATGCCTGACTATAAAGAATTGATTAAATAGCTTACGGTACATTTCTCTGATGGAGCATTTTGCAATCAGGACAATATCACTCTTAATGCATAAAGTGGTTACCCCTGGAGAAGAGGAGAATGTATCCCGAGGAACACATGGAAAGCTCCAGCCGTGTTTGTAATGATTTCTTTCTTGAGCTGGGTGTTTATTATCTCATGCTTTTCTCCCTCCCCCGGGGGGCCTCATGCACACTAGACAACCACACTACCACTGAGCTGCATCCCCAGTCCTATTATCTCATTCTTTATACCTCTTGATATGTCTGAACTATTAAGTAATTAGTTGAAAAATGAAATTTAAAAAAATCGTGTTTAGAATACTTAGCGATGTGTCAAAATAATCATAAAATATTATGCCTAAGCAAACAGGTTGTAATAAATAGTACGAACAATGTCATGCCGATTTTCTAAATCAGAGCATGTATTTAGGTATGAAAGAAACCCATTAAACTTTAAATTGTGTTTATACTTGGACAGTGTGGTTTCAGGTGATTTCCATTTCTACAATCAAACAGTATTATTTTGCACAAAAAAAGTAATACTTTTTCACTTGCAGACTTTCATCTCTTACTACTTTCTGCTTTCTAAATTTCCTCAGCAAGAAACTCCAGAATGATTTTCCACTTGTCTCTTCCTTTGAATCTACCCATCCAGAGATTTGATTTGATTTTTGTTATTCACATTTTCTTAATCTTCTCCTTTGTTCCTGGCTAGTCTTCACAAGATTTTAGACCTTATTTTTTGTCCTGTAGCGAATGCACTTGATCATGGGGTTATCCACACCCTGACCTGGTGATGTTGAAAACCCTGAGATGTCTTTTAGCCAATCTGAGTTTCATTTTTTTAAACTCCTTGTGGATATAAGTCACAGGGTTTGGCAATAAATTGCTTGTGACGAGTCAAGGATGGTAATAAGCTGCAAATTGACTTTATAACTTCATGCTAGTGAGGTGCGTTGGGATACTCAATAGTTCTGTCCCATCACATCCAAATATTAATATTGATTAATATTTAATCAATGGACTGGAGTCCCTCACTGGGTGTGAATTCATGAAGGAGAAGAGTGTGTGCACAGGGTGGAGCAGGCAAACCTGACCAGTCTTGAATTCATTCTGATGGAGAGCAGGCTCAAGATATTGAGTGGCAGTGTGAGAGCTCATGATCTTGACCTCAGAGGGTTTCTTTAAGAAATCACAACTGGAAGAAAGACATCGAGGTGACAGGAAAGGCCCCGCCACTCCATTGGAAATTGAAATGGTTTCCTGAAGAAAGAGAAACAGCAGAAGACAAGTTCATTTGGAGTGTTTCAGCATATGTTCTGAATTTGGAAACATTGTACAGAAGGAAGGCAGGGAAACAAGATTTTTGCTGCATAGCTTAGGAAATGTGTGGGAAAGTGTTTATAACAGGAGGATTCAATTATAAGAGCTTTGTGTTCTTTTCTTATGACTATATCACTTTCCCTCCTAGGCCAGAAAGAGTGGATCAGAAAGTTCCTGGTGAATGGATTAACGAACTGATCAAATCACCTTTGTGGAGGTTAATCTCATGCCTCCTGTGTGGATTCATCAAGATGTTGGTGGTTGGAAGTGACAGAAACCCAATTCAGAAACAACTTAGGTAAAACCAGAAGGGACTTTACTGGCTGCTGTGATTGAAAAGGCCAGTGGGTAGTGCTGTGTCCGTCATGGCCGGAATCAAGGGCTCCCACAATGGGATCAGGAATCTGTCTTCTTCAGTCTCCTGGTTTTGCTTTCTCCTGAGTTGGCTTGATTCTTAGATGGACTCTCCCTTAATGGCAGCAAAACTGGCCTAGATAAAGTAAGTTAAGCAACTCAGCAAAAGCAGGTTTTTCTCAATAGCTCTAGGAAAAAGTCCAGCTCTGAGTCTCACGGGTCTGGTTACCTCATATGCCCACTTTGGCTCAGTCAGTGTGCACAGAGAAACGGAATGTGTTCTGCGCCCACCTTGAACTAAGGAGATGGTGTCAATTCCACTGAAATGACATCGACTACCACGGGGAATGGAGGGCTCTCAGAGACACATCGGGATATCATCCTTAGAAAGAGAAATAATAATGAAAGGGAGGTAATAATGATTCTGGATAGTCAAAAGCCTCAGACGTCCACACCCCACCAGATGTCCATGCTTCTGAAGATCAACATAAAGGCTACATCCAGAACTAGTTTGCTAACAACGCTACATAACACCAAAGTACACAAAGATTGCCTTAGTTGGGAAAAGAAGGTCACAACCCTTATTCTTTTCTGCTATAATTTGTTCTACAATGACTAACTCTTTAGCCATGAATCTGTGACCAAGGGCTTATTACCATAGAAACTTCCTTTGAGGGGACAATTAGCATCTGTTGTTATCATTGGAATGTCATCATTTCATCAGGAGTTGCTAATAATGGTGCTCTTTTGGTTTTTCCATGCTTTCCTATGTATCTTCACATTGTAATCAGTTCCCTGAGGTCACCGCCCACATCAGCACACTACCAGGAAGCTAATTAGTGGCTTGTCAGATGTCTACTTGGTTCTCCCAACTCTCCTTCCACTGTAACAGAGGCCCCTGAGGTGCACACGTAAAGAAAAAGCTGGTGAGGATGATTCTGGGTTTGGCAGCCCAAGAAATGCATTCTGGAGCTCCAGTGTACTGGTCCAAAAGAGATCCTTATTCCATGTTGAGATTACATGCATCATGTGTGATAAGCAAGAATAAAACATTATAATAGGATTCCCTTATGATTTGCAAAACATTTGAATTTTTCTTCTGTATCAATGATAGCTGGATATACCTAGCAGAGGTAATAAGCCCTTTTCCAAAATGATGTCAAGTGGGGAAGCACTAAAAATTAATGTTGGTGTTTCCCCAGGGCTGGCTTTTGGCTCCGTTGCCTCAGATTTGCTTGAGGTATCCTTGTGCAACTATTTGGTTGCAAGCCTCAAAAACCGACCAGTTAACTTGAGGAAAGAAAGATATTTGTTGAAAAATATTTTGGCAAGTCGAATGAAAGTTTGCAGAATTGATTGGATCCTGAGGGAACCAGGTAGGTACCAAGGAAAGCCTGTGGTCAAAAAGTAGGCATGGTTGAAAAAGAATGCCATGTTTTGAGCTGCATCAAAATGTCTTGGGAGAAGACATAAAATTGGCTCAGCTTAGGTCCCATGCCAATTTCTTACCTAGATTAATGGATGGTGGGGAGAGGGGGTTGGCCTCTATGGAAGTCAGTTCCTGGAATTTCCCTCCTACCAGGACCAAGCCCCGAGGGACAATTCTTACAAATAAAATTGTGTTGATTTTAGGTCACAGAATGAGTGATAAGCAGCTTGCATGTAAAAAAGTGTGTATTATAGCTATAGTGTTTGTTGAAAATTCAGATGCTAGGCTCAGAACCAATGTTACTGAACCAGACTATCAGTGTGTAAGGCCCTGGTGTTCTGTTTTTAATAAGTTCCAAAGGTGAGACTCGTACATGGCAAAGGCGAGGAAACACTGGACATGGTGGGGAAGAATATTGTGTTAGTCAGGTTTCCATTACTATACCAAAATCCCTGAGAAAATCAACTTAAAAATAGAAAAGTTTTATTTTGACTTACAGTTTTGGAGATTCCAGTTATGTGGCTCTATTGCTTTTGAGACTGTGGCTAGGTGTGCATCATTGTGAGGAGCATGTGGCAGAGCAACTGTTACTCTCATGGCAGCTGAGAAGCAAAGGCAGAAAGATGAGGAATCAGGTCCTAATATCTCCTTCAAGGGCATGCCCTCAAATGACCAGGAGACTTCCAACTAGGTATCATCTGTTAAAGATTCCACCACCTTCCTATAGCATCCGTGGGCTAGAGACCAAGTCTTTAAGACATGGGCCTTTGTGAGACTTTTATCCAAACCATAGTAGATCTATATAAATTCATCTATCTCTGAAAAATATTATAAAAACATTTATATATCTCTGAGAAAGGGTATTAACTGCTGAAACATTAACTTGCATGGGTTAGCAAAAAAGGAAAAGGAAAGGGAAAAGTTAGTAGAGTTAGTAGCCAAAGTTCTAAATATGGATTCCCTCTTCCTTCCAGAATTTGCTCAGGAGCATGGAGGACCTATTCCTTTTGAAACATTTAAAAACTGCAGGAATTTCTTGAATTATTTCAATGTCAATTGCTGCGATGTCTGCAATCAATTCATGATATTATGGGATAGACTCATTGAGAGTTGAAGGGGGGGTTTCATATTCACTTACATTCACATTCATATTCAGTTATTCAAAAGGTAGTAGAGTTTAATGGTGAATAATATTTTGGGGGGGATGAGGAGGAGACTGGGGATTGAACTCAGGGCACTCAACCACTGGGCAACTCAAGCCACATCCCCAGCACTATTTTTTATTTTATTTAGAGACAGGATCTCACTGTGTTGCTTAGCCCCTTGCTTTTGCTGAAGCTGACTTTGAATTCACAACCTTCCTGTCTAAACCTCCCAAGCCCCTGGAACTATAGGTGAGTGCTACCAAGCCTGGCTAGTTTGGGTTTTGAAATCAGACAGAATTAGATTCAAGTAGGTCTCTGCTAGTTAGTTTGGGGATCATGAACAAGTTACTTATCATCTCTATGACTCACTTTTTTTCATGTGTTAAGCAGAACTAGTAATACTGACTTCCGATGAGTTGTTACATGAGACCTAAAATGAGATCACGGATGTGAAATTGTGTTAGTCAGCTATTCGTCACAGTGACAAAATACCCAACATAGGTGACTTAAAAGGAGGAGAGATTTGTTTTTGTTCATGGTTTCAGAGGTTTCTTCTGCTCCATTGATTCTGGGCCTGTGGGAAGGTGGAGCATCATGGCAGAGAGAGTGGGGTGGAGGAAACCTGCTTACCTCATGGCATCTGAGAAGCACAGAGAGAAAAAGACCCAAGATGTCCAAAATCCTAAGGATATGCCCCCAAAGACCTACTCCGTCAGCTAGGTCCCACCTCCTACAGTTTCCACCACCTCCCAATAGTCTATTTAAATTATGAATCCCTCAATGGATTAATCCACTGATGAGGTCAGAGACCTTATGATCCACTCATTTCCTATAAGCCCCACCTTTGAACAAACCTACAACACATGAGCTAGTGGGGGTCATCTAGATCCAACTGTAATGATAATTCTTGGTACCATTCCTGACATGTGGTCAGTGGTAATTAAATAGTAGCTACTGTGATCAAATATCACTACATATATTTATACACTCAACAAGTGGACTACTACTCAACAAGAAAGTACTACGTACCTAATAAATTAAAAACGAAATACCTAAACAAAAAAAAAAAAAAAAAGAGAGAGAGAAAAAGAAAAAGGAATGAACTATAGAACACACAACACGAATGGATATCAAAATAATGATGTCAGTGAAATAAGTCAGCTCCAAAGAATATACACTGTGTTATTCTATTTACATAAAATTGTCAAAAATATAAATTTAGGTGAATAGAAAGTAGATCTGTGCTTGCCTAAGCATGGAGGTATTCAGAGGAATTAAAAAACATAAGGGAAATTTTGGGGGGGGCAATGAAATAATTTATATTTATTGTGATGATGATCTCACAGTTGAATATGTATGTTAAAATGTATTAAATTGTATACTTTAGACACATGTGATTTAGTGTAATCAATTTCAGCTCAATAGAATGATTCTCTTAAGTAAGAAGAACATTGGATTAGGAATCAGAAGATGAGGTTGCCATCTTGACTCCTATACAAAGACAGCTGTGCCCTTGGATAAGTCTTGGACAGGCCTTTTTTTATCACTACGTATCTTTATACACTCATTTTGGGGGAGGGGGTACCGGGAATTGAACTCAGGGACACTCGACCACAGAGCCACATCCCTAGCCCTATTTTGTATTTTATTAGACAGTGTCTCACTGAGTTGCTTAGGGCCTCACTAAGTTGCTGAGGCTGGCTTTGAACTTGCAATGCTCCTTCCTCAGCCTCCCAAGCAGCTGGGATGTCAGGCGTGCACCACTGTGCCTGGATCATTCTTTCATTTTTAAATCAAAAGTGATAGATTATGTTATGTCTAAGGTCTCACCCATGTGAAAAATTTTGACTATATAATGGCCTTTTCAGCCAATAGGTAACTTATCAAGATATCAGTTTCTTCAATTGATCTCCTAACTCGGTAGTAGTTTTTTTTTTTTTCCCTGTGTATAATCGATTTACTAAAATCTCAGCTCTCCAACACAATAGATCAATAGAATGAACTTTTTTTATTTTTTCTTTTCTTTTTTTTAGCTTTGAAAAGAGATCAATATAAGCCCAAGGTCTTCATGTTAAGTCTGTTATCAGGACCTGCAGATTCATAAGCTACATTGGGATGAAGGACGCAGGTTAATGATGCTTCCTGAAGGTGAGACTCAAAAAAGACACGTGCTCACCTTTCCTTCAGACAGACTTCACAGATTGCGCGGCAGCTATATGAGCTCACACACTGTCTCTGCTGCTAAACCTTCTTGGCATCCCTCTGGGACCAAGACCCTTCTCCTGAAACCTAGAAGCACTTTGCCCTGTTATCATGGTCCTAGTATGATTTTGGGATATGAAACTTTCCATGTTCCTTTCCTTTAAAGTGGATTAGAGGAGCTATTTCATGCAAAATATTTAGAATAGTTCCTGGCACAAAGTCAGTCCTCTAATAAATGTCAATTGCAATTGTTCTAATTAATAAAGTCACAGGGTAATACGACAATTTAGGCCCACATGTAGTTTCCTTGTGGCACAGGTGACTACTTGGGATTCATCTCTGTGTCTGCGGGGGCTGAACACATAGTAGGTATGGGACAATTTTTTGAACAGAGGCACACTGATGACTGATAACAAATAGAGGGACTCAGGATGTTAATTTCTTCGTTGGACACACAGCCTCTGTACAAGTCTTGCTGACCGCAAAGGAAATGTCACCAACTGTCAGAGATACAGCAACACATTGCTCAAACATATGTGCCGGGGAAGCTAGAAACTTGTTATTGTATGTGTGAGAAATCCAAAACCAACATAGTCAAAGAAATGCTCTCGATTCTTCACTGGACCCCAAGAATGTCTTTCTATACATTTTATTCTCCTGTGAGAACAGGAGAATAAAATGTATAAGGGAACACTTATCAGTACGCTTCTTTGGGGCAAGGTCCTTAGGCACAGTTAGGACTCCAACTGGGAAGTGTCCCTACCTACCGCTGTGCTGTCTCACTTGTTCCCAAGGGGATTTGTTCTTCCCCCAGGATTGAGTCATTCACTTTGAAGCATCAACACATTCACTTGAAGACTCCCTGAAAGAGGCTTCTAGCCCAAAGATTTCAGAGGCACAAGAGAGAGGCCAGTGTGTTTTTTTACTTCCCCCAATCAGATAAGCTTCCAGCTGGGAAAAGAGGAACACTATTCAAACTGAAAGCCAACTCAGGTTGGCTCATTTGGGGGTACTAAGCAGGGAAAACCTCTAACCGCCATCGGCCAGCCCTTCTGCTACATCTCCAGCTTGAGCTGATAGTTGTAGTTGTCCTGGAACAGATTCTACATTCGCACCTCTACCAACCCATTACTTGTCAGTAACCCTCCTATTTCTACTCTAGGAGGTCCTTTGAACCCTTCAAATAAAGAAAACGAAACATAGACACTTTGGGGGCTGATGTTGGCACATTAATGAAGCCCTGTTCCAAGTGAGATGGCAGAGAACCTTCTGGAATTAACTCAATGGAGTCATGTTAGTGGGGACATATTACCTTGTTTGTCAACAACTCTGAATCAGGCTTCATGGGTTCTAATCCTAATTCTACCATTTTCTAATTCTATGATCTTTTTCCTCAACTTGTTTTTGCCATCATTTCAGTGACAATTTTATTAAGCCATAAGTATCAGAAATGCAGACTCCAGCTTAAGCAGGAACAGTTTGTTTGTTTGTTTGTTTGTTTAGGGTAGCAGGGACTTATAGGTTTTAAGGCAGTGTGGAAGAAGGACTACCCAAAGGGTCTCCTGGCCAGAGGAGTCTGGTTTAAATGCCACTTTCAGTCTCCTTTCCTTCTGCCCAATATCCAGATTCCAGCAGGGAGCAGTTTTGGCCTCACCACTTATACATCTTGAACTTCACTAGGGCAGGTGAGGAGTTGGTGGAACAGTCTCTTCTAGGGAGTATCATACAGGAAGGATTATGCACAAGGGAAAACAGTGAGTTAAGAATTGTGGGTTCTATGTGGGGATTATCACTCAGTTTGTAGAGGGCTTGCTATGCATGTACTAGGTTCAGTCCCCAGCAACACACACACACGCACGCACACACACACACACACACACACACACACACACACAATTATTGGTTCTGTGGAGTCCCCCCCCAAAAAAAAGCCCAATGTACTAATTTATATGCTTCTTGTGAGCATTAAAATGAGATAATGCACATCATACTCTCTCTTTTTTTTTATTGGTTGTTCACAACATTACAAAGCTCTTGACATATCATGTTTCATACATTAGATTGTAGTGGGTTATGAACTCCCAATTTTACCCCAAATGCAGATTGCAGAATCATGTCAGTTACACATCCACAATTTTATATAATGCCCTATTAGTAATTGTTGTATTCTGCTACCTTTCCTATCCCCTACTATCCCCCCTCCCCTTCCCTCCCATCTTCTCTCTCTACCCCATCTACTGTAATTCATTTCTCTCCTTGTTTATTTTCCCATTCCCCTCACAACCTCTTATATGTAATTTTGATTAGCAATGAGGGTCTCCCTTCATTTCCATGCAATTTCCCTTTTCTCTCCCTTTCCCACACATCTCATGTCTCTGTTTAATGTTAATCTTTTCTTCCTGCTCTTCCTCCCTGCTCTGTTCATAGTTGTTCTCATTATATCAAAGAAGACATTTGGTATTTGTTTTTTAGGGATTGGCTAGCTTCACTAAGCATAATCTGCTCTAGTGCCATCCATTTCCCTGTAAATTCCATGATTTTGTCATTTTTTAGTGCTGCGTAATATTCCATGGTGTATAAATGCCACATTTTTTTTTATCCATTCATCTATTGAAGGGCATCTAGGTTGGTTCCACAGTCTAGCTATTGTGAATTGTGCTGCTATGAACATCGATGTGGCAGTATCCCTGTAGCATGCTCTTTTAAGGTCTTCAGGGAATAATCCAAGAAGGGCAATAGCAGGGTCAAATGGTGGTTCCATTCCCAGCTTTCCCAGAAATCTCCATACAGCTTTCCAAATTGGCCGCACCAATTTGCAGTCCCACCAGGAATGTACAAGTGTACCCTTTTCTCCACATCCTCGCCAGCACTTGTTGTTGTTTGACTTCATAGTGGCTGCCAATCTTACTGGAGTGAGATGGTATCTTAGGATGGTTTTGATTTGCATTTCTCTGACTGCTAGAGATGGTGAGCATTTTTTCATGTACTTGTTGATTGATTGTATATCCTCCTCTGAGAAGTGTCTGTTCAGGTCCTTGGCCCATTTGTTGATTGGGTTATTTGTTATCTTATTGTCTAATTTTTTGAGTTCTTTGTATAGCTGGATATTAGGGCTCTATCTGAAGTGTGAGGAGTAAAAATTTGTTCCCAAGATGTAGGCTCCCTATTTACCTCTCTTATTGTTTCTCTTGCTGAGAAAAAAACTTTTTAGTTTGAGTAAGTCCCATTTGTTGATTCTTGTTATTAACTCTTGTCCTATGGGTGTCCTATTAAGGAATTTGGAGCCCAACACCACAATATGTAGATCGGAGCCAACTTTTTCTCCTATCAGAAGCAGAGTCTCTGATTTGATATCAAGCTCCTTGATCCATTTTGAGTTAACTTTTGTGCATGGCGAGAGAAAGAGATTCACTTTCATTTTGTTGCATATGGATTTCCAGTTTTCCCAACACCATTTGTTGAAGATGCTATCCTTCCTCCATTGCATGCTTTTAGCCCCTTTATCAAATATAAGATAGTTGTAACTTTGTGGATTAGTCTCTGTGTCCTCTATTCTATACCATTGGCCCACCCGCCTGTTTTGGTACCAGTACCATGCTGTTTTTGTCACTATTGCTTTGTAATATAGTTTGAAATCTGGTATCGCTATACCGCCTGATTCACACTTCCTGCTTAGAATTGCTTTTGCTATTCTGGGTCTTTTATTTTTCCATATGAATTTCATGATTGCTTTCTCTATTTCTTCAAGAAATGCCCTTGGGATTTTGATTGGCATTGCATTAAACCTATAGAGAACTTTTGGTAATATCGCCATTTTGATAATGTTAGTTCTGCCTATCCATGAACATGGTATATTTTTCCATCTTCTAAGATCTTCTTCTACTTCTCTCTTTAGGGTTCTGTAGTTTTCATTATATAAATCTTTCACCTCTTTTGTTAGGTTGATTCCCAAGTATTTTATTTTTTTTGAGGATATTGTGAATGGAGTGTTTTTCCTCATTTCCGTTTCAGAAGTTTTGTCGCTGATATACAGAAATGCCTTTGATTTATGCGTGTTGATTTTATATCCTGCCACTTTGCTGAATTCATTTATTAGTTCTAGTAGTTTCTTTGTAGACCCTTTTGGGTCTTCTAGGTATAGAATCATGTCGTCCACAAATAGTGATAATTTAAGTTCTTCTTTTCCTATTTTTATGCCTTTAATTTCTTTCATCTGTCTAATTGCTCTGGCCAGTGTTTCAAGAACTATGTTGAACAGAAGTGGTGAGAGAGGGCATCCCTGTCTTGTTCCAGATTTTAGAGGAAATGCCTTCAATTTTTCTCCATTCAAAATGATGCTAGCCTGAGGCTTAGCATAGATTGCTTTTACAATGTTGTGGTATGTTCCTGTTACCCCTAGTTTTTCTAGAGTTTTGAACATAAAGGGATGCTGTACTTTGTCGAATGCTTTTTCCTCATCTATTGAGATGATCATATGGTTCTTATTTTTAAGTCTGTTGATGTGGTGAATAACATTTATTGATTTCTGTATATTGAACCAGCCTTGCATCCCATGGATGAATCCTACTTGATCATGGTGCACAATTTTTTTGATATGTTTTTGAATCCTATTCGCCAGAATTTTATTGAGGATTTTTGCATCTAGGTTCATTAGAGATATTGGTCTGTAGTTTTCTTTCTTTGAGGTATCTTTGTCTGGTTTCAGAATCAGGGTGATGTTGGCCTCATAGAATGAATTTGGAAGAGCTCCCTCTTTTTCTATTTCCTGAAATAACTTGAAAAGTATTGGTATTAATTCTTCTTTAAAGGTTTTGTAAAACCCCGCTGTATATCCATCCGGTCCTGGGCTTTTCTTGGTTGGTAGTCTTTTGATTGCTTCTTCAATTTCATCCATTGATATTGGTCTGTTCAAATTGTGTGTATCCTCCTGACTCAGTCTGGGCAAATCATATGACTTAAGAAATCTATCGATGTCTTCACTATCTTCTATTGTATTTGAATATAGGTTTTCAAAATAATTTCTAATTGTCTTCTGTATTTCTGTAGCATCTGTTGTGATATTGCCTTTTTCATCCCGTGTGTTAGTAATTTGAGTTCTCTCTCTTCTTCTCTTCATTAGCATGGCTAAAGGTCTGTTGATCTTATTTATTTTTTCGAAGAACCAACTTTTAGTTTTGTCAATTTTTTCAATAGTTTCTTTTGTTTCAATTTCATTGATTTCCGCTCTGATTTTAATTATTTCTTGCCTTCTGCTACATTTGCTATTGTTTTGCTCTTCCTTTTCTAGGGCTTTGAGATGAAGTGTGAGCTCATTTATTTGTTGGTTTTTTCTTTTTTTGAGGAATGACCTCCAGGCAATGAATTTCCCTCTTAAAACTGCTTTCATTGTGTCCCATAGATTCCAATATGTTGTGTCTGTATTTTCATTTATCTCTAAGAATTTTTTGATTTCCTCCTTTTTGTCTTCTGTAACCCATTGATCATTCAGTAACATATTGTTCATTTTCCATGTGATGTAGGATTTTTCCTTCCTTCTTTTATCATTGATTTCCAGTTTCATTCCATTATGATCAGATAAAATGCATGGTATTATCTCCACCCCTTTATATTTACTGAAAGTTTCCCTATGGCATAATATATGGTTTATTTTTGAGAAGGATCCATGTGCTGCTGAGAAAAAAGTATATCCATTTGATGATGGTTGATATATTGTATATATGTCAGTTAAGTCTATGTTATTGATTGTGGTATTGAGTTCTATAGTTTCTTTATTCAACTTTTGTTTGGAGGATCTGTCCAATGGTGAGAGAGGTGTGTTGAAGTCACCCATAATTATTGTGTTGTGGTCTATTTGATTCTTGAACTTGAGGAGAATTTGTTTTATGAATGTGGCAGCACCATTCTTTGGTGCATAAATATTGATAATTGTTATGTCTTGTTGGTGAATGGTTCCTTTTAACAGTATATAATGTCCTTCCTTATCCCTTTTGATTAACTTAGTCTTGAAGTTGATTTTATTTGATATGAGGACGGACACCTCTGCTTGCTTACGAGGACCATGTGTGTGGTATATTTTTTCCCATCCTTTCACCTTCAGCCTCTGTATGTCTTTTCCAATCAGATGTGTCTCCTGGAGGCAGCATATTGTTGGATTTGTTTTTTTAATCCATGATACCAGCCTATGTCGCTTTATTGGAGAGTTTAAGCCATTAACATTTAGAGTTACTATTGATATGTGGTTTGTACTTCCAGCCATCTTTGATTAATTATCATCTTTTTAAAAAAATTTAGTTTGTTTCTCCATGATTATCTTTCCCCTCACCCTCTGTCTTTACTGAGGCACTTCCCACTGATGGTTTTGGTTATTATTTTTTATTTCTTCCTCGTCTAGTGTTTTGCTCAAAATGCTTTGCAATGCTTGTTTTCTGTCTGCAAATTCTTTTAGCTTTTGTTTATCATGAAAGATTTTTATTTCATTGTCATACCTGAAGCTTAATTTTGCTGGATACAAAATTCTTGGTTGGCATCCATTGTCTTTCAGTATTTGAAATACATTGTTCCATGACCTTATTGCTTTCAGCGTCTGTGATGAAAAATCCGTTGTTAACCTTATTGGTTTACCCCTGAATGTAATCTGCCTCTTTTCTCTTGTAGCTTTTAATATTTTCTCTTTGTTCTGTATATTGGATATCTTCATAACAATGTGTCTTGGCGTTGGTCTACTGTGATTTTGTGTGCTCGGTGTCCTGTATGCATCTTCAATTTGTATATCTGTTTCCTTTTTTATTTCTGGAAAGTTTTCTGTAATTATTTCATTCAGCAAGTTACTCATTCCCTTGGTTTGAATCTCTGTACCTTCTTCTATCCCGATGACTCGTAAGTTTGGTTTTTTATGTTATCCCATAACTCTTGGATGTTTTTCTCGTGATTTTTTACCAGCCTTTCTGAGTTGGCTAGACTCTTTTCAAGATGATATATTTTGTCTTCATTATCTGACGTTCTGGTTTCTACTTGCTACACTCTGTTAGTGATACTCTCAATTGAGTTTTTAATTTGGTTTATGGTTTCCTTCATTTCTAGAATTATTGTTTGATTATTTTTTATAATCTCTATCTCCGATAAAGATGCTTAACTTCTTCTTTTATCTGTTTATGTAATTCATTCTCAATGTGTTCTTTTGCTGCTTGAATTTGCTGTCTCATATCCTCTTTAAGATTTCATTCCATCTGTCTAAGGTGTTCCTTGAGTTCTTTATATGACCATTTTTCTGATGACTCTAGGTCCTCCTGAATATTTAGGCTGTCCTGCATTGTTTGTACTCCTTTTCTTCCTTGCTTTTTCAAGCTGCTCATGTTACTTCTTGTTCTGTTTGACTGCTGAGTTACTGTTTACTCCTATAAATTTATTTGATGCTTGGGAGGAAAGGTATTAGAATGGAAGGGAAGAAGTCACTAAAGAGAATGAGAGTAAGCAGGTAGAATTCAAAGAAAGGGGAATAAGAAAATTGAAAAAAAATGAAAAGACAAAAGAAGAAAAAAATAGGAAATAAAAAAAGAAAAAAATTTTTAAAAATAATAATAAAAAAATTAAAATTAAAATTAGAAGAAAAAAATTTTAAAAACAACAAGAAAGAAAAATGAAAATGAAAGAAAAAACCCAAATCAAAAAAAAAAAAGAGAGAAAAAAAAACTAATAAATGCAGTCTTAGAGTTTGATTAACTTCTCTTCCAGTAGGTGGCGCTGTGCCCACCAGGCCAAGCTTCTCCTGTCAATACGCGAGAACCAATCACTGTGCAGCAGCTCCTCCTCCCAGAACGGGCGAGTCTCCAATCCTGAGTGCCTAGGGCCTCCTCTTGTGTCTAGTCACTTCCCCACTTTTCCTCTAGCCAGGCCCCTCTCACGGGTACTGCTCACCACAATACAGGTCTGCTGCTCCCGGGAGCTCTGTTTTCAAGAATGACTGGGCACACTCTCCCTGTCTTCCATTCCCTCAGACCCTAAGTTTGTGGAGCTTGGGGCTGAGAATCCTCAGCGAATTTTACTTGCCCTCCGGTAGCCACGCTCCAGGTAGCTGGTGCAAAAGACCTCAGGTGTCAGCACTGGTGGGAGCGGTAGCTGGGAGTTCCGCGTCGCGGGTCCCGCTCCTCGGGTCCCACACCACGTCTGATTCCCTCGGTCTGGTATCGCGCTCACGGGAGAGCTGGGAGGTGCCCTTAAGGTTTCCCCGATGTGTGGCAAGGGAAGGCTAGGGGATTACACACCTGTAGCCGCAGGTTTCAATGAAGTTATCTCCTCCACCGCAGTCTGGTGACGTCAGTTCTCTGCCATGGTGGTATCTCTTGCAAATGGTGACCAATACAATGGGTGGGTCCTTACTGTCTCTCCCAAGCCCCGTTTCAAACCTGTGGCCACTACCTATGAAGGCTTGGTAGGAATTTACCTCCGTAGGATCAGAAGGGCTGTCCAGTTGTTTCAGCCAGATGGATTAGTGGTGAGTCACAGCTCTTTGTCTGCACTAAGCAGGCGAATGGGAGCTTGAATTCAGCAGATCCGGGCTCAGTGTGTGTTCTGAGAGGCCCAGACTGATCGCCCCAGATCCACGTCAGCTCAGCATTGCCTAGTGATCCTGAGCAAACAGAATTTAGATTGTTTACGACTCCCTATACCCGCACAGCTGGAGAGGTCAGAGACTTGATCTCTCTGTGCCAGCCGCCATGTTGGAATCACATCATACTCTCAATACAGTGCCTGGCACAAGAGTAGCAACACAATCCATATTAGCTATAGTTATTCACTGGATTGTGGGTTCCCTAAGGTCAGATGTTGTGTCTGGGTTTATCCACCATTGCCAGGCACATATTAGCCAGTCACAAAATAGTCAAGCAATGAATGACTCAGTAACTATCAGCTTTTAATCAAAATGTTTTATTGTACATTTATGAAATATGTTGGCATGAAACTGTTTTTGGTTGTGCTGATGAAATACACTAGGTTGGGTAACTTTATAAGAAAAAGAGGTTTATTTAGCTCATTGTTCTGGAGATTCAAGGGTATGAAGCTGGCTCTGGTGAGGAACTCATGGATGATATCACAAACAGTAGGGGGCACATGCAGGAGGAAGAGATTATGCTTCAAAACTGGAAGCGAAATAAGCCAGTCCCAAAAAACCAAATATTTAAATATTTTCTCTAATATGCAGATGCTAATTCACAATAAGGGGGGGCACTAGGGAAGAATAGCATTACCTTAGGTTAGGTAGAGGGAAGTGATGGGAGGGGAGGGAAGGGGATGTGGGGATAGGAAAGATAGTAGAATGAAACAGACATTATTACTGTATGTATATGTATGACTACATGACCAATATGATTCTATAACATGTACACTCAGAAAAATGAGAAATTATATCCCATCTATGTGTGATATATCAAAGTGCATAAATGCATTCTACTGTCATGTATGACTAATTATAACAACAACAACAACAAAAAAAAAAAAACCCAAAACCTGGAAGGGAGGGTCCAACTCAGGGGTTGACTTGCTTTTATAACAACATGCTCTTGCAAGAGCTCTGGGGTTCCAGGAGAGCTACCTTAATCCTTTCTGAGGACAATGGCCCCTCCCAGGAACTAAGACCTCCTATGAGGTCTCACCTCTTAAACATTCCCTACCACTTCTACACTGTGAAACTGAGGACCACCCCTCCAGCACAGGAGTCCTCCAGGATATGAGTCCTTGGGGCATGAGCCACATCCAAACCATGGCAGTAGTACCTAAAACCAGACCCAAAATGTGCAAAGCGAAACTCTCCATTTCCCTTGGCTCGTCTTAATTATAAGGAAAACATTTAAGCTAAAAAGTCCATATCCTTGACCCCTGCATTAAATTTCACAATGATAGCTTCTGTATAATTTAATATCACTGTTTCCAATTACCCCTGGACGCAGCTGGCCTGTCACTGCAGAATGTATATGTGTGACAATTTAGTCACTTCCATATAGGGGCACTAGAATAAGAAAGAATCTGTTAACTGATCTGAGTGCCTTATTTTTTGTGTGAGAGTCATTATTGTTGTTGAGAAAGTCAGGCCTGTAATGAATGTGTTTATTCTTTGTTGGGGACCTAATTCTGGTGAGCTTTGGGGATTGCAAGTTGTGATCTTTGATAATATTTAGTAGTTGGGCATATGCTCTTAAGAAAAATTATTTGTGCCTTTACCAGTAATTCATGATCTCATTCATCCAACAGTTATTTATTGATCTTCTGCTTTTCTAACCCTGTCCTTGCCTTTTTTGGTAGCCACTAGCTACATTCAGTGATTTCCATTTATAGTTAAATGAATTACAATTAAGTAAAATTTTAAATTCACTTCTTTAGTAATGCTACCATATTTCAAGGACTCAATAGCCACATGTGACTTGCGGAGACCATATCCGACAGTGCAGATATAAAATATTCCATCAGGGCAGAGCTAAAGGCCAGGGAGTCACATGGTAATTAAAAGTAAACATATCTCCCTTCTGGAACTCAGCATTTGAGGGTGAAGACTGATATGCATCAAGTACTCATGAAAAGGTGTAAAACTCTCTGTGATGAGTGTTTTGATAAAGGGAAGAGTTGGCCTTGTCCAGATATCAGGAAAGACTTCCCCAATTAAGTGGGTTGTGAGCTGAGAGCTGATGAATGAGCTGCCATTATGAACTGTGTATAGAGGGGAGAGGCTCCAGGCGGCATGAGTAGAAAGTTCTCCTGCTCTGGGGCCCAGAAGGAACGTGGTGGAGACCGTGATGGAGACCTTGATGTCGGGAGAGAAGGCCATCGTGGTTGGAGCAGGGCATGCTGTGAGATGGCACTGGGCAGTAGGGGCGGGTGTGAGAGCCCTCAGGGTCCTGTAGGTCACCTTAAGGAGTTGGGTGTGAAATGGATTTTAATCCTGGGCTTCACCCAACATCATTTGCATTTAAAAAGAAAACGAATCTGTGCTTTGGCAAAGGATAGGAGGGGGCTGAGTGACAGCAACACTCTGCATAGTAATTGTGACTCAGAAGCCTGCAGAAATATGTCCTGGGTTGGTGTGCGTAGCAGATGACAACTGTGGCGAGAACTGTTCCACCAGGCATGTTGTCTCCCAACAGTTGATAACTGACAACTCAAATACTGCTTAATGCTGGCCTCTATGGAGGCCTTATTAGCAATTAGAATTCTGTATCATCTCTCAAATAGATCACAGTTACTGCCATTACAAGAAATGTGAAAGAAAAAGACCCCGGATGATAAGTGACTTATCCTCTCTGCCCCAGTCAAGTTTCATCATTCCTATGTTCATTAAAAAAAAAAAAAAAGAAGAAGTTGCAACCTTTCTGTCAAGTTTCCACTATTATTTTTCATTCATTTATTTATCCAACTGCTACTGTTTATTTATACAACTACTACTATGTACCTACAACTATTCTTGCTGTAGGTGTTGGTGGGTCAAGTGAATCAGAATCCCATCTCTCCTTCCATTCTGACAGGAAGGGAGATCAAGATGCAAATGATGAACCGATACTCAGGGATGGGTTCCATGATGTGCATGGGAGAAATACACCTAAGTGACAATGGCTTCCATAGAGGTGACAAGAGAAAGTTTTGTCAGGGAAGAACTTGTCTTGGTTATAATAAGTGGTAGTTTTTATTGAACAAAATGGAAATCTACTGTACTTTAGATTAAGTATTTAGTATAAAACATGAATTTTGTTAGTGGATAGTATATGAATATATCAGCATATATTTATACATATATAAGTGTGTATACGTGTGTGTGTGTGTGTGTGTGTGTGTGTATTTTCTTGATACCAGGGATTGAACTCAGGGGTGCTCAACTACTGAGCTACATCTCCAGCCTTTTTTATTTTTTTATTTAGAGACAGGGTCTTGCCAAGTTGCTTAGGACCTCGTTAATTTGCTGAGGCTGGCTTTGAACTCATGATCCTCCTGTCTCAGCCTCCGGAGCAGCTAGGATTACAGGCATGCACCACTGTGCCTGGCCATGTATATATTAATGTACATATTCATATGGTGTACTTGGAATACATGTTTGAGAACATTCTGTACATTACATTGGTAGAAACACTATGTTCTAATCCTGTCCTTGCCCAGTATGGCAGCCACCAGCTACATATGATGATTTATAGTTAAATGAATTACAATAAAGTAAAATTTTAAATTCACTTCTTTAGTAATGCTAGCCATATTTCAAGGACTCAGTAGCCACATGTCACTTGCAGGGACCATGTCCGACATTGCAGATGTAGAATATTCCATCATCACCTAAAAATCCTATTGGAAAGTTCTGTAGTATCCTTAAACTGGATTTAGGAGTGAAGTGGCACCCCCTTTCTCTACAGAAAAGCCCTCTTCACCATGGCTGATTTTAGGACTGTCAGCAAAAGAGTCCCTGCAAAAGAGTCCAATGTAGATAAACTTCCTATTTTCGTGTCACCCTGTTTACTTGGCCACTGGCTGAGAAGATACCAGCACTCCAGGTGCTGGACACCCCCTTACTAGTTTTTCATAAATGTATCCAGTATAGTACTTTGAAGAAATGTGCAAACAAGGCCTCTGGCCTTGAGCTGGGCTTCACAGAGATGTCTACATTTTTAAGATAAGTTACAAATGGGCTCCATGGTAACATTTGGCAGGGGGAGGAAAGAAGCTCTCCCCTTTTCAGGTGTTATCCTTGAAGGGTTAACTTGCCCAAAATAATGAAAGAAAAAGCTGCTTTTGTGTGAACTTCTGCAGACTGTGAACTTCTGAGCCCCTCCCCTTACATGCTGGGTATAAAACTCTGAAACTCCCTGAACTTGGGGTTCAGGGGATTGGTTGATTACAGCCAAAGCTGTGCCCTCTGAACCTGGCTGCAGCCACATAAAACTGTTTCCTGCTATCTTCGGTGCCTTGCCTCGTTTGTCCCTACAACAGGAGAACATGAATTGACCTGGAATTTTAGGAAAACTTTAGTAAAAGTCAATAAGGAAAGAAGTTGCAGGGTACTGAGATTCTTGGGACCACAAAATCAGACGAGTCAGAGGATTGGGCAGAAACATTTCCGATTATCTTGGTTAGAGGGATTTTCATTTCATTAAATGACATGATACTGAGAAAAGCCACATGCAAATAAGATAAACAGAAATTTGGGATAGGGCCCACTAGCTTCCTTGTGGAGGAAAGTTGGGAAGAAAGTGGGGAAGGTTTTGTGCAGGGGATGTGGACAGGGGACAAGGATGTATATCAAGGGGATGGTAGAACAGAGACTGGAGCTGGAGAGCTTCTTGGTGTAACTGCTGAAATGATTGCAGCCAGCAGAAATCAAGTAAGGGAGTGTAAACTCACACCTCCTGGCTTGTTGGCCTGGCAGCTTCTCTGCCCCGAGGAAAAGCAGACAGGGCAAGACAATAGAGCTCTTTCTCTGGGAATTGGCTTGGGTAATGCCATTTGCCAGCTTGCTCCTCTGTATTTCCCACCTTTAGCTATCCACAAAGAGGGCTCCAGCTTACCCAAAGGTGTTAAGTTGGGTGGAAGAGAAAAATCAACTGGGAGGGTGGCTTGGGAGTACATGGATGGGGCAGGAGAAACTTGTTCAGAAAACTGTGGAGGAAAAAAACATGACCTGTTTGGGAACTAATCATGTGATTGAAACAAAGAGAGTATGAGGCAATGACCTAGCTGGCCAGTAACTGAGGGTGGGGCCAGACTCCAGGGTGTGTTGCTCTGTGGTGACTCGGGAAGGCACAGAGGGAAGGTCATGGTCTTTGGAGCCAGGGCTCCCCCTCTTCTTGGCTCTGTGACCTTGGGTGAGTTCAGTTCAATTTATTTTTGTGTTTTGGCTTCCTTGGAATTACGCTCTGTATCTAGGAGTTTCCTATTGAAAGGAGCATCAACATTTAAATACTACCCTTTGGGTTGGCAAAAATGTGGTAGCTTCTTTATTTTCTAGAACTTGTATCAATTTCAAGAGTGTCCATTCCTTTCTCTTTCTCACAAGGTTGAATGACCTTCCGTTCTTCTTCTCTCTCAGCAAGTTGTTCTTCTTCCTAAGCCAGTGCCTGTTACAATACATATGACATTGTCAATGACATGTATTGACAATACACACGTATTGTCCCTGACCTGGTCCAGGTCCACTGGGAAGCACTGCTGGTCTCTCCAGGTCTTTGCTGAAGATGTGTTTGGTTTCACTTGGCAATAGCTGCTGGGTTTCAGAGATGGCAAACCTTTTATTTTCTCGATTAGTTTTCCATGATGTGTTTTCTTTCTTCCCATGTTGACATGGGCTCTCTTTCTGCAGATTCCCTGACTCTCAATTTGCATCCTGCCTCTGGCCCAGGCTCTGGTTGACCACTCAGTCTCTACTCTAAGGTCACCTCTCCTTCAACTGCTGACTGAACCTAATAGCTAACTTTTGCATTCCTCATTGGGTGCATGTGGAAACATCTGGATTCCTCCTGGCTATCTCTTTGCCCCCAGCTCACCATGTTTCCTTTTCCTTCATTATTGAATATTTGTTAGAGGCATTCTGAAAGGCCCTCCCTTTCCAGAATTACAAATGGAATATTGATCCTAAATCCCCAAAGGTTTCAGTTGCGCTAGGGCATTTTTTATTTTACCACCTCTCCTGAGGCCCCACCCAGGCTCTTGGGCCTGTAGGGAGGTCACTACCCTTAGGCCTAACCTTCCCCTACTGCCACTTCCTCTCAGACCCCCTATTGTGCAAACACCTTCCACTTGTGGTCTGAGAAGGTGGGAAATTGTCTTATATCTCAATTTCCTGGTTTGCAATAAAATATATGCAGATTTGGATCTTATTCATTTTTGATATGTTAATGGGAGAATCACAATTCCTTTTTCTTGTTCAACTCAGTCTGGCTCCCAAGATCATTGTTTGCCTGACATGCTTTTGTCTAATGGAGCCACCGACAGAAGAAGTTGGAGGATGTGAGAATCTTAAATGGCAAAGAATATAGAAACAGATGGTTAGCTAGAGCAGAATGTGTCATTGCTTGCTCTCAGACGGATGGCTTCTCAGGTCCCTTAAATTCTTCCTAGGGGCATCCATCCATGAATGATATTGTCAGTGCTGAGAAATCTGATAGGCCGGTGAAATTCCTTTGCCATTCTTTTATTTTTATTTGTAACTCATCCTGATCTCTTTCTCTGCCTAACTCATCTAAACCGTCTGGCCCACCAGGTATACAATACATATATTGGTGCAATATAATCCCATATCCTTCTTGAGTGTTCACAGCAACCCTAAGTGAAGCCAAAGTCAATTCCTAGAAGCAGCCATCTATCAGCCACGAAGGTACACTTCTATAGTCTGAAACTCTAAACCTGAATTTCATGGTCATAGATTGAGCAGTATTTTTTATTGTTTTATGTCAGGGTTTCTCAACTTTGGCACTATTCATTTTGGGGGCCAGATGATTCTTTGTTGTAATGGGCTATCCTGTGCCACTGTAAGGATGTTTAGGGGCACCCCTGTCCTCCACCCATTAGATGTCAGTCATCCCTTCCCAGTGTGACCATCAAAAACATTTGCAGACATTGCCAAAGGTCCCCTGGAGGACAAATTATTCCTGGTTAAAAACCACAACTGTGGTGTATATCTGCTCTACTCAGGAAAAATTAGAACTGTATACTCAATAGATGAAAGGCATAGGGTAGATGATTTAAGGGAAATTAAATAATTTTATCAGTCCTGGGGATTGAACCTGGGGTGCTCTACCACTAAGCAGTATTCCCCAGTCTTTTTTGTTTTGAGACAGGGTTTTGCTAAATTGCCGGGCTGGCCTTGAACTTGGATCCTCCTGCCTCAGCTTCTGGAGTAGCTGTGATTATAAGCACCATGCCTAGCCTTAAAAAAATCTTTAAGAATTTTGAAATATTATAATTATTATACTATTAGATGGAATGCTTACGAAGTGTCCAGCACATAGTTAAAAAATGGTTATTATAAGATTTTTTTTTACTTAATCCAGTAGGAAAGAGGTTTGCCACTGATGATTTTTAAAACAGGGTAATGACAATATCAGATTTATGTTTTAGAAAGGTGTCTCTGATGGTGCCGTGGAGGATTGATTGAATTGGGAGCAGCAAGATCAGTCTGAGCTTAACAAGAGAACTCTAGGGGCTGGGGCTGTAGCTCAGCAGCAGAGCACTTACCTACCACATGTGAGGCACTGGGTTTGAGCTTAGCACCACATAAAAACAAACAAATAAAGTAAAGGCATGCTGTCCATCTATAACTACAATCAATCAATCAATCAATAAAAAATAGGAGAGAGAGAGAGAGAGAGAACTCCAGCACCCGTGGTACGTTTAAACACCTTGCTTGGAGCTGAGCTAATTAGCTGCAATCTAGGTCTCAGACATTTTCTGTAGAACCACTGGAAAGCCAATGGCAGGACCTCCAGCCAAACAGGTCCTGTTTTCAGGACATTGAAGCATCAGAGTGTGTGACAGAAAGAAGCCTTCTGTTTTTAACCCCAGCACGTGGATCACACTCCAAACACAAATGTTTAAAATCTGTTAATATTATAACAATCCATTTCTGGAAGATGCTTTCTGCAGATACAGCAACGTCATTTATAATACCCAGAAGTCTCCTCTTCCTTAGTATGGATTAACTCACTGGATAAAAACATTCCAGAAGTTTCCAGGGAGAAATGATAGATTGTATTCAGTTTTAGCACTGGGATTCTCTTCTATTTCATCATTTACCTGCTTTCACAGAAGACTTACCTCTTAAACAGCCTAAAACATAACTCCATTTTGCCGGCTTGTGCATTTGGTATATGTTGCGTTCTGGCAGATGAGAAATGGCGGTGGTTGCTGCAAAAATGAATTTAGAACTTGAACTGCATGTGGATCAGTAATCTGTCTTGAAGAGAGGGAGCAGCAAGCATCCGAGTTTTGGAATCAGCTGTAGTCTGACCAAGTTGGAGCTAAAACTCATGTATGCTTTGGTTTCCATGTTGAACAGATAGCTTTGACAAGACTAGCTACTTTGGCACTATTCATTTTGGGGCCAGATGATTCTTTTCAGTCATTGGCAATTAAACAGACATGTTGATGGTGATGCCATATTCCCATTAGCATTTGATTTTAAACAAAGGGCAATTTTAGCCTTCCCTTCTTTTATGTGAGGAAATTAGAGAGATCTCCCCCTGGCCCCCCACTGCAATTCCCTTCTGACATGTCTCTTTCTAACCTGCCATCTTTTTTATTCTACCTTTAATAATTAGAAAAAAAACCCGAGTTTTTATGATAAATTTGTTCTTAAATTACCTTGAAGGATGTTCTCATCTAGATTGTAATGCTAAATGTCTTCCTAAAAATCAATTAAGTCCATGAAAAGTTTCAGTGCACTGAGAGAAATAAGAAAAATCTGCAGCATTTTCCTCCAGAGTTTGATGTTTACAGAATCCACTTTCTTTACACCGTACAGAACAAATCTCTTAGACTTTGCTTATGCTGTATCAATGTGCCACTTTTGATTTTTTATTTAAACCCAAACTGGCTACTGATATCCTGCTGCTCCAACCATATAGTTCCTCTGATTTAATGCCAGACATCTCCTCTCAGTATAAAAGTCATGTCTATAATCCACTGGCAGGCCACCCAAAGAGGTCTTTGGATATTTTGGAGTTGTTTCATTGTACAGTTTCAGCCTCTGGCTTCATAAAACACAAGTTTCATAACAACTGTAATTGCCAACTCCATTTTCTCCTATGCTAGGCCAAGGTTTTCTGGGGTATCTTGCTTTCCCCAAATTAACTGGCTCCTTCTCTCCCTCAATTGTCACTCCCTGACTCCTCTCCACATGGTACCCCAGGGGAAAGAATATATTGGAAACACAACTAGAGCAGAATAACATTCTCAAGGGGAAAAGAAGTCTTGCTTAAAAGAGAGAGGACAGTTGGCATTTGCTTTTAGTGATGTTGGTGGTGATGGCAATCATGCTACTCTTAGTGGGAATAGCTAATATTCATTGAGGAATTATTAAGTGCCTTGTTTGGCATTAGTTGCTCTCCATACGCTAAATTCTCACAATCACTCCATGATGCACCATAACTACTCTCATTTTACACAGGAGAGGACCAAGAGAAGTTATGAATCAATGGTGATTAAAAGAAAGAGAAGTAAAAGTTACCCTGAATGGTAGAAATAGAGACAATATCTGATGGCATTGATTGATTAGTGAAAACTTTATTGTAATCTATATGCCAGGCTCTAAGTTGAGAAACAACTGCAACACTTTCCAAAGCCATCTTTAGTGTGCTTGGAGTGATGACTATCTTATGTAGACATTCATAGAAAACCTGCAATATACGGGACATCTCTGTTGACACCTAAATGAAAATTTGCTAGGTTGAAAGTTTGGTTACTGGAAAGTCTAAAAGAGACTGGTGCTGTGTAGAATATTGAACTGAGTGGGGAAGAAATTTAATCCACTTTTTATTAGTATTTAATCTAGTTTTTTAAATTAAAATTACCTGCCAGTTATAATAAAATAGCTTAGATGTATTTAACATAAAAATGGAAAATCTTGAGTTCCATTCATTAATTTTTGTTAAGTTGGAATTGGATCTTTGTTTCTACAAGTATTGCACTTTTTTAGAAAAGAACATAGTGAACTGCTTTGTATATAAATATATCCTTATGAGTTTGTAAATTTTGTGTCTAGTTTTAGTTCAGATGGATTAATCTAATCCTAAAATAATAGAAGGAGGACCACACTAAAAAAATAAGTGAGATCAAAGGATATTCTCTCTCTCTCTCTCTCTTTTTAATATGGCTGCAAAAGTAGTAGAACTTATACTCTATGGGAAGGTACAACATGAATATTTAAATTTCTCTGAAAAGGTTGCATTGAGGTTTATAAATGGTAGCTAAGATAAACTGCTCTTAGACTTTGATGTCACGGAGCTATGCTATCTTGGAGCAAGCACTAGATACTATGCAGATACTATGTTATACAACTGTTTTGAGATCCTGCACACACACACACACACACACACACACACACACACACACAAACACTTTTATCCATGCTTCCTTGATAATAGTATTATGGAAATGAGAAGTTGTGTAATTACAGAATTTAAAAGATTGTTTTTCTTAGTTTCTAATAGAAAATGAAATCAAGAAATAAACAGGTGTACGCATCAATATAACTATCAGGAGATTCTCTGAAGTGTTGTTTTGAATGTCTGAAAATTAGATCCAACCCCAATGTCCAATGATAGGGATTTATTCAACAGATGCCCCAGAATGAAGACATTAAGCTGAGAATACAGAACACTCATGAAGAAGTTGGAAAAGGAACACAAACTCTTTCCTAACAGAGTATACAATGAGCCTCCAATTTTGAAAGTTTTCTGTGTGCATAGAAAAGACATATTCTAAATGTTAGCAATGACAAGAATTAATGTTAACCATAGTTATCTCTGGGTGGTAAAACAATGGGTGGTTTTATGTTCATGTTTTTTTCTTACATTTCCTTGAAAAAAAAAAACTCCTACAATAAACAATTTTATTATTGTATTATTTTGGTAATTTATAAAAATAGTAAACATCACCAAAAAAAAAGAAGGAAGTAAAAGCTAGTTAAAGGTCTAAGACAAATGAGGAGCCCAGGTAACATGAAATCTAACATAAACTGAATAGATTAATGTTGGAGAAAATGCAATATTGTCCCCTGTGATTTAACTTCTCCTTCCTCTTGTATTTCTTAGGTTTATTTTTTTAGCAGACTAAATTGCTTTGGACAGAGATTTAGGTTGGAATAAGCACCTAAACAATGTGGTTTGCCCCGTGCTATAAATTACTTGACCCAAACATGGCTCTGTTCTGGGGATATCTAAGCACATTATATATAGTTTCATTTAAATTATCATCAAAACCAAATGATTCAATAACAAGTACCATCCTTAAGATCTTGTGCACAATTTATGAACTTGCAGAATCACTGTCACACCACTCCCAGGGCACAAGTGAAGTACAAAATAAATACAAAACAGTTAAGGAGAATGACTAAATCACATGAAAAAGAAAATTATAGCTATTTTACGTGAACCTTGGAGAATCTTCATTTGGTTATAAAGGTAGGAAAACGTGTGCTTTTGACTATGAATTATGTTGGAATTAAAGCACGGAGGCTGCTCTAACATCAAATTCTCTAATATTAATGTGCTAGGGTGATTGAAAATTATAATGTTGAAGTCGAATGTGGTTAGAATAGGGAAAGGTTTGTAAGGGTTGGGGAGATGGTGTGGGTAGCACCAGGACCAGCTAGTGATTGGCAGAGCCCAGTTGCAAAACAAAAATGCAAGAACTCTTGTTCAAATTTTTAAAAGAATCTCAAGATTCTGATAAGAGGCCACTAAATCAAGCACAGACCCCTTCTAAGCGCAGGGTCCTGGCTGGCTACCCAGAGTACATATCCACGAAGCCAGCCTGTGTCCTCATCCTTAAAGCCAAGAGGATATCTTTCAGGCAGAGATCCAACCCCTACTGGTATAGACAATAAAGAGAATTTGGGCGGTCTCAGGGCTGGTACTGGCCTTGCTCTAGAGCAATGGTCAGTGCACTGTTTCTGAAATAGTCAGGCAGTAAATGTTTTCAGCTTTCAGTAAAAAACAGCCTGGCTGTCTTTCAGTAAAACTTTACTAATGGGCAAGACTCATAGGAGTTTCGTATCATTTTCATGTGTCACAAATTATTAATATTCTTTTGATTTTTTTCTAGCCACATACATGTGTAAAACCACACTTAGCTCTTTCACCATGCAAAAACAGGGCAGGGCTGGGTTCCACGGTGGGTGTTGATTTGGTGAACTATGTTATGGAGGCAGATCATTAGGTATTGGTGTCTCTGTGTACATTTCTTTCTCACCCGGCTATGTCCATTTTTTTTTTTTTTGTTGATCCCCCTCTTGCTCAGTGCAGATGGACTTCCTCCATGTGACCAGGTGAGTGGAGGAGGGGCAGGGAGTGAGGTCCACAGAGAGAACTACAGTCTTACCAGTCCACTCGGGTTGCCTCTCAGGAAGGAGTGCCTCTTCTGTCTTCCAGTGTCTGATTGAAGTACAATCCTCGCTGACTGGATTGGTTTGGCTTGTGTGTTTATCCTGAGTCAACCACTGTGGATAAATGGACAGGAATTCCGATGCACCAGCCCAAAGTCTTTTGGCTACCTGCCCCTAGAATAGCAGTGGAGAGCAGATTCTATGCATTTGCCATCCCCATCAGAACTAATGACCTTGGTGACGGGGTGGTGGAAGGAAAAAGAGTAGGTTGCAATAAGGACATAATATTCTTTTAAGAATTGTATAGGAGTAGACTTTAAAGAATGATTTTTATTGTATGTGAATTTTTAATCTCAGTAAAGCTGTTCCTTAGTAAAGAAAGCTGTTCTAAAGAAGAGGGTCCTTCTATCACTCCAACTGAGGGACCCATTCTCATGCAGTCACTCTGAGGCAGGGGTTTCCAGGAGGACCATCAGTCTCTGCTTCAGGTCTAAGGCTACAAGTCAGCTGTGTAGCACAGAAAACAGAAGACCAAGATGATAGAAAGCACCTTTAGCTAGCAGCTAAGCAAAGCCATTTGACAGGACGGACTCATCCCTCACTGCCAGTGACAAGGGGAGGATTCCACAGAGGCACCCCAGTGCTGGAGAAGATGACTGAGACCCTGTGGGATCTGGGAGCCAGAGTCGCTAAAGGGTTGCTGTGAGAGGAAGTAGAGAAAGGAGGTCCTGCCCACCCCAGGCCTGGTCTCCAGCCTGGTTGCCTTATTCCCTGTCCTAGAAGTGGAAGGTTGTACCCCTTCAGACACAGTCTTCCAGGGAGACTGTAGAACCTGCTTGTGGTCTTCTCACAGAGTTAGGGCAGGAATCATTGTGACATGAGGCAGGGGTACCCCAACTATATGGACTAGGGTGGCCACAGGGCCAGAGGGTTGTTTATTTCAATCAAGGACAAAAAAAAAAAAATCCTCCCCCAACTGCTTTGTGAAGTTTGATACCAACAGACTGAAATCCCAGGAATATGTAATTGGATTATTAAATATTATTCCAGAATTCTAAGTGGTATAATCCCTAGGTATTAAGCATGAGTGAAAGGTAGCCGTGGAGCCACTGACAAGAAAGAATGATTCTAAGTGCATTAGTAGTGATTTTTTAAAAATTAAATTATTTAAAAGTCTATTTTGAGGTAGTTGCTGCTGTTATTACTGTTTTACAAGTAAAGTTACTGAGGTCTGGGGAGATGGACATGTTGTTGGTATTGTTGGAAGTCTTTGTCACCGGGAGAAGGGAGACACAAGTAAGGGAGAGAAGAGCTCTGTGGTATGGAAGGAGCTAGAGATAGCAGTAGAAACTCATGGTTTAGATAGTTTCCAGCTCTATCCATCAAGAATCCTCTGGCAAAGGCATCCTGGGACCATGAGAACTTACAGAAATAATGACGCCCTAGGACCTGAGCACACACATATCACATCATGGCTTTTTTTCTTTCTTTTTTGTACTGGAGACTGACCCACGAGAACTTTACCACAGAGCTATATCCCCTGCCCCTTTTATTTTTTAATTTGAGGCAGGGTCTCACTAAGTTGCCCAGGATGGCCTGGAACTTGTGACCCTTCTACCTCAGCTTCCTGAGTAGCTGGGATTTCAGGAATGTTCCACCCCACATGGCCCATTCATATCTTCTAACTGCCATTTCCCACCACACAATGTTATTCCTGGAAGAAGAGCCACCTCCATGAGTCAGCAGGAGATGCACAGGTGGGCCAAGAGCTCCTTGTGTTAGAGTGTCAGGAAGTGCTGAGACTGCAGGGATACAGTTAAACACATGTGGTGATCCAGACTCCTCCTCAGATGGCCAAGAGGACTCCATGTGAAGTCTGTGGTTGCCATGGTGGTCTGCCATTGCTAGCTTCTTACTTTTGACAACTGAGTGGTAGTCATACTCATGATTGCAGAAAAGGGGTCAAGAGAGCATAGAAATTATCTGGACTATCTCTGCAATGTTTTTGTAAGTCTAAAGTTATTACATATTTTCCCAGAAAATTGTTGAAGATGCTTACATTAGTCAGATCTGGTACAATTTGATTATTAAAATGTAAAATGATAGGAATTGATTAAAATTCATTGATAAACATACTTAAAGAAGAAAAAGAGAAAGAAAAAACTTTTTATTCTTTTATTAAAGAATGTACCTGAGAAATATAGAAGAAATAATTGCAATAAAAACTGTCACTCTGTAACCAAGGTACAGTAGCTTATGCAGGCAGGTATCACCCAGGAATCCTGAGACGGGTGACAGTGCCAGGAGAGCACAAATTTCCAGTGTCCCACTGAAGATGCCTTTTTGGAGGAGGGAAGACAATTTTCACAGTGAAGAAATCTGGCAGACCAGCCTTAACCAAGGGCCAACCTCTCTGTCAGCCGTGATGGCACCAGCAGGTCTCATAGGCCATTTGGTCAGTGATGCCACACCTGACCTACACAGAGTGCATTTTTATGTGGCTTGACTTAGTAGTATCTCAACCAAACCTATCGTAATTATGGGAAAACTGTGAGTCAATTGGGTCAAGAGACAGTCTACAGAATGACCTGAACTTTTCAAAATTGGCAACATCAGAAAAGATAAGACCAGGGAACTTCTCTAGAAAATAGATGTGATCAGTAAATATATTGTGTGTCCCAAGGTGGACCCTGGATCCAGATGTCAGGTTGACATATGGAGGCATGTGGGTGGGGACAGCTGTTCTAGGCTCCTGTTCTCCTAACATTGCCTGTCCTGAGCAGACACAGCGTGTGGATAGGATGACTACCAGGGCTTGGAAATGTGTTAGGATGCTGCCTTCAAGTGGTTTAGCAAAGTGTTTCTTCTTTTTCTTTCTTTCTTTTTTTTTTTTCTACTGGGAATTGAACCCAGGGGCACTCAACCACTGAGCCACATCCTCATCCCTTTTCTTCTTTATTTTTTTATTTAGAGACAGAGTCTCATTGAATTGCTTAGGGCCTCACTAAGTTGCTGAGGCTGACTTTGAACTTGCGATCCTCTTGCCTCGGCCTCCTGAGCAGCTGGGAGGACAGATGCTCCCAACGCTGGCTGTTGCTGTCTTTTCTGTAGGATATCCCTTTCGTGTTTACTTGTCCCTGTGTCTATCATTTAACACATGGATTTTGCAGGTCTGGTGTTGGCTGGTGGGAATAAACTTTCCTGCAGAGTATGGCTAGAAGGAGTCGCTGCTAGGGGACATGGAAGGGAGGCTCAAGCAGGTACCAGACTTGGGAGACACCATCAGTATGGTAATGAGCCCAGACCGCTGTAAGTACCTGGGGCTACAATCAGTGCACAGTGTGTGTAGGCCCAGGATCCACCTCAGCTTTGCACTTCCATTTCTGATCAGGCCTTTGCAATCTGACCACAGAAACATTTCAGAATTCTAGTGTGACATTCCTGAGAAGAGTAAGGGAATGGTGCTATCACTGGGGCCCTAGACACGTGTCATCAAGCCCTCCATGTACAGGTGCTCCAAGGAAGCTGTTGGTGATAGGAGCTTTATTAAACATGATGACATGGAGAAAACACAAAAAATACCCTTCATTTTGAATGAAGGCCTGTGACCCAGGAAAATTGGTTTCTGTATGAGGGTTTTATATGGACCTCATTAAATGGATATTTTTAGGAAGACAAAAGGAAGGGAAAATGGCTCATTTTTCAAAATCTGCATGTTTTTGCAAGCTGCTGTTCTGGCTGTTTTTTTTTTTTTTTTTTTTTTTTTTTTTTTTTTCCAGCATGGGAAGACACTAACTTGGTTTCATCTTTGCTCCTCTAGTGAGGGGAAGGGAGGACATGCTTAGTGTGGGGCAGGGAGGAGGGGAGTCAGAACAACCAGGCACTTATACCCCCACTGCCTCCATGTTTTCAGGAGACTCCTCTCTCCCAGATCTCTGTCTTCTGTAGCCATCATAGGACACCACTGGCCTCAAGGACAGTGTGGCCAAGAGCTTTGAGAAGTGCATCATCGAAGCTATGAGCTCTGCCTGCCAGGTGACCAATCTCTTTTGAGAAACATGATTGGGTTCTCAGCTTCTTACTGACATGGCCAGCTCCAGGCCCTAAGTGTCTGCCAGTACCAAGTCCTTTGTTGACCAGGACTGGTTGCTGGGCACCCTCTCCCTGGCTCGGGCCCCATGCTGTGATATAGCGCTCTCTATCCACTGCTTGAAATGCAACTTGGCTTCCTGTTACAGAGGTGGCCATGCACCCTGTACAAAACCACAGCCACAATCACAAGCTTTGGTGCAGATGATCTGGCATACTGCATCTCCAACTGCCCATTGTGATTGTTTCCACCCTCTGACCTGTGACTGTGCAGTCTAGGGGGTGTAGAGTGGTTTTATTGTAGGGACAGATGAGGCAAGGCACCAAAGTTAGCAGGAAATAGTTTTATTTGGCTGCAGCCAAGTTCAGAGGGCACAGCTTTTGCTGTAATAAATCCCCCTGAACCCTGAGTTTAGGTAGTTTCAGAGTTTTATACCCAGCATTTAAGGGGAAGGGCTCAGAAGTTCACACTCCACAGAATTTTACATAAAAGCAGCTTTTTTTTTTTTCAGTGTTCTGGGCAAGTTAACCCTTCAAAGACAATAACTGAGAAGGGTTCTTCTTTTTCTCCCTTTTCTCTCCTCTCCCCACCAGCTATTACCATGGAGCCCAATTGGTAACTTCTCTTATCTTAAAAATGTAGACATCTCTGTGAAGCTCCAGCTCAAGGCCAGAGGCCTTTTTTACATATTTCTACAAACTACTACACTGGATAAATGTTTGTGAAAAACTAGTAAGGGGATGTCCAGCACTTGGAATGCTAATTTCTTTCAGGCTAGTAGCCAAGTAAAATAGGGCAACAGGAAAATAGGAGGTTTATCTACATTGAACTCTACATTTATCTACATTGTAGAGACTCTTTTGCTTATAGTCTTAAAATCAATTTTTTTTTATTATGGTGAAGATTTCTGGAGAAGCCCAGTTAAGATTTTCTGTGGAGAAAGGGGGTGCCACTACAGTTTCTCAGGTGTCGCTGATGGCTATGACCTCAGGTACCTTTTCCTATGTTTATTGGCTCTTTCTGTTTTCTATGTCTTTGGAAAAATATCTTGTTTAAATCTTTGGCCCATTTTGTTCATTGGGCTGTATGTCTTTCCTTTGTTGTGGCTTATGAAATTTCTTTGGATAATCAGATACAAATATCCTGTCAGATATGTGATCTGCTAGTATTTTCTCCCATTTTCTAGATTGTTTTCACTTTGTGGTTTCTTTAGCAGCACAGAGGTTTTTAATTTCCTTTTTTTACCCCCTCTCTGTTTTTTTGTGGTAGTAGGGATTGAAACCAGGGGTGATCTATCACTAGCCCTTTTTGTTTTTTATTTTGAGACACAGTCTCACAAAGTTGCCCAGGTTGACCTCAAACTTGTAATATTCCTGCCTCAACTTCCTGAGCAGCTGAGATTACAGGTGTGTCCCACCACTCCTGGGAAGGCTTTTACTTTTGGTAAAATTCAATGTGTCTATTTTTTTTTCTCTTGTTGCTAGTAATTTTGACATCAAAGAATCTTGTGCTAAATCCTAGGTCATGAAGATTTACCTGTGTCTTTCTCTAAAAGGTTTTTGTTTTGTTTTGTTTTTGGCACTGGGTGTTAACCTAGGACCATATACTAAGCATGTGCTCTGTCACGGAGCAACCCCCTCTGAAAGCTCTAGAGTGTTAGCTCTTAACAATAGTTCCTTTTTCTATGTGGTATGATATGAGGTAAGGGTCCAAGTACATTCTCTTGCAATGGAGATCCAGCTGTTCCAGACCATTTGAGGAAGCACTGTACTTCACCCCTTGAGTGATGTTGGCACTCTTGTCAAAAAGTCTTTTGACTGCAGCTGAGAGGGTTTACCTCACATCCATTCATGTCTCCACTGCCATTTCTTTCCAATAGGTCATAAAATCAAGAAGCATGAATTCTCCTGATTTATTATCTTCTTTTGACAATGTTTGCTATTCTGGATCTCTTGGGATTCCATATGAATTTTAGAATCAGTTTGTCAACTTCTATAAGGAAAGCAGCTAGGATTCTGACAGGGATGGCTTTGAATCTGTAGGTCAGTTTGGGGAGTGTTGACCTCTTAATAATGTCACATCTCATGGTCTCTAAACCTGGAATGTCTTCCCATTTATTTAGGTCTTTAATTTCTTTCAACGAGGGTTTGCAGTTTTTAAATGGTGAGCTTTGCATTTTTTTGTGTGAAATTTATTCCTAAGTACTTTATTCCTTTGCTATTTTAACCAATTATTTTCTCAATTCTATTTTCGAATTGTTCATCGCTAGCATATGGAAATAGGGCCGTACCTGTCTCTGTGTCCTTCGGCTTCCCAGGCTCTTTTCTTGGCTCTAGCAGGGTGTACGTGGGAGAGTGAAACTTCTTTGAGATTTTTATATAGACCACTGTATTATCTGCCTATGAGGACAGTACTTCCTTGCCAACCCCAACACCTTTTTTTTTTTTTTTTTTGCTTTTTCCCATCTAATTGCCATGGATAGCAATTCTGGGACTGTGAAAGTGGTGAAATTGACCATCCTTGTCTTGTTCTTGGAGTTTTGTATGATACTTGTTCTGTGTCTATTAAAATGGTTGTGTTACTTTTTTTCTACTGGTAAGATGTATTAACATTTTTTTGTCTTTGTGTATGTTTTACTGGGGATTGAACGCAGGTGTGCTTTGTCACTGAGCCACATCCCAGCCCTTTTTATTTTTCATTTTGAGACAGAGCTCACTAAGTTGCTGAATCAGGCTTCCAACCTGAGCTCCTCCTGCCTCAGCCTCACAAGTTGCTGGAATTACAGGCATGTGCCATCACACCCAGCTTATTAACTGATTTTTGATGTTAAAATGTCCTTTTATTCCTGGGATAAATCTGCTTCATATGGTCTATAACACTTTAAATTTTTTTTTTTTTTTTAGTTGTTAAGCGGACACAATACCTTTATTTTACTTGATTTTTTTTTGTTTGTTTGTTTTTGTTTTGTTTTGTTTTAATGTGGTGCTGGGGATCCAACCCAGCACCTCACGCATGCTAGGCAAGCACCCTGCTACTGAGCCACAACCTGGTCCAGTCTATAACTTTTTATGTGTAGCTAGTTACTGTTTTTTTTTTTTTTGTCCTTTAATGTCAAAAAAGTATCTGTTGTTAGTTAACCCTGTGTTTTTTACTGATTACTGAAAACTTTTTTTTGCAAAATTGTGAAAGCAAAAAAGAAAAACCTTTTGTTTCTTGGTGAGGCATCAGAAGGAGGATTGGAGTATTTGTGGTTTTGAGGGTAGTCTTTATGAGAATCACAGCCCAGGACATAAAATGCACAATGTAGTAAAGTTTTCCTCATCTTCTTTTTGGTATTTTTCATTACAAGCATGTCTAAGAGAAATGCAGAAGGTGGCAGTGATCTCAGAGAGCATGTTACTTGGGGTTGTCAGGGTGTGTTCCTACGTGTGCATGCATCTTCAATCTCTGGCACCTAACATAAGGAGCCAGGCCACATGGAAATGAAGACACTCTAGGAAATATTAAGTATTTTATGCTTTCTCTTCCTTTTTTTTTTTTTTTTTTTTTTTTTTTTTTTTTGCAGTACTGGGAATAAAACCCAGGCCTCCAACAGGCTAACCTCCTACCTTTATCAGGAGGATATCCCTAGCCTCTCTTCTGTTTTTTTTTTTTTTTTTTGAGGCACTATAAAACTACCTTAAGTAGATTTCTAAAATGATATTGGGTACTAAATTGTGTCATTAAAAAACAAATCTGGGGTTCTGGGGTTGTGGCTTAGTGGTAGAACACTCGCCCAAGGCACTGGGTTCAAGTAAGCCTCAGCACCACATAAAAATAAATAAATAAAATAAAGATATTTTTAAAACAAATCCAGGGCTGGGGATACAGCTCAGTTGCTAGAGTGCTTGCCTTACATGCACAAGATCCTGAGTTCAATCCCCAGCATCACAAAAACACATAAACAAAATCTATTTAATTCATTCTTTTTAATTCATTTTCTTTTAGTCTCATATCAGTATTCTGGGGGAGTCTCATGTCATGATTGGCAGAAATTTGGCAGCCTTGTGTCTTCTGTGATCACCAAGTCCTGGCTCAGGAACAACAGAGAAGCCATGGAAGGCCTGGATGAGATTCTCGAACACCTGGTCATGGGACGAGATGTGAAGCAGCTCTTCAAGTTGTACAGTGAATGCAGGGATAGTTGGGGTTGTGGTCCTCCCTCGGGCAGCAGAACAGGGCAAGGTACTTGACCTGATCCTCAGCCATCATGTGCTGAAGTTTGGTAAAGGCAGGATGGGCAGAGGTGCCCAGGCAGGTGCTAGGCATCTCAGGTAATAAAGAGCATCTAATAGCAGAGCCACCATCTGCCAAGTGCCTGCTGAACATATGCTCCTGGGGAAACCCATTTGAAGCAGCCCCTCTGAAAGTCTCCAAGGCCCTTGATTTCCAGATGAGGGAATAGAAGTGCCCAGGGCAGGTTGCTTACCCAGGGTGTTGAGACTTAGTAACACAAAGATAACATGTGATTTAGAACTCAAATCCAAGCCCAGCTTACCTCCCTGTGAAGTCCATCTGTCACATTTAAGACCAATACTGATAACTAACAAAACACGAAGTGACTCTTCAGCCATCTCCTTCCCAAGTGTTGAGCATTGCCCTGGAAATGGTGGTACAGGTTTATGTATAAATTGCTAGGTTGAGATCCTATAGTGGGAAAGCACTGGGCAAGGCAATAAAAACCCAGGGCAGACATTGTCTCAGCCAAACCAACTGCACCTTTCTACACCAGGAGAGAGGCAAGAGTAGCATCAGGTCTGAAGGTGGCTGCTGTGTGTACGGGCCATAGCAGCTTGCTGGGGAAGAGTATACTGTTGAAAGTCCACACTCCATATACTCAGCAGTATGCATTTAAGGCTTCATGTCTCCATTCCTTTTTCTTTTTTTTTTCACAACTAATTTTTAGTTGCATGTGGACACAATACCTTTATTTTATGTTTATGTGGTGCTGAGGATTGAACCCAGTGCCTCACATGTGCTAGGCAAGCCCTCTACCATGGAGCCACAACCCCCGGCCCCCTTCCCCCACCCACCCACCCACCCACTCTGTCCCTTTTACCACTGAGTAAAACTTTCTTGTCTGGATGTACCTGGGTTGGTCCATTCTCCCACTAAAGGTCATCTCAGCTGCCTCCATGTTTTTATAATTATGAATGAAAGTCTATGTGTGTGATGCTAGAGACTGAACCAGGGTCTCATGCCTGCTAGCCTAGCACCCTACTACCAAGCTGCACCTCAGGTCCTGTTATCTTTGCTTTTAATAGTAAACTTGGTCTTCTCATAATGCTATATGAGCCCCATATTACTGTGAGATAATTAGTCTGGCAGTTAAACTAAGCACATTTTAAAACATTGCCCTCTAAGTTGATCCAAAAGCTCGTATTCCAGGTTTTGACCCACAGAAAAGATAGGTAGAATGTGAAGCTGCAGCATGGTTCTGTCTCCTTCCTGGGTGTTGTGCAGATACTTCCCTGCGCCCTTGGAGTGGCCTCTGATGTGTGAGCTTGTCCTGTTGCAGTTTATTTTGTACTACTACAGGGATTCTCAAGACAGGTGAATTTCAAAAGAGATCATTTGTAGTCCAAGAAATATGATCAGTGTAGCATGGGCTCAGATCTTCAACCCTGAGCACTGTGGTTCTCCTGGATGACTTTGACCATTAGGAGAGTCTCCTCCTCCCAGTCAGGAGATGCACTAGGGTAAAATTTTAACCTCACAGGTACAGGCACAGATGAGTGAAGTACCAGACATCTGGAAACACCATTTACTGCTGCTAATCCTGTTTGGGCATGGGGCTGGGTGCAAGGTTCTAGCAGCAAGGAGGTAGAAGGCCCATGGGGTCACTGTACTCCTCATCTGATTAGGGATGGATGAGAAGCTGTCACCCAAAATCACAGAGGATGCCAAAAAGGTGATGGCTGCATGGGCTCTGTCTTTAGGAAGGTTGCTGGAGACATCCTGGGGTCCATATTGGTTGGACGGTTGGAGATGATCCTGAAGCATGAAAGTCAGTTTCTGGACCTGAGGCAGTTAGGTGAGTTGAGGCCAGGCTGATAAGAAGCCCATGTTCACATGTGTGCTGGCAGTCCTCATGCATGCTACTGAGTGGAGGCCTCCTTGTTCTTCTGGTGGTGACTGTGGGGCACTCCCAGGGAGAGAAAGGGGTGCCATGAAATTTGTTTTCCTTTGGCTGACTTTGTCATCATTTTCCAGAGAGAAAACATTTTTCACTCCAAGAGAAAAAATGTGACATGGAAGAGACACTGGACTGGAGGATGGGTAAAGTTATGTTTCTGAAGAGAGAGAAGAGACAGGTGGACAGCCTCTTGAGGCTGTGTGGGAAGGTGAAGCACCTCGTCCAAGGTACTGCTCCCGCAGTCACACTGGGCACCCTCCGAGAGGTGTTGTGGGAATGGAAATGGGCCATTGTTATGCTCGAATTTGGGACCCCCAAAGACCACCAGAGACCCAAGATCGATGTAAGCAGCAAAGAGGTTTTTATTGTGAGCTAGCTCGGTCCTCCGTGCACACACACAGCAACTGGTGACGCTGAGAGGCCCCAAGCCCAGGGTTTGCAGCCATTTTACACATTCTTTGGAGAGGGCAGGGACTTCACATATATCATAGCAAATCATCACACACCACGGGAAAATCAAATAACAACTCTAAAACATGATTAGCACATTCACTGGCGGGAATAAGTTGGGTGAGGGGTAAAAATTTGCTCCCAGGATGTAGGCTCTCAATTCACCTAACAGATTGCTTCTTTTGTTGAGAAGAAACTTTAATTTGAGTCCATCCCATTTATTGATTCTTGATTTTAATTCTTGTGCCACAGGAGTTTCATTAAGGAAGGTAGGGCCTAATCCCACATGATGGAGATTAGGGCCTACTTTTTCTTCTATTAGATGCAGGGTCTCAGGTTGTTTTCCTAAGTCCTTTATCCATTTTGAGTTAAGTTTTGTGCATGGTGAGAGATAGGGGTTTAATTTCATTTTCTTGCATATAGATTTCCAGTTTTCTTATCACCATTTGTTGAAGAGGCTATCTTTTCTCCAATGCATGTTCTTGCCACCTTTTTCTAATAAAAGAGAATTGTAGTTTTGTGGATTAGTTTCTGTGTTCTCTGTTCTGTACCATTGGTCTACCAGTCTATTTTGGTGCCAATACTATGCTGTTTTTGTTACTATTGCTTTGTAGTATAATTTAAAGTCTGGTATAATGATGCCACCTGCTTCACTCTTACTGCTAAGGATTGCTTTACTTATTCTTGGTCTCTCATTTTTCCAGATGAATTTCATGATTGCTTTTTCTATTTCTATGAGGAATATCATTGGGATTTTGATCAGAATTACATTAAATCTGTATAGTGCTTTTGATAGTATGGTCATTTTGATAATATTAATTCTTCCTATCCATGAGCAAGGTAGATCTTTCCATTTTCTAAGGTCTTCTTTGATTTCTTTTTTTAAGGTTCTGTAGTTTTCATGGTATAGATCTTTCATCTTTCTCTTTAAGTTGATTCCCAAGTATTTTTTTTTGAAGCTATTGTAAATGGGGTAGTACTCCTCATTTCCCTCTCAGAGGATTTGTCACTGATATACAGAAATGCATTTGATTTATGGGTGTTGACCTTATATCCTGCTACTTTCCTGAATTAATTTACTAGTTCTAGAAGTTTTCTGTGGAGCTTTTTGGGTCCTCTCTGTATAGAATCATGTAGTCAGCAAATAGTGCTAATTTAACTTCTTCTTTTCCTATACATATCCCTTTAATTTCTTAATCTGTATAATTGCTCTGGCCAGTGTTTCAAGAACTATGTTAAATAGAAGGGGTGAAAGAGGCATCCCTGACTTGTTCTAGTTTTTAGAGGGAATGCCTTCAATTTCTCTCCATTTAGAATGATGTTGGCCTGGAGCTTAGCACAGATAAACTTTGCTATATTGAGATATGTTCCTGTTATTCCTAGGTTTTCTAGTGTTTTGAAAATGAAGGGGTGCTGTATTTTGTCAAATGCTTTTTCTGCATCTATTGAGATGATTATATGATTCTTATCTTTAAGTCTATTGATGTGATGAATTACATTTATTGATTTCCTTATGTTGAACCAACCTTGCATACCAGGGATGAATCCTACTTGATCATGGTGCACAATCCTTTTGATATTTTTTTTTGTATTTGATTTGCCAGAATTTTATTGAGAATTTTTGCATCTATGTTCATTAGAGTTTTCTTTTAAAATTTTCTTTCTTTGATGTGTCTTTGCCTGGTTTTGGGATCAGGGTGATACTGGCCTCATAGAATGAGTTTGGAAGTGCTGTCTCTTTTTCTATTTTCTGAAATAAGTTGAAGAGTGTTGGTATGAGTTCTTCTTTAAGATCTTGTAGAATTTGGGTGTA
Source organism: Urocitellus parryii (assembly GCF_045843805.1). Lineage (NCBI taxonomy): Eukaryota > Metazoa > Chordata > Mammalia > Rodentia > Sciuridae > Urocitellus > Urocitellus parryii. Next base: position 113,915,963 of record NC_135537.1, on the reverse strand, counting down.
TATCTGTCCAGTCCTAGGCTTTTCTCGGTTGGTAGGCTTCTGATGGCGTCTTCTATCATCACTTGATATTGGTCCATTTAAATTGTGTATATTTTTCTGATTCAATCTGGGAAAGTCCTATGAGTTAAGAAATTTGTTGATGCCTTCAATAACTTCTAATTTATTAGAGTATAAGTTTTCAAAATAATTTCTAATTATCCTCTGTATTTCTGTGGTGTCAGTTGTGATATTACCTTTTTCATCAAGTATGCTGGTAATTTGAATTCTCTTTGTCCTTTTCTTCATTAGCATAGCTAAGGGTCTTTCGATTTTATTTATTTTTTCAAAGAACCAACTTTTAGTTTTGTCAATTTTTTTCAATTGTTTCTTTTGTTTCGATTTCATTGATTGTAGCTATAATTTTAATTATTTCTTGCCTTCTACTGCTTTTGCTGCTGATTTGTTCTTCTTTTTCTAGGGCTTTGAGATATAAAGTGAGGTAATTTATTTATTGACTTTTTCTTCTTTTAAGGAATGAACTACATGTAATGAAATTTCCTCTTAAAACTTTCATAGTGTCCCAGAGATTTTGATATGTTGTGTCTGTGTTCTCATTTACCTCTAAGAATTTTTTAATCTCTTCTTTGATGTCTTCTGCAACCCATTGTTCATTCAGTAGCATATTGTTTAGTCTCCAGGTGTTGGAGTAATTTTTATTTTTTATTTTGTCATTGATTTCCAACTTCATTCCATTATGGTCTGATAAAATGCATGGTAGTATCTCTACTTTTTTGTATTTGCTAAGAGTTGCTTTGTGGCATAGTATATGGTCTATTTTAGAGAAGGATCCATGTGCTGCTGAGAAGAAAGTGTATCTACTTAATGCAGATTGAAATATTCTATATATGTCAGTTAAGTCTAACTTATTGATAGTATTATTGAGTTCTGTAGATTTTTTAATCAACTTTTGTTTGCAAGATCTATCCAGTGGTGAGAGAGGTTTGTTAAAGTTGCCCAAGATTATTGTGTTGTGATCAATTTGACTCTTGAACTTGAAAAGAATTTGTTTGATGAATATAGCCATACCATTGTTTGGGGCATATATATTTATGATTATTATGTGTATAGTTCCCTTGAGCAGTATGTATTGTCCATATTTATCCCTTTTGATTAACTTTGGCTTGAAGTCTACTTTATTTGATATGAGAATGGAAACTCCTGCTTGCTTTCGCAGTCCATGTGAGTGGTATGATTTCTCCCAACCCTTCACCTCCAGTCTGTGTATGTCTTTTCCTATCAGATGAGTGTCCTGGAGGCAGCATATTCTTGAGTCTGTTTTTTAATCCAGTCTGCTAGCCTATATCTTTTGATCAGTGAGTTTAAGTCATTAACATCAAGAGCTACTACTGAGACATATTTGTTTATTTTTGTATTCCTAGCCATGTTTGTTTATTTTTGTTATTTAACATGATTTGATTTTCTTCTTTGATTGGTTTTCCTTTAGGGTCCTACCTCTCTCTGGTGATTTTCATTGTGGTTTTTGTTTCCTCTTCATGGAACATTTTGCCAAGGATGTTTTTTAGCTATAAATTCTTTTAGCTTTTGTTTATCATGCAATATTTTTATTTCATCTTCAAATTTAAAGCTTAATTTTGCTGGATACAAGATTCTTGGTTGGCACCCATTTTCTTTCAGAGCTTGTTATTATATTGTTCCAGGATCTTCTACCTTTCAGGGTGTGTGTTGAAAAATCTGCCGTTATCCTAATTGGTTTTCCCCTATATGTAATTTGATTCCTTTCTCTTGTGGCTTTTAAAATTCTCTCCTTATTCTGTATGTTGGGCATTTTCATTATAATGTGCCTTGATGTGGATCTGTTGGGATTTTGTACATTCAGAGTCCTGTAAGCTTCTTGGATTTGGATTTCCGTTTCATTCTTTATGTCTAGAAAGTTTTCTGATATTATTTCTGATTTTATTTCATTGAATAGATTGCTCATTCCTTCAGTTTGGACCTCTATTTCAATAACTCTTAAATTTTGTCTTTTTATGCTATCCAATATTTCTTTAATGTTCTGCTCATGGTTTCTTACCTTTATCACTGTGTGGTCTATATTTTGTCTTCATTGTCTGATGTATATCCTAAGTGGTCAACTCTGTTGGTGATGCTTTCATTTGAGCTTTTAATATGTTTTATTGTTTCTTTCATTTCAAGGATTTCTGTTTGGGTTGTTTTCTTTTTTGGAAACTCTATCTCCCTATTGAGGTGATCTTTTGTTTCCTGTATTTGTTTATGTAGCTCCTTGTCCAAGTGACCTTTCACTGCTTGTATTTGCTGTATTATACCTTCATTGAGTTCACAGAACATTTTTACCTTGTACATCGGAAACTCCTTCTCTGTCATTTTTCTGCTGTGGCTGCCAATGATTCTAATGATGTGGTGTCCTCATTTGTTTGGGGCACTTTCTTCCCTTGTCTTTTCATGTTGCTCCTTTGTCTTCCTTTCCAGCTCTATGGGTCTAGATTGTTATTGTTTTTATCCTGTAAGTTTGTAGTGCTCTTGTAGGGTTCCAAGACTTCTCCTGGCCACTGGAGATTCAATCTTGGAACTGCCCCCGCCTAATATGGTGAGAATGTTGAGCCAGGATGGCAATGGTCTGCTTTCAGCGCCCGGGTGTCTGGTGAGGTGGAGGGAAGCCAGGCGAAGACATTGTGCTGTGAGTAGGTAGCAGCTGAGAGACCTGAGTGAGAGCAGAGCTGAGTCTTGGTGATCTGCAGATGTGTTGATAGGTGATTCTGCAAAGGCGCTCACTGAGCTAGAACTTTGGGCTTTGGGTCCTGCCCAAATGCTGAGTATCCTATTCCAATACTGAGGCCCAGAGTCTTGTGTGGGGTCATAGTGCTGGTGTTTTCTGTGGAGAGCAGCTGTATAGTGGTCCTCTAACACTCTCAGAGATGCAGTATTCCGACTAGGTGAGATCTGGATCACAGAGCAACACAGAATGCTATCTCCCTCTGGACCACCATCTTGAGCTCTGAGATGAATTTTTACTGAAACAAAAATCCCAACAATGGTGTTCACTTATGTTTTCTTAAGGAAATTATTAGAAATACTGGGAAAATAAAATAAGATGCTACTTATGACTAGCAGTTTAACTTCCATGTTTCCTTATGGTTTACAAAGTGGATTTTGGAGAGATTGAAGTAAGACACTCAGAAGACCTGAACCACAAAAGACTAAATAAAGCCATGAGGGTGAGCCAGTCAGCATCCTTGGCCTGCAAGCAGATAATGCACTACAACCTGGGCCCCGAGGTCCAGGAAATGGCTGGAAGGGTAGACTTGCTGATGGACAGCCACATCTTCCAGAACTTCTGGGAAGCTGCAGAGTCATTGAGTGATCCCAAAGGGGAATCTGAAAGGTGAACCCTTGTGCTTATAGCCTATGAGTACCTGTACTCACCTAGTTACCAGTGGTTCATGAAACTGTATTAGAATCTGAAGTCAGGAGAGGTTACTATTATAGAAATCAATGTCATCTTCAAGGACTTTGTAGATAAATACAATGACCTGACTTTGGACCACCAGATCATGCATGATTTAGACCCCCAGTCCCAGAGGGGCTGGATCTCTGAGCATGTTGAGCAGATCAAGGAGTACCATAGCCTGCACCAGGCAATCAGCTTGACCAAGGTCATCTTGTAGATCAAAAAGAATTTTTGATTGACAGTGATTTCAGTATTCTTTACACTTCAATAAAATTTGTAAATTATATGCTGGGGACTCCTGTGTGGTAGAGGCCTACCTCAGAGTGTTTGGAAGCCCCAGGGCTTCTGGGAAGGATGGTGTGGTAGCCCCTTCAAGGGCTCTCACCAGTACTGCACTGAGGCTGGAACATTTCATGGCCTATGTTTTTACTTTTGCTTGAGATAGTGTGACTGTTCCTTAGTTAGTTTTCTTGGGTCGCTATGAGAACCAAAAATTCAGGGTAGAGAAACCATCCCCTTTCCAGAGGAATCTCATCTCTTTAGGTTAGAAAAGCACAAAAGGAAACATTTTGTCAGCTGCCCAAGTACCTCTCCTAGTTCCAGTGGAAATGCCAAATGGTACATTGTTCCTATTGTATCTCAAGAATGAGTCTCTTTTTCCTGTTTCTTAGCCTCACGTTTCTTTTTTTTTTTTTTTTGCCTTTTTTTTGTTGTTGTTGTTGTAGATGGACAGCATGCCTTTATTTTATTAGTTTATTTTTTGTTTGTGGTGCTGAGGATCGAACCCAGTGCCTCACATATACTAGGCAAGTGCTCTGCCACTGAGCCACAACCCCAGCCCAGCCTCAGGTTTGTAAGGTGTGTGAGACCCATGTTTCAGTAGAGACAAATGTGATCATGCTTAAAATTTAGCACACAGTGTGTAATTGTCCATACCTAAACAAACCTTTTGGTACATCTTTTGGTGAGTAACTCCAGCAAACAGAGAAACCAACAACATGGACTTGGTGGGGCTGCTGTGCAGAACAGGTTTCAAAGCCCTTAAAGGCTTCCTCATGGGAACTTAGGTACTAGGGACACTAGCTACTGCAGCCCAGCAAGGAGAGCCATGGAGTTTATGCTATCCTTGGTGCAAGAGCATGTTATGCTATTTCCATAGCAGCTGCTGGTCCAGGCACATGGGAGGGCAGGTATGGGTTGTGCAGCCCACAGCAGAGCTTCATCTTGCAGATTGATGATTTGAGGCCTCCCACCTTGTGAAACTAGACCAGATCAGCCCACAGCTCATCCAGCCCAAGAAGCTGCTGCAGGACATCAGTGAGCCCTGCCACCAGTATCTGGAGAAGCTGGTCCTGCAGAAGGTGCTGGTAAGCTGGCTGCGTGAGGCACTAGGAGGTATGGGGGATCTCAGCTTCACGTGTTTGCCAAGTGTGGTTCTTGAACTCAAGGACATCCCTCCTCAATCACGTGCATGGGTTAGGTGGAGGGCAGTGTCTGCTTCCAGGCCGGCAGTGGAGTTCGCATCAGGGCCGCTCTTCAGGATTCTGGTTAAAACTGTTTCCTTTGCTTCTCTCTCCATTTGTGGATGCCAGCATTGTTTTTATAACCATCCTAACTCCTTTTGCTCCTTCTACCTCATTCTGCCAGAGGCTCTTGCCCACAAAGGGGCATTGTGCAGTATTCTTGTGGAAGTTATGCATTTCTCTCCCAGCCTAGGGCTGGGAAGCCTAAGTGGTTGTGCAGATTAGATAGAGCAGGGGAAGAGAAGTGAGAAAGAAAGTCCAAGGAGGTGGAGCAGAGGCAGCACTCACACACCAGAGAGGCCTGAAGGGCCACCTCCTGCTGGCACTGAGACTGCAGTGGCTCCAGCTTTCATCCAGAGTTGTGCTGCTTCCACCTTGTACTCCTGAGTCTGTTTTGATATACATTCTTTGATTAGCAATTAACCCCAGGAAAATTATCTGAGTTTTTTTAAATAATTGTCAAATATTCTTATTAACCAACTGAACCTGTTTTGGTTTAAGTGATGATGTTTGTGGATTAAAGGAAATAAGGTCCATGCTAGCCTAGTACAGTGCCTGGGACATTGTTTGGTAAAAGTTAGATGTTGGTCAGTGGTGTCATCATATCCTGCAAAAGAAAAGGTGTCCTGGAGTCCTAACTTAAAGCAGGAAGTGGAACAGGCCCTAGATGTTTACCTAGTGTCTATTGATAGCCTCACTAGGGATTGTGCCCAGGGTATGAGTTGTGCAGCATCGTGGAGTGGTCCTGTGCTTACTCGCTCTCTGCCCCAAGCATCACTGAGCTCCAGGTATTTGTGGATCTGGCCTCCATCTCAGCCAGAGAGAACAACATTGATGTGGACCGGTGGCCTGCTTCCATGATGCTGTGCAGGACTACACATCTTTGCTGTATAAGCCAGACAAGAAGGCAGGCTTCAGCAAGTTCATGGAACTACTGAAAGAACTCTGGAAGGCTCTGCAAAATGACCCCCATCAGCCCAGTAAACTGGTGAGTTTTGTTCCATGTTCTAAGAGGTGGTGGTCTTGCAGCCCTGGGGAGTGGCTGTGCTTTTAAGGCGCGCAGGCATAGAGACAGGTAGGCAGCCATTTAAACTGATGCTTAAAATCAGCTTTTTTAAATATATGGAAATGCTTTCTTTGTCTTGGTTTGGAAGGGAGCTACAGAACTGCATGTCAAGAGCAGTCTCCACTCTACAGGACAAGTGTACAGTAGGAAGTGTGTGAAAGGGTGTACAGTGGTTTTCTCTGAATAGTAGTAATTGTCCTTTCATTTTGTTATTTTTGAATATTTTTCACAATTGATATTGATTAATTTTTTTATCAGAAAAAATAAACATTTAAGTAAACTGCCTATACAGGGGTCTGAGTTAACTTACACTACATAACTTGCCCAAAGAGCAGAGATGTCCAGGGATGTCCTGCACTGACCTCAGGATGGTTGATCCTACCTATGGTTGGAGGGTGGGGAGATGGACAGAGTATGCAGTTTGCAGTTTTTCTGCTAGAAGCTCACATTCTTTTGCACTTTTTTCTAAGTTCTTCTGGTCATGCTCAGAGACCATGGCAGGACGTTAAGAACTTAGGGCTCCTGCTCAGTCAAGCATTTCTTCTCAGAGGGCCTGTGTTCTGGGAACTCAGCAGGATGGTGACATCCCATCTGGGAGTATGGCCTGTTGCCATCCACCCAATTATTCAGAAGTGCAGGTTACATGCACTCTAAGTGTCAACTAAAAAACGGGTATCAGCATAGCCACACTGAGTGGCCAGGGTCCTGAGGGACCAGGCAGAGGCACCTGAGATAGCTGCAGGAACTGGGTGAGCAGCTTCACCTGGAGCCCTGGAGGAGGGTGGGTGGAGTTTGCCCAGCAAGCGAGGAAGACAGTCATTTGAACACTGGCCCATATTCTCTGCTTTTGTCCCAACAGCGAGATTCTGCCAGGAACTTGGAGTGGCTGAAGACAGTGAAGAAAAGCCATGGGTCTATCAAGTTCTTATCCCTGTCCCTGGACACAGTGATCAACAGCAGAGGCATCTGTGAGATCAGGGCATCCAGGTTCTAGATGCGGTGTTGGTGGCACGCACTGGCCTGCTGCAGAGTCAGGGTTTCAGCCACCAGAAAATGGCCTCTAAGCATGTTGTGCCTCCCAGATCTCCCCAGATGCCATCCTGTGCCTGATCCTACCTGGGGATCACAGTGGCCTGGAGCCAGATCACTCCTACACTTTGGAAGAGCTGAAGGATCTTTTAAACAAGCTGATGCTGATGTCTGGCAAGAAAGACTACAAGAGTATGGAAGTGGAGAGGTTTTCTGAGGTGAGCAGGTGCCCCTGTTGCCTCAGGCTGGGCATGCTCACTGCCCTGCTACCTGCAAAGGGGAACAGGCAGGGATTGGCATCTGGTAGACAGTGGCTCCAGAGAGTGGAGCTGGTGGGTTTGCAGGGTGCACCTTGCCTGGAGCCACATCTGAGGTGGGACAGGCCCTGGAGGCATAAGCTCCTCCTTAAGAGCATCAGAAGGATCTGTCACCACTGGTGGTTAATCAGCTGCAGTTAGCAGGAAGTGACCAAGTAGATAGCTCTTAGAAAGAAGCACCAATGTCTTTATTTACTCTGCAAACTGGCAAAGTCAAACACCTCAAGATTCTAATGGGGCACCCTTAATCAAAATTAAAGTAATCAAGCCAGGTGTGGTGGCACATGCCTGTAACACCATCAAGTCAGGAGACTAAGGCAGAAAGATTGCAAGTTAGAGGCCAGCCTCAGAAACTTAGTGAGATCCTATCTCAAAATAAAAAGGGCTGGGGACATAGCTCAATGGTATAACTGGTTTCAATCCCCAGTACCAAAAAAAAAAAAAAAACTGAAATAATTGTTGACACAGGTTGTTGGTTTATGTAATAGTCTCTCTCTTGTGTTATATATTTCTTCCTTACAATTTATTTGCATTTCACAATTGACATTTTTCCCCCAGTGCTGGGCATAGAGCCAGGGCCTGACACATAAGAAGCAAGTGCTTTACCATTGAGCACAGCTCAGCCCACAGTCGACATTCCTATCTGCCACTGATCACTTCCCAAAGATGGGAGCCCACTCCTTAGGCTGATCGTGTTTCTCAGTGACCCAGTGGGAAAAAATGAACCCAAGCCCCTTAAATTAGAACCTGGTTCTGATCTGAAATTCACCACCTAATTGGCACATCCTTCTTCAGTAATTCACTGTGACATCTGCCTTATGCCCCTGTTCCCCCCATTATTCTGCCATGTGCAGCGGCTTGTGCAAGCCTTCCTGAACCTGTACTCTGTGGGAAACATGCTGTTCCGTACCTGGACTGCTGAGCTCTACTGCTGCCCCAGAAACAGCATCTCCATCTGCATGGACTTCCACTTGGAGTTGGTAAGCCAGCTGACAGAGAGTGGGGACATCACCCAGCTCCTGGAAGCCCTCTGCAGGCAGATGGAGCACTTCCTGGCTGACTGGAAGGAGCTAGTAAGCAGAAAACACAGGGAGCACTTCTACCTCAACTTCTGCATGGCCGAGCAGCTGATCCTCCTGAGCACCGAGCTCAGGAAGCAGAGTCCCAGTGAAGCTGCCCTCATGATGCTGTCCTTCATCAAAGACAACTGCACCCCAGCTGACATGTTAAGGGCCACCAAGAAGTTCAAGGAGGCCACCAGACACTACGTGAAGACAGTGATAGAAAAATTACCACCATTGTAATCTGCTGAGATCAGCCTGGTGACCAAGCTGAGGGCCATCATGGAACAGTCCCTGGAGAGGATGAATCTCTTTCTTCCTGGCTGCCTGGGCCTGGAGGTCCTGGACCAATGTCTGGCTCACTTGGCCAGGATGGGCAGGCCTCCTGTGGAGCAGTCTCTCCCTGAGGGCCGCAGGCTGGCCAGCCCAACCTGGTCATGTGTGGCCACTCTGAGGTGCTGTTGGTTACCCTCATCTACATGCAGGCCACAGGCCAGCCCCTGCCTCCCTTCAGTGAGGTGCTACTCTGCACCTCAGGAACAACCACATTTGAGGAGGTGGCCCTGCTCTTGCACTGCTGCCTGGCCCCGGTTTCCAAGGGGCACAAGGTCTACAGCCTGCTTTTCGCAGATCAGCTGAGCTACGAGGTGACCTGACAGGCAGAGGCCCTTTTCTGCAGCCTGTACACACAGTGACCCTGGGAGGATCACCAGCTGGTACTAGCCTGTCCTCAGCCTTCAGCCAGCACAAAGTCCACCTCATCCCCTAGGCACCCCTCCATGCCATCCAGGCTTACCTGGCACATCACTACCAGGTCCCAGCACAGACCCTGTCAGCGGTAACTGTGTTCAGAGACGGGATGTATATGGGAATCATAGCCTTGAAGAGAGCAGGACTTGGTAATGAGAGCATGGGGATGGGCGGGCAGTCTTTGAGGGCTTCACAGTGACCCCTGCCTCTGTAGCAGTGGGCACCTCAGATGACACCCTTCTGCAGATGGAAAAGTGAGTCTCAGGAGGGTCTGAATCCCTGCAGTCAGTGCTTCCCCTAGAAGGGAGCCCCTTTCCACCCAGGTTGCAGCTCCTGGGAGCCCTGCTCCTCCACCTGCATGGACTTCTCTGTAGGTCACTTTTTTCTTGTGTAAACTCCCTTTACCTCCTCTAGGACATGTTGGTATGAGCAGAGGAGGTGTAGCTGCTCTGACTCCAGGAGAAAAGTGCCTTTGTGCTGGAGTCCTGCCCTAGCGGGGTCCAGGGAGTCCTGAAGGATGAGTGGCATCAGCAAAAAGATGAGACAGGAGTCGTTCCGTTGGAGCAATCTCCAGAGAGAGACCTCTATTGCAGCTTTCTCTGGATCATCTTTTATTACAATTTTTCTCATCATTAGAAATTCAGAATACGTCATTGATTATACAATTTAAAACTTTGCCAAGACATGACATTTCCTTAACCATAATTAGGGGTACAAAAAAATGTAACATTAATTTACATTTTTCCAGGATATGGCCTTTAGTTATTTAATTATTAAGAGTACAGAATCATTAATAAAATGCATCACTAATTTACATTTTTCAGATTTTCCCAAGATTTACTATTTTCCCCAAGATATGCTATTTTCTTATTAACTAATGCCAAACTACGTAACCAGACTCTAAGACTCCTAACCTATCATTAACCTTTAAGTTTAAAGTACACCTTTACTTTATTTCTAATCTAAAATCCCCATCTAAAAAAGTCCCCTTAAATCTTATACTTAAAATATCCTAAAATTTATAAATCATTCTTAAAACATCAGAAACCCATACAACTAAGAACTTAAGAATTTCTAAACCAAAAATCTAAATAGGATAATATTTCTAACATTATTCTAAAAATATATCTTATAAAGCTACTTTAATTAATTCCTAAATTTATTCTCATAAAACTGTTTGAGCTGCTTTCTCAAAGAGTTTCTCTGTTTCTCAGTCAAGGTGCACTAGTTCTCATATCTTTATAATCTTTGTCAATAGAAAGTAAGTTCTAAACATTAGTCCACTTTCCACCAATATTAACTATGCTCATCATAACCCTTATGTAAAGTAAAACAGAGTTTATAAAAAGAGAAGAATATATCTTTATATGTTTTTATTTTCCTAAGTGTATAATATAACTTTCCTCAATCAAGAATGAGGGTACATATGGTGGGCTTTGTAAAATAAGCATAATAATTAGGTTTTCTAAGAGGCCGGAAATATGGTCTTGGGTTCTAGTTGATATAATCAATGTGGTGCCTAAAATTCTCATGACCTTTCAGAAAATGATTGTTGTCCATTATCAGATTTATCCTCAATGTACTGAGATAGAAGAACAGCATTCTACTTTGTCCTTGATATGCTGCGGGGTAGTACAACAGCCTTCAAGGCATGAACTACCTGTTATGTTCTAGCCATCTGAAATTTGTTTGTCATTTAACATACTCATGCCTCCTGTCAGAAACATAAGCATGAAAATGAAAAGTCACAATTATATAAAAAAGGGTCTCATGGTTTGGGTTTCCCACGGACTAGCGCAGCTTTGCCAGCATTCATCCTCACTGTGACCCTGTCAAGACAGTGAGTGGGGGATTGCCTTCACCACCTTTGCACCCTCCCTTCAGTCACTGTCATGTTTCCTTGGGAAAAGGTGGTGACTTCCATTCTGTTGACTTCATCCCATGAGCAGCACTCTGCTCTGTCAGAACAAAACCTGGCCTCTGCTCCCCCCAAGGGACACACCTCTGCTTTTGCTTTATTACACTTCCACTGCTCTCATCACGGAGAATGCCAGGAATCTGAATGGGTGAGGACTGTGGCTTCATGATGGAGTTGTGCTCTAATCTGATGTTTCATTGCATCAGTTTTGACTTTTACACAGAAGTAACTGGGTTTTTTTTTTTAAAACTGGGGATTTATCCCAGGGGTTCCCTATCACTGAGCCATATCCCTATCCTTTTTTATTTTTTGTTTTGAGACATGGTCTTGCTAAGTTGTTTAGGGCCTCACTAAGTTGCTGAGGCTAGCCTTGAATTTGTGATCCTCCTGCCTCAGCCATCCAAGCTGCTGGGATTACAGGCATGCACCACCACTTCTAATCTTTCTGAATTCTGTTCCTTTTGGTCCATAGGCTTGGGATCTAACTTCCTCATTTTAACATTACAGGGAAATCTCTCTACATGAAGAGAGTGCATAAAAAACTGAAAAAGAAGTTAAACAGTGAAAAAGTGCCTTTAAAGATTGTTCGGTTGACTAATGCTCAGGTGGATGAGGGCTGTAACCTGGGCTCCTACCTGTATTTCTAGGATGCTCAGTATCAGAACATACCTATGATATTCCACTTTGATGTAACTACCTCGGTAAGTTCCCATATGGCAACCGAATGGCCACATCAGAAGGCATAATTTCTAGGGCCCCACCTATTTCTCCCTTCTATGCCTACCTTTTTCTCAAGAAAGAAGACAGGGTCCTCCCAACCCCCAGGACCCTCCTTCTCTCAAGACAGGGTCTGTGTTGGGACCTGGTAGAAGAAGAAGGAGGGTCCTGGGGGTTGGGAGGAATGGTTGGCAAATGGTTTCAAATCTATGCTTCTCTGTCTTTAGGTACAAACTGGAACTTGGGTCTTTCTTTTCAAACTCCTCATTTTACAATACCTAATGGATATAAGTGGGAAAATATGGCTTCAGAACCCATGCCATTTATGTATCATTGAAATTCCAGAAGGAAATTAAGTACTGCCAAAGAGGTCTTCAAAGCTGGTATGCACACAGGGCATTTGCAGGTGGTCATGGCACCCCTTTGATTCTGTGGCCTGGGGTGACACATCTTAGTTGTTTCCCACTTTTGCCTTAGAGGAGCAGTGAGTATATGAAATGCATGCTTGGATGCTTGGACTTATATCTTTTTTTTTTTTTTTTTTTTTTTTTTTTTTTTTTTTTTTTTTTTTTTTTTTTTTTTAGAGATTAGAAATTTATTAAAGGACAGAAAAAAAGACTTCTCCCGGAGGAAGAAGGGGACCCAAAAGGTGGAATCCGTGGAAGTGCAGTTGTCTCCCCTTTTTATAGTTCTTTCAGTAATGGAATGTAGGTTGGAAGGCCCCAGGGGTGGGACACAGGTGGGCCAAAGAAGTAATCTGGGCATTTCCGAGTCAAGTTTGCTGTTCATTAACATTTCTTTGGGATGGGGTATCTCCAAATCTGTTGGGGGCTGTATCCTGGGCTTCATTAACATTTCTTTGGGATGGGCTGTCTTCAAATCTGTTGGGGGCTGTTCATTAACATTTCTTCCAGGTGGACTTTGGCCTAGGGCCTTTTCGGAACTTTATTAACATTCCATGAGTTGTCCTGTTTTCCCTGAGTCATTGCCAGCATGGCCTCCATTTTAGATTTCACTCGATATTAGACCGATTTACCTAACTACACTGACTACCTAACTTTAAATCTGGCTTCATTCCCCCCTCTAATTTGGGGATTGGACTTAGATCTTAATGATGTCTGGGATGAGAATGTTCTCATGTTGATTGGTAGCATCTTGGATTTGTCTGGATCCAACAGATCAGTGCTGTGTGTTTGGATTGAGTCCTAGCCATGCTGAGTGTGGGAGAGTCTTCTGTTGATGGCCAGTCTCCCTCATTGCCAGTGAAGATGGCAGGGAGACTTCACACATGAAAACGCATTAGCTGGTGGTAGTTCTATTGTTATATGCGTGTTCATGCTTGGTAGAGAGATGAAGCCACAGGATTAGAAATGGCTTCCTGGGTTATAATGCAGCTGCCGTAGTTGAGCTTCTGTAATACCCTAACCATGCAGATGCTAGCCTCTATAAACAAGAGACTGCAAAAAGCCAAGTGCATTCAAGTGACTGTTTTCATAAAAGCCTATGCACAGTAGACTGTGGGATGTTAACACACACAGGCATCTTCCAGGAAATCAAATTCTAACTTCTATTTATGTCTCCCCTTTGCAGAATCCACATGCCCCCCAGTTCAGTTTTCTTAACATCTTCCCCAAAGTCGCTTGCAAACCTCCCAAGGAAGTGATAGCCATGGAGCTGAGCCCCGAGAGGAGCTTCATAGAGCCTGGAATGGATGAGAGAGAGTTCTGCAGTGCCACTTTCCAAAGACCTTACCAATATTTAAAACAATTCTATCAAAAACAAAACCTGGACACATTTCAATACCAAGAAGGCTGTGATGAAGGCAACCCAGGGGAGCACATTCAGCAGCTCCTCATATATTGTGGGATCATCAACCCCTCCTGGTCAGAACTCCAGAATTTTGCTCTGTTCCTCAACTGTCAGTTCAAGGACTGTGAGGCCTCTCCATTCTGTAATCCAGGATGTACTGGAGACACTCTATTGGGCTTCAAAACTTCATGGTCACCTTCATGATTTTCATGGCAAGAAACTTTGCCACATCAACACTCAACTTCTCATCAGAGCCCAGGGAAGCACACAGTCACCATGGATAGTGTTGATGAGGAAGAGCTCGCCCCCTTCACTCTCCAGAGGAGGTGGGAGTCAGAGCCTCACCCATATGTGTTCTTCAGTGGGGACCGCAAGACCATGACATTCATAGGCTTCCATCTTCAGCCCAAAGAGAATGGCAGTGTTGACGCCATCAACCATCTCAATAGGAAGATAATCAAGAAAGATGTCATGACAGAAGAACTGTACAGAGGGCTGTTGCTTCAGGGGGTGCCCTTCAATGTTGACTTTGATAACTTGCCCAGACATGAGAAACTCTTGAGACTCTGCTGGCCACTAGGAATTCCTCAGACCATTGACCCTGATGAAACATATGAGCTTACAACAGACAACATGATCAAGATTCTGACCATTGAGATGTAGTTCCAAAGTGGGATCCCATTTACCATCATGGAAGAAACTAGCTGTGAGAAAACCAGATTCATTAAATTCTGTAGTGATCTGTGGCGTGCTGGTGCCCAGGCTGAGACCATGAAGTTGGTCAAGGTTCATGGAGGAACAACCACAGCCATGATCCACTCCAAAGTCTTGGAGGCTGAGAAAACTGCCTTATATAATAAAGACCAACACCAGTTGGACACCATCTTGTTCTTTGATGAAGCCAACACAACAGAAGCCATAAGCTGTATCAAGGAAGTCTTGTGTGACCAGACCATGGATGGCCAGCCCCTGGAGGAGGACTCAGGCTTGCACATCATAGCTGCCTGCAACCCTTACAGGAAGCACTCCCAGGAGACCATCTGCATTTGGAGTCAGCTGGTTTGGCCTACAGGGTCAGTGCAGAGGAGACAGCAGACAGGCTGGGCTCCATTCCCCTCAGGCAGCTAGTGTACCATGTCCATGCCCTGCCCCCGAGCCTGATTCCTCTAGTGTGGGACTTCAGGCAGCTGAATGACACTGCTGAAAAGCTCTACATCCAGCAGATTGTGCAGAGACTGGTGGACCATGTCAGGACCAGCAAGAATGAGACTCGTGTGATCATGGAAGTGCTCTCTGCCTCTCAGAGGTTCATGAGGAACACTGCAAGTGAGTGCAGTTTTGTCAGCCTCCAGGATGTGGAGTGCTGTGTGAAGTTGTTCACATGGTTTCTTGACTGCAGTGAGATGCTCTTGGTAAGCTGAGTACCTTGCTCTATGACAACAGTGTCAGCAAAAATAACTTCAGGAGAGACCCTGTCCTCTGGTCCCTGGTGCTATTACCATGCCTCCCTAAAGGAGAAGGAGTCCTACCACAGAACCATTTGCAGGTATTTTCCAGGACCATATGACGACAGCAGGGTCATCCTGGATGAGATCACTCACGCACAGGATCTTTTCCTGAGTGGGGTGCCTCTGAGAAAAACCATAGCCAGGAACTTGGCTCTGAAGAAGAATGTCTTCATGATGATCATCTGCATTGATTGGTAGGAAAGCCTGGCAGCTCCAAATCTCTTGCCAAGACCATCGTGGCAGATGCAATGCAGGGCTAGGCTGCACACTCCGCTCTCTTCCACAGCCTGAAGAGGGTCCACCTGGTGTCATTCCAGTGTAGCCCTCACTGCACCCCACAGGGCATCATAAACACCTTCAAGCAGTGTGCTCGCTTCCAGCAGGGGAAGGACCTGCAGCAGTACGTGTCTGTGGTGGTGTTGGATGAGGTCGGCTTAGCAGAAGATTCCCCCAAAATGCCCCTGAAGGCTCTGCACCCATTGCTGTAAGACTGGTGCATTGAAGATGATCCTGCCCCCCACAAAATAGTCAGCTTCATAGGTATTTCCAACTGGGCTCTTAACCCTGCCAAGATGAACAGGGGCATCTTTTTGTCCCATGGCAGCCCCAGTGAGAAAGAGCCCATAGAAAGTGCCAGAGGGATCTGCTCTTCAGACAGCCAGGTGTTGGACAGGGTCCAAGGGTACTTTTCTCCCTTCGCTGAAGCCTATGAAATGGTGTGTCACAGACAGAACAAGAAATTCTTTGGGTTTTGCGACTATTATAGCCTCATCAAGATGGTCTTTGCCAGTGCCAGAGCATCTAACAATAAGCCTTCATTTCAGAATATTGTGTGGGCAGTCCTTCGGAATTTCAGTGGCAAAGATGACATCCCCACTTTGGACATCTTCATGGTCAGTTTACCTGAGGCAAGGTGCGTAGGAGAATTCAGCACCCTGGAGCTCATCAAGGACAACAATTGCAGGGATATGAAGAGGGTAGCAGTAGGGGAGATGGATGAAGCTGAATCCCGCTACTTGCTCATACTGACCAAAAACTACATGACCCTGCAGATCCTGCAGCAGTTATTCTTCAGTGAGGACCAGCAGCCCGAGATCATCTTTGGTTCCAGTTTTCCACTGGACCAGGAGTATGCTCAGATCTGCAGAAACATCAACTGGGTGAAGATTTGCATGGAGACCTTCAAGATGGTGGTGCTGCTGAACCTGCAGCACCTCTATGAGAGTCTGTACAATGTGCTCAACCAGTACTACGTCTACCTCGGGGGCCAGAAGTATGCAGACCTTGGGCTCAGCACCCATTGTGTCAAGTGTTGGGTCCATCCGAACTTCCACCTGATTGTTATCAAGGAGAAAAATGTGGTGTATGAGCAGTTCCCTGTGCCACTCATTAACCAGCTGGAGAAATACTACCTGGTGCTACAGGGGTGGCAGAAGAGCATCGTGCAAGAGCTCTCATGGTGGGCAGAGGAGTTCACTGATGTGAAGGCCCATCAGTTCCTACTGGGCACAAGTACAGCCCTGCTGATGTCTTCATTGGCTACCACACTGATGCCTGTGCCTCTGTGGTGCTGTAGGCCATGGAGAGGCACTGCCACAAGGAGCTGATGGAGGAGCTGTACCACAAGGTGTCTGAGGAAGCCAAGCTGGATCCTGTTGGACTGTGCCCCACCAGATGTTGTGGTGCATCTGAGCACCTCCACGCTGGGCTCGTTTGCCACGCAGGCTCTTTTGCAGGAATACTGTTACAAGCAGCAGCATCACTCATTTGCAGATTTCCTCCAGGCCCAACTTTGCAACATGGACTCGGAGCACCACGCCATCTTCACAGAGGTGACTGCCCCCACAGCCTTTCTGTCTCCTCTTTTACCCAAGAGCCCTGATCCTTGGGACGAGGAGGTCTCAACTCTGTTCAAGCCAGTGTGCAGTCTGGGAAATGGGTGTGTCCCCTCCATGTTAGGCACAAGGAGGATAAGTTCAGTTAGGTTTCTCTTGCCTGTTTGTGAACAGAGCTCTGTTCTGAGAGCAGCACTGAGCACAGTGTTCACTTCCCTAGTAAGTGAATTGGCCTTCTTCTCATCCTTGGACGATGTAAGAATAATGGACGAGGATGCCTCCCAAGCAGGTGCCCTTAGTGTTTTAGGTGAAAGCTGTGCAGCCAGGTAGGGGCACCGATCATAGGTGGTGTTAGCACAAAAGAACCTGGCTAGGTACAAACTTCACAGATCAAATCAGTTCTTTATTCAGGAATGAAGTTTCATGCAGGAACCGGGTGATGCCTCTGATGGATCCACTCTTCTGGTGGAAAATGAGCCACCAGCCAAAGAGGAAGCTTGTGCTTATATAGGTTATACTGAGAGGTAACCTAATTATTGCCAGAGTGTGTCTAATGGTGGTTCTGGTGTTTGCAGTCAGTGGACCAGATGGAGGGTCAGACGTCTGTGGTCAGTATTTATCTCTTTCCCTCTGCTGTCTTATTGTACTATCACTGAGGAAGGACTTATTTTGAGAAGGGTCAATACTTTGGCTTCTTCCCAGAGACTGCCAGTCTAGGCTTGGATGAATATTTCCTCCCCAGGGCTTGTCTTGTCACTGGGAAAGAATGTATCGGGAACAGATCAATGCTATCAATGTATGACTTTCTTTTTTATTCCCTTTTTCCAGGCCTCACTATTTTGAGGTTTTTCATTTTCCATATCCAACAGGTGGTTCTCCTTAAGAGAAGCCCCTTGGGCTAGTTGGGAGGGCTGGCTGGTAGGCATCAGAGCAGAGGGCTTTGTGGGGCACAGGTGTTGAATCTGAATCTGCATCTGTGCAGGAGACCAGAAGAGGGCCATTGACAGAGTGTGAAGTTCAGGCTGTGAGCACTGGGTTGTGGGGATGGGTTAAGTGGAGAGACATGTGGAGGGCCTTGTCAGAAGCCTTGAGCTTGGTCTTGCCTTCACAGAGAAGAGCTATGGAGGAAAGTGTACGTGGACATACCCCACTCCTGGGCAATGGAAAGACAGTGGAGAAAGAGACTGACATTGAGAGGACAGACCTGTCAAGAAGCTGCTGGCATGGTGCAAACTGTGTGGCTGGGCTGATCAGTGACTCCATGAATAGGTGGCAGGAGGTGGAGGATAGCTTTTCTGAGCTCACTGCATCTTTGTGCAGTCATCATGGAGACCCAGGAATGACATCTGTTTGGGATAGGTTTGGATGTCTGTTGTGTGGTTGGATGTGGGAATTGGAAGCTTGTCAATAAGGACAGGCCCAGAGAAGTGGTCTGGAGCCAAATGCAGTGATACATGCCTGTAATCCCAGTGACTTTGGAGGTTGAGGCAGGAGGATTGAGAATTTAAAGCCAGCCTCAGCAACTTATGGAGGCCCTAAGTAACTTAGCGAGACCCTGTCTCAAAATAAAAGTTAAAAGGACTGGGGATGTCGCTTAGTGGTTAAACACCTCTGCATTCAATCCCTGGTACAAAAAAAAAAAAAAAAAAAAAAAAAAAAAAGAAGGAGAAGGAGAAGATTTCTGGAGAGCTGAGATCCTACATATCCTACATGCCAGGAACATCTGGATTTGCACCATGGGGTGTGGTCCATGGCAGAGAATGGAGAACTACTGAGGGGAGGGAGAGTTGCCAGTGACTAACTCTATCTGATAGCATAAAGCCATATTACAAGAAGAAATGGCATTTGTGCTGAGCCTTAAAGGATCAGCAGGCTCTCAGGAACCAAAGCAGGAAGAAAGACATTGGCATCTCAGAAGGAGTCAAGGCATCTTCAGATCAGGGCAAGTATTCTCTCTACCATCTGTTGACACTGGAGGTTCTGCTTACCTCAGCCACCCTATGTAAAAGCTGTTCTGGGTCAGGCTTCTTTCTGTCCACTAGCCCTGGGTATTGACCAGTGCTCTGTGCTCTTGCTTGTGCAACCATGTTGCAAGTCACCACCTTCTCCAGACTGCTAACAAGCCATGACTACAGGAGAAGAGGTGAAGGGCTTGGCCCCAAGGCCTGTGAACTGACACTGCAGCAGTTCAACACTGAGTACTCATTCCTGAAGGAAGTCGGGTGAGGTGCCCTGCCTACCATCACCCTCAGCCTCCACCCTGGGTACATGTGTTGTATCCTGGGGCATGGTAACCACGTGTGAAGAACTCTGAGTACTATGAGAGGGTCATTGCTCAGCCTCCTGGAATGCCCCTCTGGTGCCCTTTGTAAGTGACCTTCTCCATAGCCATATCCATCTGTCTCCTGAGCATCATATGGCCCTTTCCTTCTCCAGTGGATTGCCTCCTCATCTTATGGAGGTAGACCCCACTGGATGCTGGGCTCCGCATGGCCTGTGTTTCCTTTCACTTTGTGGAGTTTTGTTATTTGCATTTTTGTTTCTTTTGTGGTGCTGGGGATTGAACCCAGAGCTGCTCTACCACTGAGCCACATCCCCAGCCCTAATTTTTATTATTATTAATTTTGAGACAGGGTCTTGCTGAGTTGCCGAGACTAGCCTGGAACTTGCAGCTCTCCTACCTTAGCCTCCTGATCTGTGGCTGCCCATGTTTTAGGACAGAGAACTCACTTGGGTGATTCCCTTTTTCTTTCAGAAGCCCCTTAATGAAGACAGCCAGATGTAAAATCCTCATTGTCCAGATGGATTTTGATGATGGCACTCATAGTGCTCAGCTCATTGCGTCAGCTAAGTATGTTCTCAGTAGTTTTCTCAGAAAAACATAAGAAGCCAAAGCTACCCAGGACATCTGAAGAATTTCTTCCCTGAAAACAGTATGGAAATAAGAATGACCTTCCCAGCTCCTGACATGGGCTAGAGAAATAGAGAGGAAAGGATGAAGGAAAAGGCCAGTAATGGCACAGAGTTATGAAATGCAAGAAGTGTCAATAATGAAATATTTTTGGTGTGTAGAAGAATGCATTAAAGCTTGTGTTTGCAGTCATTTTGTTGGTCATTTTGATTTTGAATTGCATAATTAGAACTAAAGTTCAGTCTGAGGTGTAGCCTGGTAGTAGAGCACTCACCTAGCATGTCTGAGGCCCTGGGTTTGATTCCCAGCACTGCATAAAAAGAAAATAACTTATAGGTTTAAGGGCAGTAAGACTATATAAATAAATTAATATTTATTGGACATTTTTGTGGTGTCCATAAATCTGATACTTTCAGAATTAGCTATGTTCTGTTACCTCATGTAATATAAGAGTGATATCTGCCCCCTTAAAGCACTGGGATGTGGTCTTCTATCACTGGGTGTGCAAGGGGCACTGTACCACACCACCCTCTCTCAAAATGGGAAGGCTAGCAAGCCCTACACTACAGCAGGGCCACTGAGAAGTGCAGGGTAGTGTTGTAGGGAACAGATGAAGAAAATCACTGAAAAGGAAAACAGGAAGCAGGTTTATTTATTTGTTGGTTGCAACCAGGTTCACAGGGAAAAGCTTTCGCTATAATCAATCAATCCCCCCTGAACTCCAAGTTCAGAAAATTTTAGAACTTTATATCTAGTGTATAGGGGGAGGAACTCAGAGGTTCACCATCTACAGAAGTTCCCATGACAACAGGTTTTTCTTTCACTGTTCTGGGCAAATTAACCACTGGGGCTGCTTCCATGGAACCCAATTAGCAACATCTCTTCTTATCTTTGAAATGTAAATATCCCTGTGAAGCTTGCTGATCTGTGGACAGAGACCTTGTAAAAAGAATCTGTCTTCCTTATCACACTCTGCATTTGTAAACACACTTTCTGCTCAAAAACCTTTACAAACTATTATTATGTTCTGGACTAGAGAATCTACAACACTAGATAGCCCATAAATGTTGTGAAAAACTAGTAAAGGGGTGCTTAGTGTTGATCTGCTTCAAGCCAATTTTAGTTATTGTAAGATAGAGTAACAGGAAATAGGAAGCTTAACTACATTGAACCCTTTTGCACAAATTTTTTTGCTGATAGCTTAGGATCAATTATGGTGAGGATTTCTGGAGAAGCTTAATTAAGATTTTCCGTGGAAGAGGAGGTGCCACTACAGTAGTGATTCTGGTAAGCAGTGAGAGGTAGAAAGTGAGCCTGCCAATAGGAAGCTACCCTCCTCCTCTCACAATTAATGTGGTGGCCCCTGGCATTATGTGGACATCCATTTCATGCATTGGCTTTTTCTCAGTTGCTTGCTTTGTTTTTATTTTTGTTTTCAATAGGTATTGTGCTAACAATGAAATCAACAAAATACAAGAAACTCAGGACTGTGTCTTTGTCTATTTCATCACAAAACTGTCCCTAATGGGAAGTGGAGCATCCTATGTGGGATTCCATGGAGGTAGGGCCAAAAGATGAGTGACCATCTTTAAGTATGTCTGGGCTGCTTCTCGGGGTTCCCTGCTGCCCATGTCTAGGTCAGTCACCAACCCCAACTGTCTCTGGGCTTCTCACCCAAGTTCACCATTCACAGCCTGGGATTGGCTGCTGTGTCAGCATGGCCTGGCCTGCCTCAGGAGTGCACAGGATGCGCTCCTGCTCCCACTATTCATTGTACAAATAACTCAAGAGATCTTCCCCTTGCACACCAGCCCTAGTGCTGTCTTCTTGTGCCTGCAGGGAAATGCTATCTTCACATCAGTCCAACTCTTTTTCTGTGGGATGGTAACCAGCTGGATTATGTAATAAAATTGGAATTCTGAAAAGAGGGAAATAAGTTTAATAATTTCACAGATGGAAAGTCAACCTGTTAGCATCTCGCAGCACTTTCTTATTATGGTACAGTAAGTATGGTAAGATGTGTGGAAAGAACCATAGTCAGGATCCATGTAGCCTTTGCACACCAGTTAATCAGCCTTAACACCCACATTGATGGTGAGCGTGCTGATGTGATATAGTGGGTCTGATGGGTTTTGGTATATTCAGGGGCATAGACTTTGAGGTACCGATATCCCTATGACAGTAGTGTGATTAAACATCTGGACAAAGGTATGTTCCTGCTCATAACTGACAAGAAGAAAGCAGAAAAGACTTGAGAAGACTTGGTAGCTTTGTTCTTCACAGGGCTGTGTTGGTCTGTGCATGTTGATGACCTGCAGAGATCCACAGTCATGTCCTCTGATGTGACTAAGCTGCAGAGTGTCACCATCAGCCAGCTGTTTATGCCAGGAGACAGCTCTGAGCATGAGTTGTGAGGTGGCAGACTGGGGAGGTATGGGCACAGAGGCAGGTGGAAGGTGCCGAGTTAGGCAGCCTCCTATGGGGCTGGAGTCAGGGCTGCCACACTTGAGTCACCTTTGAATCTCAGCACCTACCCTCAGCAGGAACTCAGGATATGGCACTAAACTGCCTGGCTCACAGTCAAGATCACCAGGGCCATGGGAAGGTCAAGGAGCAGAACCCAGTATATCAGCTGGTGTGCTGTGGGTCATGTGCCAGCCCTCAGCCCAGGCTGTGGGGGCACCTGACCAGTGGATTTTGTGCTGATCTGGATGAAAGATGTCCTCTTGACTGGAGCTGCCACTGAAACTTGGGACAGGAAACCCTGGCAAGGTCCAGACTAAGCACAGACCTGGTGCTACCCACCCCTTCTTTCTCAAAGTGGTGACATGATTGTGTTTCCATTGCTTGTAGCAAAAGACAACCAGGAAGAGGGGATGAAGGCAGAGACCAGCAAGTCAGGGGAGATGGCCGAAGTAGAATTTGAAGAGGAAGGTTCCTAGGAGATGGAACAGGAGACCATGGTCCCGAAGGCAGTGATGTGAATTCCGGTCCTCTGCTCCCCGTTGGCTGCAGGTGGCTGAGCTGGAGGAGCCCAGGCAGCTATGCCAGGGTCAGGCTGAGCCCTGCCTTCTCTTTATGCTGGAAATGTGAGGGATTTACCAGAACAAGATATGCCATTCCCTTCTTTATGAAGGCTCCTAGTTAGTTCTGCCCCTTCCCTTGACCACTGGCCAAATCCCTGTTGTTAGCCACCACCTTGCCAGTGGTAGTCTGGGGGTTGGGCAGCACACAGGCCCAGCCAGGGGAGGTCAGTAGGTCAGCTTCACCATGGGGACTGGCCACTGTTATTTTGTGCATGTGGACATGAGGCCATCTGTCTTCTCCTATGTGTAATGTAGCTTTTACCCACCATGGACATGGCAGCAGCAGATGACGTGCTGTCTCCCTTGGCAAGCACAGGTCCTGGACACCACCAGATTGCTGAGGAGCTATGTGCAAAGTCCCATGCTCAGGGACCAGGAAAGTTGCACACACAACATGAGGAGAGTCACTGTCCTCCTCAGCCTCTTGAACGAGGATGGTGTGTGCAGTAGTATGAGTCATGTCCCTGCTTCTCATCCTACCCCAGGAGGCCCTTCCTGAGCAGTGGGGATTAGGTGGCTGAGTGTGGCGAGCTGCCCTTCTGGGTTTCTGTGGCTTGGCAGATGCAGCTGGCATAGTGAGAATCTAAGGACATCTCTTGAATTCTGCTCTAGAGTTGGCTTAGCCAAAGGACTTGTGGCTTCCCTCTGTGGGGGAACTGGTCAAGCAGCACAGCAGAGCCTCCAACTTGGTGCCCACAGGTGGACCAAATTATGTCCCTTCTACCTTTTCACAGCCTCGTTCTTGTGGATATCCAAGATGTGCCTTTCTGTCCTTCTAAAGAAGCAAGAAGAGAACCAGCTCTGCAGTCTGAAGGAGTGGGTGGGGCGAGAGGCTGCAAACCAGGATGCGCTCCAGGAGGCCAGCACCTTCAGGTACTGTGAGCAGCAGGCAGCGCAGGGGCCTGCTATACCGTCCCAGGGGAAGGAGCACACCAGGTGTTTCTTTCTTCACCTCTGAGGAGGGCAGACCTGTGTTTTTGCTCCAAGAGCCCAAAACAGACCTGGATGTTGACCATGCAGGTGGTGGTCCTGGGGTGTTTATTGGCCACCTGGATGCTGGTCACAGGGATTAGCCACCTGAATGGTGGTCATGGAGATGGTTGGCTTCCTTTCTCTGCTTTTGTGTGCTTAACATTTTTATAATAGAAAACTTAAAAAAATGTTCTTGTAGGATGTTTTCCAGCATGTCATAAACCACAGCCAGGGTTGCCATTCAGGTTATTAAAATTGAGATGGTGATGTGCAGGGAAGTAATAAATTATCTTCCCAGGCCTACGGCTTGAAGTTAACAGCAAGTACAAAAATAGGACCCAGGACTGGCATTTATTATCCATGAACCTTTTTCTTACAAAACCATAACCCTTTTCTTTAGACTTGAGACAATTTTTGAAGAGCCTGTGCTATGGGGTCAGGAGGATTGCTCAGGGTCTCAGATGGAGGGTCTGAGATTCCTTGTTGACGGGTTGATCTCAGGCCCCTGAGGTCATCCATGGTCCCTCCAAGTCTGCCCTTCTCCTGACTCCATGACTGTAGGCCTACTGACCTGTGAGGCCCACAGAGGGAATATAGGAGATGGCAGAGTCCTGGGATACCAGGGACTATGGGTACTGGCTTCTTCACTGCAGTAACTTTTCTGTTTCAAGTTGTCTCTCCAGTGCTCCTTGACTTTGTTCCTATTTACACCTTCTGAAGGAAGTTTGCTAGACCAGAACTTGTACATGCTTTTGTTTCTACACCATGTTCCCATTTCTCCTTTGTCACTGGTGCTCTGGCCTTGCTGGGTTTGCTGGCATCCCTTTTCACTATCCCATTATCTCCACAGCACTTGGGACCAGCTTCTTCCCCATGGTCACCAGCAAAGTTCAGGAGCAACTGGACCTGGTGCTCGCTCGTTTCTGGGGTTGGCAGAGCCTCAGGAACCTGCTGGTCTGTCACAGGATGTCGTGACACTTCACCAGCACTGTTTTGCTGGAACTTAGCTTTACGTACCCTTGGGGATAGATAGCTGGCCTCCTTGGAATTCTTTACATCAGGAGTCCTGTGTGTGTGTGTGTGTGTGTGTGTGTGTGTGTGTGTGTTTTACTTTGATGTTCTTTTTGATTCTCAAATTGTTTCAAATTTGGTCTCTTGGAGGCCCTCTGAGGTGACTGCATTACTCTTGAGCTCTTTCCAGGCTCTCAGCTGCTCCTGGCCCAGGCCCCCTTTCACCTCCCTGCTCCCATCCTCTACACATGTTCTAGTTTGAGGTCCTAAGTCAAGTGATGTCCTTGTCTAAGGGGATGTATGTTTTCTCAGTGGATGTTTTTAAATTCTTCTAGAATCCTGTGTACTAAATACTTAGAAAAAAAAATTTTATACACTTCACTTTTCTTCCCAGCACAATTACTTAGGTTAGCCAATCCCCAAAAAAACAAATGCTGAATGTTTTCTCTGATATAAGGAGGCTGACTCATAGTGGGGTAGGGAGGGGGAGCATGGGAGGATTAGATGAATTCTAGATAGGGAAGACGGGTGGGAGGGAAAGGGAGTGGGCAGAGGATTAGCAAGGATGGTGGAATGTAATGGACATCATTATCCAAGGTACATGTATGAAGACTCGAATTGAGTGTCAACATACTTTATATATAAATAGATATATGAAAAAATGTGGTATATAATAAGAATTGTAATGCAAAAAAACAAAGTACATGTATGTGTAAAGGCATGACTTGGCGTGAACATACTCTATAAACAAAGATGAAAAATTGTACTCTATATGTGTAATAAAAATTGTAATGCATTCCACAATTATGTATTTAAAAAAATAAAATCAATAAAACTAAAAAAAAATACTTAGTAATTCTTGTCCTTTGCCACAAGAAATTGTAGACTTTTGTTATTATATAAAAATATATCATTTTAACATGAAAGTGAAATGTAGTTAATTCAACCAATTAACCACTGTCAGTCTAAAGTTCTCAAGGTTACTTATAGAAACACCAACAACAAAAGCTGAACTCTAGATAAACATGTGATTTTTTTTTTAGCAGATATAATACTTTGTATACCTTTATTTTACTTATTCTTTGTGGTACAAAGAATCGAACCCAGTGCCTTGCACATGCTAGGCAAGTGCTCTACCCCTGAGCCAAAACCACAGCCCCATAAATAAACATGTTTTCTTTTCTTTTTTTTAAGAGAGAGAGAGAGAGAGAGAGAGAATTTTTATTATTTATTTATTTATTTATTTATTTATTTATTTATTTATTTATTTATTTTTAGTTTCCGGCGGACACAACATCTTTGTTTGTATGTGGTGCTGAAGATCAAACCTAGGCCACACACATGCTAGGCAACCACACTACCACTTGAGCCACATCCCCAGCCCCAACATGTTTTCTTATTTAACTTTATCTAGATCTAATTAACTTTGGTCTCTTCATCTTTATTATATTGTATCTACAGCTGATATTTTTTCTTACAATATTTATTTATTTATTTATTTTAGTGAAGTTGATTATTATTTGATTTGTCCATAGAACCTAGATGGCTTGTTCTGGAAAAAAAAAAAAACATTATATACAAAACAGTGAATATTTCTTCTCCTTTTCAAGGCACTAGTTACTATTATTAGATGTAGAATTAAGTTCTTCCAGTCCTGCTTCTAATCTTAAGTCAATTGCGTTTGTGAGTCTCTTATACTTAAAAGTGATGAAAACTTCAATTTACGGCATTGGCTTATAGGCTAGAAGGCTTGTTGACAGAGAGGAAGGAGGTGTCGAGACCTTGGGGCACTGGCTGTGGTGCTGAGCCACTGTCTCCTATCCCCTGTCCCCTGTCCCACCCCTGCTGCAGGCACACCATTTGGAAGTGGGTCCAAGGTGCTCTGCTGGCAAACATGATCTCTCTCATTGATAGAGATGGCAACCTTGAGCTTCTGATCAGACCAGACTCAGCAGCCTGGGCTTAGGACATTTCGATGTTTATTTTCAGTGACACCAAGTTGCTGAACATTCCACTTGTGATAAATAACATAAGGTAAAAGAAAGTCCATATGGCACCCTTAGTAGCTCTCCTTTGCTTGAGAACATAGACTCTGCTTTCCAAGAAATGTTTGTACCACCTCCTTAGCCTAGAGGTCGTGGCATCCTGGCAGGCCTTTGTTCTACCTCCTTTCTCCTCATTTCCTTCTCTCAGGGCACCTGTTATAGTTCAGAAAGCCAGGTTGGACTCCATGTGCAGTGGGAACACTGCCCTTTGGAGAGAACATGTCCTTAAGCATGCTCATATTCCCTGATGCTGTTCCCAGTTCTATGGGGGCCTCGCAAGGCTTCCTGTGCAGATTTCAGGGACTTCAATTCTGGAACATAGGCCAATAAGGGTCAGGTGCAGGCACTGGAGACTTGGTTCTGTCTAAGACTTGGGCCCTCCAGTTCCTGTACGCAGGAGCCCTAGCCAGGAAGGCAGATAGCAGCTGACTGTGCAGCTTCAGCACCTTGTCTTCTTCTTTTTTTTTTCTTTGTTCTAATCAGTTGTACATGACAGCAGAATGCTCTTCTATTCATTGTTTACAGTGGAGCACAATTTTTCCACTTCTCTGGCTTTACACAAAGAAGGGTCACACCACTTCATGCAATCATACATTTATCTAGGGTAATGTGTCCATCTTTCCTACTCTCAAGCCCCCTCCCCTCTCCTCCTTCCCCTTTGACCAATCCAGATTTCCTCCACTCATCCTATGCCCCTGCATTATGGATTAGCATCCACTTATCAGAGAGAACTTTCAGCCTGAGAACTTTCAGCCTTTGGTTTTTTGGATGAGCTTACTTCACTTAGCATAATATTCTCCAACTCCCTCCATCTACAAATGCTATAATTTTGCTCTCTTTTAATGCTGAGTAATATTCCATTGTGTATATGTACCACAGTTTCTTTATCCATTCATCTATTGAAGGGCATCTAGGTTGCTTCCACAGTTTGGCTATTGTGAATTGTGCTGCTATAAACATTGATGTGGTACAGATGATGGAATCCAGGGCCTCATGTCAGGCAAGCACCCTACTGCAGAGCCACTCCTGGTCCACAGCACCTTCTGAGCAGATGTCCTCTGGTGTTCGGAGCACCATATCAGGAACTCATTCTCAGTTCACCTCACCTCACTGCAGATCCAAGAGTGAGATGTTCTCCATTGTGGTGAGAACCATATGAGCTTTCCTGAGGGTGCTTGCAACAGTGTCCCCTTCAGCTGGAGAATCAAGGACTGTATGGAAGAGCTCTGGGTCCAGGCCCAGTACATTACGGATGCAAAAGATAAGCCCTACTCAAGATGGGCCCGATTCAACCCTGGTGAAGTAGCCTTTACCCACAAAGACCCTGCCTGACCATCAGCGGGCAGACAGCAGCTAGTACCTGGTAAATTCTGGGACTTGTATTTTTCACACTTTGCCGTGAATAAGCTCAAATTCATGTCCTGCCTTCATTTTGAAATTTTTGCTGAAGGAGTGAGATTCTCCAGGAAGTCAGAAGCCTTTAAGTCACACGGTGAAGGGAGACTATGAGGTGATTTCTGGTGTCACACTGGACAGCAGGCTGGTGAACTGGAGCATATTCCAGCAGGGACAGAGATTGCTACCTGCTACAAGTTGACTATCCCCATCTTGAGGCTCAGACTCAGGAAACATGCCCTTTAAGCTTTCTCAGCAAATGCTAGCAATGAAAGGAGTGTGTCCCATTCTTCTACACTGAGCTGTTGGTCCCTCCTGAGTCACACAAGCTAGACAGTGTGTGCTCTGCTATCATATGCTAGGGGTGGGGTTTGGCCATAGTCATTCCAGAAAAGCCAGCTGCAGTGCTGTGTTTTAGGAAGTCATCTTTCATGTACATGTGAAATCATCTTTTCAACATTTGCTTAGAGAACCAATGTTCAAAGTAAACCTGTTTTCCTGGGTCTGCATTCTGCCACTTGTCCTAAAACAAAAATGAAGCAGTCTGTCTCCTGCTGAGAAGGTGTTTCTTCACCTGGGGCTACGCCCTGCCTGGCCCTGCTTGTCCAGCAGAATATGCAGCTAGGAGCCCACTCCCCATCTGCTGGAAGGCAAATCTCTCTGGTTGGCATAGTCTCTGACTCCAGCCCTAAAGAGCAGCCCACTCAGTCCTGATTCCTGGGAACCCAGGGTTACTGGGGCTTATTACACCAAACAGAAGTATAGCACAAAACTCAGGCTACCTTAGACGTTTTTTTCCTGTTGGGCTAGTGTGACTTTTGTGATCTAAATTGAAAGTTGATCCTGCCTTCTTTTCCATGTCCCCTAGTCTATACACCCACCATTCTCTATTCCCAGAAGACAGCAAATGGCACTTTGTCTCCAAGACACCCTAGGGTGCTGCACTAGCCTGTGGCTCCTTTCAAAGAAGTGAGCTTCTCTCAGCTGTGGCTTCATGGGTCTCAAGCCACTCTGGCTTCCTCCCTGCAGGATGGTCAGAGAAGTTAGTGGTAATCATCCAGCTAACTCCCCTGGGCATGTTTCTTGCCCCGCTCCCTGGAGATCAGCAGCATGAGCATGTTCAGTGCTACTTGAGGGACTTCCTGCTCTTGACCATGAGAGTGTCCACCTGGGAGGAGATGAAGGTAGGTATCCACTTAAGGTCAAATGTGGAAATTGTGCAGTATGGACTGGGGACACACATGGGAACTCAGGTTCCAAGAGCTGGTCCTGCTGTGGGGAACAGAATGAGGCCACAAAGGACGCTAGGCTAAGAACATCCTCCAAGCTGCTTAGAACACAGGGCCAATCCTCTTTACTCCCCAAGGCCTCCTTGAATGGGACATTTCTACTATCTTGAGAAGCTCTCCAGGTTCCTTGTAGCACCTTCTAAATGGTTGAGTTTCTCTTTTTTTTTTTTAAGAGAAAGAGAGAGAGAGAGAGAATTTTTTAATATTTATTTTTTAGTTTTCGGTGCACACAACATCTTTATTTTATTTTTATGACGGCATCAGGAACTCCAGGGTGTGGCTATGCCAGGTACCCAGCACCTAAACTGGTGCTCAGGGGTCAGGGGATCAGCACTCTGATGAGCCACTTGGCTCAGATGAGAAGGAACTCAGCCTGCAGCTGAGCACATGATGCCCACAGCTCACCTTCACAGTCATGGTGAGGGGACACCAGTCACATACTAGTACGTGTTCCACAGAAGCTATAAGGTGAAAATCCAAGAGAAGCCATCCTCAAGAAGAGAGAAATCCTGGTTCAGGAACAGTATTTGCAAAAGCTCAGAGCGGGGAGAAGTTTGATGTGCTCAGGCAGCTCAGCCAGAGCAGGGAGGTGTAAAGCAACCTGGAGCCAGTTTGTGTCTCAAGCTTTCAGACTGCAGACCTCTCTGCAGGGACTCAGCAGCCAGTGTGCAGGACTTTCAGATCTGCCTTTTTCAGGCAGCAGCTCTCTGTGTGGTACCAGGCCCTTGGGCCTTTGGGAGGAGCTGGGGGCATGGTCTGCACCTGAGGCCCTGCCTTCCACAGCCCAGCCCTGGAGACTGCTGAGGGTTGAGGGAGAGGGCCCAGAAACCTCCCTCCAGTCTACTGCTTCCTGTGTGCCGGTAACCTGTAATAGAGGTTACCGGCAACCATCTAGGCGACTGGCTACACACACTGTTAAAAGAGTGGGCCTCTGTCCTGCCTCTGCCTGGTTTCTGGCATGCAGAATGGCCTCCAGGTGGCAGCAGCAGCCTGCATACCACCAGGGCCAGGCTCCTGGGGCAGATGTGGGTGAATGAGTGGGCTTGTGAGCATCCACCAGCAAAAGCCTTGCTCTCTCCCCATCCAGGGTGTTGCTGGAGTCTTAAGCCCTAAGCGGCCTTTCCTCTTCCATTCTTTCCCAGTGACATAATGAGAAAAAAAATCCAGGAGATTCTCTGAGGCCCTCAACCTGAGAGAACTCTGGGTTGTGCTCTCCCAGACCTGCCGGGCAGGCCTCTGTCCTCTTCTCAGCTTACCAGAGAGTGGCCCCCTGTTCTTGCAGGTGAGAGGTCAGCCACCTGAAAAGTACTTTGACCACCAAAAATAGGCAGGATCATGTGCCTTGAGCTGGAGAAGAGCCCACCAAGTCCTGAACCCACACTTCAGAGACAAGCCACCTGCTGGAATGGGTGAGGGTCCGACAAGCTCACCATTTTCTTCCTGGGCCCACTGGCCTCTCAGCCCTCCTAGATAGTGTGAGAGAGGGTCTTGGAGTTGGGTCTCCCTCCTGCTTCTCTGGTGGGCCCCTGGTCATAGATGCTGCTGCCCTGCCAGTGCCAGGTGCAAGTGCTCGTGCCATGCTGGGCTGCTGCCTGCCAGACACCCCAGCTACTTCCCCACTAACTGAAGCAGGAGCCATCTGGGGATTAGCTGCTCCTGCCCATGAGTCACGAGGCCCCAGAGGTCAGCTAAACCCATCTGAGCCAGGATCGGGGGGTTTCTTGAGGCCAGGGTCCCACTTAGTGACTGAGCCTTGTTTCATATTCCTCCCCACCTGGGTCTGTCCCAATCTCTGCCTGCAACCCACAAGCCCTCTTTCACTCTAGTAAAAGGTAACCTTGCTGAACTTTCTAGAGATGGCAGGAGGCACAGGCAACACTAGTTGGAAGGACAGACTAGCTCTGCTGGGAGTCCTCAGAAGAGAGTTGAATGAAGTCCCCAGTAAAGCCGGGCAGAGCTACTCATGTGGGGAGGACCCTAGGACCCTCGTCCTCATATCAGGACCTCAACACTGAGGTTCTTGGCATTTCTGTCACCCACACACCAGTGGTGGCTGTTCCTGATATCCAGAAGTCTGGGCCTGAGGAGGACTTTCTGTGGGAGGTGTGAGGGCAATCCCAGGCTGTTGGGCAGGTAGGGTGTGTCCAGCGTCTGGCTCAGAATCAGCCAGCACATTCCCAAATTCTGTCTCCTCTAGTCTGACATCTGCTCTCAAGAACATGTGCAGGACTCTGGGACACTCCAAGTCATTTGTACCAGGCCAGGAGAGGTAAGTACCAGGAAAGACCTAAGCTGCCCACAGGTGGCTGCTTTCAGAGGTCCAGGCTCATCCTGCTGTAGTGTTGTGGCTCATGAGTGGCAGGGAACATAGGAGAGGTCCCAAAGGGGGAGGAGAGTGAGATGGACTCCTGGTTTGGTGGGAACTCTAGAAATATATGGCCCAAGGCCTATTTCCCAGCATGGCCACTCCAGTGTCTCCAGAATAAGCTGTGTATTTTGGGGGGAAAGAGGGAGTGTCTGCACCCTCCCCTCCAGACACAGTGCCCCAGCTGCAAACATCCCTCTCTTGCCCAAGGCAGCCCAATCTCTGGTCCCTCAGAGAGGTGAGGAACTTGGGGTGCCCCTGGGGGCTTGTGTGGGGTGGGGGCTCACCTGCCTGTCCCACCTGCCCCATCAGCAGCCCAAGCAGCCCAGTGGTCCCCACTGCATCCCCCTGGCCAAGCTACTTGTACAGTTTTGCCAATTACTAATCACAGCAGGGGTGGCTGCACTAGCATGCCAGTGAGTGGCAGGTAGGCGGTGGGCAAGGAGCACAGCCTGCTCTGCCCTACCCCAGCCAGGCAACCAAGCCCTTCAGCCTCTGACACCAGAGGCCAGTACAGGAAGGTGGTGAGGCCCTGCAGAGGGCAATCAGAGGTGATGGCAGGCCAGATGCGCAAGGTGAGGGCCAGAACAGAGCGGAAAGACCTAGGGCACCTATGGAGGAGGAGGAACAGGAGGATACTGGGGGTCCAGACCCAGGAAGAGGCAGCTTGGGTGCTTTGGGTTTTGTTTTTGGTGATTTAAATTTCATGTGTGTGTGTGTGTGTGTGTGTGTGTGTGTGTGTGTGTGTGTTTCCCTAAACAAAGCCATAAATGTGCACAGACTGAATGATCAGATAGTTCCATGGGGCTTGGGATGGAACCCAGCACCTCTTGCATGGCCCCCTGCTTTCCCCATCCTCCTAATATTTAGGCTGGTTCTGTAGGTATTTACTTCTGAATAGCAATGTTACTGCTGCTTTTTCCTTTTCTTTTCAGACTTAGAAATTATCCATTGACATCCCACTGTGGGGAGTCAAAATTCTTTCATGGAGCCCAGAGGCACACATGCACACGTGTGTGCATACACAGCAAACTCGTCCTCTTCCTCCCATTCCCATTAATAAGGGTTCAATGTGCACAATATATTTCTTTGCATACACTGGTTACCGCTGAGTAATGTGTTGTACTTACATCTCTGTACAACCTCTTGTTTTTCCTGGACTTAATAATTGCCTCATTTGGGGGGAGGGTATTTTCTATGTGCCCATTACTTATCCTCAAATCCTGCCATGGAATGAAATGGAATATGAATCTCTTTTTGGTACTGAAAACGTCAGGCAATCTACATGCTTAATTTTTCCTAGAGCCCAGTGGTCTGCCCTCCTGGAACTGATGTCCCTGTCCTGCTGCATGGCACAAGGTGGGTCTGTATGACAAACAGAGGATGGCAGAAGCAATGGCTCTCTCCCAGGCTCCAGTTTAGGTTACAGAACACACTGTGGCTCTTGTCTTGGATGTGGTCTCCCCTTTTCACTGCTCTTTATCGTCCCTTCCAATCTCCCTGTTTCCATTTCTCCGCCCCCCTCCTTTCCTCTTCCTCTCTGCTTTGCTTTCTCTCTCCATTTCTTTTTCTTCCTGTTTTTCTCTCCCTCTTTCTCTTTCCTTCTCCCTGTCTTTCTCTACTCTCCCTTTCTCTCTGTCTGTCCCCCTCTTTCTCTTCCTCTCTGCCTCTTCCTTTTGGCATTTGCTTTGAGGGAGGTCCCCTGCCCCATCAAAAGCCACTCTGTGAATGGGTCCACTTGGCTAGGAGTGCAAGCCTCCTGCCATTAGCCATGCAAGGACACCATTTTGGAAGTGGTCCTCCAGCCCTCAGACTTGGGAGGATGGTGCCCCAGCTGTCCTCTTGACTTCAAGCAACTTCATGACACCTACAGCCAGAGTCCTCCACCATTCTGCTTCCAGATTCCTGTCCCCCAGAAACTGTGTGGTAGTAAATATTTGTTCTGGGATTACTTGTTAAACAGCAAAAGATAAGCAACACAGAGCCATTCTTCCTCAGGCATGCATCTGTCAAGGTCATCTTCACACCTGTGCACCATTTACCATGAGGGACTTCCCTCCACTCCAGCCTGGGAAGTTCTTCTGTCTGCTTCTGGTTGGCATCCCCTCCTTCCCACATCCCACACAGCCCTATGTTTTGGACAATTCCCTGGTTTAACACTGAGAGGTAAAAGTACCAGCCCAACTTGCCCCTGCCTCAGAGACAGCACCCCAGCCCTGATCTTCCAGCTGGAAGACCTAGGAGTGAAGCTTTTTTTGTTAACTTGCATAAGATTTCAGGTGTCTGTCAACAGCCTGGGTATGAACTGCCTTATGGATGTCACCATGTTGAAGCCTATCTACCTTGAGGGCCTGCTGGCTTCTCCTCTGGGCCCACAGTTTTGTGTGAGTTGAGCCCACTGTGCTAGCCAGCTTTCTGTTATTGTGATAAAATACTTAAGAAAATCACCTTAAAAAGAGGGAATGTTCATGTTTCCAGGGGTTTCAGTTCATGGTCACCTGGACCCATTACTTTTGGGCCTGTGGAAAGACAGCACATCATGGCAGGAATGAAGCTGCTCATCTCATGGCAGCCAGGAAGAAAATAGGAAGAGACCAGGGGCCCACTCTCCCCTGGAGAGCACAATCCCAGCAACCTAGGACTGCCCACTAGGCCCACTTTCTACAGGTTCCACCACCTCTGGATAGGGCCATGGGCTGGGGACCAAGCCTAACACATGGGCCTCTCAGGGACACTCAAGATCCAAACAATGGCACCACTGGGCTGGGCTATTTGATCTGCTGGGTGCTGGGGACCCTCCTGCAGCTTCACTGCTTATCAGCTTCAGACAGCTTCCCTGTCCATGGCCCCCAGCATTGGCAGCAGACCCCTGAGGGAGGAGTGCAGCCATCCTCAAGCATACCCTGCTCCAGGCCTGGGGACTTTGACAAGGTTGTCATCCTCCCTGGGGACTCTTCACAGGCTCTCATGTGGGTTAATCCTGGAGCAAGAGTATGCAGGTGTACTAGCCATGTTGCCCTATGTGTAATCAGAGCTTACAGGTCGTGTGTGACAGAAACCACCTGAAGCAAAACTGGGTCCTATATGTTGACTCCAAGGGGAGCCAACACTGCATGGCCTGACTGCCTCCTGGCTCTCCATCAGCCCTGCTCTGTGGGGGCTCAGAAGCAGCCCCAGGTTTCCTCACTCCTGTATCTAGTGACTACATGCATGGGGATGCTCTAGCTGAATGGCTCCAGGAGAGACCCCAGGTGGTGCACCTTCACTGGCCCAACCTGTCACAGGCCTTTCCCTGAGCATGTCACTGTGGCTCAGGGTGGCCAGAACCAAGGGCAAAGCCAGCCTCCACCCACATATGGAAATGGAGTTTCTCAGTGGAAAGTCAAGGCACTGTTGTCAGAGGCAAAACACAAGGTGGGGAAACAGGCTGGGGCCTTCTGCAGAACTGGGGGTCCAGGTTGCCAAACCATAATCTGTGCCCTTCCTGTAGAAAGCCCTCCCAAAGGATGGATGCATTCTCCAAGGGAAGAGTTTTGGTTTCTGCTTCCATCAATCTCTGGTGGCCTCAGCATTGTACCCTCAGCTCATGCCCCGAAAGCAGGTCCTAACTCCGGGTCCGACAGACATCTAGGTCCATTCACTTCAACTCCGCCTGCCCCATTTTGTGTTTTCTAAAGAAGAAAAATGAAGTATTTTGCCACTTTAAAAATGTTCTCTGAATAAAAGGGTCTCCACTAGCTAACTGTAGAAAGTTAAGCTGTTCAGAAACAGAATATATGCAGCTGGTCTAAAAGACCAGAGGGAGAACTGGGCCCCAGTCTCTTTCTTTTTTGTCAGCGTCTGAAGGTGAAGAAGGTGCTGTACAAGAGTAGGAAGAAGAGGGGCACTCTGAAAGGTAAGGCCCTGCCCTTCCACCCAGAGGTGACTTGCTCTCCCCTGTCCACAAGAGACAGAGCCATGCTCCAAAGAAGATCAACTGCAGAGACTTGAGAGGAAAGATTTTTTATTGAAAAATGTTTCTTTTTCCTTGACAAAAAAGGATAGTTCAATCCCACAGACCAATGAAACAGCAGTTTCTCCCTTCTGTCCTCTGTCATTGATGCACCAGGGATACCTGCAGTGCTGGCACCTCCCTGGGTGTGGATGACACACTCAACATTACCCAAGGACAAGAGTAAGTCCTTGCACAGTACTCCTTTGCATGAGGGGCTTTTCATGTTAAAATGTTAACAACAAGGTGATCAAAATGCTCTTGAAATGTCTACTTCTCTTTGTTCATTAATACTGTTCACAAGGACAACTAGAGATTTCTTATGCTTTGCTAAAAAGAAAATCAGGCATCTCTCAACTTTAGAGTGTATGTGCCTCCACAACCAGGAGGCTTGTCTTTTCCACAGGAAACTCTGGATTATCCCATGGAAGGTGGAGAACAACTAACAACCACCTGACCCAGGGGCTGATCCCTGGGTGAGCAAAGGGGCATAAGTGGTTTTTTAGCATTTAGAGTCAGTAGGGAAATGATAGACCCTGCCTAGGGCCCCCTGAGCATATTTGTAGGATCAGGAGTCCTGGCAACACTCCAAAAGTATCCATAAATCCATAGTGATTCTGGACAAGAGGCCATCCTGGCAGGTTTGAGCACCCCATACCCACTGTGTGATTCAGGGCAAGCCTCTTATTTCCACACCTAAATTCTAAGGACATGGTAATTTACTTAATTCATGAAAAATGATGGAAACTATGGTTAGTGATACCAGTGGGCCATCATTGTCACCCCAGCCCCTGGATCACTATCAGTGAATCAGTGACAGACATGCTAGTCAGGCCCCCTCTCCCAGGTATATTTCAGTGCACCCTAAGCACTCTACCTGAGAAAGAGGGCACCTCAACACAGGTCAGAATTAGTCTCAATCACTGCCTCAAGAAACCCCAAATCAGGATGCTCCCCAGCCCAAGTGTCACAGTCACAGTGCACAGAAGGAGTATTCCCAGTGTGCTCTGGGGGGCCTTGGGCCTGCCCTCTTATGTCTCCCATGGGCTAGGGGCCCAGGAAAATAGTTATTACACAGTACTGTTTAAGGAAAAATAGGAAGGAGAAAAGTCTATACGTGTTCAATACAAATTTTTCTTTGTCAATATTTTTGATTTGAGGTTAGTTGAATCCATGGATGAGGACAAAGAAGGTTAGCAGGGACTAAGGCTATAGCTCAGTGGTAGAGCACTTGCCTCACATGTGTGAGGCATTTGGTTAGATCCTCAGCACCACATAAAAATAAATAAAATAAAGATATTGTGTCCATCTACAACTAAAAATATATATATTCAAAAAAAGGTGGTTAACAGTATATATTATATAACCCACAGCACATTACAAAAGGGACTGCTTAGTATTTAATACAATTAATAAAAGTCTTTGTTTCTAATGACTCCTCTATGACCCTCAGGGCAAGTTCTTTGCCACTGGCAGGATAATAAATGCATTCCCAAAGTCCTCATTTCTTGCAGTTGTGACTAGTTTATCATAGGTTTCACTAGTCAATTGGCAGATGAAGCTTGTTCCCATAATAGTCTGTAGGTTCTTGGCAGGAATGTTCTTAAGCCACAAGGCCATTCTGGGTTGTTTATAACTAGAAAATGTCATCTGCAAGTCTTACAGAGGGATACCCACAGCTGGGGTCATTACACTCTGCTTAGAGGAGTAACTGACAGACACCCCATTTCAGACCTTCTGCATAGAGAATATTCCTCTTCATTGCCGACCCCAGGATCCACAGGGACCTGGACTGCCACAGGCCAGGGAGGTACCTTACCAACTGCTCTCTAACAATGAGGAAGACAAGGACACCTCTTCTGCCTGATATGCACACACAGGTTCCAACACTTTCTTCTGCAGCCAAGCTACCTGTACTACACAGCTCCTGGAAGTGCCCTTGGGAAGTGCCCTGGGGCCCAGGAGATGCTGTATTACAAGAATAATGTTAAACTTTATACATTTATGAAGGCTCTAAGTAAAGAAAACAATTGATATTTCCAAATCAAGGTATGATGTATTTTATTGTTGTTATTTTTCCGTGGCCAAGTAAAGAAGTAAAAATATTTAAAATAAAATAAAAAGTTCAAACTTCAAACTCAGGGCTGGGGCTGGGGCTGGGGCTCAGTGGTACCACACTTGCCTGGCATGTGTGAGACACTGAGTTTGATTCTCAGCACTGCATATAAATAAATAAAATAAAGATCCATCAACAACTAATAAAAATATATTTTAAAAAACTTCAAACTGATTTTTTTGACTTCAATTTCTTAAAAGTAAGTAAAACCTAATGCAAAATTTAAGAAGGGCATAATCTCAAAATTAAGAATAGCACTTTTAATCAAACACATTTTACTTCAAAGAAACCTATTACATAATTCTTGCTTCTCTTATTCTCCATAGACCTGGACCCACACTGACCATGGATTCTGTCTTGACCAACTGATAGGGAAATGCAAAATGACCCTATTTTATCCACAGTGTTGACAAGACTCTTACACTGAGGCTTCATCACATCCTTTTGGGATGACTGATGTTGCTGGGGATGGCCTAATGTCAAGAAAAGGGAATCAATGTGTATTTAAGCTTCTAGGCATGTTTTCAAACTGGTTACATATTTAAAATATTGATAACTCTCACAACATCACTATAAACATCAGA
Source organism: Urocitellus parryii (assembly GCF_045843805.1). Lineage (NCBI taxonomy): Eukaryota > Metazoa > Chordata > Mammalia > Rodentia > Sciuridae > Urocitellus > Urocitellus parryii. The sequence continues at coordinate 113,877,199 of NC_135537.1, read as the reverse complement.
TTGGACTCAAGGGTGAATTAAATCAGTATTTTACTTTCAACGAGTGACATCACACTAGTTTTGTAAGTTATGTCACATGGACTCAAAATTCATAATATTCTGAACATCCACTTTGGATTTAAATCCATATTATGTCTGACTACTAATAATGTACATAACATCATTCATTTTTGTCAATCAACCAACCACTTGACAAGTCTCAGAGACCCTGGTTGTCCTTTGGCTGTTTACTGACTCATGCATGAGGTCACTTATTGTCCCTTGCTGGGGAAACAAAGGCAGAGCTTCTCCAGCCATGTTACCCCACCCTCATCCACAGGCCCTATGAGCATCCCTGCTACAAACACTATGGTGACCCTGAGGTCCCTGATGCTCACCACAGACAACCAAACTCTCCATACATGCCTATTACAGTTGAGTTATGTGCCTCCAAATTCATATGTGGTCTCAACCACCAATACTTCAGAATGTGACTTGATTTGGCAAAAAGTCCATTAAAGGAGTAATTAAGGTAATAAGGGTCTTATTATGATTGACTATAATCCATTCTGACTGGTGATCTTTGCAAAGAAAAATGAAGTCTGGGTAAGGGGTGGAATGCCAAAAAAGACTCATAAGACTAGCAGTGTTAGTCCTCAAGAAAAATAAGGAAAGATAAAGACCTTGGATTAAGAATAAATAAAGGCATGACCACTAGATCAGCATCACTGAAGACACTCATTATGGTTTGGATCCAGAATGTCCCCTAAAAAACACATACTCTGATGACTTGATCTCTAATGTAGTAGTATTTGGAGGTGGCGCTGTTAGAAAACAATTGAATCAAGAGGACTTTGACTTCATATGTGAATTCATCCATTGATGGCTTCATAATATGAATGAATTACTGGGAAGTGGTAGAGACTGTAAGAAGTGGGATCTAGTAGAAGGGAGTGGGTCTTTGGGGGTGGGCCTTTGGGGATTATATCTTGTCACCAGCCCCTTAATGTCACTCTCTCTGCTTCCTGGCTGCCAGGAGGTAAGCAGATTTCCTCCACCAAGCACTTCTGCCATGATGTTCTGCCTCTACCTTAGGCACAAAGGAATGGAGCTGGCCAACCACAGAATAATACCTCTGTAACCAAGAAGCAAAATAAGAGATTTTCTCAGATATTCGGTCAAAGTAATGAAAAGCTAAGCTAATACAAAAGGGAATAATATACCAAGAAGAGGAAGATAAAATGATCAGTAAATGTGAAAAATTAAATCCTACAAGAGGAGTTGACATGCAAATGATAAATAGCAAAATATCATACATTATCAATATAACAGACAATCAAACTTCTAGGAGGAAAAAACAAAGAATATTCAAAACCACAAGAAGAAAAAAGAACAAAATGACAGGAAAAAATATACACTTTTTCATAATAACCCTGAATGTAAATTTTTTAAATTTTCCATATAAAAGATACAGATTGGCCGAATGAACTAACAAATAAGACCTAACAATATTGTGTCTATAAGAAACTTACTTCATGTACAAAGATATACACACACCAAGAGTGAAAGAATGGAAAATGATGTTCCGAACAAAGGGAATCCAAAAGCAAAACGGGAGTGGCTACATTTATAATTGACAAAACAGACTTCAAAACAAAATTAGAAGAGAAAAAAAGATCAGTATGCATTGATCAAGGGAACAATTCATCACAAAGACATAATTATTATAAATACATAAGCAATATCTTGGAGCAATCAATTTTTAAAAACAACATAATTAGAGAGAAATATAAACATAGGCCACAATAAATATATCATCCAGATTTTTAAAAAAAATCAGCAAAGAAACATCAGATTTACATTGTACTATAGATTGAATAGATTAAACAAACATCTACAAAATATTCCATGCAACAATTGCAAAATATACTTATTTTCTTCAGCATACACAAAAAAATGTTTTCCAAAATAGACCATATATTAGGCCAAGGAGCAAGTCGTACCAAATTTTTTTTAAATGAAATACTTCTTTGGATTTTATCTGATCACAATGAAAAGAAACTAGAAATAACTGCAGAAATTACACAAACACATGGAGATTGAGCAACACACTACTAAATGAACAATAGGTCAGAGAAGAAATCAGAAGGGAAATTTTAAAATCCCTTGTATCAAATGATATGGAACCACAACTACCAGAACCGGAAAAATAGTAATAACAGGCATGTTTATAGGAATGAATGCCTATAAAAAAATTTAAAAAAATAAAAAAATTAATAACATCATGATTAATCATAATATTATAAAATATTACCAAAACAAGAACAAACCAAATCCAAAATCCATGGAAGGAAAGAATCAGTAAAGATCAGAAAAGAAATAAATGTATTAGAGACTAAAAGAATAATAGAAAGCATCAATGAAACAGTTGGTTTGCTGAAATGATAATATTGACAAACCCTTAGCTAAATTGACAAAAAGAAAGAAGGTCAAAATAAACAAAATTAGACCCCCCAAAAAATGAATCTTAACAACAGGTACAGTGAAATTCAATGGATCAGTATGAAAGTTTTCTTTTTTTTGGAGGGGGGTGTGGATGGGACTATGTCTAATAAATTAGAAAATCTAGAAGAAATGGAAAAATTTCTGAATACATATGACTTGCAAAAATGGAACCAAGAGGATATAAAATACCCAAGATTGAAGCAGTAATAAAATATTTTATTTAAGAGAAGAAATAAAAAAAAGAATGATCATAGAACCAATGGAATCATTGCTGAATTTTACTAAATTTTTAAAGAACTAACAAAAATGCTACACAAATTAATTCATAAAAAAGGAAAAGAAAGCTTTCAAACTCGTTCTATGAAGCCAGTTTTACCTTGCTAACAAAACCTGTAACAATAGAACAAGACAGCTATAGACCAATATCTCTGATAAACGCAGATATAAAAATCTTTGATAAAGTACTTTCAGATTTAATTTAATAGCGCATTAAAAAGATAGTATGCCATGATCAAGTTTGTTTCATTCCAATGATGCAGGAATGGTTCAACAAACACAAATCAATAAATGTAATATAGCACTATGTAAAATCAAGGATAAAAATCATATGATTATCTCAATTGATGCAAAAATTCTCTGATAAAATTCAGCATCTCTTTATGATGAAAACCCTGAATAAATTACACATACTGGGATCGTGTCTCAATTCAGTGAAGGCTGTATATTATGCTAAACTGAAAAAAGCCTAAAGCGCTTTCTATAAGATCAGGAATAAGAGAAAGTAGCAAATCAAATTAGCCCTGTTTGTTGATGATATGATTGAATACCTAGAAATAAGGGAAAAAAACTATCAAAAGTAAAATTGATAAACTCAATAAAGTAGGATTCAATATTAGCATGCATTTAAAAATCAGTCGTTTTTATATGTACCAATAATGAATTATCTGAGAAAGAAATCAGGAAAACAATCCCATTCAAAAACATTAAGGAGGAGAAAAAAAGGGAAGAGGAAGAGGAGGAAGAAGAAGGAGAAGGAAAAGAAGAAGTAGAAGAAATACTGAGGAATAAATCTAAGAATGTGAAAAGTTTCTACAAAACACTGAAGAAAGAGATTGAAGAACACACTAGAAGTTAAAAACACCTATTATGTTCATGAATCGGGAGAAAAGTACATGTAGAACATTGAAACTAGATCTCTCTCTCTCACCCTGTACAAATATCAACTCAGAATTAAAGACCTTAATGTAAGATGAGTCCTTTAAAACTACTAGAAAGAACATGAAGGAAACATTTCAAGATCATGGCAAAAGCAAAGATTTCCAAGTTCTGACTCTAACAGCAGAGGAAATCAGAATAAGAATGAACAAACAGGATTGCATAGAATTAAAAAACTTCTGCACGGCTAAGACTATAATCAGCACAGTGAAAGACAACAAAGAAAATTTGAGGCAATCTTTGGTAGCTATTCATCTGACAGAGGATGAATATAGAAAAAACTTAACAATCAAAAAGCAAGTAATATAATAAAAATGGACAAGTGACTGAATAGACACTTCTCAAAAGAAGAAATGCAAATTGCCAATAAATATATGTGAAAAAGCTAAACATCTTTAGCCATTACAGAAATGCAAATCAAACCTACCAAACCAGTTGGGTAAAATGGTTATTCCAGTTGGAATAGTTATTATTGAAAAAAAAAAAAACAGTAACAAAGAAACATAGGTAAGGATATGGAGTAAACAGAACCATATACAATGTTGGAAAGAATGTAAATTAGTACAACATCTATAGAAAACAGTATGGATGTTCTTTAGAAAGTTAAAATAGAACTACCATATGACCCATCTATGGCACTGCTGGGTATTTATTCAAAGGAAATGAAATTAGCAAATGAAAAAAGATATCTGAATGATCATGTTTATAGTGACACTATTCACAATAGGAAAGACATGGACTCAGCCAAGGTGCCCATCAACAGACGCATGAATTAAGCAAGTATAGTATATATACATGATAGAGTATTATTCAGCAAAAGAAAAATGAAATACTATCATTTTTAGGAAAACAGAAGTGGATCTTGTTAAATGAAATAATTCAGATACAGTAAGGCAACTATTGCATGTTTTCTCTCACATGTGGAAATTAAAAAACAAAAAAGAGGGGCTGGGATCGTGGCTCAGTGGTAGAGCGCTCACCTAGCGCGTGTGAGGCCCTGGGTTGGATCCTCAGCACCACATAAAAAAAAAAAAAATTAAAAAAGGTACAAAAAAAAAAAGATATCTAGAAAGAAGGATAATTTGGGACCAGGAAGCAGGTAGCAGGGAGAGGGGAGAATGAGCAAGGGTAGAAAGAAGGTCAATGCATGATATGTTCATGTATGGAAATGACACAATAAAACACATTAATTTATACAGCTAATATGTGATAATAATAAATAAATATATAATATATGCACATATGAAAAAGAGGAGATTAGGACAAAGACACACAATAGAAAAGACCAGGTGAGGACATAGGGAGAAGATGGCAAATACAATTCCATGAGAGAATTCTGAGAAGAAAACATCCTAACAACATCTGGATCTCAGCCTTACAACCTCCAGAACTTTGAGTCAATAATTTCTATTGTTCAATCAACTCTGTCCTGGCACGTTGTTATGGCAGCCCAAGCTATTATACACCCCTTTCTACAAAGAGGAAGAGAAGGTGGACTCTGCCTTTTCCCATGGAAACCCTTGGCCCTATGTCCCTGGAATATGGGACCCTCACATGAGTCCATCACAGTCCAGCAGCACCTGACATCATTCTCATTATTTTAATGTTTTTGATGACATAACAGCTCTAACAATTTGAAAACTAAATGACAGAATGGGTACAGATGAGCTAGTTCCATATTGAAGAAAATGAAGATGGAATGGAAAATGTAAGGGACGCCAAAATGGAGTAGTCAAGATAATGAATGCACAATTTTCCAAAATCCAAATTAATGCAAAAACTCTATGATAAACTCCAAAATGTCAAAAACTTACATCATAGCAGGATGCACTGGATGATATTCAAAACCTTAAACACAGCCAGGCATGGTGGCTCATGCCTGTAATACCAGCCTCTCAGGAGGGTGAGGCAGGAGGATCCTGAGTTCAAAGTCAGACTCAGCAAAAGCAAAGTGCTAAGAAAGTCAGTGAGGCATTACATCTAAATAAAACACAAGAAATAGGGCAAGGGCTGGGGCTGGGGCTGGGGCTCAGGGGTTAAGTGCCGCTGAGTTCAATCCCTGGTACCAAAAAAAAAAAAAAAAAAAAAACTTAACCATAAAAATAGCACAGACTGCAGCCAATAAGAATGGACCCCCTGTCCGTAGGGCTGGAGTTGACCCAGAGGGCTTCAGCTCCCAAGAGTACAGGGAAATGTAGATAACATCAAAGGAAAGGCAGAGACAGATTGGCAGCAGGGGGCCATTCAGGACTCTTCATCAACCAGTATCAAAGTATTTCAATACTGTAATGATCCATACAACCACACTGGTTTAAGCCATGGAACACCAGCCTATTAGTACAGGTGGAATCAGACACTCCATTGCTGGTGATTTTTATGTATGAATAAATGTCTGGCCCCAGTAAAAATAAGGCATCCTTGAGGTTAAGTGCACATAATATATGCCTTTACATTCTTATAGTAGGGCTCAGTATTTCGACTTCTAGGGTGATCAATAAATGCTGATGCTCTAACTGAACTATAGAAAACATTTTTATCTCCATTTAACTTGAACATTCTAGGAAAATGTAGAATGACCCACGAAGAACAATTTTCTGAATGGAAATAGTCTTTCATGGGCCATTTCTATAACTGGCCCATGAATGGCGAGTGCTTTCTCAGAGACTGTTTGTTGTCCTGACGAGTTTCATATGAAAAGAAAGAAGTCTGTATTCAAATTTTAAGTCAGGGGCTGGGGATGTGGCTCAAGAGGTAGCGTGCTCGTCTGGCAGGCGTGCGGCCCGGGTTCGATCCTCAGCACCAAATACAAACAAAGATGTTGTGTCCGCCGAAAACTAAAAAATAAATATTAAAAAATTCTCTCTCCTTCTCTCTCTCACTCTTAAAAAAAAAAAGTAGCCTTTCTTTATCTTTAAAAAAAAAAATTTTAAGTCAGAATCCCTTTTCCTTGGGAAGGGATGCCACACACAGAGGTGTTAATGAAGGGCTTTGGGAGCAGGGATATCTCACAGAGGTGTGGATAAAGATGAGGAGTACATTGATGGACCAGCAACACCTGGAAGGAGGCTGCACATCCAGGTGTAAGTGACAGAGAGAGACATGCTCCTGGACTTTGGCCTGAGGCTGTCATGGAAGATCTGCTGCCACTTCAGCCATGAGTTCAGAACTCAGCCTCTGCCAGAGCTGTCTCCAAGGAAGACCATAGAGGTCAGGGAATGATCACCCTGGCCTCTTTCCCCTCCAGCCCTCCTCTCCCCAGATATGTCTCCCATTGGGTAAGATCTATTGCCAAAGATCCAGGGAGCCAGGTTGACGCAGGGTGGCATGAACACAGGATCATGCTGAGGGGTGATATTCAGAAAAGAGCCAAATAGTTCAGAGTTGTGAATGTCATATGTTTATATCTGCATTAATGATCTGACAACTTTCAAATGCTTCCCATTTAACCAACATCACAACAGGAGATGTTAATAAAGAAGGCATTAGTCTGTGCCAACCAAATTCTAGCAGACAGTACTTTCCACTCCAGGTGAGTGGAGAAGCTAAGAGCCATTAAATCGGTTTGGAACCTATGTTCTCTCTCTATCAGTCTCCAGCCAGAAGTCTCCTGAGCAACACAAGAGTAAGGATTGAATCACCCCCAGCCCTTGCTCTCTCTAAGGGGTACAGAGCTCAAGACAAAAATGGAAAGAAGGACAGTGTGGCATAAGTAGTAGATATCAGTCCTTGTCCACAGTTTTAGCTATGTCAATAGAAACAATCCTTTCAGTTTTCATTAATAATTTTTGGTTTTTGTTGTATATGTTGATTGATTCACACTATGCATATGTAAAGAGACTTTTGCCTTTCTTATCATTTTTCTCTTTTTATTGTCCTTTTACTATTTTGTTTTGTTTTTTGAAGGATACTGAGTTTTTCAGGGTTTTTTGTTTTGTTTTTTTTTTTTTTTTTTTGGTTAATTTTCTTAGCTTCTCCCTCTAATAGTCAAATTCTCTTATTCTCTCTCTATCAATCTGTCAGTGTATTTTGTTTCATTTTAAAACTCTTGTTTTCCCCCCACCCTCCCCCACCACTACCATTTCATTATGGCCTTCACTTTTTACCTCTCTTCTACTTTATCTTTTTCACCTTTGGAATATTCTAACCTTTCTTTTGCCTTCCTTTCCTATTTTCTTCCTTCTTAATGAACTGTATTTTTGCCATATTTTAAAACTATTTAGATATTGTAATTTTTGCTCCCACCATTCATGTTTTTGCAGTTATTAGTACCATGGGTGTTGCAGCTGACATTAGTGTTTACTTTAATGCTAAATCTAATTCACTGTTGTTTGTTGTTGCTGTTTTAATTTATGATACCATCATTTCTCCTTTTGTGATTATTAGTATTGTAGATGTCAAAATTGACACCTGGTATTTATTTGAATGTTACAGATTGTTCACTCTTTATTGTTGCTGTTGTTTTATTTCCCCTTTTCTGTAGTTGCTGGGTATCGAATGCAACCCTTCAAATTGATGGAGCATATTCTCTGCTGCTGAGTTACCCCCAATCCAGCTAGAATATTGTGCACCTTGTTCCACACATAACTATGCTCAAACTTCAGCAATACTTCAACACAAAAAATGAGGCGGGGACTCCAACCTGACAACCAAACTTTTCAAATACACATTTCTTATTTTTATGGAATAAAAACAACTGGCTTACAAATTTTAATATATATGGACACTATTATATAACACCGATTTTTTCCCTGTAACAGTCAATAACTTAAAATTTGAAAGCAGTCAATTACATATTTCACTCATTTATCTTATTCTTTTCTCTTCTTCTTTTTTCTTTTGTACTAAGGATTGAACCTAGGTGTACTTAACCAGTGAGCCACATCCCCAGCCCTGTTTTTATTTTATTTTGATACAGGGCTGTGCCAAGTTGCTGAGGCCGGCTGTAAATTCACAATCCTCCTGCCTTACTCCTGAGCCACTGAGATTATAGGCATTCATTTTATTCTTTTTTTATATTAGTAAGATTTTTTATTTATTTCAGTAAGATTCATACAAAATATAAATATTTATTTATTATCAGCATCACACATTACAAATGATAGTGTTGCTTATCATTTTATTCTTAACACCTGGCTTGAAACACGGAGGATGTGCCAATATATGAATGATGGAATCACAAACAACTGAACACTCACGACCTCTTCATCTACCAATTCCACATTCCCAGCAATTCACTCAATGCTGATTCCTTCCTTCCTGGCCTTATTCAAAGAATAAGCACATTAATACACATAAAACTATAGTAAAATGGAGCCAGTTCAATACAACTGATGGGAAAAGAATGTGTTGCTGCAGGATTACTAGAGAATGACATTGCACAGGAATCCTGAATGTCAAAGGAGAAGGCAGAAAAGAAGGGGCAGAAGAGATGGAAAAGATGATCAAACTAGTTAAAGGAATGATGGACAGGCTTGGGAGGGTGGGTCTTCAAAGACCAGCACATAGAGAATGTGAATTTGAAGTTCTCTGACAATACATTAATGCTATTAAAACCTTATGAAAGTGGATGACAAATGAAATACAGAACATTTTAGAATGAAATACAAGGCTGAGGACAAGTCTGCAGGGAGTGCTGAAATTAGACTGATAGAGCTGCCAGAGAGGCTGCTGGAGAGAAATTAGACAGCACTACCACCCCTCCCGACCTCATCCTTGGTTTTAAAATGGTAGAAGGGCCTTTGAGGTAGGAGAAGCACATGCCAAGCTAGGAAACCTTGAAAATATACAATGTTAAAATGAATAATGAATAACATTGCAAGTGGAATTTAAAGAAATAAAACTGAAAAGGGAATCTGCATCTAAGAGTCTTTTTATGCCAAGAAAAGTAATTTGGATGTTATTTGCAGTACAAACAGCAGTGGAAAAACAAATTGAGAAGAAAATAACTATCGTTTTTGGTTATAAACCATATTGCATTAAATTACTGTCAAAATAAAAATGCAAAATTCTGTGTTTGAATCATTATTTTTACTACTAATAAAAACCAAGACAAGGCAGAACCAATATTGTTAAAGGATGCACTGTGAGTATTTTACAAATAGTGCTGATTATTATACCTGCATTTTTTTTATAGTAGGAGCTTCTTGTGGCCAACAGCTCCTGCATACTGAACTTAAGAGTGCACATACATATATATATATATATCTCAGACAGCTGCAGTCCTTCCAGGGATAAGGCTCACAACTTATGTCTTTCTGGTACCAATGTTTAACCCAAGGTGCTAGAATGATATCTCCTCTTGAAGATCATCAAGCTAATGGAAAGTCTCCATCAAAGACCATGTTCTACTTTGAAACCAGTAAACCTGAATCCATTTCCAAACTAATGGGAGAAGGAAGAGCTATTTTCATGGGAGCAAGAGAAACTCTAAATATCAGACAATTCAGCAGGGAACATCTTGGTAAATCCAAGAGACACAAGGAAGGAAGGAAGGAAATGATGATGGCAAGAAGGAAAAGATCTTGATAATAACATCTATTAAATGCTTCCAGAAAATATGGAAAGCAGTGGCAGAGTTATAAAATCAAATGAAAAGAGGGTTATGTATGAGAGATTACCAGGAAGTGGAAATGCAGGCAAGCTAACACAGGGATTCACCCTGGGATGGAGCACTTTGGGTAAGCCTCATGTTCTGAAACCACTCATTGTGTGTGAGGTTCCCAAAAAGGATAGAATACTGTTCTACAACTCACTGTGTCCCACAATGCCATACCCTCTATCCCCACACTAGCAGAACCCCTCAATTCCTGCTCTCATGCTTTGTGTTGTCATGAACATTGGCTATAGTTTGCATCTGGAATGTCGTCCCAAGGCCTATGTGTTAAGAGGCTTTTCCTCAGCTGGGCACTGTTAGGAAGTCATAGAACCTTTGAGAGGTATGGTTTAGTGAGAAGAAGTTAGACTATTTGGGATGTTTGCTTGGAGAAGATATTGCAACTTCAGGACTGTTCTTTCTCTCTTTGTTTTCCAGCTACCACGAGGTAAGCAGCATTGTACCACCACACACTTCCTGCCATTATGCAGTGTGCTTCCACAGTCCCAAAGCAATAGGGTCAAGTGACCATGGAGCGAAACATTTGAACCTGTGAGCCAAAATAAGCTTTTCTTCTTTTACGGTTGATTATTTCAGATCTTTTTTCACAGAAATGGAAAGCTGACTAATACTCTCCCTAGCTCCTATATCACTACCCATGTCCTTTGCTTGCTTTATATAATTTTATAACTTCTCATAAAACTTTGATAAAGCAAATGAAGAATTTTAGAATCATCCCTCATACCCTTCACCAGACACAGTTCCCTCAAGCAGTCAGCATCCAATAAATTTTTATATGATAAATGAGGGAATAAAGAAATGACTACATAAATAGTATAGTAGTAATGAGAATCAAACTTGGGGAAAAAATACAGATCTGTTCTTAAACCCTAGATCAATATATAATAGCTTGGGCTTGGGTGTGGAAGGATGCTCTGAATGAACAGCAAACCAATGGGTTAGTCCCCAGTTTTCTAGACAAATATTTTGTTAATATTTTTTTCCTTTTGTGTTAATTTAAGAAATACCCAAATGGCAACTATATGATTGACTTGCACCTATATTTTACTGAATGCTTTTAGTCTGTACTTTATGCTCACCTTGGCTGCAAATTTTACTACTTTTATCATCAGATGAGAAAAGAGGGAAAATACAATATGCAAACGACATTTCCAAGTTAAGAGTAAATTATTAAGTTGCAGTGCATTGTACAAAAGAAGGTTCCATGAGGAAGCAGAGAAAAGTGGAGGGAGAACCAAGTCATCCTAGGGTATGGGGAAGACAGGACATCTGCACCCAGCAGTGACAGTGTGTCCCACACTGAAGGCCATGTCAGCATCAGAAATAGCACTATTAGTCACAGTACATTACTGTTGTTGACTTGAACATCATTACTTTTTAAACTGCTGACTCTGAAGCAGTAATTGGCTAACCTCTGAAAATCTAAAGGTAAATAAATCTCCATTCAAGTCCTCCTTTGAAGTCAACTGTATCATAAAGAACATTATGGAAGTTTTCTGTTAAAAAAAAACTGCTCAAACAGAAGTGTGGAAGATAAATAGTTGCATCCACTTTCAGTGTGGCTCTTACAATATGTCACTCTGACGTTGAGACAGGGAGAAAGACACTTACTGTATGCACATCCATACACTTTAATCCACATCCCAATTCTGTCTTTGGGGTTCCAGGCTAAAGGCAAGAAACACAAGAACCTGACTTCCAAGGGAGGCTGGAGTCTGTAGTGCACTACACTGAGTTTGTTTCCTGGAAAGCCCTGAGAAGAGACAGGAAAAGGGATCAAAATATCTGTGAAATGCTGTTTCCTCATCAATGCAAAATGCCTTGTTCACCTTGTTAATATGTAAAAGGTGCTAGTATTTAAGCAGATGTGACTCCCTCTTCCTAATCCTTGAATTAGTAACCACTGTCCAAGCTCCCTTATTTCCAGGATGGTTTAAATTTCATCAGCACCATTAAACCAGTCATATACATACTACTCTTAAAGTCTTGCTTTTAGAAAGTAGTTCATCCCCTAGTCCCTTTCACTAATCTTCAAGCATAGCAACAGAAACACAGAAACCCACATTCCCTGGCCCTGGAATAATAAAAGTCCAGAGCCAATATGGATATAGAAAACAGGGTACTAAATGCCTCTGGGATTGACCTGTTCTTATCATCTGTGTTGTTTAAAGAACTGCATCCTTAGAATATTGCTGAAATAAAAGCATTTCTAAAACACAATATTAAGTTGGAGGTTTTTACTGCTTAGTTTTACCTCCTGTTGGAAATATTAAACCAAGAAAGAAGACAGGTTTCCCTTACTCAGCAGAAAGTGAATAGCTCAGGTTTCTCAGTACTGCTCCCTTCCCAATCAGGAGGAACACATTTTATAAGACATTTGGAAATATAATATTTGCTTGCAAACAGGTTTTAGATAGAGAAAAGCCAGAAAAAAAGTTTTCAATGGCTTCAAGACCATATATTTAAAATAATGTATATTGAAAACAATGCTAGAAACATGGCAAATAAAAGTGCATGTAGCTTAACATATGGCCATAAATCTATTTTCTAAAAAATGAATTAGGTCCCCATATTTGACAAATTATGCAAAAGAATAAAATACGTAGTATTTAGCATTATAAAATATAATGCCTTAAATAAGTGTTTAATAGTATGCCCATCTTATGGGCAACTTGAAGGAATTAAACAAATCATTGAACTATATAGATTCATACAGTTTTGAGGACATTTTAACAATTCAGATAATAGCATTTTCCCATTAGCTTCCTCTATATATTGAATATAGTTAAAACATAAAATAGGATATTTGGACAAAATTTAGGAAACTTTCTCATTGTGAAATGCCATTCACTGTAAATAATGCGATTTTGCATTTAGTACAGCATTAAAATGCTCTAAAAGGTAGGAAATTTATTTCACTTACCATCTGGATCAATCTGGGGTGGATTTGGAGAGTTACTTTGATCAATAAGGCCCTTCTCAGAGCCCTAATCCATTATACTCATATCCTCAGCACCTCACCAAGCACAATGTCCTGTTGGTGCCATGCATGACATGAATTCATCACCATCAATTATGTTTGCCTTATTTCCCAGGAGATTTAAAATCTATCCATGACTAGTTCGGTTCTGGCAAATGAAAGGCACTCAATGGCACTGGTGCAGGACAGATGTTCCTTGACTTTCAATGGGGATATGCCCCCAATGAATCCACTGTACACTGAAAAAATGGTGACTCTAAAAGGCATTTAATACACCTCATGCACCAAACACAGTGTATCAACTCAAGACACTGAAGAGAGAGTATCTATTGGTTCCCCATGAGATGCATGAATGACTAAGCTGGGCTCACTGCCATTGCCCAACATCCTTTTGCCTAAGCTATTATAACAATTTATATTTTTATGAACAGCTTCTTTGTTTCTGGGGACGTGGAGATTGATATTTGCTACACAGAGGATGCTACATGGTTGGCCGGTTCATAAAGCCCTGGTCTCCCAGGCTTGGGATAATATCCTGATTCCCAACATTTTGTGTTTGTCCACACAGGTCACTGCTGGAGGATCTGAGCATGTCCCATTGCAGCTTCACTGGGAGAGGAATCTGGGGAGCTAGCATATAGTTTTCTCCACATCTTTCCCTGGCTGATCAGGTTGTGTACTCTATAGTTGTAAAAACTCATGTGAGTCTCCTGGTGACTCACTGAACCTGGAGGTGGTCTTGGAAACTCCTGACACAAGACCTATTAAATGCAACTTTCAGAGGCAAAGTCTCAGAATTGAAAGAGCCTAATACAAACTCTACCTTGGTGAGAAAAACACACAGCTAGCTCTGCATCACCACCTTTCCTTTCACCTTACACAGATGTATGTATGTATGTATTGGTACTGGGAATTTAAACCACGGGCACTTAGCCACATGACCAGCCCTTTTAATTAATAAATTAATTAATTTACTTTGAGACAGGATTACAAAAGAAGAGGCCGGATGTCACTAAGTCTTGCTAAGTTGCTTAGGGCCTCACTACGTTGCTGAGGCTGGCTTTGAATTTGCTGTCCTTCTGCCTCAGCCTCCCAAGCCACTGGGATTGCAGGTGTTGCCACCACACCCAGAAATTACCTTGTTTTGATCTTTACAGTGTATATACATGTGTGAAAATATCACACTCTACCTCACAAGTATGTACAATTATCACATGCCAATAAAAATGAAATAAAATTTATTTCAAAAAAGCTATTATGTCACTTTAAGAAACAGAAAGGAAGAAAGAAGAAAGGAAGAAAGGAAGGAAGATTATACAGATTAACAAAATCCACTTTCTAATTCCTGGGCAAATCACAATGTATGATTTGTAGTACACAGGAAAATGGTCACTCTGTCTCCAAATGTCCCTTCACTTCTTCCCTATAGTGTCTGAGGGGCTATGATGATGTTAACATCTTGATTTACCTGAGTCTTAAAAGCTATTCAATCTTTAGAAGTCTTTAGCTGAAATGGGCAGGGCATCTCACAGTTTAGGGTCTCACATCCATGTGCCCTTCCACAGGTATTCACATAATGACCAACCTGGACAGGTGCTAACTGGGCTGCAGAGCCTGGGCAAGCAGAGCAGGTGCGGCTGCTTTCCTAGAGGAGCTTGCTTTCCTAGAGGAGCTTATGTTCAAGCATCCTTTACTCTCACCTGAGACCAGTTGACAGGACACATCAGTAAAAAGGACTCATCTCTGCAGAAATGGGATGACAAAGGGCTTTCTATGACCCCTCTTCTATTTTGCCTCATGCTGTTTCTGTGGACAGAACATAAACAGTGCAGAAAGACTGTGTTGGGGTAAATGCTTCTACACCAAGACTTTCTAAGATTGTGTTATGGTCTTACCATTTTTCACTTTTATTGCACAACTGTCTCATTTCTGGGTACATTTCAGAGAAAATTCTTAAGCAAGCATTCAGTTAAACCCATAAAAATGTACTGAAGTGTGATCAAGTGGTTATTTTAACAATTTATAATTATAGCTTCTAACATAAAAGCTGCTTCACACTTCACATGTCAGGCTTGTTAGGAGTCAGATAAATTCCTAAATGTGAGCAACCTCTATTGTATTTCTGTCCTGAGCTATTTTTCTTAAGCATTTCTACAGTGGCTTTTAAGAGGTGACATTAAGGGAAAACTTTGACGGCTATCTTTTATTTTTATTTATTTATTTTTAAATTTTTATTGGTACATTAGAATTACATAGACTGGTAGGTTTCATTGTTCACATAGTCATACATGTGCATAATTTGATCAGTTTCATTTCCCTGCATATCCTCTTTCATCTCCTCTTCCCTCCCCTTGATCCCCTTGCTCTATTTACTGATATCCCTATTTTCATGATTATTTGGTATTTTGAATACTTCAAGTATTATAGAAACAATGGAAGAAAAACCTCTTTTTATTCTCTTGCCTTGAAGAAGCTTTCTAGTTTAGAATTTTCAGTGTGATGTGTTCTGAACCGGCATAAAAGTGGTAGATGTTCCAGTGCAAGGTTGGCATTTTTCGTTCACTGTCCACTGCTCAGAGGTTCACTTTGGTCAACTAGTATCCTCTGTCTTCAGTTGCTCTGCCTTTCTTGTTATTGAACTTGCCTCAGGCCCTGTGTGCCTTGGGTCTCTATTCAGATTCCTGGTTTCTAAGATGGACACTTTGGAGGGCCCTGGATACCAGGAGAGCACCCACAAGGTCCTGTGATCATGACAGGAGAATAGGGGAACTGAGGGTGGTGAGATTGCTCAGTGCTGCTGCCTACAAATTCCCTGCCCTAGGCAGTGCCCTGATTCTGAGGAGGCAGCAATGGATGCTCAGTTATTAAGTTCCTCAAAGCTTTCTGCCATGTTTGAAGTCTGTATAAACTTAGGGAAACAGTGATGGGTTTTTTCTGGGGGGAAACATATCTATATATATTTTAGAAAAATATACACATAGAGAAATATATATATATATATATAGCCAGAAGATCTAAGTGTTCCTGACCTGTTGTGACTTTACCTGTGTATTAATCTCTTAATCTCCTTCCTGGGTGAAATAGAGATGACTGTGATTTCCCTGACACCCGTCTCCTGCCCCCACCACCAGGGAAGATGGGTTAGTGTTATACCCACTATATAAAAACACACATGACTACCACGGTCGAGTACTCATGGAATGAGACAAAGGAAGAACATTGTGAAAGAAGAAACAACAGCAGAAAGAGAAATGTTATCTCCTATAACAGTAATAAATGCACTTGAGTTTGAAAAGCATCAGACACTGGGTACTCCAGGGCCTGAATCTCCACATGCTGCTGGTAGACCCCTAGGAACCTCAGTAGAGTGCTGGGTTCACCATCAGCTAACAGAAAACAGTTCACCTCCCTAATTTATAGGGAACTAAGGTGGGTATGTTTTGGAATTGTGCTGAGTAATATGGGAGTAAGGTTTAATACCTCTTGGTCTGTGCAAGAAAAATAAGGTGGAGACTAAAAAAAAAAAGCTAATATTGGCAGGAAATGAGTATTTTAATTCCAAATAAATGCAGTTTGGGAAGGCTAGATGTTTTCTTAGATAGTCTTTCTAGAACATTTTTCTGATTCCCAGATATCAAGTAAGGTATCAATCAGGAAGCCAGTCTCCTGGGCACTGGCTCCCATGGCTCAGGTTCTCTCTGCCACCTTTACTTCCCACATTTTTCCCTTGGTGCTCATGATCATCAGCTACAGTTTATGGCTACTAAAATCCTACTGTGTAAAGAAAAAAAAGCACTAAAGAGGAATTGACACATCAAGTAATTTAAGCAGAAGGAATTTTTCTGCTACCTTCTTTTAAAATACAAAATAATTTTAATAACATGTATTAAAAGAGGTGTTGAAGATATTCAGTCATGTATAAGTGAATATGAAACTAAAACTGTGCACATGCCTCCCTTATGTCCTTTAGTGTTTACAGTTTACTAAAAGACCTTCTTTCCCCAAGCAAATGTAATTTCATTTACATAATTTTGGTATGTTTTATTAAAAAGACAATCAGACTTCCTATATCACTTTTCTATTACTATGAAGAGAGTTAGGTTTACCTTTGCTCAACACATACTTGTATATAATTTTTAAGTCTTAATTTACTAAATTAGATTAACTACAATACTATTGTATATCATAACACAGTCCTGCATCAGTACATGATGGGGACATGTGCTGAGAAATGTGTCACAGAGTAGTCCATCATTGTGCAGACATCACAGAGTGCATTTACACAAATGGATGATATCGGACAACTGTTTGATGTGACCACTTGATAAAATCAAGAGACCTGGTAAGCAGGAGCTGTATGAGGCTGCTGCCGACTTAACAGGTCATACGGTAAACTTTTTAAAATACAAACAAAATGAGCACACACTAAAATAATAATAATAAAAAGTATAGTATAGTAATTCTATAATCCAGTAACACAGTGATTATCATTCTTAAGCATTATGCTCTCTATATACTTGTATGTGCCACATTTTTATAGACTGTCAGAGCAGTAGCTTTGTTTACACCAGCAATACCACTGACATGTGAGTAATGCACTGCAGTACTCCAGCTACCACATTGTTAGGTGATAGGAATTTTTCAGCTCCCTTATAATCTTTTGGAACCATGATAATGTACATGGTCCATTACTGCCAGAAACATCTTTTGCGGGGCATGATTGTCCCATGATGTAGACACTATCAGTGCAGCTTAAATGCCAACCTGTTCAAAAAGGATATAAGTGATCCACAATACTCTTAGGAGCTACAAAATTAATCATAAGTTTATCTAATCACCACTTTTCAGTCTTTTGTGAATTAAACATGGATTTTCGCTGTCATTTAGGAAAGTGAGGGAAGAGAAAGTTGTGTCCAGGGAGGTAGATTAGTGCCACACTATGGCAACTCTTGAATACCAAAAGAAAGAGAGTCCATATCCCACAGCAAGGCAGAACTAAGGGAAGCTTTCAGGCTGTATGAACAAAGGAAGAATTGGTCCTCATAAAGGGATCCTTCAGAGGTGGGGACTGAAGGAAGGGCTTGCAGGGAGCAAGGCAGAGTGAGGGGGTGGTTTATAAAAAGAGAATAGGACATTGCTTTTAAATATAGTATCAGAAGATGAGATAATGAACAATCAAGAATGGGTGGCGGTCAGCGCCGCCATCTTGTGGGAGCCAAACCAACACTTGGCTCGGAGCAGCTGCTGCTGAGGTCTCTGGCCAGTGTCGCTTCCAACCACCCACAAGGATGGGGAATATCTTTGCAAACTTCTTCAAGGGCCTTTTCGGCAAAAAAAGAAATGTGCATCCTCATGGTGGGCCTGGATGCTGCAGGGAAGAAGACGATTCTGTACAAACTGAAGCTGGGTGAAATTGTGACCACCATTCCCACCATAGGTTTTAATGTGGAGACCGTTGAGTACAAGAACATCAGCTGTGTGGGACGTGGGTGGCCAAGACAAGATCCGACCACTATGGCGCCACTACTTCCAGAACACCCAAGGCTTGATTTTTGTGGTGGATAGCAATGACAGAGAGCATGTGAATGAGGCCCGCGAGGAGCTCATGAGGATGCTGGCTGAGGATGAGCTGTGGAACACTGTCCTCCTGGTGTATGCCAACAAGCAGGACCTCCCAAACACCATGAATGCTGCTGAAATCACAGACAAGCTGGGGCTGCACTCCCTACTGACCCATCAATTCCTCTCCTGGATATAGACCCAAAAGAATTTTAAGCTATTCTTCAAACAAAACACTACACTATGAATGCTGTGCAGAAACATTCATAGCGGCATAATTCACAATCACCAAAAAGTGGAAATTACTGATGAATTGATGGACAATGCATGATCATCCTGTAATGAGATATGATTTAGCAATAAAAAGGAATGAAGTACCGAGACATGCTAGGGCATGAATGATGCTTGAAAACATTATGCTAAGTTAAAGAAACCAAATAGAACAATCATAGTTGTAGGATACCATTTATATGAAATGTCCAAAATAGGCAAATCCGTAGAGTCAGAAAGTTAGATTAGGCATTCCAGGGACTGAGGGTTGGAAAATGGGGAATGATGGCTAATGGGTGTGGAGTTTCCTTTTGAGGTGGTGAAGATGTTTCAAACTCCAGGATACTTTTCATCTTGTAAAACCAAAACTCTACACCCATGGATTAATAACTCCATGTTTCCCTCTCCCCCTGGCTCCTGGCAAGCACCATTCTACTTTCTGTCTCTATGATTTTGAATACTCTAAGTACTTCCTATAAGCAGAACCATACACAATTTGCTTTTTGTTACAGGCTGATTTCACTTAGCATGATGTCCTCAAATTTCATCTATGTAATTTATGTCAGAATGTCCTTCCTTTTTAAGGCAGAATAATGTTCCATTATGTATGTATGTATACATACACACACATACAAACACAAATACCACATTTTATTTATCTATTCACTGGATGATTGGGTTCTGCCACATTTTAGCTATTGAAAATATTTACTGCTATGAACAGAGGTATACAAATGTCTCCTTAAGACTCTGATTGTCATGGCATACAACTAAAACAGTCAGGGTTACTCCACGTGAATTGGGCTGGCATGAAATAATGACACAGAAATACCTTTTTCTTTGGGTTTTATGACGACTCTTCTGACCTAGTTCCCAAAAAGGAGGCAAGGCTGGCAAGAAAGAGAAAGAGCACAACTCGAACCCAGTTTTATTGGGAAGAATCCATTCAAATGAAGCAAGGGGTCAGGTTTCAGGGGGCTAAATCTAGCTTTGTGACGTCTCCCAGGTCAGCAGGTTGACTGACATCTTGGAAGACCACACCTATCTCATGTGCTGTGTGATGATCAAAGGTAGAACAAGTGAAAGGGACACATCTGTGCACAGCCCAGACAGAGCTGCATCGTCAGTCGCTTGTGTGTTGAAAATGCTCACAGCTCACACACACAGCCCATGGCCGCTTGCCACATCTCTCTACATTCCTATCAATCAAAGCTAGGGGGCGCTCAGCTCCTATGTGGCAGCTCCTGACACCTGATTTCAAATTCTCTGAGGGTATATATCTTAAAGTAGAATGGCTGGGTTGTATGGTAATTTCTATTTTTAGTTGGTTGAGGAACCTCCATACCAGTTCCCATAGCAGCTCCACCATTTTACATTTTCAACAAAAGCACATAAGGGTTCCAGTTTTTCTCCGTCCTTATCAACCCTGATTTTTCAGTTTTAAATTTTAATTTCATTTCATAGTAGACAGTCTAGTGAGTGCAAAGTGGTATCTCATTGAAGTCCAACTCCTCTTTGAAAAGAATTATTTTATGTTTAAAGTAAAACTTGGCCACCATTATTTTCAGGAGCTGTGCAACTTCTCCGCTAGGCACTGCAATGACTTTAGCAGAATAGGGTGGATCATGTCACAGAAATTAAAGGATGTGATGTTCCAAAGCTGAGAAAATTATAGAAAAAGCATACCTCAGGGGGAGAGTAATTATTTCTGCCTTTATGGTGGGAGGTTGGGCAGGACCCTCTGCCCCAGTGAGCTTTTATTGTTATTGTCAACCACAGCCCTTCATAAACTGTCTTCCAGCCTCCTACTCCTTCACCACAACTTCTGTCTTTCCTGGGCATTTCTTTATTTCTCTAAATCTGCAAAGGTGCTTTGATGTCTGTAAAATCTGCCCCTTGATCTACTCTTTCCCTGAGGCTTCTCTGCTCCTCTTAGAGCCAGCATGTCTCCCTGTCTCACTTCCTCTCCTCCTGTTCTCTCTCCTGCTGAGTTCTCCCAGTCCTTCTCCCCTCCCTACCATGGCAAGAGCTGCTATCAAGGCCAGCAGTGGACCTCCCCCTTGCCAAATCCCATATTCAGAGGCATCAGGGTAGTGTACAACCCCGTCTTCCAAAGCTCTTCTCCCACTTAAGATTTTCCAACAGCTCTCCTTCTCCTTTCTACTTCCCCTGAACTCTGAGGCTCCTTCGTTATTTTTTAATACCAAAAACCTCAGAATCATTTTCAGCTTCTTTCTCTTCTCCCACATTCAACTTAGCAGTAAACTCTAGGGCATCTTCCAGTGAAATGCATCTAGAATCTGATCTCTCTCACCTCTTCTTCCACCCCAACCCTGGCCTAAGCATTTCTTTCCCAAATTACCTCAGGAACCTGTTAATAGGCTTCCCTGCTTCCCACTGTAGCACAATTGATGTGTCCAAAACCCAAGCCCAACCAAGCTGCCCTCTGCCCCACAGCCTCCAGTAAATTCGCATCTTGCTCCAAAGCAATGAGAAATTTTTATCATGGTTCATAAGACCTACATGAACTGCCCCTCTCCTCTTGAACCACTCTCCTCCCACCTTAATTGCTCTAACACCACCTCAATTTCTAGAACATTCAAAGCACAATTCTGCCTCTGGGTTCTTTGCATCTGCTTTTCCTTAGGTATGAGACATTTTCCTCAGATAGCCACTGACTCA
Source organism: Urocitellus parryii (assembly GCF_045843805.1). Taxonomy (NCBI): domain Eukaryota; kingdom Metazoa; phylum Chordata; class Mammalia; order Rodentia; family Sciuridae; genus Urocitellus; species Urocitellus parryii. The sequence goes on along the minus strand of NC_135537.1, from coordinate 113,855,396 downwards.
TTCTCTACTTCCTGTGGATCAAATGGTACCTGTCTATCAGCTCAGGCTGCCAAAACAAAATACCATAGACTGGCTAGCTTAACAGATGTGTATTTTCTCACAGTCTAGAAGCTGAAAAGATTAGGTGCTGGCTGATTCAGTTTCCTGCTTTGACAGAGGAAACTCTGTCAAAGAGTTTGAGAGCCACATTCTCACTGTACTGACATGGCAAAGAGGAAGAACCACTTTCTAGTATGAGGACACTAATCCCATCAGGGGACCCACCCACATGACCTCATCTAACCCTGATCACCTCCCAAAAGCACATCTGCCAATACCATCACACTAGTATTGAGATTTCCACATGTGAATTTGAGAAGGGGGGACACAGTTCAGTCCACAGCAGTACCTTATCAGACAATCCTTGACTGATGTAAAATAGTAGGTCTCTCTGGCCCATCACTTTTTATTCTCTCCACACTGTTTTTTAATAGTCTTCAAGGTATTTATCACCTGCTGACATGTGATGTGTTTACCTGCCCCTTGTCTGTCTTCCCCCGTACATGGTAAGACTTGAATGGCAGAGAAGGCACCAATTTTATGCACTAGCCCATCTCCAGCTCTCAGAATGGAGTCAGGCATGCACTCAGTAAATACTTGTTGAATAAAAAAGCTCACTCATGTATACATTGCTCAACCATTTACAGAATAAAAAAATTGGAAATATCACAAATCTCCATCAATGGAGTTTAAAAAATTAAAGCAGAGCCACAAAAAGCAGAGCCACAAGATGGAACACCAGAAAAACATTAAAACAATGTTACCAAATATTTAGCACATTGAGAAAACATCAACACCATCTTGAATGAATAAAATAATACCCAAAAAGTACACAAAAAATAAATACGATCTATTTTTTTTTGTTGCTGTTGTTCTGGATTAAACCCAGGGATGCTTAACCACTGAGCCACCACATCCCCAGCCCCTTTTTTTTTTTTTAATTTTGAGACAGGGTCTCTTTGATTTGCTTAGGGCCTCACTAAATTGCTGTGGCTTTGAACTTGGGATCCTCCTGCCTCAGCCTCCTGAACTACTGGGATTACCATTGTGTGGTTCTGTGTCCTGCTTATGATTTAAATTAAAAAAAATTAAATTAAATTAACTTGTGTGTTGAGGGAGGAAAAGAGAGTTTGATCAATTAGAGTAAGAGATTAGAAATACACCAAAATATGAAGTGATTGTCACTCAGTGCTTGTCTGTGTTGTCTAAATTCTTTTAGTAAATGAATACTGCTTTTAGTAATCATTGAAACTTTTAGATTGCAAATTTTTGGGAGAGAGAAGAAGATTAGCCCACCCATAGGTCCATGTACCTGTGCAGGAAGGGAGGCATATGGCATGTAGGGTGACCTCTCTTAGCTTGGGCTTAGTACAGAGGAGATATGCTCAAAGGGATAATGAGTCTCCTGTGCCCACCAGTTCTATGATGGCAATGACAGTGGGGAAGGAGAGAAAAAAACAGATGGAAGGTTTAGATCCAATGGAACCTGTCATTCCCTTCACTTAGAGATTACGAGAAGACCCTTTGTGGGTCATCTGGTTTCATGTACAGCTGGAGAAACCAATGCAGAGTACAGTGGCCTGCCTCTGCTGCCCTAGTCAGGGCTAGTTCAAGTCTCTGCTCCACGTCCACAGTGATCTTTGCATCTCAGCCCACTGCCTCCTCACTTTCCTGCCATGGTGGACTGAAGTTAGGCAGACCGTTGGCCCTGCACTGATGGTTAGGTCTGCTCTTCACACGAGTCTGCCTTTCCCAAGCCCACCTTCCAGCTCCCAGGAATTGCACTCCAAGGCTGGTAGAAGAATCTCCAGGAGGCCCTGCCTTAATGGCCAGCCAAATTTCTAAATCCTTTCTGGACACTCTCCAAGTCCTATATATCCATCCTCATGTCACTTAGCTACAGAATGGGTTTTCTTTTTTCCTAATATGAAAATGTGGCTATGGCTGGAGAAAGATACAAGGCGAGCTTGGTTTGCTCATGAAGAAAAACAAGGCTGAAAGCCAGCTTGGCCCTGGGTCCTGCTCTGTCAGCCCCGGCACAGACATTCCTCTTTCAATCTCACAATGCAGAGGAGTGTGCACCAGGACTGCTGTTCAAGTGTTCCTCAGGGCCACAGCTGCATTAGCAGGGAAGCAGAGCCCTCAGTTTGCAGGAGATCGCAGCAAAGGCAGCAGCGTTCACTCTGTGGGCTCTGCCAGTGCAGTAGGGGCTGGATGGAGATGGGGAAGAGATGTAAAAAGATTTCTTACTCTGAGCTCCAGTACCAAAAGTTTGAAAACTGTAGTTTGGATGAATATGAAACACCTTTCCATGGGAAATAGCTGGTGTGATAGACGGTTTCTGCAGAACGGCCCCATTTGATGAATTCCAGAAGGTTCTAGTGACATTTTATAAGGGGAAATCCCTTCAAAGCCATTTTTAAATCCAAAGCACTCTCTCTCTAAACCTGTCGATGTCCCCACCACTCACTTCTGGCACCAGTGAAATTTCTCTTTGCACTAAGGCCAGAGTTGTCCTTTCTATTTTATGGAGAACTCACTGATTATCCTTTAACCTCTCTGCTCTTGTTTCCAGGCATCTGTAACAAAACTAGGGAGAGCTGTTTACCTGGGGAAGCCTGTTTTATTACCTAATGGTCTTCAAATGGTGAGATGTTGGCCCCCAGGGACCAGTCAATCATGTCTAGAGTCTGGGTTTGAATTAACAATTGGGCATGGGCCTGGGGCCGGAGTGTGACTGGCACCTAGTAACAGAGAGACCAGTTCTGCTGTTAAATGTCCTACAGCACAGAGGACGGCATCACCACAAATAATCGTAGAGCCCAAAATGTTAATAAAGCCTGGATTGTGAAACCCAGACCTAGAAGATTTTTCTGTAGTGGACAGGAGTTTCTGAAATTTAAAAATAGTCATTCCCAAGGCTGTCTTCTCACAGGGACTCAGATCAGGGACTGTCAGTACCTTTTTACTTTTACTCAAACTGTCTCAAAAATCCTAGATTCCCTACATCATTTGCTCCAAAATATCTTTATTCTAAACCCAGTGCACTCATTAATTTAAAAAAAATGTTTTAATGAAAGTTACAGTGCCCATTTATTAATGTTTTGTTAAGTTTCAGAGACCCTTCTGAGTGATAGTTCATTTTTAAAACTGTACCATACAAAGTTGTCCCAATGGTTTATATATGCTCATGGTAGAAAACTTCAGATTTATTCACAGGAATTAAAAAAAAAAATAATAATTCTACTCAAGAAGAAACATTTCCAATTATTAACTGTGTTTTCAGTGAATTTTAAAAATAATCAAGACTGTTCTATTTTAAAAAATTTAGTTCCTCCAAATCAAGACTTTTTAAAAAGACAGCGGCTTCGTACACCATTATATGATACTGAACTCTAGATTACCTAGAACATTTGGTTGAACACAGGTTATTATCAGTTTTTCAATATTATAAATAATTCGTGATCATTGTTTCTTTATTTCATGCTGTTTTTTAAGTAGCACAGCAACCTGAACTGTCCTGGGGACTTTGGGACATGGGTCTAACTGACCCTGGCATGGTGCCTGGTACACTATAGATGGATGTAGCTGAAGGTTGTGGTGAGCCATGAGTCAGGAAGTGCTAACAAGCTTAAAGATGATGGGCCTCACAAGGTGCTGTCCTTGCAGCATGGACATGACGACCCTGTGTCTGTGGTCTGTGGCTTTAAGGGTGGGGCGGAAGCACAGTCCAGGGCCAGGAGCCCAGTGGTCTCAGGTTTCCAGGCTCACCTTGCCCTGGGTTCCTTTCTGGTGTGGAAGTGCTGGCTGAGCGGGTTTCTTGGTGGAGTGGGCCCAACCTTCCCGGGTCCAATCAATGATGAGATCTTCCTTGTTTCTCTCAGGCCGCACACCTGGTCCCAGGCTCCAGACTGAGGCAGCTGGACAGAGCCCGGATGACATCAAAGGCAGAAATGCTCAGGTAATATAGCCCTCAAGGAGATTCTCCTGGGGAGCACGGAAAGGCTCAACAGCTTGGCAGCCTTCCTCACACTCGTTTTCTTCATGGAAAGACATTTTGGTGTGGCTTTGTTTCAAGCCAGAATGGAACACTTAGAATTCAAGAGCTGAAGCATGGAAGTGGCCCCCAGAATCACTACCACATGCAGAAGCAAGTTGAGCCACTCAGAACCCCCTTTGGACTCATTCTGCTGTCATCACCCCAGTCCCTGCCCATTCTTCCCTGAGTAGCATAGTTTGAGAAACCTGTGAGAAAAACCCTGTAGCATTTATAAAATCTAATTCAGTGTTCTCTCTCACCTATAGAATGCATGGCTCCTTTTGGTGCCCTTAGAGCTTTTTCCTCCATTGATATTATAATTGATTTTGGCCAGATTGACTCACAAGCCAAGTCCTTTGGCTACAGGAAATTGACAAGGCCAACAGGGAGACCACACGGGTGCTTTTGCGCTAAGACGGTCTTGGAAGAAATGCCCTTGCTCGCACCCCATGCAACTTAGAAGTGTCTTCTAACCTGGGCAGAGGTGACATCTCTCACTGTACAAAATGAAGTCTCAGGTTTAAAAGTCCTTTGTTTCTTTGAAAACATGTACAGTCCTACTCTGGCCTCGTCCTGTTTCAGGGTTCTGTGTGACAGACAACAGGCTGGCTTGCTGGTACATGGGGCCATCCCACAGCGGGATGGAATGTGAAGGAAAGTGACCTAAGAAGGAAGGGCCTCGATTCCCAAAAGCCAGGGTAGTCCCTGGGACAGGCGGTAGGTACTTCCTCTGGCAAACAAGCATTTCCTTTCTCTAACCTCAGCTAACCCAGGAATAGCAATATCCATTCTCAGATGATCATAGGTTCAAAACAGGTATACAACTGTAGTTAAAGAAGCATATGCACATAAAACAGAAAGAAGAGAGGAAGAATATGCACAGAATTGTTACTAGGTGGAGGGGATTATGAGAGGATGATAGGATAAGACACACCAGGAATCTGTCTCCCCACCTGAACAACAATTGCACTGACAAAACCCATCTGTTAGATTTTGTATGGAACTCTGTGTAGAACTCTGGGGTCCATTGAAGTATTGCAAGATCAGGGGATGCTTGGAGAATAAATCATAATTGATTTTAGGCGCTTTCAGCTTGTACCAGTAGCTGCTGAGCATCCTCCCAACCAGCCCCATGGCAGGCAGCTATGCATGTGTTCTTGGAGTAACTTGCACACAGTTTAGGGGAGCCAAGAAGGGCAAAGGGAAAAAAATATCCCCATCCTCCACAGGTTGGGGATCTGGGCTTTGATTGCCCACTGCTGCTTCCGAAAATGTGGGTGCAGGTAAAGAGGTGGCATTCCCCCTGCACCTCTTCCCACCACTGCAGATCTCTCTCCTTCTGGCTGAAGCAACCTCCAGGAGAATTTTTTTTCTTCCCTTCATTTTACTGTTTCTAATTTTGGAAGCCAAACGTTAAAGACCAAGCTGTTTGAAAGCAACTTCATATGTAGGGGAAATTAGGAAGTAACCACGTATGTTCAAGAGAAAAGGCATAGGCTCCAGAAAGACCTGAGAAGACCTTAAATTTACACCTCAAGCTGATTCTTGGCATAGAGATAACATACAAAAAATAAGAAAATTAGAATAGAATAAAATTAAAATGATAAAAAATACTTCTAGCAAATTCTGAGGAAGGAATAGGATCTGCTTTCTAGTGTTATGGCATTGTTTGATTCAGATATCATTCCCAACAACAAAAAAGAAAATCACAAATTATATAAAGAAGTAGAAAAGTGAAGACCATTCAACAACAACAACAACAACAACAAAAGTATCTTTGAAAAAAGGTTGATGGCAGATCTATTAGACAAAGAGTTTAAAACAGCAGTCTTAAAAATGTTCATGCTGGGCATGGTGGCACGTCCCTGTAATCCCAACAATTTGGGAGGCTAAGATGGAAGGATAGCAAGTTCGAAGCCAGCCTCAGCAACTTAGTGATGCTCTAGCAGCTTAGTGAGAACCTGTCTCAAAAAAAAAAATTAAAAAAGGGTTAGGGATGTAGCTCAGTGGTAAAATGCCCCTAGATTCAATCCCCCCTACAGAAAGCAAGTAAATAAATAAATAAATGGCAACTGGCTTTTTTAAAAATAGTAGATGGACACAATACCTTTATTTTATTTTTATGTGGTGCTGAGGATCAAACCCAGGGCCTCACACATATTAGGCAAGTGCTCTACCCTGAGCTCCAGCCCCAGCCCAAAAGGCAACTGTCTTAAAGTTGCTCAAAAACATAAAGGAAGATGTGGATAAATTCAAGCAAATGATGTATGAACAAAATGGAAATATCAGTAAAGAGAAAGAAAACATAGAAATTCTGAAGCTGAAAAAATACAACTGAAATGAAAAATTCACTAGAGAAAATGAAAGGCAGACTTGAGGCAGCAGAAAAACAGAATCAGTGAACTAGAAGAAAGGAGAATCAAAATTATTAAGTCTGAAGACCAGAAGGAAAAAACATTAAAAGTGAACAGACCCTGTCAGAGCTATGGGACACCATCAGGTGTTTTCAGGGAGACAAGAGGGGCAGAGAAAGAATGTTTGAAGAAACTTCACAAATTTGATTAGAGGCATGAATAAAAACATTCAAAAAGCTCACTAAACTCTAAGAAGATGAACATAAAGAGACTAACATCAAGGCACTCTGTAACAAAACTTCTGAAGAACAGAGTATCTCAAAAGCAACAAGAGAATCGATTTGTCACATACCAGGTATCCTCAGGAAGGTTATTGGCAGATTTCTCATCAGAACTTTGGAGAGGACAAGTAAGCTAATATATTGAAAGTATTAAAAAGAAAAAAAAACTGTCAACCTAGAATCCTATATTTGGCAAAACTGTCCTTTAGAAGTGAGGAAGAAATTAAGACTTTCACATATAACAAAAGCTGAGGGAGTCTGTTCTCCCTCACCTGCCCCATGTCTCTGGCTTTCAGGAATCTCATGCCTTCCGTCTCGGATCACCTTCCTGCACATTCCATGCAGCCCTGCAAAATGGTCCAGTGTAGACATTGCCCATAGAAGATGATCACTGTTTTTTTTTTTTATTTTCTTCCTAGTATACTTCTATAATTTCTACAAGGAATGTATTGCTCTTGTGATCAGCAAAATAGAATCATCATCATAATTATAGCCTCATATATTTATATGGCTCTTTACAATTTTTAGTTGGTTTGTACATGTTATCTCATTTGATCCTTTTAATCACCCTGTGATCAAACTGGAGAGAAACTTTTAATGTCATTTTATTTTTCAATAATGAGGATTAAACCCAGGGACTCACATAGGCTAAGCAAGTGCCTGACCACTGAGCTACACTCCCAGCCCCAATGCCATTTACACAAAAGAGAAAACTAGGCTCCAGAGGCTAATGGGTTTGTCGAAGGTCACATGCCCAGACCTTCTGACCTTCCTCTGGTGCTCCTAACACTATATATCACTGAGAAGAGCCTTCCTCACCATCAACGGGGCAAGGCTAGGTGGGACATTATGCAGTATCTGGTCTCCAGTCTCATGACAGGCACAAACCTAAATCACCCCAGACTGATGCCTTTTGTCTCTTCCCATGACAGTCCAGTCAAGGATGGATTAAAAGTCTCATTGGACATCCCACTGAGATCTCTGGAGATCATCTTCAATCATGTTCACTGCAGTGAGACACAAAGCAACGCCCAGAGAAACCAGTGGGCTCTAGCCAGCACACAGTGCCTGGGGAGTGCTCTCTCCTTCATGGATGCTGGGCTGGAAGTCTGAGGGTCTGACTTCCTTTCCCACTTTTCCCTTGCCCTGACCTGGCATCTCCAGCATGTTCTTGGCTTTTCATGAACTTCCTGCACAGTCAACTGCTGGTTCTTGGTCTCTTCTAAATGTTCATAAGTCAGAATTTTAGGTTGCCACACATCAACTTCATGCCCCATCTCGTTTGCCACCATGACCCCTTGAGTTAAAAAAAACCTCTCCTTACACATGATGGGACCATCTTCCCAGCCTTGGTGGTCCTGTGTGAATGAGGAAAAGCTGTGTTTCCCACCCTTGGGTGCAGTGAGTTTTCTAACCCAACCTGGTAATCTTCTGTCATGTTTCCGCAGTTATCTCTAAAGACACTCCTCTGAGAAGATGGATGAAGCCAAGACCAGGGGTTCCATGTCACAGGATGAACATGTCAGGCCCCACCATACTCAAGCTGAATTCAGTCGACATACAGGCTCTGAAAGGAGCACTTATTTATTGTAAATACGTGGTTTGCATGGGCTTTAAACCAACATTTTAGTCCACTTTGAGTTATTTTAGTAATATTTTTAAAGACAACCACTATTTCTCCATTATTTAAAATGTATCTTGTCATTTGTCTGTACAGACAGAACCCTGCCCCACTCCATTGTGTCTATCCTGTGACTGTAAATATGCTTGCAGCTGGCCCTTCCTAGATTCTGAACCATTTTTAGAGCGTCCTTAGTTTGTAGGTGGTCCCAAAGTCCTAAGCAGTCACAAAAGCTTCTTATTGGCATGACTTTATATTCTCATTGCACCAACTGCAAAATCAAACCAAATAATGCCTTATAAATGATGCATCTCAGAGGAAGTAGTGTGTGCCCATACCCCGACTGTGCCACGCAGCCTCCGGGGAGTGAGATGTCACGTCTCACTTCCATTTTGCAGTACAGGGATGTCTTTTTGCTGCTTAATGTAAATATACTGCAGTGTAAAGGCAGGAGTGGGATCAACCCCTCCAATGCCTTCTACAGGGCCCTTGAATTATCAGTTGAATTATCCTACAAGTAGCCAATGCTCTTACTGTTTACAGTGCTCCTAGTGCCCATGTCTCCGTCACTTCCCTCCTGCCCCTCTAAGTTCCCAGCTCCATCCTGGTAGTCCAGGTGAAGTCACCTTTATGAGATTTTGGTATTTATTTTTTCCTTTAGGAAAAAAAAAAAACATACGCTGGTTCTGATTATCATGAACTGCTAATCCTATCCCAGAAGTCTCCCAATCTCCCAAAGAGGTTGCAAAGATTTCCGTAGAAAATATGAGAAATGTGTAAAACAAAATGTCTGAAGAAATATATGTCTCAACTATCTAGCCACAGCCCACCCTGAGAATCTGGGAACCAACCATAGGCCACCCTTCCCAGCTGAGGGAAGATGTCACAGGCCCACAGCTTCCCCTTCCCCTGTAATGGGCACCTGGGGGCAGGTGCACATTCATCTCCCTGATTATGCAGAGTCCAGCTGGGCTGGAGCTGTCCCTTACCTTTTCCTTGAGCCAGCAAGGGCATGGAAGTGGACAGGGAATGCTGACATGGATAAAGGAGAGAGACTAGGAGGAAACAGACTTGAGATCCCTGAGGAAATCGGAGAGGGAGAAGAGGAGGATAGCAGAAAAGTTTGCTTTGGAGCAACCCACTCATGTCCTCAAACCTTGAGGATGCGGGACAGTGAGCCACAGTGAGCCGGGTTTGGCCAACGTGACTGCAGACCCCTTGCTGTGGTCTGGAGCCGATAAAGCTGGTGTGCTGCATCAGTGTGTGCTTTATCATTCCAGATGGGAGAAGAGAAACTGAGTCAGCATCAAGTATGCATCTCTGGGGCACGACTCAGGCCAAATCGTAACAGCTAAAATCAGTGGGAAAGAAGCTTTTGCAGGCCTTTTGCATTATTGATTTATTGTATTTTCAATAACATTTGAGTATTATGCTTTTGGGTTTGGTGTAGGATTAATATTTTAAGAATTTTACTTCTGAAGAAACACCCTCAAAGTACTTTCCCTTATTTTACTCAGTGTTCAAGAAAAATGTTTCAAATATTACATTTTGGAACCAGAAAGTCTTTAAATATTTTCTATAACAAGAATAAAATGAAGCATGTATGCTATCATGATCTTATCTTATGCACAAGGCAGACATTGCTAGTTGAATACAGTGCTTCTTCTCACCAAGCCTAATCATGGTCTTAAGAGGGCTACCCTCAGCAAAGCTTTCCTATTTCATTTTGTTGGCATGAAAGATGAAAGCTACTTAACAATCCAGATCTAGTCCAATTATTTCGAATGGATAAAGAGAGTGAGACTAGGAAAGGCACAGTAAATTGCCTAAAGCCACACAAAAATGGAATCAGAGGAGCTGCGGATGCAGCCTAATGCTACAATACTTGCCTAGCATGTGAAAGGCCCTGAATTTGATTCCCAGAGCTGCAAAAAACAAAAAACAAAACAAACAAAAAAAAAAAAACAAAAAACGAGCAAGAAAAACATGAAACAAGAGTCACACATATCAAGTCCAGCATTTCCTCTTCTATGTTAGACAGATTCTCAGGTATCTCTCAATCAAGATAATTTCTAGAAAATTTCCAAGAATGTTGGTGTTGGTCTCCTGAAATCTTTTAAATTTAATTTTTAAAAGATATTTTACATCCTAGAGTGGAAACATGTAATTTTATTTCTCACAACAAAATATGCAGGAATGAAGGTCTGAAAAATGGAGAAGAAAAAGTAGTTTGACTAGAGGCCTAAAGACTTCAGAAATTACCGAGAAATTAGTTTCCTGGGTTTTTATTTTTATTTTTTTCTCGTCTCCTGTTTATCCTGAACTTGGCACAGCTAAGTCTGATAACTTGGAAACAGGCACAGAAAAAAAAAAAAAAAAAACAACACAAAAGAAACCTGGGCTCTCTGGCCAAAGAAAGAACTATGAAAAATTCTTTGTGGAACATCCAGCTCAATGAATCAGAAGGTTTTAGTCATACCTGCCTTTTCTCAAGGTGAATCCTATGAGCACGTTATGCCATTCCTCCACCCTGATGTGCACTGCAGGACTAGTAGAATCCATGTGTAGAATCATTCTTCTAATCACTTTGAAAAAAAGGAGATGGTGCCCTTCCCCCATAGAGATTGCTGGTTGAATTCTGACATCCTATGTTCATTGATTTGCTCTGGTTGTGCTCGGGTTTGAAAATCCCCTCAAACTTCAAGGTGAATTTTTTTTAAGAGAGAGAGAGAGAGAGAGAGAGAATTTTAATATTTATTTATTTATTTATTTATTTTTAGTTTCCAGCAGACACAACATCTTTCTTTGTATGTGGTGCTGAGGATCAAACCCGGGCTGCATGCATGCCAGGCAAGTGCACTACCGCTGAGCCACATCCCCAGCCCCCAAGCTGAAATTTAATCGTGATTATAACAGTGTTGCAAGTTTGGATCTTGAAGAGGCAATTTGTTCATGGGGCACAGTATGGTGAATGGTTTAGAGTCATTATCATGGGAATAGTTTAGTTATCTTGGAAATGAGTTTCTCTCTCTCACAAGTGTCCTCTTAACATGTTGTGTATTCTGCCATGTTATAATACATTACAAAGGCCCTCACTAGACCTAGGCCGTTGATCTTGGACTTCCAAGTTTTTAGAACCAAGAGCCAAATAAAACTCTATTGTTTATAATTTACTCAGTCTATAGCATTATGTTATTGTAGCAGAAAAAAAGTCTGAGGGAGTTTGCCATAAAATGGAGAGGGTGTCTTAAACAAGAAAAAAAAAATAATTTCTCCCAGTCTGGAGTATGGAAGACCAAAATCCAGGTGCAGATGTAATTAATTTCTGTTGAGGCCTCTATTCCTGGTTTTTAGACAGCTGTCTTCTTGTTGTATCTTTACATGGCCTTTCATCTCTACATTGTAGATACAGATCCTCAGCACCACATAAAGAAATAAAGATATTTTTAAAAAGAGAGTAGTCACTATTGATTGATGGGCATATATCCTGTTCTATTTGAAATACTATTATTTTTAAAACAAACTAAGGAGACTTCTGGTTTTAAAATGGTAGAGGAAATACATCTGTACCCCTTTTCTTCTCCAAAGTCTCCTTACTACAACAGGCAGAAAACAAATAGAAATGGAAACTATGTCTTTGACAATACTAGGAAAACTAAATCTGAACCAATATATACAAGGAGGGAATTGCCCAATATAGAGACCAGTAGAGAGGCCCACAGGAAGATAAAGCCAAGACCCACCTGAAAACACAGAGCTCAGACTAAGCCTGCAGAGCACCTATTCTCCTAAGATGCGGGAGAACCCAAGAAGAGCAGCTGATGATTCCTTGTCTAAACAATGATGTTGAAACATGCAAGCTTGTAGTTGAAACTTCTTTGGTCCTCATTTGGCACTCAGAGAAGTAAGGAATCTGGGGCTGCAGAAAGAACCACACAGACATCTCAACAGAAAACAACCTGTTGGTGAGATGGGGCAGAATAGAGAAAGATTCAAGCTGACCCCTTTGGTTAAAGTGAAAAAGTAAAGTCCAATCAATTATCTTGTACACAAACCCACACTCACACAATCCTGTATTGTAAATCGTATTACCATATTAGTTAAGATTAGGTTTACCTATATAACAACCAAAAGAAGCCTTAGAATGATAGATGGCTATTTTCTGTCATTGAAAAATTTCAAGAAAAGGATTTGTATGATGATTGAGTTTGTCATCAAAGAAACAGCTCCTAACTTTCTGCGCTGATATCATCTGGTTTCCATGTTCCTAATCACCACACAGTCACCTAATAACTTCTGGAGCACTTTTGGATAGTTGAGAAAGAAGACCCCATCCCTTCCTACTCTGAAGGTGCTTTCTTTGAAGCCACAATCAACACTTATGTATTTTTTGACAGAGTTTAGTCACATGGCCAAAACCAGCAGTAAGGAAAGCTGGGAATTTTAGAGTTTTATCTGGGCACAATGACAATGAGTAGAATTGGTATCTGTTGTTATAGAAGGGAGAAATGGATGTTAAAGAATGTAATTAATAATTTCTGCCATGATTGCAAACCAGATAAAAAGCTTCACAGCTCAGAAGCACAACCTTGTCTTGTCTCCTGCAAACAGGTGTCAGAAAGAACATATTCAGAAATAAGTAGTTATTACAAAGGAACCAGTACACAAAATACATGAAGATGTCCCAAGCAAACAAAGGAAATATATAGACAAAACAATTTCCACATAAAAAACTGAATTTTGACAGAACAATAATGTTGCCATAAAGCAGATAAAATTATGGTTAGGTATATTTCCATATAATCAAAGAACTTAATAAAAACTTTTAACAATCTTGAAGCAAAGATACAAGAGCCAGGGAAAGGATGAATAAATGTTACTAAAAATACTATAAAAAAGTGCTACAAAAGTAAGCAAAATAAAATAAATGCAAAAAAGAACATTAGAAGCTCACCAAAGTTAAATAAAATGGGGATAATTAACATCTTTGGATTATAGGTGTCCAATTATATATTCAATCAAGATATCATTAAAAATAAACAAATATAAAAAATTAAATGTATGGTATACCAAGAAAAGATGATGTGGGATAGTTGCAACTGAGAATATATTAGGCTCCAGAGTTGAAGAATCTGTTGGGTGCCTCCAGGAAAAAAGACCAGGTCTTGAATGTGGGTAATAAAATAAAAGTATCAATGGGAATCTAGTTGAAAACTCCACAGCTTTTAACTTTATATGGAGCAACGGCTACAAATATCTTGGAGTCCAAAGATTTTTTTAACTAGCTAAACCAGAGGTCAGAGAACCTTTTTAGTAAAGAATTGGATGGTAAATGTTTTCAACTTTGTGGATCATACTGTCTCTGAGTCACAATTACTCAATTCTGTGGTTGTGAAGTAGCCATAGACTTTAGTTAAATAAAAAGGCATGGTTGAATTCCAATAAAACTTTATTTGTAAAAACAGTCTGCTGGGATTTGGCCCATGGGTTGTAATTTGCTGACATCTAAGCTAAATAATCACTCAAGACAAAAGAGAAATATTTCTGAGGCTGCAGGCTCTTTAGTGGTACAATCCTCATAATATAAAATGTTAGAGGATAAACTTCAGTGGACAAAAGATAAATGAAGAAACTCAAGCAAACATACTGGCAAGAAATAAAAAGCTAAAATATGCTGTACTACCTGGAGAACAAAAAAAAAGCCATACCTTCTGGCTTCTTTGGCAAGTGCTTTAGAGGCTCCATGACGTGAAAGGATAATTCAAGAAACAAAGACATCTGTTGGAACTATAAAAATTATGATCAGTTCTAAATAAAGAAGGTGATGTCACTTTCACAGAGCCCTTTTAAAAGCATCTAGCAATTTACAGGGATATTTGGATTGTTAACCCACAGTGACCGCTGAAGTAAGAGGACCTTTATATTCTCACATGTAAAATGAAGGGTTGAATTTAATCAGATACTTGGTGTTGGCTGCTCAATAGAATCACCTGAGGGTTTTTTTTTTTTTAAGTGCCTAGTCCTGGGTCCCATCCAAGACCACTTAAATTAGAATTATGATATGCCACAAAGGGAAAGAACCAAGGGATGAGACGGTTTTTGAGGTATTTTAATTATTAATTCAGGCATTTAATATACGTATGTGTACACATATATAAATATATATTATACATATATGTAAATATATGTGTGCGTATATTTATAAAATTATCCAAAGGGAAGGGGGAAATGGGGGTAAGAAAGATGGTGGAATATAGTGGACATCATTACCCTAGGTAATGATTGCAGGAATGATGTGACTCTACTTGAAGTACAACCAATGAATAGAAAAGCTTTCTGTTGTCATGTAAAACTGATTAGAACTAATAAAATATAAATATATTAAAAATAATGTATATAACTAATTAGAATTAAAATTAATTAATTAAAAAGTTATGAATAAAGTATTTCTCTCACTTCACATGACTTATCTGTGAGATACTATAGAAAACTAATTGAACCAGTAGGGAGTCATGGAAATCCTTAGGTAATAGTTAATCTGTCAGGAGCACAGGCAAAACAAACTGGGGCATATGATCAGCATCTATAGTGCAGCAGTCTTGTGGGACTGAGCCCTTAACCTGTGGGGCCTGATGTTAACTCCAGGTAAGAGTATCAGAACTGAGTTACAGTATAAGATGTTCAGCTGGTATCTACTGGAGAACTTGTCAAGTGGGGAAGAACCCACACATGTGCTGTCAGAAGTGCGCCATACTTCACTCGATGTGTGAGAGTAAGGAAAACAGCTTTTGTTTAATAATTTCATACAGTGACTAATTCAATCTTTACACCCACCCCTAGTTCCAGGTGTATCAAATAAGATATCAGGTTATTTGTCTCTTTATCTCAAAATAAACCACATGCTGTATAAGTCTCTTTCTTCCCTCCATCAGTATAGGAAAACTGTTTGCAAGTTTGGAGTAAAGTCAATGAGGAACATTAGTTCTGAAAAATTGCACATTCTTACAGATTTATTATTTTGTGCTTGAAAAGGAAGTTAAAAATGCATTTTTCTTTGTATGTTCTCTACTATCTCCCTCTTGAGAGAAATGTGATAAATTTCCTATCTGTCCAAATAAGACAGGAAGAAGAAAATTGGCACACGGAACTAAAAACAAATATAGGGATTCTAAATATTATTTTCCGGCAGAATCTCTTATTAAATTTCTTTCCTCTCTTTTTACTATTGCCAATTTTCATTGCCAGAGAGTTGAGGTCAGAAGCCATTTACGTAAAGTTAAATGTACTATGACATTATGAACAAATGATTTTTATGAAAGACCTAAATATTAAAAGTTTGTTTCAGTGGGTAGCAAGAGGAAATTTACAAAACATTAAAGTTTGAATTTTTATCTATTTGATGTTCTTCTGAAATTCTAACTTGGTTATGTATGATTAGCTCCATTGATAGCATATATGTGCCAAAATCCCCTATACCTCTATATTCAATTATTTTACTATTATATTTGTCTTTTATAAAAATTTGTTAATTTAGGTTATTTGTTTTTTTTTTAAAGAGAGAGGAGAGAGAGAGAGAGAGAGAGAGAGAATTTTTTTTTAATATTTATTTTTTAGTTCTCGGCAGACACAACATCTTTGTTGGTATGTGGTGCTGAGGATCGAACCCGGGCCACACGCACGCCAGGCGAGCACGCTACCGCTTGAGCCACATCCCCAGCCCCAAATTTAGGTTATTTGAAACATGGGAAAACGTATATTTATATTTGAAAAAGAATATTTTACGAACTTCTTTGATACTTAAGTTGGTTAAACTTTTCAATTATGCATAATGTAGGCAAATGTTGGACAATGTTTTATCAGTTTCTTTTTGTTCAATACATATTTATTAAGCACTTATCAACCAGCTAGAGTAATATATGGAGGAGAGGCCTTGACATGAACTTACAATGTAGTGACAAATGAATTGATAGGGAAAAAAACATATCTTATGGGAAGGCATTCAAAGGTGAATCAGTCTAGTTCCAATCAGCAGAGAATGTACAGTAGTTTGAACGAGAACGATTCAATTTTAAAAAAAAACGAACTGTACTATAATGAGCAGTTAGTTAATGAGAAGTAAGAGAGCACTAAAGAACACTGGAAGAGCAAGTCAAGGATGACCTGCTACCTCTTAACCTGAGGTAGGGCATCCAAGAAAGAATCCACATTCCTCTCCCAAGGGCTGAAATCCAGATCCTGTTTGAGAGAGGTTAACCATGGATGGTGGTGAAGTTGCTTTGGAACTGCATCAGAAGAACTTGCTTAAAATCTATCCTCTAAAAATTTGCAGAAATATGTCTTCTAGGGTTTTGGGTAAAACTACTCACAGGAAAAATTTTCATCAGAAACTCTCTGCTACCTAAGTGCCCATGGAGAAAATCACTGGATAGGTGTCAGACACTGGAAAAACAAAGTAGAATGAAAGGTTTGACTGAAGAAAGCTTACAGAAAACAAGAAGTAAAAATCCTCTCACCTGCTATATCTCTCCAGCACATTCTAAGTTTAAAGTTGTGCCAGAAAAATTAAAATATTTAAAGAACCCAGGTCTGTTTTTATACAGCAAGCAACAAGAATAAATTGTGAACTGAGAAGAAGTAAGTTGATAACTGGCATGCATGAATATCGACCTGAATCTCTGATGAAGAGGTATGGTTGGTGAAGTTTTACTAAAGAAACTAGCATTGAAGATGAGATCTAATGAAGAGGAAAGGTCTGACCACTTCAGAAGAGAGATGGGCCAGGGAAACAAAAAGACCAGGAACTAGGAACTCTAAAATAGTATTTCTTCATATGAATCAGTGAAGAAAGTTGATGAGAAGAGATACATGCCTTAATAAATAAAAGCAGTTGCACACACACACATTCACACATATATAGAAACTCTTACAGAATTCTTTGGGAACAAAAATGAAGAAATAAAACCTGAGTAATAGGGGCTGGGGATGTGGCTCAAGCGGTAGCGCGCTCGCCTGGCATGCGTGCGGCCCGGGTTCGATCCTCAGCACCACATACCAACAAAGATGTTGTGTCCGCCGAGAACTAAAAAATAATAAATATTAAAAAATTCTCTCTCTCTCTTTCTCTCTCCTCTCTCTCTCTCTCTTAAAAAAAAAAAACACCTGAGTAATAAATAAGAACTAGTTCTAGGCTTACTGTTGATATTTTCTAATAGCAAGAAAACAAGTGGTTCAGGTTTTAAAATCTACTTGTAATGTTGACAATGCCTTGAGCCTGTATGATATAAAATTCATACAAGGCTCATATTTAGTTTTTACTCTCAAGTGACACATAAACGAGAAAAAAAAATGTGCCCTAACCCAGAAAATGACAATATATTTGGGACTTAAATTTGCATAACCACCTTGGTAATAGAGTTCTCTCGAAGAAAACCAATATGAGATCTATCTATCTATCTATTTATCTATCTATCTATCTATATCTATCTATCCATCTATCTATCTATCTATCTATCTATATATATATATATATATATATCTTTCTCTCTCTCTCTCTCTCTCTCTCTCTCTATATATATATATATATATATATATATATATATACTATGCAATTGGAAAAAAATTGGACTATGATAGTTCCTCATAACCACAAAAGAAGGATGCATATAATAAAAAAAAATACATTCAGTGTGCAAACTAAAGGAAGCACCATCCTTTAATAATAACTCACCTTAGATGAAATTTTAAACAAATTCTATTGGTAATATGAAGGACCTCAATTTTTTCCATATCCTTATATATTTTTAAAAATGAATCCTATAATTGTGAGGTTAATTCAAATCAATTAATAAATATTTTTATAAAATTGCTCCTAAATCCATAGGATTGATTCCCTTTAAGGCCTTTAAATATTTAGTCCTCATCTTAGTTCCCACTTTACCTGATATTCTCTTCATTGAATTTTATCCACTTCTAATGTTACCTTCATCATTAAGCTAATATAAGAGAAGCCAAAGCCATTTGATAAGCACAGAATATTTATAATGGGGTAGAAACTGAGAATGAAACAAGATACAATCTCCATTCTTTTAAAGCATTGGAGTTCATAGACACATGAAATAATATAACAATAGTTTGTAGAGATGCAAACTTGCTATAATAGGACTTGGTTAAATACTAATGGCACACAGAAATTAGGGTGCCTCTCTTGTTTGGGGGTCACAAAAGTCTTCAGAAAGAAAGTACTGCATTGATGTTAAAGGTTGTATGGAATTTTCGACAAAAGAAAGAGATTGAAGTTGGCTTTCTACACATGAAGGCTATGAGATGCAGAGATACAAAAACATGACACAGAGGGAAATGGAAAGACATTCTGGGTCATCAGACCATACTGTTCATGGGAAAACAGTAAAGATGTCAATTAAAAAGAGAGTGATGTTATATAGCAATATATATATATATATATATATATATATATATACACACACACACACACACACACACACATATATATATGTGTATATATATAGTATGTTATGAAATTTTATCTATGTGAGGACTATTTTAATGAATAAAATTGTTAGTTTATCAAAATTTTATAAACAGAATACATAATGTTGGAAGAAGATGTTATGAACAAAATGATTTTATACAAAGAAGACAAAGTTACATAAAACTGACTTCTATATCTGAATAATAAAAAGTAATATTAATAAGAATAAAAATCTTGCTGTGTGCAGTGGCTCACAACTATAATCCCAGTAGCTTGGGAGGCTGAGCAAAAGAGAGGTGCTAAGCAACTCAGTGAGACCCTGTCTCTAAATAAAATACAAAATGGGGATGGGGATGTGGCTCAGTGGTCAAGGACCCCTGAGTTCAATCCCTGCTACCCCGTCACGCCCCACCACCAAAAATCTTACTAAGTCAAAATTAGTTTTGTTTCTTTCTATGATAATCTCCAAAGTGTATGGTGACCATGTAACATGTAGTTGCCAATGCTATTTTTCCCTCTGGTTTTATCCTATGTCCACATCTTATAGGTTTATTTCTTCCTAATTGTTTATAATATTTTTTTATAATATTGTACCTATCCATCTTTGTGAGTCATCAAAATTTTATAAACAGAATACATAATGTTGGAAGAAGTTGTTATGAACTAAAGATTTTATACAAAGAAGACAAAGTTACATAAAACCGACTTCTACTATATCTCTGGTTTGTATCTCACAAACTCAAATGAGCACCTGAAATAAATGGGAAAATATGAAGAGTTTAATGGAACATATTCCACTAGATACATGGTCTCAAGTTATTTCCTTTTCATAATTCTTAAATTTCCACAAAAATACAGTTTTTTTGGATGTTACTCTAAGTTCTCCTTTATCTGTTGTCAGTTGTCATATAAAATGTTATACAGACAGACAATAGACAGACAGACACACACACACACACAAACACACACACACACAGACTACAAACACATGAGTTTCTTAGAAGGAAGGGCATTAAAACCACCCTATAGTATGTTTCACATTGTGGCCACAATCTAGGAGATATTTACATGAACAATGGGTGATTTTATTTTGAAACTATATTGTCAATTTGGAAGTATGTTCTTTAGTAAATTTCAATCATATTTCTATAAGTATTTGAAATACTTAAATTTCTCACAATTAATTAGACTATAAAATATTTTAGTCAGCTTTTTTATCGCTGTGACCAAAAGACCTGACAAGAATAATTTTAGAGGAGGAAAAGTTTATTTGGAGGCTCATGGTTTTCAAGGTCTCAGGTCATTGACAGCTAACTCCATTCCTTTGGATTTGAGGAATGGCAGAACATCATGGCAAAAGTGTGTGGCAGAGGAAAGCAGATGAGACTTCTCCCCTTATCAAAGACAAAATATATACTCCAAAAGCAGGACCCACGGGAATCACCTTCTCCAGCCACACTGTACTTGCCTAGAGTTGCCATCCAGTTAATCACTATCTGGGGATAATTTCATTAATTAGATTAAGACAACTAATAACCCAGTCGTTTCACCTCTAAACTTTCTTGAATTTTCTCACACATAAACTTTTGGAGAATACCTACTATGGAAACCATAACACAAAATATCTATTGAAATAGAGAATAATATTGATTATCTGCCTTCATAAACCATTTTAAATATTTGGAGGAAGTTCAATCTTACATTTCAAAGAGTTTTTTTCAACATCCATGTGAATTCTCAGAGTATGATTTGAAAAAGGTAGCTATTTATAAGTATTCTCTCTCATACTGACCAGATAAACATGTTCACAGTGCCAACATTTAAATTTAGTGTGCATTCTTAACTACTGATCTTTGATATAGATTCATTTTATAGCTTTATTTATACATGATGTTTATTGCAATCTTCCTAAATTTCTCTAAGTACCCCTTGACAAAAAAATTAGTCCCTTAAATATGTAAGTTACAATCAAGATAACAGTTTAAAATTTTTGTCTTTTTATTCTGATATTTATTCCTAACATGGATTTCTTTGTTTGTGTTTAAGTATTTGACTCTAGTTAGGGCGGTGGAAATTCATGGTCAATTCATTATAGAAAAATTTTATGCAAATGGATCATGAATGAGACTTCATTAAGAAAAGAGACCTGTGTGGTATAAAGGAAGGTGGCCCAGACTGAGAATCAACAGGATAACTTCATGAACTACTTTTTTCATTTAATATCATAAAACCGAGCCTCCAATTCTCTTATCCACTATTCTTCCTATATTTCCCCTCATTGCTTTTATTTTCTACTTGTCTTTACTCTTTCAGCAATTGGTTATAGGCCAGATTAGGTGACATTCTTATACTTTTAATGACATCAAGTGTGAATTTCTCTTTTAGAGTCGAGCATCTCAGACTTCCTAAATTGAATGCTAATCAATCCAATTAAATAATAATTTGGTAACAGGGAGAATGGTAAGACATTCCAAAACGAATGAGATCTATGTAAAAGTATGACTTTAAAAAAAAAAAAGAGAAATTTAATCCCTGGTACTCTTATAGTATAAACATATAAAAAAGTTTGACTACTAAAAGTTGTCACCCTAGTACATTGCTTAAAATATATTTCAGTTCCAGCCACTATGGAACAACAGACAAAAATTTACTTTCCACATTATAAAAGAAAAGGCAAGTAATATGTAAGGAATATTAATTTCTAGATATTGGAAAACAAACAGAACAAGGTGTTTATCCCTGAGAAAAGGAACATTCAGAGGAAGAGCCCTATCTTTGTCGTTAGGTCCTATGAAGCTTATTTCACAGAGAGTATGATCCTCAGATTCTAGGGTTGAAAGGGGGGTCTCTTCAAGTCTTTGTTTAAGACAAATGAATTAATGTATGATCCAGAACTTCTTGAGAGCATGGAAAGAAATTGTGGAAAGTTGAAGGGCAGAACATTCCCCCAGTTCAGAGAGGATTTGGAAGTTGTGTCCCTGTCTGGCAGTGACTTGGAATCACTTTGATATTTTGAGGTTTGTTTTAAGGCATTTTTTTTAAGATCAGGCTTAGAACAGACTTCAGAAGCAGTATTTTAGTCCTACTATGAAGGTGTCATCTTCTGAAGAATCTACCTGAAGCCTGTATCATGAGCTCTTTCTACTTGCTAGAATAATGACTGAAAAAAAATAAATGAACTCTTGTCTTACAACGTATATAAAAATTGATGTGAAATGGATCATTAATTTGAGTTTAAGGGCTAAAACTATAGTTACTCTTATGGTTTAGATGTGAGGTATCCCAAAATCTCATTTGTGAGACAATGTAAGAAAGTTTAGAGGTGAAGTGATGGGTGATAAAGGCCTTAAATTAATAAGTGCATTAAATCACTGATAGGTGGTAATTGGGTGGTAGCTCTAGGCAGGTAGGGTGTGGTTGGGAGAGGTGGGTCCTTGTAGGGCATGCCTTTGGGATTTATATTTTGTCCCTAATA
This sequence comes from Urocitellus parryii, assembly GCF_045843805.1. Classification (NCBI taxonomy): domain Eukaryota; kingdom Metazoa; phylum Chordata; class Mammalia; order Rodentia; family Sciuridae; genus Urocitellus; species Urocitellus parryii. The sequence continues at coordinate 113,833,098 of NC_135537.1, read as the reverse complement.
AGCAGAGCCTGTGTGCCCTCCCCCCCACCTCTGTCTCTCTGTCTCTCTTTCTCTCTCCTTCCTGATTGCCATGTCCTGAATACTTTCCTCTGTTACACTCTTCCAATGTGATGTTCTGCCTCTTTTGGGTCCAGAGCTATTGAGTTGACTGTCCATGACCTGAGACCTCTGAAACTATGAGCCAAATAAGCTCCTTCTCTAAAATTCTTCTTGTCAAGTGTTTTGGTCACAGGTATAAAAAAGCTGACTACAATGGCTCCTATGAAAAAAATATCACAAGAGAAAATATTTTTGACCTTATATTTGGTAGAGATTTCTTAAATAAGACACAAAGAAAAGCATGGACATAAAAGAATTGTTAAGTTTAATTTACATTTAAAAATATTTGTGCTCCATAAACTACTATTAATAAAATTAAAAATCAAGACAGATGAGATGAAAATATTGGCAAACATGTATCTAAAACAGAACTTCTATTTAAAGACTCTTACAACATAAGACAACACATGATGATTTTCAAATGAGATAAACCAGAAAATATGCAAGTACTTGAAAACAAATAATGTGGGTAAATTATAAGGACACAGGAGCCAAACTGAAAGAGTTCACATTAGTCAAAAGTGTAAAAAGTTGACTGCTGTCATAAGTTAATTAGCACTGAATATCAACTCAAAGTATGAAACAGATATTCATCCTGGCATAAAATTATCAAATAAATAAACATGAGAAAAAGATCTCTCTTCCTTTAAGAATGGTTCTAGATGATACATATAGGAAGCAGATCCCAAATGTCATATTATATATAATTGCTATTTTTTTTAAGGGGAAGATGAGGAGGCAGTAAGAGTATGCTAAAATTTATAGTATTTATTTTGGGATTTTTCCATTCTTGACTGATGTGATGGTTTAAAGATCTGCTTGAGAAAAACAATGATAAAATCTATACATACAATCCTATCTTATAAATAGGGAGATTGGTGAAAACAACCAACCATCATTGATATAGCAAAAGGAATGTCAAAGAATGTAAGAAGCAGAGATATTACAAGAAGAATATTAGCATTGCTCCTTCAATACATATTAACAAAGATAAAGTGATGATGTTAAGCAAAGTGAAATTCAAGGCTAAGAGAATGAGATTTATCATAAATGAGGCATGATTTAAAATAAATATATGATAGCCATGAATTTACATTCCAAGTATTATTAGAACCAAATACTTAAGGGGAAATGATTACAAACACCAGGACAATAATTAAACATAAAAGTAAAATCCATGTTAAAGATTAATGTAATTTACACTCGTGACAGAAAAAAAAAGCAACAGAAAGGTAAATAACTTGAATAAATAAATAGATTAAGTGACGAAGCAACTATCAATATTCACAATAAACAGAACTTTTCATGTGTGCCTGGAATGCAAAGATTAATTTGTTAGTTACACACATGCACAGAATGTACATATACAAGGTGAAACGCGAGTGACTCACCCTAGGTGGAGAATCAACCAAGAGATTTATTGGGGGGTGCCCAAAGGGGAAGAAAAGGAGAGGCAGAGAGGAGAGGAGGAGGGCAGAGAGAAAGAGAGCAGAGAGAAAGAAGAGGAAGAGGGCAGAGAGGAGGAGGGCAGAGAGCCTGAGTTTCCAAGCTTTGGCTTAAGGGTTGCATGGTGATGGGGTGGGTGCTGATTGGCAGGGTGACTCAGGAAGGCCAGCGGACACTGTATCCAGCTGGGATTGGTCAAGAAAACTTTTAATTTGGTGCTCTTTGGCTTGGCGCCCTTCGGAGAGGAGGTGGAGGGTTGGGATTCCGTGATGTTCTTGCAAGATGGAAACTTAACTTCAGCGGGGAGTCTCCCACACACCCAACACAGGGCAAGTTTATTTTTATTTATTTGATCACACTTTAAAATGTAAATGTATTAAAAACTTAAATATTGTTTACTATCTTCTAAATTAATCCTATGTAAAGAAAGACAAACGATCTTCTGTGACAGAGATGACTTTAGAAATGAAGTCCCAAAGAAACAGAGAAATCTGCCTATTTGACATCTAGTTTGCTGAAGAGTAGACAGTCGGGGAGGCATGATTGAACAAAGTATGGGGTGATCTAATTGTAAGCAACCTCACTTGGAAAGGCTGTTCACATTCTCTGCATCCCCTTTTGCGAGATAAGGTATTCATTCCTTTCCTTTCCTGTATATTTCTAGCAAATGATAAAATCCAGGTTTCATAGCATCTGAAGCTTATAAAAGTTTGTAACTCTGTTTAAGAAAATGAGTACATCATTATGAATACAATCTGCCTCACAGCTTTGGAAGATTCCTGAGATAGATATTTTATTAGTTTGATGTTCAAGCTGCCTCCAGTTGCAATATTTGGATATAAAACAAAATGAATAAGAAAGCCAGATATTCCCAGAGGTAAACCTAAGCAAAAAGAATAAGGCTAAGAGATAAATAAAATTTCATACAAAACAATAAAGAAATAGAGGGTCAGTTTGTATTTAGAAATTTCCTCCAAAGTATAACAATTGTGAAAAATTTTGTACTGAGTAAAATATATATATATTTCAGTAATAAACAGATCTGTGAGAAAAAAATTAAATAGAAGTATATACCTATTAAAGCTTAAGGAGATCAAATGTAATTAAGGGCTTAAAAGTTGAATATGATATAGTTTGATTTGTACCTATTGTTGGATAATATATGACATGCAGATATTAAATTTTAAAATTTGAATATAAGATTAAGTACATATAAGTATGTAATATACCATAAAACAAAATAATTGTTTATAGAGACTATATCTTTTGTGTTTTATATTACAATTTTATATATTTTAATTGTCCATAGAATGCTTACTAGACATGATCAAGCTAGGGAATGTTTCAAAGGAAATAAGCATTAAAAACCTCATTGGAATATTTTCATAAGAGCTTACTTGTTCTGTAAAAATATTAAAGAGCCAAGCATTTTATGGATAGATAGTGTTTTTCTGGTTTATTATTTTCTTCTATTTGGTTGCTCTTTAAAGTTTTAGTTCCTTCCAAATTTTGTAGGAGACATTTTTCCTTGTTGTTTTTGTGGTGAATTAGAAATAAAATTTTCTTCTTCTTAATTCGGATTACTTCAAAGTGATTTTCCCTAGGACCCATTACTGTCTAAAACCAGAATTGCTTATTTGGCAGAAGTTTGGAAACATGTGACTTTGTTTAAGATATATTTGCTAATTCAATGCAATGGTACTTGTTCATATAACTTCATAGCTTAAATCATGAAAGTTTGTGAATTTTAATCTTTCAAATAGTGCTTTGCAAACCCAAGGCTTTATGATTCTAATTGTTCCTATTTCACTAGTGGTTATCATATTCATCATTTCCTCACATGTTAAAAAAAAGGATTCTTTACTTTCTTACCTGATTTATCCATAAGACTATACATTTCTAACCAGTATAACACATTTCATCTGCTTGGCCTGTAAGTTAAGTCTTACCTAATTTGGAGTCAGTTGTTTAAACATCTTATTGTCCCCCAAATTTCTCATAGTCTTATTTTCCATAAAAAATTGTCCAGAAATCTTGGATACTTATGGATTATACTCCTTGTTGAAAAACTAGAATCATTTGAATAGTTCAAAAGAGGAACCCATGCTTTCTGCTGTGGTTACTTTCATCTGTGTCACATATTGTTCCTTTGAAAACAGATACTGTAAGAGGAACACTTGTTGGCTGCTGAGATGTTTCCAGTACTGTTAGAGATTCTAGAGAGAATCCGATCTAGATCAAGGTAATCTAGAGATCTGATTCCTTCTGAGATATACTCCCAGTTTTCTTGCAACTGTTCTGCTTGCTTCCCAAAGGCCAGCTCAGTAAATGAAATGATAGAGAAGGACAATAGTATCTAATATTTAAAAACAGTTTTGTTATATTTCAACTTTGGGGAAATTAGTGTGAATTGTGTTAGTCTCATCCAACTAAGGAGGACAGAAATGTGTTCTAAAAACAAAGAAACAGAATTGATCTCTGGTAGTTTATCTCCCTGAAATTTCAAGTTCTGGGTAAATACACACTCGAATTTCAAATTCTATATAATTAGACATTACACTACCTAAGCTTCTTTGAAAGATACCCCAATTTCTTGTTTCTTATATCTGGACAGAACCACTAAACCATTCAACACTGTGTGGATTAATCAAGCAATGAATGATCTACTGAATTAAGAGATAAACATTTACTTTATATCATTAATGTCGGAAAAATTTCTGGGATAAAACAATGCTCAAAATTTAAATAAAGGAACTAATAACTAAAATTCTTCTGATTAGTAATATACAGAGCTTTTATTTAGAATTTTACCATTACTTTCAAGTATCTAATCAAGAAGAGATACGGATATAGAAAATTTCTATATGGTGAATATAAGAAGTAAGAAGCTTAAATATACATAGTACATACTTGAAACTTCAAAACAATTATTTGAGTTAGACATTGTTTTTCTCAGTAATTAGATAGGAAAATACAGGATGAGATAAGTTAGACTAGTGGCTCAAAGTCAGAAAGCTAATAAATAGTCTACATTGTCTTTGAACTCGGACCTCATCATTCCAAGTCTACCACATCTTAACTCATATGTGCCCAAGCCAAAACTTTACAGAAAATGGTAAGATGTTCTCTAGGTTCTATTTAATATTGATCAAAAATTGCTAAATAAATAAATAAAAACAATATCAGAGTGGCTAAACTTAAGCAGTCTTGGAAATCGTGTCAATAATATTGCCACATTATCTATAAAAGGATTTTGGGAACATCTACTCCTGATCTATATCACATAAACCCTTTTCTTCAAAATGCCAGGGTAGATGTTAAAGAGAATACAGTGATGAGTAAAATAAGAATCTCTGTCTTCAAATTGCTTGTTGAAAGACCTGTGGTTCCAAAATACATTTTAGATGTTCAGGTGTGATCACATTTAATGCTTAAACTACATAACTGGTTTGATGAGTCCAAAGACCTAGTTTTCTCAGGCCAAAAAGAGGATAATAAAATAAATAAACAAACTAATATGTTAAAAATTGTGAAAGATATGTTTTGTGTGAGACAATTGTAAGCAGAAGAAATAAGTGAAGTATATAAAAAATGTACATTTTGTATGTCACTGCAAAATACTCAATGTATCCAACCTTCTCAAAGACTCTCCTTCATCAGTTTTCTCTTCTCTTCCTTTTCTATCACATTAGGCATCCATGCATCCCTTTCTAAGCAAAGCAACTTTTCTTATAAAATTTTTAAAAAGATAACAATTTCTTTTGTGCTCAGAATAAAAAAAAATTCTTGAAACATCTATAGGGACTCAGAAGATGGTACTTCAAAATAAATTCTCTTGGCATAGCAGATAGCTTACTTTCAGATCTTTTCTGCCTTCCTTCCCTGAGGCTATAAAAAGAGTTCTCTCTCCCTGCTCCCCTGGAGACCAACATGTGACATGCTCTATACCATAGGAAAGAAATGAGGACACAAAGAAGAATCTGAACAACAACTCCCTTCAGTTTATTACCATCGGCTCATACCCTTTTTGTCTAATCCTAATCCTTTATGACTATCTGGTCTTAAGTGAACCTAAGTAAGCATACAAACATTGTATACAGTTTCCCCTGGATATTTTTTTTCTTTTTTTTAAATATTTTTCAATTTGTTTTAATTAGTTACACATGACAGTAGAATGCACTTTGATACATCATATATAATGGAATATAATTTCTCATTCTTCTGGTTGTACCTGATGTAAAAGTAGGCCCAAATTTTCAAAATGTCAGCTTAGGATCTGATTTCCTTAAAAATACTCTGAAAGCACAAGAGGTAAAATCAAAGATCAATAAATGGGACTCATTCAAACTAAAAAGCTTATTTCCAGCAAAGGAAACAGTCAATAATGTGAAGAGAAAGCCTATAGAATAGGAGAAAATCTTTACCACATGCACCTCAGATAAAGGATTCATTTTCAGGATATATAAAGAACTCAAAAAAAATTAAGACACAAAAACAAATAACCCAATTAATAAATGGGCTAAGGAACTGAACAGAGACTTCACAGAAGAAGAAGTACAATCAATCAACAAGTATATGAAAAAATGTTCAACATTCCCTGGATCTTTGTGTATCCATTTCTGAAATCTCCTATCACGTGAAAATTTTGTTAAATAAATTGGTTATGCTTTTCTCTTGTTAGTCTTTCTTTTGTTATGGAATGTCAGCCAAAATATGGTGATGGGTAAGAAAAAATTATTACTTTTTGTCTACTACATGAGTAAGAGTCACTACTCTCCTTGGAAGGAGAAGGGGTGATGAGAGTCTAGATTTTAAATGACATTTTTTTATAATAATCACTTTGACCTCTACTTTCATTTTCACTTCTACTTGACTAGTGCTTTCCTTCCTTTTAATAATGCTTATAAATATATGTATCCTATGTGGATAATCCAGATAATATCCCCATTTCAAATTATGCTGATAAATAGCCTTAATTCTCCTTTGTCATGTAAATCGCATATCCACAGTTCTTAGGATAACATGGCAGGCATCTTTGAAGGCCATTATGCTTCCTAGTGGAAGTGATTCAAATTTCCCTATTGTTAAAGCTAGAGAGATAAAATTTTCTTTGATATGCTCTTGAGTTATCTTGACACATTACTGCTTAGTTGGTTGTAGCTGTTACTATTAAATTGCTACTAGTTAGTGATTCCTCACTTTGTTGAAGTAATCATTTTCACTCATTTGTGTCAGTTTGTGTTTTCCAAAAAGACCAAACCAATAGGGAAGGTATACAGACATATGAGAAGGGATTTACTAGAGTAAATGGCCCACGTAATTATGGAGATGGACAAGTCCAAAGACAAGCTGTCTACAGGATACAGACACTGGGAAGATAGTAGAATGGCTCAGCCCAAGGAAAAAGACTTCAAAATTAGGAAAGCTGATGGTGAAACTCTCAGTCTTTGAATGAAGTCCCGAAAACCAGGGGTCTTCTAGTGTAAGTCCTGGACTCCAAAGGCCAGGAGTCTGGAGTTCTGATGTCCAAGGCAGAAGAAATAGAGTCTATCATAAGTATCCAATTTGCCTACTGTTCTTTCTCTCCCAGTAGACTGATTGGATGGTGCCTGCTCACATTAAGGACAGATCTTCCCCACCTAGTCCATTCAGATTCACAATATAATCCTATCTGTACTCAGCCTCATGTATACACCAAATTAATGCTGTGCCAATCTTTTAAATATTTCATAATCTAGTCTAGATTATTTGAAATCTGAAATTAACCATCATACCATGTAATCCATTTATATCAAACAATAGCCATATAAATTAGACATTATTAACATTATCCTTTTCCAGAGGAATATCTGGAGTAAGCAATTTGTTGAAAGCCCCCATAATTTAGATTTTTAACTATTATGTGCCATGCTGGTCTTCTCTGTTTAAAATTTGTATAAAGAAGAAAGTCATAAAAATGAAGTTCTAAAAAATCCAAAATTAATCTTTAAACAAGTACAAGCTCGTTTATATAAATTTCTCTTATCAAAATTTTCATAGTTTAGTCTGATGTGATCATCACAGGAGATTATGTTGCACACTGTGATGCCCTTTGTTTCTGTATTGTCAAAATAGATTCCTCTAAATTGTCAGAGAATTTGAAAAGAGATCTTGTTTGAGAATACCATTCCTTTGCATTTTTAGTGTGTTCATAGAGTTCTGCTTGTCTGACCATCTTGACTGATGTGTTGTGTTTTGCATTTAGTCAACAGTATGTTTCATTTGCTAGATGTCAACTTCAGTCCCTTAGAAAATCCATTTTTTCTCAATTTGCACATGCTTTTCAATCTCTTCAATTATTCCTTCACTTTGTCTTTTCACAGGCATTAGTTATTTAGTTAATGTCTTATGATAAATAGAAATATATAATTGGCTGTCTCTTGACTATTAATGGAAAACTAATAGCAGTCAAGAAAATTCCTGTAAATAATTATTTAACATTGTTACTAAATATACCAGACTTTTTGATTTTTATAACAAAATGTCATTGAAATCCATTTTGTATTAAATATTACTTTTATATATTTTAAAAATAGAAATAATAAATTCAACACTTATTTATAACTTGTCTTTTAAGCAAGTCACAACTTTTTCATCTATTTACATGGGGGGATAGGACTGTGCAGAGTACATGCAATAACTCATCTCAGATATTTATTATTTGCAAAACACCACTGTGCTTTACTCTTGTGAATAAAAAAAAAAAATGGCATTAAGTTTCTAAATCTCCAGGGGAAAAAGTATCACATTGGAGTTATATTTTGTATACAGAAATGAATCTTAATGTAGGGCATTAAAAGCATTCAGAAGAAAATAAATGCTATTGGAAAGAATGTTTATATAAATTTATTCAACTTTTTCCAAAAGTGTCTGATCACAAGACTCATGTAGAGTTCTTATTAAAATACAACATCCCTGCCTTTTCTTCCAAGTTCTGATTGGGTGCCTCTAGGAGGACTTGAGGATTTTTTATTTTTTTTCCAAGAAACACTAGTAGCTCTTATGCCCAGTTAGGAAATTGCTAATATGGAAGAAAATCTTTTGCCTTAACTTTATAAATGGGCAGTTTTTCAAGGTGGTTATTGATAGCAAAACCATTTCTAGCACAAAACCTCTTGAACAGTGCAAAAGTGGCAGGATGGCTTTACGTAATATTCATTCATTCATCTATCCACTCAGTTTCAATCATCCAGGACAGAAAAATACAAATATCAACAAGACACAGAAACTGCCCTCTAAGAATCCTCTGGAAAGAATGAAAAATATACACATGAATCATTATGCAAATATTCATTCAAATTTATAGACATCTATGAAATAACTGATTTCCTAGCTTTGGAGAATGAAAGACTTAAGTGATTGAACGTTTTATTCATGGACTTAAAAAGCAATGTATATCTTGTGAAGTGTCAGATTTCAAAGAAAAGCTGCCAGAACTATTGAGAAGGCAGTTCAAAAAAGTAGAATGCTGGATATGATGACTTTTCAAACATACACATCTTTTTTTTTTTGAGTAAATACATTTATTGATACCAATTTTATATATAGTTCAATGAAATAATCTATAAATATAAAAGCATTTTCTTTTGGATATCACCATGGTCCATGTAAATACTCAACAGTCAAAATCACCTGAAGGAAGCAGTCCAAGTCACACTGTTAGGTTTACAGACCTGAATATATATATTCCATTAAACAGTGGCACTTAAGTACTCAAGTGGTCCAGTGGCTTTGGGACATATGACTACCGGGCATGTGAAGTAAAAATAATGGGTAAATTTAAATCAACAGAAAGGGTATCAACCACTGACAAAAAGAAACAATTACAAATTAATATCCCAGGTGAAGTAAGTACCACAGTTGACATACACATCTCACTATTCCTGCTGGAAACTCCACAGAAACGATTATTGGAACACGGAGATAGCTCTAGGTGGAAGAGGAGGAAAAAGGCCAATGTAAAAGCAAATGCAATCCTTTCTTCCACCCCTGATGGATGCAGGTGGTGGTGGATTCTCTGGAGCCAGACAAGAGAGAATCTTATGGCAATGGAGGTCGGGAAAGTTCTCCTCTTTCTAGAAAACTCATTTGATGAGCATTTTTGATTATAAAAAGTATGCTAGGTCTGGTTCTAAAAAGAGAAAGTTTAGACAACAAGAGCAGTTTGAAGAATGGTATAGATAGATGGTGGTGACGTGAGATGGAATTTGGTATCCTAAAGGTAGTTTCCAGAAATAATTTTATTGATGAAAATTTTGGAACAGGAAGAGACACGTTTCTTCTGGGACTGCTCACAATTTGGGGAGCCATGGAACTGCTCAGGGTTGTACAGAATGAAATTGGGCATGTGTCTCTTCATTACCAAGTTTTCCAAGGAAATGCCAGTATATCAGTGAAACACCAAGGTACCCAGATGAAGGACCACTGCTGGAGACCAAATCACACTTTTGATGTGGTTTCCATGTTCTGGTCATTAAATGAATTATGAGATGTGCTGTATCTCCATTTCCTCATTTAACAAAAAAGGAGGATAACAATGGCAGTGCCCAGTGTATAGAGTTATTGAAAAGATTAAATAATACACATGCAGTGTATTTAGAAAGTTGACTATTGCTTTTGGAAACAAAATACAAGAACACATTTCAAAATCCACCCAGCCCATTTAGAGGAAAAGAGAAAACACAAATAGACTATTTTAACTCATTTAAAGATAGGATAGTTAACAGTAAAAAAATTAAAATGAGAATTAATAAACTATTGAAATAAGGGTATGATCACAGTAATGCAAGAGGCAGATGAAGAACATATCTAAATGAAAAGCTTTACTACCGAAAATGGAAATAAACTTTGGACATTATTCTTAGTATTTTGAGATAAATTTTAAAAAAGAAAATAAGTGATAAAAAGTGAAATAGATTGATATGACAAGTAATCTATCATATGTAATAAAGAAATTCAAAGCCTCCTTTGACTTTCTATAGACAACAATAGAGCTGTAATAAAGCAATTTCTATGAATAAGGAGTAGTATGCAGCCTGAACTTGAAAACTTAAAAGAGAATCCATAAAACTTAGGAGAAAATGAATTTAACTAGTAATTTTGGGGACTTCTAAGATCCAGAGCAAAAGTGATAACTTCAAAAAGACAATGATACTTTTAGCTGGATAATATCAAAAGGGGTGTATAATAAAGGAAAAGGAAAAGGAGAAAAATTGCAGCCAATGATCTTGATTTGTGTGATATTGAGTTTCTCGTGTACTTCTAAGAATTGCTAAGCATATTTGCCATCACTTACATTATTTGTTTATATAGATTCATTCCACTGTACAGTGGATCCTACGAAAAGTTAAAATATTTGCCAATTCTTTGTTTTCTAGTACTCCTGTAACAAATTACCACAACCTTGCTAGTTTATCAATAAAAGAAATTTATTCTAATTCTGGGGGCCAGAAGTCTGAAATGAAGATGCCAGCCATACCAGACTGCTTCCAAAAGCCTCAAACAAATTTCTTCTTTAAATTTTCCAGCTTCTGGTGGTTCCAGCCATTCCCTAACTTGGGACTGTATTTCTGATCTCTTACTCCTCTATCTTGGCACGGCCTTTTCCTCTGCATGGACATATCTTCTTGGCTTCCACTTAATGCACTGTACCAGACTTCACTTGCCCAAACACTAGGGAAAATATTTCATCCCAAATTATTATTTCGTCAACTAGAGGTGATTTTCCATTATGGTATGTTACTCCAGTAAAGGAAATACATGGTTTTGGATTCTAAACCTAGAATACTCTACTTCTTTTCTTTATTTTCTATGTAACTTAATTTACCCAGAATATGATGTGTGTGTGCATGTGTGTGTATGTATGTTTGAAGAAGGGTGGGTAAGTAATGTCAGCTAGTAACCATTGTAGTTTATAATTCAAAACTAGTTCTGGGAAAGGAAAAAATGTTTACTATTTGCCTCTGACATTTATAAAACTTCAGGAGTTGCCTTGTGTGCTGACATTTTTAATAAATCAGAGCAATTCTTTTATTCATAGTAGAAAATTTAAACAAATGCAGTGGTCAGAAAATTTCTTTATGAATGCACCCACAAAAATACACATATTTTAAAGTTTAAAATCTCATTCCTCCTCTGAGGATCACATTATCTATAACCTCTCCTATATCATAGATCTCTACCTAATAATTGGGGCTTTATAACAAAAGCAATAATATCTGACCTCAACTGTGCCAGAAACATTGTAAATGTTCAGCATTTCTTGACTATATGGCAAATGATTGGCTGAATGTTTTATTATAGGTCTAGGTAAATAATGAAAATGTTCAAGTTAAGCAGTATTTTAAAACAGTTTTCTACTCCCAAAGGAGAAGGGGAGCAGTTCTGGCATAGAAATTTAAGAGCTTGAACATTTAAAGTTATCTTGATCAGAAAAATGAATAATGTCTGTGGGGAGTCAACTAACAATGTTGCAAGAGTCTATGGTGAGCTACTTAGTTATTTGAGAAACTTCTAGGAACTTCTCTGCAGATGGTATGCTCAGGTACTATAGGAATAGTTTTGTCCATACAACCCTTCTGAAATTCTCTACCTTTGTCCTATCCTCAACAGTCTGTAGTCACGAACACACAAAAATTTATCATATCACCTATTTCCAATAAAAATTTTATTTACTTTAGAAAAGGGAATAAGCACAGATAGATAAGTAAATTAAGGCCACACAGCATGGCTTTACTTAATTAGGATTCAAAACTATGCCTTTTTGTTTCCCAATGATTTCTATTGAAAATAATAGTGAAGCCAACTATAAATGTAATGTAAAATTGTGCCTACTGACAACTGCTGCTTTACTGAAAATTCCTTTTCTTCCCTAATATACAGAATTGGCAAATGTACAGTCAGACCACAGAATACATAATGGTCAGCAATTCATTAAATAATGTAGTAGATTCAAGGAAAGATCATGTTAAAGTTTACAAGAATCTCAGGTCCAAGAAGATGCAGACATCTTAATTCTGATGGTGCTCAAATGTTTCAGTGGCTTATTAATCTGCTCAGTCTCCACTGTCTTTGAGTCTGCAGCAAAAAAATATGATTGATTGTGCTGCATAATATGTGCTTTTTGCATTTCCGTTAACCATAAAACAAGCACCATTTTAATTAAGCTGCTTCCAAGCAATTCAGGTGCTCCATAAAAAAATAATGAAGCCATTAAGATGTGTTACAAGTGACTGAGATATCCTTCTCATTTGAAAATGCAAAAGTGGAAGTCAGCGTTTGTTATTGTATCTTTCCCCACTATCAATATAAGGAAGCCATTTAATCCTATGAAAAATAATACTTGACTTTAGTGAAATATGGGAAGAAAAATAAATATACATATACACATACACACATGTATATATATATATATATATATATATAGATAGATAGATAGATAGATAGATAGATACACCTATATATAAATATATAATTACATATGGAATATACACATAAAATTACAAACATATAAAATTAACCTCTGCTAAATTTGGTGTGCAATTAACTATAAAGAAGTTATTTTTACTGTTATTCAAGGTTTGAAGATGTGTGTAGGTGTTGCACATTATGTTAGAGCTTTAGAAAATCCTTTTCTCCACCAAGGAAATATTAATTTTAGGATTTCAACAGGAACTATGAATTTTTCTAAATTAAGTGGCAGAGTGAAATTGAAACAGTGATTCAAAGCTGATATTTATTTGAAAACTTCAAAATGTGAGACACAGGAGGGTTGGGACTTGTCTTTTCTGGTATTCTAATTGATTTTGGTATCCTATTACGAACCGTATGCACAACGATGTGTGTACTCTGCTTCCATAAGAATAAGTAAAATTATTGTTTTCATTGTGGATTCATCATTTGTTATTTTCTGTTCTTTGTTCTTTCAGTATACAAATATTTTTTGTATCAGGCATGACATTAGGATCTAGAGATATAAAGGTGATCATTACACATTTAAATTTCCTATGAAGGACCTGTATGCTAGTGGGCAAGAACTACCAAGAGTGATGAAAAGCAAAACAAAAAATAGACTTATGACATATCTTTTAAGTGCTAAAAGGTAAAATAATGAAAACATTGACACTGATTCTAGGAGTCTGGTCAGGGTAGTTCATTCTGAAGAGCTGATGTGACATAGTCCCAGAGGAAATATCTTTATAGATTGTTTTGGAGAAAGGGAATGAAATTTGCTGTAAAATTGGTATGCAATAAAAAATGCATCATCTACAAAAACTAAATAACCTTTACTTCATTTTGAAAATTTCACTAATATCAAATTCACTTTTTTACCTAGCTTAAATGTCTTATGCTGCTTGTTTAGGCTCTTTCCATCTCAATGGAAATATGTAACTGTTCATGATTTCTAAGGTATGCAATTTTTATTACAAGTCAGAGGAAATGAAAACTCAAAGAATATTGGAAATAATATGAAGCCAGACATTAGCAACACTACCAACATCCTTCTAGACAAGAATATGAAAATTAAGAGAGTTTCACTGAATTTTGTGGGATTTCAGAGGTAAAAATTGGTAGAATAAGGACAGAGAATGCCAGGTAATCTAACTACATATCCTAATCAGGTAGGTAGATGGATGATATAGATAAGTTGGCATTTAGTAGTTGCATTGGCTTCTCCCATTCTTATGTATTTTTTATTTGCATCCTAGAGTGAATGATAGCTCTAAAAACTAATTTAAGCCTAATCACTGTTGTTCTTTAATGTTTTACTTATAATTAATGTGCTAATTCTTTTGTTTATTCCCTGGGCATTTTCATGATGGGTACAAATTTATAAGACTCCTGAATAACTAAATAAATGTTACAGCTGCCTTCTAGCTATCAGGCTGGTTCAGGTAGAATTGAATATCATGTTCCTTAGTAAGTTTTTTGTGCCCAATGGTAAAAAACAATCTAAGTAAAGCCAAACTGAGATTTTAGCAATTCCATTTCAAGAATTCCCTGAGGAGCCATTAGCTACAAAGATATGGAGGGCAGGGAGTCTGCCAGGGGAGGGTGACAATGTGGGGTAGACTCCTGGAGAAGTAAAATGCTTGAATTCACAAGACCTATCTACCTAGCCTGGATGAATAAAAGCACTCTAGAAGGGGGCATTGTGAATTGTGGAGGATAATAATGCTCTTGTTTCTCCAATTCTACTACTGTGGGTTTTCTCCTCCTGCTTAGTTAAATTTTTTTTTTAATTTTTTTGAAGGAGAAGCATCAATGGAAGAGTAAAAGTAGTGGCAAAGAATGGTGTGTGTGTGTGCGTGCGTGTGTGTGTGTGTGTGTGTGTGTGTGTGTGTGTGTATGTCAGGGGGCAGCAGACTAGGAGAAACTTCATCAAGAATAATGTGAAACAGGACTGTCACAATATGCTGTCTTGCTTTATCAGCACTAGAGGAAATCTGAAAAGCAGAGTTTTTTCTACTTAGTTTTCTTCCCTTTTACCAATCTGTTCCACATTCCTTCATGCTGACCTCATTCATTACTTGCCACTGATTGCTGATTGTGTGCATAAAACTATGCTAGGGTGTGTGGATGCATATATATATGAGCCACCTCTTAAAACTAGCAAGAATCCATTGGTAACAATACGATTTTTTTGTAATTGTTGGCAGCTTTGAGTTTGTCAGGCAGGAGTATTTATACCACCTGAATAGGCAAATATAGTATGTCATTGCTTCTCCATGTTTCCTTTTTAGAGAGCCCGTTTACTAGCATAACTACTAGTGAGAGTGTGTGATGAAGGCAGTCAGGACATATACATTTCCCATGCCCATGGAGACTCACAACCTAGGAGGTGAACTAAATTGAGAAAAAAAGAAAACTACAATGCAACTTCCTTTATAGATAAGTGTCAGTCATGGGTGTGCACCACATGGGGAAATTCACCTTTAGGTGGTAAATAAGTTATTATAGTGTCATTAATATTTGAACTTGACCCTTAAAAGCTAGTATGATTTTGTTCCATGGAATTTTAGAAAGGATGGGGATATGGGACTATTCATGGTCTATGAGAGGAAGGACAAACAAATAGAATCCCTGAGGCAGGAAAAGAAGCATTACAATGACAACTTGTTTGGCAGGCACATGGGTGATATAGAGGGAGTTTTCAGAAGTTGGAGAAGTAGGTGGAGAGACTTAGCTAATAATATCTATGTAACAAGGTGATGACCTTTTATAGTTTTGGCCACCTCATTCATCTTAAATGAGGCAAAGATGGAAATCCATAACTCTGCTATGTGGCTAACGCTGGTCATGAGTTTTTGAACTTGGGATTTTGTTTCCTCACTATAAAACACTGATTATATTACCTGTTTTGTAATACTCTAAAGCATTACAAAGAACATGTGAGCTTTAATTTGGGAAATGAGTTGCAAGCTTTAAAAGCCATGATGTAAAAATAAATGTGACATTTATTGAGCACTCTGTGAGTTCCTCTATCTCTCGGGAAAGAACCATGTGAAAATGTTAACAGTGTCAAGACGACCTGGTGCCCATACTTATTTAAGATGTGTCATCACCTCAAGAAAGTTTACAGCCAGTTTAGATCTCCAACGCCACTAAAATAAAACAACAAAACACCAATATGAAGGAAACTAGGAAAGAAAGAGAGAGAGAGAGAGAGAGAGAGAGAGAGAGAGAGAGAGAGAGAGAGAGAGAGAGAGAGAGAGAGAGAGAGAGAGACTATTTGGGGAAGGATAGATAATCAGTAGAAATGGCACTACTTAACAACTTAGAACTGGTGGAGCAAAAATAAAAATATTTATCTGGTAGAGTCTCCAGGACTTCACATAAGTTTGATGTTTTCCTCCTGAAGTAACATTATCTGGATTTATAGCGTCATGGCCCAATTAAGAGATGCATGAGCTGGTAAATATTGTTAAATGAGGGAAGGTTTAATGTAGGGAATTAGCTTTAATCTTGGACTTAAAGCTATAAGTGATGTAGTTTGGAAGATAGAATGTGAAAGGAATTAAATGCTGATAAAATTAGTGATGTGGGAATGATATCCATTGAAGTAAAGTTGCTAGTTCTCATTGACTTGAAGTTTTTTTCATTTTCTTGAAAGAAGTTGAAACAGTGTAATTTATAGTGTCAAAAATGCCCTTCTAAGTGTGCAAAGATAAAAAATCTTTATTTATCCATCCAAAAGCTTCATTTTGGACGTCTTCATTGCAGCTTAGTTTGCACATGTGGATGAGTTGCTGAGGGCAGAGGCAGGCAATAGGACAGTTGCTCAAAAAACAACAGGCTCTGGAAGGAGACTCTCTGGCTTCAATACGTGACTGACCATTTATTAGTCCCATGACCTTGGAAAAGTAATTTAACATGGTTGGAAGAAGGAGAAAATAATAGTATCTACCAAGTAGGGACATCTTAACAGTTTGAAAATATATATATGGAGCACAGAGAACATGCTAAAAATCACAAATATTTATCAATATTCTAATTCTAGTATGTTTCATGTATGTTTTAGGCATTGTTAGACACAGATATGAATTTAAATAGATCTCTACTCTAGTGATGCTTCTATTATTATATAAAACATTAGTTAACATTACAATTATTCCTATTGCAATCTTTATTTTTATAAATAAATATTTATATTTTATAAATAGATTTATATTTTTATAAAGCCTATTTTTAGTAGGTGTTTAAAATTGCAGCTTGAATTAATGGTCAACTAATGCCTTAATTAGAGCCAATAAATATCACTCATTAGTAAACAGAATAAAGGGTAACACTTTGGAAAGCTAGGAAATTATAGAAGAAAGTCTAAACAATGCAGAACAAAGCTCTTCTTTATTGTGCCAGAAGCATCTCTTTATCAGAAATTTTATTTGTCTCCACAAGAAATCCTACTTTCAATCTTTATTTTTCTAATAGCTAAAAGTCTGACTAAGGGAAGTCCCACAACATACATAAATAGTTGTAAAAATGTGTGGTTCTTTGTGCTTTATTGGTTCTTGAAATGTATACAGACTATTAAAGAAGCACAGGTAAAGTTCAAAAAAGTTTGGTATAGTAACAAATGAGACATTGGTTTACCTTTCACTAAATCACAACTGCTACAAGAAGCTAAATAGATGAAATGCCAAAATGTGAAATATATTACTGTTAGTTATCTCAAGGCAGATATTTCAGGTTCAATCAAGGAGTTGTTACTCATAGTGTTAAGCATGTCTAATATTATTAGGTATAAGAGAGAAGCTCCTTTGTTTTAATGGATCAATTCTATTAGGGAAAGAAAAAGCAAAAAAAAAAATTCCAAGTGATTTCACTTCAGAAAGATAACTATAAAAGTCAGTTACTTGCTCTCTGAAGTTCTTTTCCCCTCTTCAAATGCTCTTTCTGTTCTGACAGCATTGTCAGTATATGCGGCTACAGTACTGTGGAAAGTAATTCTATTATATGGCAGATAAAACAAGGGGATATGCATCAGATTATAAATAACTTAATTTTGCAAAGGAATTTTACATCTTAATCTGCTGGACTATCACTTTCACTTAGGCTCTGAAACTAAATTATGTTATTGTGTTCTGTGATATAATTTAATAACTCACCCATAAGGAAATATCAGGTCACATTTGCAACAATACAGGGGCCATTAAGCCAGATGGAAGGTCATTCTGTTTGAGGATTGTAAATGAACCTGTCCAACAAAGTTTTGGTTAGGGACAGCCAAGGACTCATTATGTAGTCAATTTACCCAACTGCTTGCAAGAACCACGCCAATGCCAAGGCTGTTCTGTCCTTTGAAGTTTGAAGTTTGAAATGAATTTGAACATACAGGGATTTTTTTACTTTCATCAGGCCAGAAAGGAAATTGCTTTTGCAAAATGCAGTCATTTCCATATATTGCTTAGAACATTAGAATAAAAATTAAATGAATTGTTGGAATGCTACTTGTGAATTTTTATTTTTGCCTTATTTCTTCTTCATTTTCTCTTTCCCATCTAAATGCTGCCTTTTCTTGGTAGTGAGAGAAACACACAGACACACACACATGCACACATGTGTTCATGCACACACACAAACTCACACATGGATGCAAAAATAAACTGGGACAGAACTGTACAAAGGAATATATGCATTTGAAAATTAAAATGTTTTTGTTAAAACAATTACAATATCTTTTCTTTTTTTTTTACTTTTTGAATTAGTTGTATAACATGAAGTTAAGAGCTTTGATTATCCACTGTATGTAATTTAATGTGAATACTCCAATATGGATAATTCAGTATCAGTTTTTATTTAAATCTTTAAAAAATGCATATAAAAAAATCTACATTCCTCTAATGATGTTGCAATTTTTCCCTATAGGCAAGAACACAGTAATAGCTAGCTATTCTATTAAAAAATGATTTTACAATTAGCATATATTCATTTTAGAAAATGAAAGGTAGTTAACAAATTTATCCATAATCATATATTTTTATTTATCCAAAATCATAACTAATATTTTTAAATTATTTTTGTGTATTTCAAAGCACAACATTTTATTGAGTTGGGTTTACAGACCACATATATTACCAATCCTCATTATTTGTGGATTCCATTTTCTATAAATTTATTATCTGACTAAAATTTACAACCTCAAAATCAATACTGGCAGTTCTTCTGTAGCCAGTTGAAGACATGTGTAGAATATGAGAACATTTAAGTCAGCCATCATGTGTGTTTTCAGCTCAGGTGGAAAAAGTCTCTTTTGTTCCAGTTCTCATATGAAGATATCGAAAAAGTTGAAGAAATTTGGGAACAACATAGTAAAGGACAAGGATCTCCAGCAGGGTTTGAATTCCAGCTCTGGAATATATTAAAGGAACATCTTCACAAAAGTTGCTCCACATGTCTGAACTCATCTGTAAAATAAAGAATATAGAATCTTCATGAATGGGTGGCTTTTAGGATTTAAGATTATGATCCATGTGAGATGAGAGTGAGATATTCCCCTGGGAACAATTGTTTGGTACTCGGTAGTTCCATGTTTACAGTGACTTTATTTAACATGAATATCATGAATAATGAGAATCAACTATCTATGTGTTTCCTTATAGCTATGATTATGAATATATATGCATGCTATAACATAGAGAACAAACTGAATGTAGGTTTTTGTTTAGAGCATGGATATCTTCACATGTTGATAAATTTATTTCAAAATATTTGTAAGGTTGCTTTTAATATTATTCTGTGCACATATACAATTTTTTAAATTTAGAATTATACTCTAGATAGCTGTTTATTTGGGTTTTCAAGTTCTTTGTCAATCTTAATAGTGATGAGTACCCATATACAGAAATAATTGGACTTTTATGATAAAACATTAGTATTGGACTTTTAAAATCAGCTGGGGAAGCAGAAATTTTATCCTTTTGGAAATATTATAATTATTTAGTAGTTTAGTTGACAAAGTTGGATTTTCTCTCTGCTTCCAAAGTTTAAACATTATTTTTACATTTTTTCCCTATAAATTTTTCCTATATTTTCCCTATAAATAGGAAGAAGGAAGCCTGAGTCTTCTTTTGGCATGGCCCCATAGTGGAACTGAAGTTCAATTAAAAGGCAAGAAGAATCTTGGGATCATATGAAAGTGCCATATATCAGAGAGAGGAAAGAGAAAGAATTACAGAGGCTCTCTTATCTGTTCCAAGCAAAGCAATGAGGGTAGTTGCGGAAACGTCCTTTGTATCTTGAGATTTTAGAGTTCTGCTGCAAGCTATCTTGTGGAGATCTTCACTCATTGTACTTAGCCACACAACTCTAAAAGATAGTCTTAGACTGCCAAATAGAGGTAAAGCTTATGCAGGATATGGACCAGGCAGTTCATAATCAAGCACTGCATTTGGGATTAGAGGCACATCAGTTGTGTCTCCGAGTACATGGAAACCCAAAGCTGAATAGTGTGCTGAACACTAGCCATTTGGTCCCTGGGTACTGCTTCCAATTCTGAAAATATTTGATTGGTTAAACTTGAGAAAAATTGGGCAGGCATAGTGGTTGCATGTCTGTAATCCCATTGACTCGGGAGGCTGAGATAGGAGGATGGCAAGTGCAAAGCCAGCCTCAGCAAAAGTGAGGCACTAAGAAATTCAGTGAGATCCTGGCTCTGAATAAAATACAAAATAGGACTGAGGATGTGGCTCAGTGATTGAGTGCCTCTTAGGTGAGTTCTATCCCTGGTACACCCCTCAAAAAAAAAAAAAAAACTTGAGAAAAATCTTTAAATATTTAGATTAAATGTTAGTTTTGAAGATTATTTTATGTTATTTTTTAAAAGCATGTTCCTTTGTAAAGTGTTAATGAAAGAAGCCATACACTGCTTTTACCAAAGGTGCTTAAAACAAAAGGTCTTATTTCAGAGTGGGTCAACAATTTCATCTTGGCTCCATATTTTATTTGTTCCTTACATTATGTTACAACTAAAAAAACCCAGAATCTTGATGTAAACACAGTAAGGTTAATCTACCCTCTTAGTATTAAACTTGTTATTTTTCCCTAGTTCCCATCTTAGCCATTTGCATCAAATACAAATACAAAATACAAACAACACAAATACAAAAAAATAAATACAATGAAATGATATTATATTATTATTAGAATATTATTATTAATACAATGTATTAATAATGTGATTAATACATTGATAATGTCAAAAGGACCTAGAAACCATGGTTTATGTGTTGCCTACAGAAAATGGTGAAATAAGTGTGTAATCAAATTATTATTATAATCTATTATGTAAGATTTGATTTCTATACTCATATACAAATTGACAAACTTCCTCCTAAATTACAAAATAAAACACAAAACTGCACTATTGACTATAAATAATAACTGCATATAAATAATAACTGCATATCATTATGTTTCTGATTAATGATAAGTATTAGTTTGCCAAATATTATTTTGTAACATGAGCAGTGGGTAAAGGCTGTGTTGAAGCTTAGACAGATTCCATCTAGAACTTATGGGATTTGAAACTATGATACTTAAAGATGGATATATTGAAAACTAGTAGAGGGGTTAATAGGCCTTAAGTTGCCACTTAGTGCTATTGCCTTTGTTATCTTCATTAGAACAAAGATACTTGTTGATTAAAAGTCTTTTCCTAATGTCAATTATATCTGTCAGGATTCAACTAGAAAGCAGAATCATCAGTAGGATGGAGATATATATATATATATATATATATATATATATATCCCTGAATAAATGAATCTTTATGGTTCTTCTCTTAAGTTAAGGAAATCATACAACTATTTGGAAAGAACCTGCATCTGATTAAATCAGACCCACCTAGAATGAACCTTTTGATTAACCTAAATATAATTCATTAGACTAAATCTCATCTGAAAATTCTTGCAAAGCAACAAGTAGATATAGTTTGATTGAATAAGTAGGAAAAAGTATATACATGCTTCAAAATGACAGATTGTTTCAATTTCTGACTCTTTCAAGAAATCATTCCTTGCATCTTAATCAAACTTTGAACATACCAGTAAGGGAATTCTGAGAATTTTATTATAGACTAGCAAATTTGACACATGGAAAGCCATCACAGTGTGCCACTGTCAACTTGACACCCTATACAAATCTCTTAAAACCATACTGAATCTACAAATAAAGACAATAAGAGTCATACTTCCACTAATACTCTATATCTACTCCCTGCTCAAAGACAGACTGACCTATTTCCAGGAAAGTAAATTAAGGCTTCAGGTTATCATCCTTCTCCTTATATATCTTATAAATTAGATACTGAGATAAATGGTAACAGACTAAGAAAGGGAAGAAAATATTTGGTTGATATATATCCAAACATTAAATCATTTATTGCTATTAATTTCCCCAAATGTAGTGCTTTTGTTCTGTCCCTCAAAATTTGATACTTTTTGTTTTTATCTACATTCTGTTCAAAATATTTTCTATTTTATATTATGGACTCTTTAGAAATGATTTTTTAGTCTCTAAATATTTGGGGAAACTTTCTAGAGATTTTTCTGCTGTTCATTTCTAATTTAATTCTATTGCATTAGCCAAATATTCTATATTTGTTGAGATATGTTCCATATCTCTGATATGTTTCATACCAGAGATTAATATATAGTATAGATGAATATACATTGGTATATCTTGGAAAGTGTTCCAAGTATACCTGAAAAGAATAAGTATTCTGCTCTCAATGAGGGTTCTACAAATGTCAATTAGGTCAAAGTGGTTGATAGAGTTATTCAGTTTCTATAGCGCTACTGATTTTTTTTTTTTGTCTACTTGATCTCCCAATAATTGAGAGAACCCACAACCACTAGGGAGAGACTCGGATACCACCAGCTGCCACTTTCCCTTGGGGTGAAAGCAAGTGCCAAAATCAAACTGGCTTTTGTTTCCTGCTTCTTTATAGTAGGTTTCCAGAGACCCAGAAAGGGGCTAGATGAGGCCCCTCAGAAAGTATGGTCCCCAGGGATGGACCTGTACATAAAAGCCACTGGGTTTCCCTGCCCTGAACAGTTATTTTGTTGAAAAGTAATCCATAACTCTTCAATGTGAATAAAGAACAAACTAACTAGTGTCTACCAAATAAATAAATAAATGAGAGAAGACCCTTGAAATCTCCAACTATAATTATGAATTTGTTTATTTCAGTAACAGGGCCATCTTGTTAGTCTTCTTTATACTTACTTCCTTTGATCCCATCCCAAGGTTCTTTAATTAGAGAACAATACCAAAATATCAGTATGACTTTCTTTGCAGAACACGTTATTTCTGTCTCTTTCCATTCAGTCATACTCTCTTCTTTCTTTGGTTTATCAAAATTTTTCCCATCCTTGAATATACAATTGTCTTTCGAAGCTTTTTCTGACATTCCAGCCCATGTAACCTTCCTTGTGGTTCCAGTCCTTAATTGTATGTGGCTGATATTTTTCATTGATTGTTTCAAGTTTGCTATATTAGCCTCCCCACTAAACAGTAAATACCTAAGGCACTGGATATTTTTTAAGTTCTTTAGTTTATCTTTTTATAGAGTATTACTTATATAGTTTCTACTTAAGGAGAGGTGGAGAAATGGATGGAGTGTGTTCTTGTGCTGTCTCTCTATATGGTCTGACATCAAGATTAAGCAACAATTTCAGCAATGAGTTCAGACCTTCAGTTTTAGATCATTAAAGATATAAGGTCTCATACAATTTTAGGTAAGATGAGAGGGTGAGAAGAGTGTTTTTTATGTTCGTTGTTTTCTTTATGTTTGCCTGCAATATGGACTACTAATGCTAAAAGACACAAAAAAGAGAGGGGCACTAAGGAAGAGAAGAAAATTAAATACAAGCTAGATAACTCAATGGTCAGGCCATTTTAATTAACAACAAACAAATGACTTTGGAGTCAGAGATTTTTAAACTAAATTTTTTCTTTTCTTTCTTTCTTTTTTTTTTTTTAATGTAGGTTTCTTCCTGAACGTGCCTTGGCAGCTTTAAGTCGCATACAGAATATACAATTTGAAGCAGTGGTTGGTCACAAAACCAGAATGAAATGATGTATGACAAAGATGTATGCACATTTATGATGTGAATCTAAGCACAGAGTCAATGCTTCAAAGCATTCTTTCACATTTTCCAGTGATGTTTACACTAAAAACATTGATTTGGCACTAGCAGCAAAACTAATTGCCTTTCTATGTCTCAAAACTAGAGAACTGTGAGAAATAAATTTCTACTGTTTACAAATAACCCTGTCTGTGGTATTTTGTTACAGCAGCAGGAAAGGATTAAGACAGTCTTCATTAGGCAACCAAGAAAAAAGACAGTAAGTATGTTTTTACATAGATATTTGCAGTGTTGTGCAAATATTTTATAAACTAAATTACTACATAAGTAAACAATAGGGTAAACCATTAAAATTTCATAAAATACTGCCAGGTTGCCTTCCAAAAATTATTTGTAATGATTTCTATTTTGATGAAGGATTTTAATATTGCTTTGAGTTGGCACTTTGTAAACAATGAAAATTTTATCTCATTTATTTGATTATATGAAGTACAAAAGAATTTATTTTACTAATAATCTGTCTTTAATGTTCAGTTTTTCTCACAGCCTGGGAGTAAATAATGAGCTATATAGTTTATCTAACTTGGTGAGCCAAATATTTACACAGATTTGCAATTGTGAAATCTCAACACCTTAGTCTTTTACTTGATGGAAGTTCTTATACATATTTGGTTTTTGTTGTACATTATTGAGCAACCACTAATCACACCAGCCAATTAAAAAATATTCAGTTATACACATATTAACATCATAATCTACCCAAATAAATCCCCACAAAAAATAAAACTTCCTATTTTGGGGGTTGATTTTTGTTTTGATTTTCTGTTTTTGTTTTTGTTTTATTTTTATTTACTTTTTAGTGCTGGTGATTGAACCCAGGGCCTTGTGTATGCTAAGCTAGAGCTCTTCCACTGAGGTATGCCCTTGGCCCAAAATTGTCTGTTTTAATTCCACTTTTGGTTTTAATCCTTTCTAAATAAAGCTCACAGAAATGCCTGGAAGCACAAATGAACTATTTTTGCCCATTTTTTCTTGAATATTGTGAATGTAGACTTCTTTCCTATAAATTCCAGCTGAGTTTCCTAAATGTTTTACTATGATAATCTCCATCTTGTCACTCCCACCAGTCCCAGGACTGCCACTAGAGTGCAGATCTATAGGCAAATACTTTTTAAAATGATCTTGTCTATATAAACTACTTAAATAAAGATGTATCATAAAATTCATAGTTCATGTGCAAGTGGTATTGTGGTTTACTGAAGATTTGGAATAATGGGCTATTGGTTTATTGTCCAGTCAGAGCATGTAAAATCCTTCTTTTTTAAAATATTTTTTTTAGTTGCTGATAGACCTTTATTTATTTATATGTGGTGCTCAGAATCAAACCCAGTGCCTCACACATGCCAGGCAAGTGCGCTACTCCTGAGCCCCAGCCCCAGCCCTGTAAAATCCTTCTTGATACCCAGGTATCATCTCTTCTTGTTTGGTCCAGGAGTTATTTCTTTATTTCCTTTATTATCAAATAAGCCATTCCTTGTCAACTTCATACCTTTCACCACAAAAAGAGGGTAACAATACTGTTATTACTTATAATGCTATGGCTCTTTGTAACATGTTTATATTGGAATAATATGAATTTTCTACCCTCTGAAATGTCTGTTATGGTTTGGATGAGAGGTGTTCCCCAAAAGCTCACATGTGAGACAATGCAAGAAAGATCAAGCCTGATAGTGGTAACTGAAGCCGTAGGGTGTGGCTAGAAGAGGTGGGAATTGGGGTATATATTTGTATCTGGCAAATAGAGACCTCTCTCTGCTTTCTGATCACCATGTGAGCTGCTTTCCTCTGCCACACTCTTCCTCCATAATGTCCTGCCTCACCAGGAGCCCCAAGGAATACATTCTGCTGTCCATGGACTAAGACCTCTGAAACCGTGAGCCCTCTAATAAACTTTTCTTCCTGTACAATTGTTCTGATTGATTCTTTCAGTTGCAGCAGTGAAAAAGCTGACTAAAACAATATTGTACTACTATTTATTTAGTATTTCACCATTACTTTGCGCATTATATCAGCCACTGTGACAGATGAGTATTGCATTTCTTTGGTCATAACCATGAACTCAAGATTGATCCAGGCTATACAGGAAAACACAAATGATAAATTTGAATTCTAGATAGATTCAATTTATTATATAGAATGTTACAGCATAAAAGAACCACACATCTTCCAACTATGACTTGTCTTGAACTCTTTCAGCCTTAAACACTGCATTCCCAGAATCGATACATTTCATGTTGACTGCACCCTGCTTCCCATTCATCACTTCCAGCAGGAGAGAATTATTTTGTCCCAGGAGAACAAAATCAGCAGTTCTCTTTATATAAGGAATGTCTGACCCTCCTCTGGGAGAGCTTAACACCAGTCATGGAGAACACAGCATCACTACATCAATCAAAATGATCTATTGGTATGGAGAAGCAATAATCTAGAGATCCCTCACAAGAAGTAGATACAGTCTCCCACCAAAAGACTCCCTGACCTATGACATAGAGGAGATGGGGTGACTGTCCTGAGTGACAATGGCAAATTACTGGCAAGTTAATGGCAAGGATATTTGATCCCATCTCTGCAGCCCTTGGATGTTACATATCAGGGGTGAAACCATGTTCAGAACACAGATAATAAGCACTCAAAGGCCTGAATTAGAACTATGTCTGATGTAAGTGAACATCACTCAAAATAAATATGCCAGCATCATTCTGGAAGCCCAATCTCACATGATCCTGCAAAAGAAATATCTGCCAACCAGCAGTAACAATCTGCTCTCTGGGTCACCCTCCTGGAGCATAGCCAGGAAACAGGGCCCAATAGATGCAAGTCCCAGAGCTTTCCAGGATATCTTATAACTCATATATGCAGGAGGAGAGAGAATACCCCAAAGGGGAGAAACAGAAGTGCCACCAAAAGAGGATTTAAAACTTTCAAAAAGGTCACTCCAAAGAGCAAGGCTCTCTGAGCTGCAGGACTAGGACAAGGTTCCCACTTGTCAGGTCTAATAGTGATACTGCCGAGCACTTCCAGATTTATGCAGAGCTTAAAGAACCCAGGTGAATACAGGACTGAAGAGACAATGTTGAGTTAGCCTCTACATCTTATATTACATATATGATAATGTTTCCAAAGATGATATTAACATCTAACATTAAAGTTCTCCACTTTCACAAGGAGGGAAGCCCAGAAGACTCATCCTAGGACTGCCCTCTGCCCTTGTAGCCATCACAGAAAATGTGCTGGAAATGCAAATTCTTGGGACTCACCCCAGATTTTTAAGTCAGAATCCTCATTTTCAAAAGATCCCTACATAATGTGCACTAAAGCATTGCTTTTTTGTGACATTAGTTTTGAATTTAATGCAGCATTGTGTGACCAAAAGCTGTTCTAAATATGTGATAACTGCATCAAATCCAATTACATTTGTGTTCATATCTTCACAAACTAGGTGAGAAACCACAAGATGGGAATTCTAACCCTGCCCTAAGGGTTCTCTCAAACTTCTCTGTTTTTTTTTTCCTCTTATATCTAAAGGTTGTTAGATAAACTATGATTTCTTTTTCAATTCACTTCTTCACATATGCCAGGTGTTTTGCTGAAACCCTCTTCTTTGATTGGATATATTATATATGATCAATTCTTACCAGCTACTTAAAACAAGTTTGAGATTATAGGAAACTTAAATGGCATGAACTTGATGGCAATCTTTTATAGTAACAGAAATCACAGTCAAATTATGAGAAAACACATTCTGACTTGCCTAATATATAACCATTTCCCATTCAAATTAGCTTTACAATCCATATACAGTTAGATGATATTCATACATTCACACCAAAACACCTATAAAACGCAAAATTATTTAGCTATTGGACTCTATTATCTTAAGAGATTTTGTGATTTTTCAATATGAGGCCAACTTGGAAATATTTAAGACTTAAATATTCTCAAACAACTTAAAATCTAAATTGCTTGTTACCACATCTAATTTCAATAACTTGGATTTTTTTCCTTTTTGTTTCCCAAAATCTCTTACCCTTTGATGGCTCTGTACTCACTATTCAATACTTTGTCCAATTATTTGGTGCATTTTATCTTCCACCTTTCTTCTATTACACCCTTTCTCTTTTCAAACTCCCCTTTCTTTTTTTTAACTTAGAGTCTATTTTTTAAATTAGTATCTTGGGAATGTATGTGATTGTGAGATTCATTCTGGTTTATTCATATAGGTACATAGGAAGGTTACATCACCACCTTTCTCTATTCTATCCCATCGCCCTTCCCTTTATTCCTCTTGGTCTACTCAACTGATCTTCCTTGTCTTTTTCGTTTTTTCAAATATTTTTAGTTCTAGGTGGACACAATACCTTTATTTTATTTACTTATTTTATGTGGTGCTGATGTCCAAACCCAGGGCTTTGCACGACCTAGGCTGAGGCACAACCCCAGCCCACCTTTATTTTATTTATGTGGTGCTGAGGATCAAACCGAGACCCTCAAATAACTCTCAGACCACACATTGCCATTCCAATTAAGCCTTTATTGCTGGCCAGCAGTGGAAACTCTACTCTCTAAAAGTGAGATAGTCAGAGTGGTGTGCCCCCTTCAATTTGGCTTCAAATTTAAGCCAAAAAAAAACACAAAGAGATGTTAGGGGGTTTAGCTAATGCAAGCAAGCAAGTTAACAGAAGTGGAGAAGTGGGAGGGTTAGCCAATCAAAATAAGCCCGGTTACCCCAGTTACAGAAACAAAGCCCAGTTAGATAGTTCCATGTTCTTGAGGGTATCCACAACAAAAGGAAAAACAACTTGCCCCAGTCATGACCTTTCTAGTTGGCGTGGCTGTTTCACAAAATGGAGTCACTAAACAAAATGGAATCACTATAGTCAAGACTTCTGTCTCATCACACAACAATAACAAGTTTTTTTTTTTTTTTTTTTACCCTGACTTCTTTTGATCTTCATTGGGACCATCTCTTCTGTCTTTCTTTTCTTTTTTTTTTTAACCTACTCCTTAGAAACTGCTGTTCCTCTAGTAATCATTATAGTAAAAGGACATGTGAGCAGCATAATTCCAAGATAGCGTCCAAGATTCCCTTCCTTATTGTACATGCCCTGCATAATCCCTGTGATTATAAATATGATGGATTTTACCCTGATGAGGTTAAGTCGTGTTACACAATTTGCTTCAAGAAAAGGAGATTATCTTTATGATCCTAATCAAATCACATGAGTTTGTTGTTGTTTGCAGTACTGAAGACTGAACCCAAAGTTATTACTGAGCTACATCCCCAGCCCTTTTTATTTTTTATCTTGAAACAAGATCTTCCTAAGTTGCTTAGAGCCTCGAACTTATTATCCTCCTGCTTCAGCCTCTGGAGGTGCTGGGATTACAGGGTTGCATCACCACATGTGGCTGTCTGAAATTTTTTAAAGCAAAGAATTTTTCTCAGTCTGAAAATTTTTCTCTTTTCCCAGGAGAAGTCATAGAGACATGTTCTAGTGGCTTGGAAGAAAGCAACATTCATTCATTTTATAGATGGCATATGGCAAGAGGTGATCTCAAAGACTTGAAAACAGTCCTCCACCCACAGCTAACAGGGAAACAGGAGGTCAGTCCTACAATTGCAAGGAAATTAATCCAGCCAATTGGCGGGGAGCTTGAAAGAAGATTAGGAAACCAGATAAGATCATAGCCCTGGCTGACACCTTGATTTCTGTTGTGTAATTCTGAGTGGGAGTTCAGCCATGCAGTGCTTATATTTAATCCATGGAATTATGAACCCATAATGTGGCTGCTTTAAGTCACTCAATGCATGATATTTTTCTGCACAGTAATAAACATTGATAAAGGATGTCATAATGGTGAAATATATTTTCCTGATTGAACTAACACCATGTAACTTTCATTCTCTTTTTTTAGAATGAATAAATATTTAAGATATAAAATCATGTTTTTATTTTGTAAACATAAAATATATGACATAGCTGTGCCCTTTTCCTATGGGAAAAATGTTTTTATGCATATTTAAGTTGCTTACAGAAATATTAATATTTCCAGATATTCTTTTTTATTAGTAGGAAAATGTTATAACATATTATTGACTGATCCTATAGATGAAATCTAAAAGACAAGATTCTGGGTGACTTGAAATATATTTCTATTTGATTTTGTTTTTAACTTATCTCAGATAACTCTGAAAAATTATCTAAAGCCAACACTTTTCTTTTCATTCAGGAAAGAACAGGTAGAGAGTGAACAGAGAAACCAAGAAGCATATTCCGAGTGCCATTTGTTTCTCTGCCACCCCTCAGAGACAAGATCTGAGAAAGGCCACTGCCAGACCATCTTGGCCCTTGTTGATGTAGAGGTCTCAGCACTGCTAGGTTTATTGGTTTTGACTTTTCTTCCCTTTCCTCTCTTGAGGGCTTGAAGGTATACTTTTACTGGGAATAAAATAAAACCTTAAACCTTTTCATTTGAAATGTTAACTTTGAGAGTCACTTGTTTTTAAGTCCTGGTTGCTGATGCTCTCTGGTTCCTTTCCTTCTGGTGATGACAGTTGATTTTAAAGTAATGAATCAGAGTAATGGATTTTGGAATAGATTACAGAATGTTATGACTTTGAATATGGCTTGTGTGTATCCTTCAAAGTCTCACATACTAGAAGCTTGGTCTGCCGCAGTCTGGCTGCCGCAAAATAACTGGGGGGTGACGAACAACTTGTGTACATTGATACAGCAGGAGTGGAGCCATTTATTGTAGGACAGGAGCGGTATATATACATTCCACACAGCTTATCTTAATTAACATAAACTTGATACAGCAGTCAACCAATAAGGAATCTCCACACTTAATGGCTCACTGGTGTTACTTCACAAACCACTCCCTCTGCAAAATGCCAGGCGCCATCTTGACTTGTTTACAGACCCTAACATTGGTCCTCAGTGAACCAATTCTGAGAGGTAGTAGAACTGTTAAGAGGTGGAGCCCAGTGCAAGGTTATTAGGTCCTTAGGGACACTGCCCTCTGCAGGGATTAATGTAGTCCTTGTGGGACCCCAGTTAGTTCTCTCAAGAGTGAGTTGTTATAAAATGACCAACTTGACCTCTGAATCCCTCTGGCTTCTAGCTTTACCATGTGATCTCTTTTTATACACACTTCCACCATGTGACACCATCTGCCATAGAATGTCACCAGAGCTTATAAAGGGTGATGCCATGCTCTTGAATGTCCAAAACTGTAAGCTCACCAAGCCTTTTTCCTTTACCACAAGGCATTTTGTTATAACAACAGAAAATGAACTAAGACATAGAGAAATGGTCAAAGTAGGCCACTTAAGTTATTATGCTTTGAGGTTTTAGACTTTATTAGCTTTGGAAAAACAATTCTTTCCAAAAACTCTTAGCCTATTGGCATTTTAACACTAGTGCTTGTTTATTATCCTTCTAAGGAAAAAGTCAGCTTTCCTGCTGCTGTGACTAAAATACCTGACTAGAACAATTGTAGAGGAGAAAAAGTTTATTTGAGGGCTCATGGTTTCAAAGGTTGACTTCATTCCTGGGGGCTCAAGGTGAGGCTGAACATCATGGTGGAGGAGTGTGGTGTAGGGAAGAAGTTCACATGATTATCAGGAGGCAGAGAAAGAGACTCCACTTACCAGATAGAAAATAAATACTAAAAGCACCCCCCCAATGACCCATCTCCTGCAGCCACAACCTATCCACCTTCAGTTACCACTCAATTTATTCTATCAGAGGATGAATTCACTGATTGAGTTAAGGCTCTCAGATCCTCTGAATCTTCTTGCATTGTCTCATGCAAGGGCTTTTGGGAGGCGCCTCACATTAAAACCATAACAATGCATGAAGCAAAGCCTCAGTTACTAATAAAATTTTCATTGCCTGTTTTACCATCTCTTATATGATGAATAAATTATTAAATAAATGAAAGAATTATTAATTATTATGTAATAATTGCAAATAAATCATCATGTGTCATTATTAAAATCCCATGTACTAATAAATTATTTTATTAGTGAAATTACATTATGTTTATTAAAAAAACAACATTTTAATCTGAAATTTAGTGCTTGAAAGTGATTCCAGAAAAAGATGGTTTTTATTCAGCTTATTTTACTCAATACCACCTAAAGGAATATATTTTATGAAAGTATTAAGGTAATCACTAAAATCAAACAAGTAAAAAAAACAATAAAACTTTAGTTACTTAAAAAATACAAAACCAAGTTTATATAAAATATACATCAATGTTAATAAAAATTTTAACCACACTTTTTTTGATTGGAAAAAGAATACTTTTGATGGGAAAACAAATAAAATCTGTTTTCCTATAAAGATATGCATTATAAATTTCAAATTTGAATTACAATAATAATAAAACTCCTTCAAGTTTTTCCTTAATGAAGAACTGGTTGATTACAGAGAATTGTTCAAGTAGAATATGTAACCTAAAGAAGTGGTTCTCAACCCATTTAAGTCACAGCATCTGCCATGGTTTCAATGTTCCCTTCAAATCTCATGATGAAATTTAATTACTATCATGACCATACTAAGAAGGGAACTTTTTAAAGGTAATTTGATCTTGAATAACTTATCTTCAGAAAGGGTTAATTATTATGGGAGTTGCCTCCCAATAAAAAGTTAAGATTGACCCCATTCTCTCCCTTTCTCAAGAATTCACTTGTCCTTCCTCCTTCTGTGGGATGGCACAGCAGGAAGGCCCTAGCTAGATGCTGTCCTCTTGACATTGGACTCCTCATCTTCCAGAACTTTGAGATATAAATAAATGTCTTTTCTTTATAAATTATCCAATCTGTGGAATTCTGTATTATAGCAGAAAACTGATAAAAATAGTAAACTTCAAATGCTGATGAAAGTATTGTAGAAAAATATATATGTAATATATATAAATTATAATAATTTTACATACATAATGTGTAATTGATAATTTATGCATTTGTTTTGAATAAATGCACAAATTGATAAACAAGGATTCATTTTCCAAAAGTTGTAAATATAGGTTGTTTTTATGACAGTAACAAGTTGGCATTTTAAAAACATAGTTCATTTTAAAATGTCTGGGAGGGCCAGGAATATAGCTCAGTTGGTCACAAAAAGAATTTCACCTATAACTGTCTGGAAAGACAAATCAAGGAAAGAAAATTACAGACCAATATCTCTGATGAACAAAGATGCAGGCCAGGAGTGGTGGTGCATACCTGTAATCCCAATGGCTCAGGAGGCTAAGGCAGGAGGATCACAAGTTCAAAGCCAGTCTCAGCAACTTAGTGAGGCCCTAAACAACTCAATGAATACCTGTCTCTAAATAAAATGCAAAATAGGGCTGGGGATATGGCTCTGTGGTTGAGTGCTTCCTGAATTCAATCTCTGGTACAAAAAAAATGCAAAAATCCTTAATAAAATATTAGCAAATTGCATTTAAAAAACATAGCAAGAAGAAAGTGCACCATAACCAAGTGGGTCTAATCCCAGGGATACAAGGTTAGTTCAACATATGCAAATCAATAAATGTAATTCACCACATAAATAGAACTAAAGACAAGAAATCATATGATCATCTCAATAGATGCAGAAAGGGCTTTTGATAAAATTCAGCACCCATTCATGTTTTATATTTTAAAGGTTATAAAATATTATAAAGTTTATATATGAAAAACCCAAAGCCAATATGATACAAAAAACTGAAAGCATTTACTTTAAAAATCAGGAACAAGACAAGGATGCTCACTCTCGCCACCTCTGTTCAGTATACTTCTTGAAACTCTAGCCAGAGCAATCAGGCAAGAGAAGGAAATTAAAGGGATATAAGGAGGAAAAGAAAAAGTTAAATTATCTCTGTTTGCTGATGACATGATCCTATATCTAGAAAACTCAAAAATCTCCACCAGAAGTCTTCTAGAGCTCATAAATAAGTTCAGCAGAGTAGCAGGATACAAGATCATTATCCATAGATCAACATTCAAAAATCAACAGCTTTTCTATACTTTGATAGTGAGTTTTCTGAGAAAGAAATCAGAAAACCTATATGATTTACAATAAGATCAATAAAATAAAGCACTTGGGAATTAATTTAACTAAGGAGGTGAGAGATCTTTACAATTCACATTATAGAACATTGATGAAAGAAATTGAAGACAACACAGCAAGATGGAAAGACCTCCCCTTTCTTGGGTAGGCAGAAATAATATTCTGAAAATGGCCATACTACTAAAACTTTTACACAATTCAATGAAATCCCTATCAAAATACCGATGATATTCTTCACAGAACTATAAAAACACTCCTAAAATTCTTTGGAAGAAAAAGAGACCCAGAATATCTAAAACAATCCTGAGCAAGAAGAGTAATGCAAGAAGTATCACAATACCTAAACACAAATTGTACTACAGAGCCATAGTAATAAAAATAGGATGGTTTTGGCATCAAAATGAACATAAACAACAATGCAATAGAATAGAAGTCACAGAGACAAACCCACATAATTACAGTTATTAGGTACTTGACAAAAGTGCCAAGTGCAGTGATGGTGGCTGCGGCATCACTGGTGGCCCTGTGGGGACTCCAGTGGCATCAGTGTGGAGCTCTGTTAGCGGTGATGGTGACAGCTTGGGACAGCAGGCCTCAGAGTCAGAGGGTGACTGGAGGCTGTGATGGCCTCTGCAGTGGCTCCTCCAGGCAAATGGTATTGCTCCTTGTAGGGCCTGCCTGCCCACAAAGCAGGGCGCAGGAGCCGGTGGTAGCCAGACACCTGCTGAGGACCTTATGCTGCCCATTCCAGCAATGCCTGGCATTGGCCTTGAGTCCAACAGGCTGCTCACCTAATCCTTGAGTTCACCCTGCCCCTCCCTGAGTTGCAGCCTCTGAGGGATGAGTAGGCCTGCTGCCAGCTGGGGCAGCCTTGGGAGAAGGCACCCACCCTACCCAGCTACATCTCCCCTGGGCTGGGGTATCAGAGTGCAGAGGTGGGAGGTGGGGGGGCCTAGAAAATCCTCACCCTCCAAGTGCATCCCTGGGGCGGGACAAGGGTGGAGTGCACAGGTGGGAGTGGTAGTCTAATGGCAACGAGTTCTCTGTCTTGGTCTTCTGCCAATCCCAGCCACAGAAATGCACTTTGGGGGTGAAGATGTCCTAGGACCTCTGCTTTCTGCACCCACAGTCCACTCAGGAAGTGGCTGGGGATGGTGAGGTTCTCTCCCAAGACCTCCCCAACATAGCAGACAGCCTAGTTCCTCAGTATATAGGCTATATCAGGCGATGGAGTGAGCAGACACACAGTGGGATCATGGCCAGAGCGAGACATGGCAGCTGTGGGAAGCATAAGGTCCTGGGCAGCTGCCTGGGTACCACCACCTCCCGCATCCTTTTTCCTGAGCAGGCCAGTCGACCATGCACAAGACCAGGGCCTGGAGCCTCCACCACAGAGGACATCCCAGCTACTGGTTACCTTATCACTCTGACACCCACTATCCCATGCCCTTGCTGCCATGCCAGCCTGGAACTCTTCGCTGCAGCCAACCAGACTCCCCACATGGCCACTGGATGCCACTTTCACTGTCCTGCAGCGGGACCCCAGTTACTTCTGCAGGATGAAGATGCTCACTGCTGGACACTGCCTGTTTTTGCTGCCCCTGCTTCTGAACTCTTATGGTGCCACCACCATTATGCGTCACTGAAACTTACAAACTCCAGATGGACTCCAACACTGCCCACCGAGGCCCCAATGTCATTGTATTTTACACCACACCTGGTTGCCGACCTCTATACTGAGGCTGGACTCCTGATGCAGCTGCATGTTGCTCCTGCACCTGCCAGACTCTGGAGCTCCACCCTGCTGCCACCAGACTTTAACATGGATACTAGACAGTGACACTCAGTACTGGGGACCAGTTCATTGCAACTGCAGCCAAACCCTTGTCACTATGGCAGATGAAAACACTCATGGCTGGATACATCTGTTGTTACAACCACTGTTTCTGGATTCTTCCACTGTCACCACTACAGTGAGTAGGAAGCAAGGAACTCCCAAATCACAGCTGCATGCTGACACCGTCACAGTCGCCCCCACCTCACACCAATACTCAACTCCTTACTTTCAACGCCTGATGCCCTATGCCCAAAACAGCTGGATGCTGCTCTTGCCACCATATGCCACCATTTCATGATGGTGCCATTGCAGTGAATTGAGCCCAAGGATGCTTCTCTGCTCAAGATGTATAAGAGCTGGGAAACTGATAATTCTCCATTACAGTCACCTCACCAAGTTCCACTGCATGCTGTCTGCCTTTTGTCACCCCAGGACCAGACACCAGTCCTCAGGACCCTTGAGGAGTTGTGGCTCTAACTCAGGGAACTCATCCAAATAAACAAGTGAGCACTCTAAATAAAGGTTACAGTCCTCATAGCAGGTAGTGGGTGGGGCTAGGTGGGTCCAGCTCACTGGTGAGAGGGTGGGGTTAGAGCCTGGGAGCTGCTGGCAAGGTCTAGACCTGATCCTGTAGGGCAAGATAGAGAGGGATCTTTGGCTGCTCTGGGAGTCTAGCCCTGGAAGAACCTTCTGGTTCTTTCTCCTGAATTTTCCATGGTGTCTCCTTCTCCTACTCCTCGACTCTTCCCTGAGGAGACTCTGTGTCCTGGACATAGGGTCATCTGGGCACAGGGTCTCTGGGCAGTGGTGTGAGGCCCCAGTACATTTCAGCAAGCTGGGGACAGCCAGACTGGCCATACCTGGACTTGTAGGAAAAATAGCCTATTGGGAAAATACCCTCCTAGATCTACCAAATTTAGCCTAACACTGGCTTCTTCCAAGAGATTATCAAGAAAGGAAAAATAGAAGTAAGCAAGTTTGTCTGGCTAAGGGGTGGTGTGAGGAGAAGTAAAGACTTCAGATTGGGTAGAGCTGGATTTAAATCCCTCTTTACTGGGTGACCTTGACCAGGGTGCAGAACTAAGTACAACCTTGGGTTTGCATCTGGTAATGTAAAGTTGGTGAGGAGGATAAGCCAGGGGTAAAATTAAGCTGTTGAGCAGTACCTAAACTTTGGGAGCCAGGAAGGCATTTGACTTGATTTCCATGCAGAAATATATTCTGAGATTAAAGTCAACCCACTTAGAGGTACACGTTTGGAAGGCAACTGACCTGTGAGCAGGCGGTTGAATTGACTTCATTTTTTAGATGAAAAAATAATATATGGAAGATCATAAGCCAATGTTGGGTCAGGCTTGTGAAATTATAGGCTGTTTTCAAATTTGTTTAAAGTTACATTGAGTTAGATCTACATAGTTCAAGCCTCCTGGGATATCCCCCACCTCTTGTCACACCCCCACATAGAGCACTATCTATAATCCCTTACTCTAATTTTTAGAGTGTCACCAAATATGTCAATGCATGTATGTACATATGCAGAGATATACATTATGAAATACTTTGTTCCTTTTAGCCTGCTTTGGAACCTCCTGAAAATAAAATCTCTTATTCTAACGTACAGTCTTTTGCAGCTTTCCCTCCTTAATTTGTACCCCTTAAGCTGAGCATCAGGAAGAAGGAAACACCAGAGAAACTCAAAGATCCGAAGGACACCAACCCTGCTCAAGTCACTCTGGAAGCCGACTAGCCTGAATGTGCCCAAAGCTTGAGGAAACATCAGCCCTGCTTCAGCCACTCTGGGTTGGATGTACAAGGTGAAAGATATACTAACCAAAAGGAAAATGGACTGTTTCACTCTTATACTGTCATTGGCACCCCTTAATTCTGTCATATACAGAGTCCTTTGTTTTGTCTTGACTCTAGGACTGATAACAATCAAACACATAGTTAATAATATCAGAAAACAAACACATGTACCAGTTCAATCCTGAAAGGGCATTGCAGTAGAGATCCAAGCTCACTATTTGGAGGATGGTTTCCTTTTCTTGGTGGATTCAAAAGCTTAATTGACATAGCATGGATTGTGCTATGAACTTGTGTATTGCTTCCATGTTTGTTTCCTCTTTTCATTAAAACTAGTGGTTCTACAATAGAAGCAGGTTTCCTTTTTAAAAAAGAGAAACAAGAACTATGATATTACATTATATAAAGCTTTAAGCCAAGAAGATAATAATGCCCTTCGACTTAGAGGATTAAATAATGAGCATCAAAGGGGTAATGCTGTAGTTTTCAAAAGACTCCCACCTTAATTGTAACACACGTCTCTCTCCTAATCAAGAAGAGATTATTTTGAGAAGTCAACAAAATTTCCAGAGCACTCATTGTGCTTTGAGTTCCTTTTTGTTGTAAATGCCAGGTTTCTCTTTCTTGTAAGAGTTAAGCCTGCAGGGCTGGGGTTGTGGCTCAGTGATAGAGCCCTTGCCTAGCACATGTGAGGCCCCTTATTCAATTCTCAGCACCACATAAAAATAAAGGTAATGTGCTCATCTACATCCTAAAAAAAATAGTCTCCAATCAAGTTTTTTGACGTGTGAAAATTTCTGTTTTCTGTGTAAAACATTGTGAAACCTCTGTCCAACCTATGCATGTGGAACAAAGTTAAGTTACATTAAACATTGTGCTGTGTAACCACCCACTGCAATGTTAGAGAATTTCCAGACCTGGGGTCCAGAGCTTGTTTGGTGTTATCCCCTCTGGGTTGCTGCAGCTTAAATAAATCTGCTTCCTCCAAATTCCTCAGGTGTCCAGACTCATCTTTCCTGCATCAATGCCTACTTGAAATGCTAGAATGTCCTAATTCTTGAAGGGCCTGAAGAGACAGTCTCTCAGACTCTGTCACAGTATGAATTCTAGGAAAAGTAATTCATCACAATGAATAGAATTTCAGGTTTCATTATAGGGACTTCCTGGATGTAATATCAAAGTTGCATGATAAAACTTGTACACGTCTATTGAGTTGCCATAATATACTCCATAAAGATATATAAATGATATATTTGAATAAAAATTTAATCTGGGGGAAAATATGTTTTGTGAGAAATCTAAAGCCATGCTTGCATTTTGTGTTATTTTAAATATTATGCTGTAATAATATTATATTTTATTATTACATTTTTAAATCTGAAAAAGACATCAGAATTTTGTACCATAATATTGTCAAAAAGGGAAAATTTTATTGATTAGAAATATGCTTTCCTGTTTTTATAGCTAACAGTTGAATTAAAGTTTTGCACCAGACACCAAGTCCATCAGAACCTCAGTCTGGTGAAACCACATCTTGGTGCCTGCCCAGGCCAGTGCCCAATAGCAGGTCCCAGAAGTAAATCAGGCTGGCTCTTCCCGGAGCCCTCTGGACAGAGGTTGGCCTCCTCCACTCTTAGTGTTATTTTTTCTCTGATTGCTTGGCTCCTCTCCATGCTCTTCAAGCTGTCCTCTCCCATCTTTGTTGTTCAGTGACATCACCTGTCATTCATGTTTTTATAGACCTCTGAGGAAGAGAAAATCCACATGGATTTCAGAATGGCTCAAGATGTAAATGACTGGTCATAATTGGACACCCTAAAAGGGGATGGTATTGATGGCACAGTGGTATAAATCTCATGATGGGCCAGAAAACTCATTTACAGAGCAGCCAAAGGTCTATGTAGATCCATAAAATGGCCACAAACAATCTGAAAATCTAGGTAATAACTCATCTGGAGTAGTCATAACCTCCTTCTGCTGGAGAAATATCAGTGGCTTCTTTTGGAATTGAAATAGGTGTGAAAAATTGCTCCTATGTCATTTGGTTAGGAAAAATGGTAATGATGATGAAGGTGATAATGCAATAGCTTATATTCATAGACCACTTTGCATACATTATTTCATTGAATATTCACAAAGTCCTTTCACTGACTGTCCTAGTCAGTTCTAGCTGCTACAACAAAATACTCTAAGCTTAAGAAACATTTATTTCTCCCCATTTGGGAGGGTGCGAAGTTCATGGTCAAGGTACTGATAGATTGAATTCTTGAAAAGAGCCCTCTTTTTGCTCATAGCTGGCTGCCTCTCACTGTATTCTCAATTTGTGGAGAGCAAGTAAGCCCTGGTCTCTTTTTGAAATTCTGAGAAAACTAATCTCATCTTGGGAGACATGCTCTGTGCCCCCCCCCCATGGCCTATCGAAATCTGATTACCTCCAAATGGCCCCACTTCTCATGCCATCACATTGGCATTAGGGCTTCAACATGAATTTGGAGGAGACACAAACATTCAGTAGGGAATGCACTGTGGAGTCTTGGGCATATTCTGTATCTTCTCTGTGCTTCTGCTGCCTCATAAAGAAAAAGGATGGTAATAACTCCTGATCAGTGTGTGTGTGTGTGTGTGTGTGTGTGTGTGTGTGTGTGTGTATGAGTACATTGAATTAAAAACAGGTGATTGGATGATATATGCAAGTAATCCTCGATTTATAAAAATGAATATACAAACACAGGTGTCAAAATAAAAGCTGAAACCAAGTTTAAGAAAAAATTTCAGTGTGGGAATAGAAAATATTTCCCAGGAAGAGGATAAAAATGGAGTTTTTTCCTGATGATATCAACTTTTCAGGAGATGTAATAGATATGTATGAAATTTAACATGATAATTTAGAAACAACGATATATGCTTATATTATACATGTATTACTTTATTCTGATTCCACATTTAGAAATCAATTTTAACTAAAACTCATCATAGTCCTCTCCAACATTGGTGTTTTTTTACCCTCTCCAAAACAAATTTGGAGTCTTAAAGGCAGTTTCCAGGACTTGGGTTCTGTTCCCTCTAAGGCGAGGGAAAGACGGGTCCTTGTGAATCAAGATGATATTGACAAACCACAGTGAGGCCTTCCTGTGGCTTAGTATATTTGCAAGTTCATCCTACAGGTGTATGTTTTCGACCACCACAATGTGTATTCCTTTTAAATGACTGAACAACACCTGTACACAACACTATCCATAGACTCAAACCCAAGGCCACATTCCAAGGAATCTTAGCAATCTGTACTTTCTATCTGATCTACCCAAGCATGAATTGCTGATTTAATAAGAAATAAAACAAGAAATAAAGACTGTGTTTACCTTTGTTAGTAGAAAATAAAGAGTTTGGCCAACCTCAGACTCCAGTACCACTCAGGTGTGGCCCAGATTTGTGGTCATCCTGTCCATCAATGCAGTCAGTACCCTGACTCCAGAGGCAGGCAAGATCTAGGAGGGTGTCCATTTTTCCTCCCTATGCAGCAGGAAATGGTGACTGAAAGAGGAAACTGAGAATTTCCCAGCCTTTAAAACTGTGGGGAGGCCTATGGTGGGGGACATAAACCCATCTTCCAGCCATTTTTTCAAAAGCACTATGATTTCATGACACTCAGGAAGTGAAGGAGCTTCTGGTTCTGGCCACTCCAGAGGAAAGTTCAAGATAAGTGCCAATTCAGCAGTGTGGCATGAGGAAGGACCTATACACTGAGCCCCAGGACCATGTTCTTGGCAACCCAACTCCAACTTTGTCACCCACTGCAAGTCTGTGCTGCACTGGCCCATCAGGTGATTCCATTATTTCCAGGATCCTGATTCCCAATGCAGCCTACTGGGTAGCACCTCGAACTGGGTTCAGGAGGACACCATGCCAGGAATTATCCCACCAGGAGAGATGAGCACTGCCACAACCTCACCCAGCAGCCTTCACTGATTACTGAAGGTCCAGTGGACCCAGAAAAGGCCATGGGCAATCGAAGGGACCCAAGGAGCACCCACTTGGGACAACAGTCCCAGGTGAGGCTCCCTCCAACCTCACTCCTCCAGGTCCCCACTCACTGATATTTTGTCCAGTTCAGAAGCAAGCCCAGAACTCCACCAGTGGGGAGGAGGGACAGTTCTTAATAGCTGAGCATGGAGGAGCATGCAGGGCTATGGGTTATGGGAAGCTTGAGCTTGAAACCTCACAGCTAACTCTGGCAGGGTGCCCTTCCATCCAGGAAAAGCCAAGACCCATGACAACTGGAACCTCCAAAGAGTGAATTCTGAGTGGATCTCTGGATCTGTAGGTGTCTGTGTTGGATTGTACTGGTGAAAGGTAACATATCTTACACTTTAGGAACAGTAGGAGGCCTAGTATTGTCCCCAGAACAGCTAAGCATGAAGACAGTCAAAAAATTGGAGAGCTGGGGTTGTGGCTCAGTTGCAGAGTGCTTGCCTAGCACGTGGGAGGCACTGGGTTCAATTCTCAGCACTGCACAGAAATGAATAAAGGCCTGTTGACAACTAAAAAAAATAAATTTAAAAATTGGAGAATCTTGATAACCAAAATTCAAAGAAAGCAACCCAAATATGAATAAAACTCGATTTTGTGAGCACACAGCTGGGTTTTTCTGGTTTCCACACAAAGAGAAAGGACTGTGCACAGAGGGTAGCATTCCCTCCCAGCCTGCCCTGATGAACCCCTCAGCTGGACTCTGGGGGATGCCTTAAATGCATTCTCAGCAGCTGTTCCCTCCACTGTTCCCAGAGGAAGTGCAGGAAAACACACAGGCCATGATCCCAAAGCTGCCGCCACTTGCAAATGCTGCTCAGCCAAGAAACTTGCCCCCCAGCAGTTCCCCTTCTGACTGGCCTGGCCCAGGCAGGAGAGCAGACAGAACTCTGACAGCTCAGGGGCGGGGCA
Source organism: Urocitellus parryii (assembly GCF_045843805.1). Classification (NCBI taxonomy): domain Eukaryota; kingdom Metazoa; phylum Chordata; class Mammalia; order Rodentia; family Sciuridae; genus Urocitellus; species Urocitellus parryii. The sequence continues at coordinate 113,790,226 of NC_135537.1, read as the reverse complement.
TGGGCTGAGGGATTCCTGCCATTGCAAGAGCTCCTGGCTGTCAAACTAAGTCCCGCCCACCCTCACCAGAGCAAGGCTAGATACAAACACTAGCTCACACCTTCAAGGGAGGACAAGGTGTCCTTCCCAGCCTCAGCAAGCGAGATCCTGGAGATGCCACCACCACTTGCTCACCTGATGGTGCACCTCCTATCTAATGACATTGCTTTCCCCTTCAGAGGCCCAGGGAGGCTACCCCCTGGTTCAAGCTTGGAGGTATGGGGGGCGCTTCTATTGGGGCCATGGCACTTCCTGCCTTTTCAGAGAAGAGCACTCCTGAAGTGGCACCGACCTGTCCCTGTGCAGGTACTGCCAGCCAAACACCTGCTCATCACCCTAGTCCGCAAGTGCTCCACGCCCCAAGAGCTACCCTCAACCCGCAGCAAGAGCCTTCTCAGCCCTCTGACTGCCCCCACGCCCATTGGAGTTCAGCCCATCAGCACGTGCCTAATTCTTCTGCATCTGGTGCAAGGACGTGGACTTTGCACGTGCATGCAGACTTTGCACATGCACGCGGAATTTGCATGCACGCGGAATTTGCACGCGCTCGTCCGTTCCTGCTGCAAGCCTGCCTCTTATCCAGTATTAACGGTTTTCCTCACGTGCTCGCGTGTTCTCCACTCATTCCTTCCTCAGCTGCGTCCTGGCAACAGGTCTGACAGCCATTTCGCCCCTGAAGCTGCGTGAGCAACGGAAGAAGGCCTTCTTGAGATCAACGCTACAATTACCCACTAGCGCCTTCGCTGACTGCCATGGAGACTTCTCACAGCAAGTATTGTCCCTCACCGCTGCCCCCTGTGCTGAGGGGCAGAGACATGCCAGAAGGGTCCCACCAGGAGCCGGGTCATGGGCCGCACCGACGATATCCCTATACTGGTTGGCCACTAAGGGCTTCCTGAGCTGGTGGCACCACTCGCAGGTCATCTTGCCGCCATCCTGCAACTGCTCCTCAGCGGTTGCGCAATGTGCCTGCTCAGTGCTTTTCCAGGGTCCTGCGGACCCTGCAATCTTTTCTGGGAGACTTGGATATTGCCTCCTCCCTCCGCATGCCAGGTCTCCTGAGGAGGACGCTGCTGTCAACTGCAGCTTTCATGAATTCCTGCATCCCAGGACACAGACTCAGACAGCTGCCTTGTAGGGTGCAGGGGCAGGAAGTGGCTCCTTGCCAGCTTCCAGCAGCCCAAGAACCCTGCCCAGGGAGGACTGTGATCACAGCCCCTGGAGACAGTGGCCAAGTGGTGGCTGAGCAAGCAGAGCACCCTGTAGACAGAGAACATCAGAGGGGGCGCCCTCAGGTCACTGGAAGAGCATCTGCTTTTAGGCCCCTGGGGACCCATAGCTGTGTGGCTGGCTTTGTGCCCAGGCCTGGGCCTCTGTGGAGTAACCGCTGCACCCAGAGCTCCCAAGACAGAGCTGAGAGCTCCCGGGCCATCTGCATGAGCTCCTGCCCCAAAAGAAACCCCATCAGCAGCTCCTACAGCTCCACGCAAGGTCTCCAAGCCCTGAAGAGGAGGGCTCCAGACCCATCCAACAGGGAGCCGCCCCTGGGATGTTCTTCATCTCCAGGGATTCCCCCAAAGAAGGCCCAGGGTGAGAAGGTGGCAGAAGGCAGGGCGGGACACCCATTTCCCAAGAAGAAGTCCTCACCCACGGGAGACATCAGTAGGCCACGGAAACGCAAGTTTCCTCTCCTGCAATGCCGCCCAGGGGAACCTCTGAAGCTGCCACCACCTCTGTTACTGGCCTGTGCAGTGACGGCTGAGGACCTAGACAGGGAGAAGAATAAAGCTCTGCAGCGCATCAACGGTCTTCTGATGGGTGAGACCCAGGCCATTGGGAACAGCTGTGCCATGGCCCCACAAGCCCATGGGGGGGTCCCCTCTCCACCAGCAGGGGCCAGGCCTCTGGCATCAGTGGGCCTCAGCCAGACCTTTCCCCATCCCCCCAGCAGCACAACCATGGTGGCCCACACCCCAGTGTGGGTCAGCTCTGCTGTCTCTTCTCAGAGCCATCCTCCCATCACCAATCTCACAGGACCGCTCTCCCCCAGCCTGCCAATTTCTGCTTTGGCCCTTCCTCCCAGGCCCTCTCTCAGCACATTGGCAGGCTTGGCTGCACAGCCAGTGGCCCCCTTTGGGGTCACACCCTTCAACGCCACTCTGCCTTCACAGCCCCCACATCTGGGGCCTCCCTCCACCTTGGGTAGGAGCTTCCGGCGCTCTCACCAGGGCCCAAAGCCCTACTGTACTCACAGGCCCTCACCTGCAGCAAGCTCCAGCTCTCCAGCTCCAAGGGTGCGAGGACACATTCTGCAGGGGAAGCAGCCTCTCACCCCTGGAGTCACCGTCCCACCCAGTTCTGGGGTTCCTGGTGGGATGAAGCCTGGAGCCCCTAGCTTTGTCAGCTGTCGTCAGCATGGACACGTAGGAGCTCCAGGTCCAGGGGCAGCTCCGATGCCACCCTTGACTGTGGGCCCAACAACCATGGGCAGCCTAAACTACTCAGCCCTTGGGTCTGACAAACATAGAAACTCCACTGTGGGTCCTCGTGGCAGCACCCAGACACATTCAGTGACCTCAAAGGCAGATGGGAGGAGAGACTTGTCCTTGGGTCGGACATCATGCAAGCAAATATCAGGCTCAGAAAGTAGAGAAACCCCCAAAACTAGAGAGCACCGTGGGGCAAGTTTGGGAAATGACACCTCCAGTGCCTCTAGCCAGAGCACCACCATGGCACCCAGAAAACACCCAAAAGAGGGTAAAAAAGGGCAAGGAAAGAGTGGAGTTCCTACCCCGAGTGCCATTCCTCAAAGCCTGCCCATCCAGAAACACCAAAGCTCACCTCAAAGGACAAGTACTACAAAGGGTATCTCTAGTTGCCCTGCAGTCCCTGGGACATCAAGGAGATCAGAGAGCCCAGACTTGCTTTCTGACCTCATGTCAGCCTTTGGGGCCTGGTGTAGCTCCTCCCAAAGAGGAGAAACCCCAAGCACCAGGCAGCAACAAGGATCAATGTTGGAACAGAACACCTCCAGTGCCCCTAGCCAGAGCACCACCATGGCACCCAGAACATACACAAAAGAGGGTAAAAAAGGGCAAGGAAAGAGTGGAGTTCCTACCCTGAGTGCCATCCCTCAAAGCCTGCCCACCCAGAAACATCAAAGCTTACCTCAGGGGACAAGCACTCCCACTGAAAAGGGTATCTATAGTTTGTCTTCAGTCCCTGGGACATCAAGGAGATAAGAGAGCCCAGACTTGCTTTCTGACCTCATGTCAGCCTTTGGGGCATGGTGTAGCTCCTCCCAAAGAGGAGAAACCCCAAGCACCAGGCAGCAACATGGGGCAAGTTTGGAACAGAACCTCTCCAGTGCCCCTAGCCAGAGCACCACCATGGCACCCAGAGGGCACACAAAAGAGGGTAAAAAAGAGCAAGGAAAGAGTGGAGTTCCTACCCCGAGTGCCATCCCTCAAAGCCTGCCCACCCAGAAACACCTAAGCTCACCTCAGGGGACAAGTACTACCACTGAAAAGGGCATCTCTAGTCTCCCTATGGCCCCTGTGACATCAAGGAGATCAGAGAGCCCAGACTTGCTCCCTGAAATGATGTCAGCCTTTGGGGCCTGGTGTAGCTCCTCCCAAAGAGGAGAATCCCCAAGCAACAGGCAGCAACATGGGGCAAGGTTGGAACAGAAAACCTCCAGTGCCCCTAGCCAGAGTGCCACCATGGCACCCAGGAAAAACACAAAAGAGGTTAAAAAGGGGCAAGAAAACAGTAGAATTTCTACCCTGAGTGCCATCCCTCAAAGCCTGCTCACCCAGAAACACCAAAACTCACCTCAGGAGACAAGCACTACAAAGGGTATCTCTAGTTTCTCTTTGGTCCAAATGACACCAAGAGGATCAGGGAGCCAAGACTTGCTCCCTGAACTCATTACAGCTTTTGGGGCCTTGTGTATCTCCTCCCAAAGAGGAGGTACCCCAAGCAACAGACAGCAACATGGGGCACAGTTGGTACAGAACACCCCCAGTGCCCCTAGCCACAGTACCACCGTGGCACTGGGGAAACACACAGAAAAGGGAACAAAGGGGCAAGGAAACACTCATGTTCCTACCCTGACTGCCATTCCTCAAAGCCTGCCCACCCAGAAACACCTAAGCCCACCTTGCGGGACAAGCAGTACAGCCAGTAAAGATACCTCTAGTTACCCTTTGGTCCCAATGACATCGAGAGGATCTGGGAGCCATGACATGCTCCCTGAACTCATTGTAGCTTTTGAGGCCTTGTGTATCTCCTCCAAATGAGGAGGTACCCCAAGCAACCGGCAGCAACATGGGGCACAGTTAGAACAGAACACCTCCAGTGCCCCTAGCCAGAGCACCACCATGGGGACCAAGGGACAGAATGCAAGGCACACCCCAGGGAAAGCAACCTCTGGTGTGGCCACAGTTACTGCCATCCCCCAAAAAGGCTTAAGCTCTCCTGGGGGAACCAGCACCACATCCTCAAAATCAACCTCTACTTTGACGTCCACCCATAATCCATCTATGAGCCCTGGGAGCCCAGACTGGCTCCCAGATCTGATCTCTGCTTTTGGAGCCATGGTCATCAGCCCACGTGGAGAAACAAGAAGCACGAGAAAGCGCTAAGAACACACTTGGGCTTTAACACCTTCAGCCCCCCTACCCAGGATAGGTTGATGCTAACTTCTTTAAGGACTGACACTGCCTAGATCCCAACAGTCCTCCACTGCCCTCAGCTGCGCCTCAGCTGGCCCTGCCTCCACTCCATGGGGCCACTGGGCATCCTATGACCTCCACCATAGGATGGTGAGTCTGGCATGCTGTAGCCCTTGAAGACCTGTGAGGGCACTCAATTTGGTCAGGGCATCCACCCCAGTGAAGCTCCATGTGTCACTCAGCAGGAGTGAGACTTTTAATATCACAATCTTGAAACTTTTCAAAATAATTGTGAGATTTAGGGGGGTTATATGGGATTTTGTTTCCCCCTTTTTATTTTTAAAATTGTAGGAAAAAGTTGATATAAACTGGACCACCATTAGCTTTAGAGAATGGCCCAGCACTGTACAAGTATTTAAACAGCAAGAAGTGACAATACATATTTTTATTTGGCCAGGAAAATTAGCAAGAGGGACCTGTGATGCAAGGGAGGTTTGTTAAAGTCCATGCTGTCGAACTAAAGAGGGTACCACAGCAAAAGGAGGCATAGACTTTTGTTGTTTTGTTTGTTTTTATGAGTCTTATGGTTTTCCTTTGTCTCTACTACTGGGCTAAGCAATAAAAGTATAAACTGGGGCCAGTATGGATACTAAAATACAGAATTACAACTTGTTTGTCTTATAAGTAATCACCTTATTATTATAAATTACCTTCAGTTGTTACATTAAAATTTGTACTTGCATAGGGCTTTACGAGATAATAGTTTTAAAACTTGTAAGGATAATACAATATAAAACTAATAAGAGTAAAAGATTTAATTTTATAATAGTTATAAATTAAGGAATATAATTTTTATAATTTGAAACATTTACTTATTTATATATAGTGTTTTTGTTTACTTTAGGAATAGAGTAATCTTTATAACAAAAGCCTATCTTCTGAATTTAATTTTAAATAAACTTGAATAATTGTCTTAACTTGGAATGATATGAAAGAATTTTAACTTAGGTATTGTGGCCACTTGTTCAATCTTAGGCAAGATGTTTTGTTTTTGAAGCTAATCTTAATTTTTTACTTGAATATTATTTTATAAAAAATTATACAGAATTTTAAAATTAATATTAACTAGTGAATGTAATTTATCATTATATATGAAACATGAAACAGACAAGGTAAGAGAGCCTTTAATTCCCTCTTAAGGGAAAGAGGCAAAACATTTTTAAACTTTAAATAAGTTAGGCTCTCTTTGTTGTCTTTTAGAGATATATTTAAGTTGACTTCTCAGGAGAACATAAAATTTTATAACATTTATCGGTAGTCATCGTGAACCATAGAGTGAAGCTGCTTGAAGAGGTATCCCATCGGCTTATAGGAGGGTGCAGTTGGCTGAGCGAGCAGGCCAGTGGTGATACCCTGTCTTTCATCCATAATGAGGTGGAAAGGGTGTTTAGGGTTAGGAAGAGACAGAGAGTGTAAGAATATGTAAGAGCATTCCTGAGCTTTTAAAAGGAATTGGCTACTAGCTTAGGGGAGGTGAGGGTCCAATGAGGGGTCTCCTTAGTGGCCTTGTATAAGGGGTTGGTAAGAAGTGCAAAGTGGGGAACCCAATGCCTGAAAAAGTCTGCCAGACCCAGGAAAGAGAGGATGTATTCCACTGTTTTGGGTGGTTGTAGGTCATGGAGAGCTTGAATTCTGTCTGATGTGAGGCTTTTAGAGGTTGAAGTGAGAAGTGCACCTAAATAGTTAACTAAAGAGGCAGTAAGCTGGGCTTTGGCTGGAGAGGCCCAAGAGTCTAGGGACCCCAGGAAATTGAGGAGCTGAGCAGTGTGAGTTCACAAGCCTTGAATGATGAACCGCATAGAAGGTCATTCACATATTGTAAGAGTGTGCTGCCCCCTAAGTCACAAGCAGTTAGATCCCATGCCAAGCCTTGCCCAAAGAGATAGGGACTATCCTTGAAGCCTTGGAGTACGACTGTCCATGTCAGCTGATTATACCTTCCCATGTGAAGGCAAAGAGCTAATAAGAGTCAGGATGGAGGGACACTATAAAGAAGGCATCTTTAAGATCCAGGACAATAAAGTGAGTGCTCAAAGGGGGGACATGAGAAAGAAGAGTGTCAGGGTTGGGAACCACCAGGTGGATGGGAATAACTGTCTCATTCATTAGGCGAAGATTCTGGACTAAGTGATAGGCTCCTGAGGGTTTGCATCCTGGCAATATGGGAGTGTTGCAGGGGGAGTCAGTAGGAAAGTGGGGTCCCTGGGCAAGTAAGCAGTCTATAATGGGTTTAAATTGCTCCCTATAGGTTTTGGAGATGGGAAAATGGGGACATAAAGGAAGTTTAGTTTGCAGTTTCAGCTAAATATGTACTGGCTTGTGGTGGGAGGCTATGACCGGCTTGAAGATGTCCCAGTCCTGGAGATCGACTAGATCAGGGGATGATGGCACAGTAGATACTGTCTGGTTATTAGAGAGGTAAAGATTAGAGGCAGAAGAAGGACATGGGTGGTAGTATTCTCTGGATGTATTTTGGACCATGGCTCTTAGTAATTTGAGAACATCTCTGCCTAGGAGAGGAATTGGACAGGATGGAATGACTAGAAAAGAGTTTGTGAATGGGTGTCCCTTCAGGGCACAGGTCAGCTGAGCAGTTCAGTTTGGGGAGGAGGGTTTGCCTTCAATCTCCATAACTGAGTCCTTGGAAGAAAACACAGGCCCAGAGTGGGCAGGCAAGACCGAATAGGTAGCCCCTGTGTCCACAAGGATGGTTGTGGACTTAACCACTACCTGAACTGTTATCCTGGGCTCCGTGAGTGTAATGGAGGTCCTCAAGTCTGGGCTTCTTCAGTCTTCTGTGAACCCCAATAGTTTAAGAGAAGATACCACCTAGCTGGTCATACTCCGATGTAGAGGCAACAAGGAAGGGCCAACCATGGGGCAGTCACTCTTCAAATGTTCTGTGTGCTTACAGATAGGGCATGGCCTGGAAGGAGGGTGTGGCTTTGGGCATTGATGATTTCAGTGACCTTTGCATCCACATTTGAAGCAAGTACCTGGTGTAGAGGAATGATGGAACCTCCATGGAGCTCTTGCTTAAGCTGTAGGCCTCAGGGCTCTGGTAAGGCCTGGGTTTGAAGTGTTACCTTTTTCTGTAATTGAGCCTATCTAGCTAGTTCAGCTGACTCCTCCTGGACATTATAAACTTTAAAGGCCATTTTCACCAGATATTGGATAGGGTTCTGAGGGCCCTCCTCAGCTTGTTTGAGCTTTTTTCTGATATCATAGGTTGACTGAGTCTGCTAGATGCGGGCTCACTCATGGGGGTAAGGATGGAGGACAGAACAACAGAGATGTCATGCCAGATAAGATCATAAGTCTGGGAGAGGTATTGGCATTTTGAAATATAAGTAGAAATGTCAGCAGAGAAGGACCCAAGGTGCTCTTCAATCTGGGAAATATCTTGAAGTGAGAATGGGACATGTACTTGGACAATCCCTTCAGCATGAGCCACTTCCCTGAAAGGACAAAGGAACTTTGGGTTATCTGGTAAGAGGGTCTGGTGGGAGTGGGTGTGGACACTGACAGGAGAAAAGAGGGGTGAGTGGGTGGAGGTAATCATGGCTTCAGGAGAGGAGGAAGGAGGGGGGTGAGAGGGATGGAGGGGGAGGGGAAAGGTTGTGTCAATAGAAGAGGTGGGCAGAGGAGCCTTAGCTGCAGGAGAAGAGGGAGTTGTATGGAGTGAGGGAGGAGGAGCTGGTGTGTATTGGGAGAGGGAAGACAGGTAAGGTAGGGCTGAGAGCAGCTCGGGTGGTTCTGAGGATGTGGAAAGAGAGGTTGAAGAACAATGGGAAGGAGTTTGGGATTTTCCTAGCAAGGAAGACTGGATCAGGAGAACAGATAGGACGGAGAGGAGGACAGAGCAGAGAGTAGAGGGAAGGACAGGATCATATCTCAAAAAGCCTGAATGTTTTTGCCCACTTTCCTGTCCAGCAACAAAAATTGTCCAATTCAGTGAGGGTTTCAAATCAAAGTTCCTTCTGGCGGCCATTGTGACTCATTGTTTAAGTCTGGTTCTTTTTCTAACATTCTCTCTCTGGGTTCATTTTTCTGCCTTAAACCCCTTCAGTCTTTCAGCTGAATTCTCTCAGATTCCATTGATATTTTTAAAAGATTAATGTTTTGCATAGTTTGTCTGGCAAGTTCAAATATTTGGCATCAGTGCCAAGAAAGTTATAGAATGTAGGAGGTGTCAGGTTTCCTTGTATTGTGAAATTTCTTGTATTTGTGCTAAATTTGCCCTGCTGATGAGATGGATGTGTCTCTGCTATTTATTTCTTTATTTATATATTTTTAATCTAGGATGGAACACAGAGGAGCTTAAGCACTGAGCCAGCCACTTTTTTTTCATTTTCATTTTGAGAGAAGCTATCACTAATTTGAATAGGACATCACTATGTTACAGAGGCTGGATTTGAAATTTCAATCCTCCTACCTCAGCCTCCCATCTTCTGGGATTAAAGGCAGGCACTGCCATGCCCAGTTGTTTCTCACATTTGTTTTGGATCCATTCTTATCATCTGCCTTCTCCTGGTGCAGTCGGCTAAGGATGGTTTGGTGTGTGGTGTTGAGTTTCACTCCAGATGCACTCCATTGCCTCTATTCCTTGTTGCATCTCTAGCTGTGACTAGTGAGGACTGACCATGGGCATTGAGTTCCACAGTGTGAAGGAGTGGAGTTCTCTGTCAAGAGAGTGGGGAGCCTCTGGTGTTCCTGTGGTGTGATGTAGACAGAAGGGTCTGTGGGTCATGCCTCTCTACTTCCTCCTGCAGTTGGTAGGGAAGTGCCTACCACTAGAAGAGGTTTTCTTGAGCACTGAAGGACATTGGTTTTGTCCCTTAAAATCTCATTTTGGAACAGATATGTGTATGCAATTATCCAGACAGCTCTTCTGAGGAATTGGAATGCTTATGACACAAAAAAGATGTGACTCAGATGCCAATTCTGTGTCCAAAAGAGACTGAAAATGAAAGAGCTGCCAAAAATAGTGGGCCCAATTTGAGGGCCATATTGTTTTGAATATTGGCAATGAACATCACCTAAATGTCCAAGACTGGTAGAACATTGAATGGAAACGGGCTCAGAAGTACCTTGAGGGTGACTATTGGGAGACAGCTTCCCCAGGGAGAGTATAGGTGACTCGTTCAATGTAATTATGTTCTCACCTTTGTCTCCAAAGTAATTCACCAGTTGAGCAAATCTTGAGGAGTTCTTTGGAGACTGTGTGATGCCTGAAGTCTCAATCAACATGGAACACACAAAATATGACTCACACCCTAAAATGTAGGTAGGGAAAGAGCTGGGTAGGCAGATAGGAGACTTGCACTCACCAAGGTCAAGTTTCTCCTAACAGAAAGATGACAGTGGAACAGAATACAAAGACCACAGATGCAAGGCTGAGCTTCAAACAAAGGGTGAGACATCTGTTAAAAAGGGATAAACTTCAACACAGTGACCTTAACATGAGGGGAAGAAATGGCACATGAAGTGCACATTGTCCCTGAATGCCTTACCAAGAGTGGGCTGGAGGCTTATTTTCTTAACCCTTAGATCCTTATAAAACCTGAGACAATTACCACTTATTGGCAACCCTCCCTTGGGACCCCACCCATGCAGGAGTTCTGCTTTCTTTATATTGTTTTTGTATAATCTGACACTTTGCCCTCACACTTTCACTATTTGTGTCTGTGAAATTCCTTCAATGGATGAACAAGGCAAAGAATGCAGTCAATTCCATGGTGTGTGTCACAAAATCACTGAAGACTTATTATGTCAGGAAACTAGATTGATAGGGGAAATGATATTACCTACTGCCCAGCTCCACATCCTGTCTGTCCCCAGAATGGGGCTGCAGTTGAACCCTTATGAGATCATTCAGACCTCACTAAGAAGAATGCATTCTCCATTTTGAAAATATGAAGACAGCACTCAATATTCTTTACAGCTGCTGAAACTAATTCTGACCTCCATGCAGGAATTTCCTTTTTCTAGGACAACACCCTCTCCTCAGGACCCTTCTCATACATTCTAGGCAGGAGACTCAATCCTACTTAAGACATAGAAAAGCCAGAGATCAGAAGTGCAACTCATGGATAAGTGGACAGGCCCTCATGTATTTCTCCTAAGCACGCACTCACACATTTCTAACCCTCCTTCACCACATCTGAAGAGGAAGGACACCACCAGAAGATGATTGTCCTGCTCATCCTGGGAATCCACAGTCCCTGGTTAGCTGACAACCCCTCTACAAATCTCACATGTCTGTTCAGGAGACAAGCCCCAGATGGAACATACCAAGCTTTCATGTGTTCAATTACTGTTCCTCTTGACCTTCTCTATCCCTCCCTCAATCCAGGTCAGATTCCTTTCCACCTGGTTACAGATTGGGCTCTCAGTTTCTGATCTCCATCATCAGGTAGATGGCTGGGACTTCAGAGAGCTCCCTCTGCTGGACACTGACTAACTTGGAAAATTCAGGCAGCCATTCAAAGTACCTGGCAGCAGTCTCCTAACTGGCTCAGATCAGCGGGAGATGCTGCCATGCTCAACCGAAAATGCCTCCTTCCCCCTTCTAACCAGGAGAGTCCTGAGATGTTAAAAATCAAGGCTAAGAAGAGAAAATATGTCTCTTCTAGAAAGAGAAGGATTCGACACCACTCCAGACAAAAGCAATGGAGTAGGTAATGGAGCCAGATGGCTACTGGCAGGAGAAGCTGAATGGGTGAGAGATCCACCTCATGTATTGGTGCCCTACATGACTTTTGTGGGACTCTCCACCGAGTAGATTGGGCTCCCTAAAGATGTGGAATGCAACCATCACCCCAAAGAAGACCGTGTGCCTTGGCCTATAGATGCATTCTTGCAAAATAAAGCATCCCCTTTTCTGGCCTATTCAAAATATTTCTTGAGTTGAAGGGATGCTGGCCCCTGATCTCTTGCCCCCACTGTAAGTGTAAAGGGAAGACTCACACTTGCTGTACGAGCTGCCACCTGTCACCCACTTCCTTGGTCTTGAAGGGTCTGAATCATCTGTCACATCCACTAGGGGCCTCACTGCCCACACTTTGCCCTTTCTGAGGTGGCCTCTTCTTTTCGATCCTTTGTGCAGTTTGTGAGTCTTGGGCCAATCACCATCACAAACATCTTAAAAGAGAGTGCAGGCCTGGCATCAGAACACCTGAGCCAGGAAGAACAAGAAAAGAAAACTCACTTTTTTTTGAACCTAGGGAAAAATTAATTCAAGGGTGTAACATATTCTTGAGGCATTGGTGTCATTCTGCTTTGACAGAGGAAGAGTGCCCCCTGAGTACATCTTCCCACTTTCTGGAATTGGGATGGTAGTAGAGCGTTTTCTGTGGGAACAAAAAACTTAATCACAGTAGAATACACTACGATGGTTATTCTGCACCTATTTTATAAATTTCATGAGAAAAAAATTAAACGGTCATAACTACTACCCAAAGTGGGGGTGGGGGAATGTAGTATCCAGGAGCAGCTCTTGGTTGGGTCATCACCTCTAGGATTCTAGCTCTCCTTTAGCTTGATTTGGATCACTTCACATTTCTACCAGGACACTTAATTTACTGAGAGCCATGTTGCCTGCCTCAGAAAGCTGACACCTGTGAAGACTTGTGTTGGAGTTTCTTTAAGGGCTTCCTCCGATGTCATCAAAAAAATATCTTGTGGCATTTTTTCTATATTAAAGGGTAGGCTAATTGACAAGTCCCCTCTCTCCCCACCCCCCCCCCAAATAAGCAAGCAGTGGTTTTATGTGAAATGAGATACCTCTCAGTTTTTGAGAGCTGTTCCATTCCCTTAATGACTGGTAGTCTCAGTTGTTGGGGTTAGTATCAAGACTTCCTGGAAATCTTTATCATTTTCCCCATATTTTTACTGATGCAATATGGCTCAGTTCCCCTACCCCTACCGCTTGGTTCCTTTTCTCTACTCATCTTTCCCACATTCCTTTTCCTTTTTGTTCTTTATTTTTTGCATATCAGAGAAAACGTACATCCAATATTTGTGCATCTAAGTTCTTTGGGGATGTTGATGTGTAGGTTTTTTTCCTTGACGTGTCCTTATCTGGTCTGGGTATGTGTACAATGTTGGCTTTATAAACGTGGAATGTGTTCCATCCCTTTGTATTTCATGGAGTAATTTGAGGAGTTTTGGCATCACTTCTTCTTCAAAGATTTTTGGTAGACCTCAGCTGGGAGTCCATCCAGCCCTGAGTTTTTCTTTGTTAGAGACAGTAATGAAGAGCCTTCCATCTCATTATAAGTCATTAGTATGTTTGGGTTTTCTTTTGCTCTGGATTCAGTTTTGGGAGATCCTATTTATCTAGAAATGTATTCATTTCTTCTAGGTTTTCCAATGTATTGGAGTACAAGCTTTCAAAATAGTCTCTAATGATCCGCTGGATTTCTGTGATATCTATGGTGATTTCACCTTTTTAATCTCTAATTTTATAAACTTGCCTTTTCTCTGCTTTTTTCTTGGTTATTTTAGCATGGGGGCTTTTCAATCTTGTTTACCTTTTTAAAGAAACAACTATCTCATTGGTCCTTAGTGTTGTTATGTTGGTTGTCAAGTTCATTAATGTTGGCTCCGATTTTATTTCCTCCCTTCCTTCAGTGTTTGCTCCTCCATCATAGCCTGGCTTTTACACCATTTCCCATTTACACAGTGCACACTGTCGGCTTCCTCAGTAGAGGGCGCGGAAGTGACACCGCAGGAAGCACAGGCCTCTTGTGGTTAAGCTACTGCACCATTGCTCTGTGATGCTGGTATGAGTCCATGTGAGGGCAGCGTGGATCAGGTGAGGAGATCCTCAGATCCTGAGGAAGGCTTTGGTCTCCAGGAAAATTTCCCAACACTTTCCAAGCTGATCTTAGGTGATGGTGCCCTCCTAGTGAATGGTCCAACTGAAGTGGTTGGCACCTGGCTCTGAGTTCAGAACTTGGCAGTCCCTGGCTCTACCCATGCCCACCTGAGTGGTAGCACACCAAACACACTGCCCTTACCAGGCACATATTCCCAAGGGTCCCCCATCCCTTTCTGTTCAGAGGATGCTGTGAGAGCCATGGCTGCTGCTCCCTCAGGTAAGGAAGGTCAAGGTGGGCTGGGGAGTGGACAGCCCTGGATGCTCCTACCATGTGCTCACCCATGCCCACCGGCTTGTCCCCTAGAGATGAAGACCTGGCATAAGGCAGAAGCTGCTGTAGAGTATTGAAGCTGCTGCTGACCTTGAGGAAGAAGGTAGGTGCAGGCCGCACATCTGGGAAGGCACAGCCAACTTGGGTGGGGGCCAATGGTTCTTAGAGGGGTGCTCCCTGGTGACAGGAGCTGCCACACTGTAGGCAGGCACACCCAGGATGAGCATCTATGTCTGGAGGCCTGGAGGGGTGACCCATGTGTTTAGGGTTCTGGGGCTGGAGGTATGGGGTACATGTGATGTCTTTAAGCTGTGTGCAGGGGTGGATGCAGTGTGAAGATCCTCCAGGTTGGGGGCATACCTTGAGGTGTCTGGTTGGGACCCCCTGTTGTGCAGGAACAGTTGTGTGGGTCTCAGTGAGGGGGCCTTAAAGGAGAGACAAGCTCCTGGGGACAGGTAGGCCTGTTTGGGGAGGACCATGCCAAAGAGGGCCCAGCGTTCAGCAAAGGAGAGGTTCAGTTTGGGGACAAAAAGACTCCCTCCTGCACGTACACATTCGCAGTACCCAGAGCTACCACCACCAGGAGACAGAGGCCACTTCTTGGGGGTCTCAGGTCTGTGGACTGCTCCATTGACAGGCAGCATCTCATCATCTTAACCACCTTACACAGGAGAATGACAAACAGACTTCTGCTACCCTGCTGCCCATTTACTGTCCCTTGGGCCATGGTGGAGATTAGTCCGGCCTCTGGATTTATAGATAGTCACCTCTGAGGTCCCTATAGAGGTAGGGAACATTTATAGTGGTGGGGCTGAGGATGGCATCTGCAGGTCTGGACTGAGTGTGCATGGGTACACACATGGCTGTGTGTGTGTGTGTGTGTGTGTGTGTGTGTGTGGTGTGCATATGTGTGGAGTTTGGGCTGCAGTGTGTGAGTAAGAGAATGTATGTGCATCTGTCTGCAGATGTCCAAGTGCATTTCCAGACATTGCATGTGAATCAGTGTGAACTGTTTTTGTGAGTTTGTTTAGTGTAATGCATGAGTATATATGAATAAATAAGGCTATGATTTGTGTGTGTGTATGTGTGTATATGTGTGTGTGAGATTTGCCCTTCTCTTGTCACCCCCCACCATTGCTCAGCTTGGCACCCCTTTGCAGCCATGTTTGCATCTTGTGAGCTGTCAGCTCGAGATCTTGCATGGTGTAGACATTTTGGGCCAGCCTGGTCTGTGTGTGTGTGTGTGTGTGTGTGTGTGTGTGTGTGTGTGTGTGTTTGTGTGCATGTGTGTCTGTGTGTTAGGGGTGGCATCATGTGGTAGACGAACTGAGCACCACTGAGGCTCCCCTCCCCGTGCAGATGCAAATTGAGCACTTACTCACATGCTTTCATTGAGAGTACAATCCAGTCTGAGGACAGGTAGATAAATAGTAAGTTCCATGGCAGAAATAAAGGTCAGAAAGACAGGGAAAGGGCTCACCAGAGGTGGTGGTCAGCTTGGCCTCGCTGAGGGGATAATGATTGAGCAGAGCATTGAAGGAAGGGAGGACATACGCTTGTTCAGGAAGGGTATTCCTGGCAGAATTATCAACACCTGCAAGATCTTGAGCTGGGAAGACAGAGTAGGAAGGTGGCCAATGAAACCAGAGCAGAGTGAAGGAGAGTGATGATGCGGTCAGAGAAAGAACAGGGTCCACCTTGCAGAGTCTCGTGGCTGCTGAGGTGTTTGGCCCTTACCCTGGGTAAGATGGGAGCTCTGGGGGAGTTTGGACCAGAGGAGGAACATGGAAGTATCAGGGACCAGTAGGAAGGAAGCACGGTCACTAGGGTGTCAGGCCAAAGAGGAAACTTCAGCCTATTCTTTGCAGAATTTTGCCTCTGGGCTGGGAACCCCAGGCTCAGCCTCCACTTTTCAGCATTCAGAGTAGGGCTGGCAGAATCCTTGTTCATTGAATGGGCACAGAACTTCCAAGAAGGACATTTCTGGGTCCCTTGAGTCCTGTAGGATTGACTCAGTTGAGCCTGTGTGTAGGCTCATGGGGGCAGAACTTCTCATGAATAATGCAGTCCCACACATATGATGTGTTTTGAGGCTGTTTCAGGACTCTGGCAGCACAGCTCCTGGGAGCTTTGATAGTGTTGGGTGTCTGGTAGCCTTGATCTTCCTGGTTACCAATAGTGAGAGTGGCAAGAGGGGCCTGGCTTTCTTGTTTGCTTGTGTCTCCTGTGCCATGCTGTTGGGTCTCCCTGCAGAAGCCTCATGAGGTGCTGTAGTAGCTTGGGCGAGGATTTTGTCATGGGTTAACAAGTAGGAAAGGGCACTTTTGTCACCCCCAGGGGCCTGCAAAATTGCTAACGCTTCAGGCACCTGATGCAACAGGACATGGCCTGAGCCTTGTTCCCAGGCCTCTGTCCCTAACAACCATGTGATTCCTAAAAAGTCCCTGCTCACATCCCCCTGTTCCTGCTTTCTAAGCACAGGAGGTTCTAGAGCTGACCACCACCTCTGGTGAGCCCTAGGTTCTAGCCACCAGCTGGCACCACGCTCTGTGACTGGTCCTCCCTGGAATTTGCCAAGGCTGTACTTAAGATATAATAAAACAGCAGCTGATAAGGCTTGCTCCCCTCCAGGAAGCTCAGGATTCAGTTAAAGACATCCTGAGTAAATAAAGGCATAAAAACAAACAAACAAAACAAAAAATTACCATATGATACCTAGCTGTTCAATAGACAATCTCATTTAACCACCCCCATGCTCTGTGGAGTGAACAACACACCTTCACTGATGCATTAGAAAACTGGGACAAGGACATGGCAGGTATCTTGCCTAAGGTTACAGAGCTAGTGAGTGGTTCACCCAGGGATCTGTCTGCAAACCGTGCTTTACATTGCTCTGCAGCTGCAACCAACAGCCCACAGGTGGTTGTGACCTATGCTGGGAGTGTGAGTTGGCAAAGGGCCAGAGTTTGGAATCAGACAGTCCTGGGTTCAAATTGTGGTCCTGCCCATTTAGTAGCACCTGAACCTCTGGAATGACAGTCTCTTTTCCGTTGTGCAGCAGTGTTGCTGACCTGTTCTCATGGTGCCATCTGTATGCAAGAAGGACTGCTTCGCTCACTCCAGTGGGAGCAAGATGGACTCAGCTGCAGGGGGTCAGTTTCTGCCCTCTGCTTACAGATGACTTTGCAGATGCTCTCAGAGCATGAGCTTGATCACCTGGATAAGCCCTTGGTAGGGGTGCTGCAGGCCCCAGAGCTGTGCTATATGTTGAATGCAAGGGGTATTTCTTGATGTCCAAAGGGACAAGCTCTTTGGGGGGAGCCTCCTGATCCTGCCATGGAGTTGTCCTGAGCCCTTGGGTGAGGGGTTTCAGAGTTGTAAATTCAGATGGGTCACTGTGTTTTTCTTTTAGTGATATGAGAAGATGGAAGATACATATTTTTATGCTTTTTCTGTTCCTTATATTTTAGGAGCTCAGATTGTGAGTGTTCTATGGAATGCAACAGTTGCTGCCATACCGAGGCCACATTGAAAAATCAGATAGCTGAGGCCCTAGGAGTCAGACACTCAGTGATACTGGGGTCTTTGAAAGCATTCCCTGTAGTTATTCTTCAGTCAATTATGCTTAATTAGTAGACAAGAATTATAGAATCTTCAGTTCATCAAACACCAATCCTAAGTGCTTTGCCTTGTCTCATATAATCTACAAGGCTGACTTCCTCTTGTGTAGGTGAAAGTAGCAACTCCTCTTTATTAGCAAAGAAGTTGAAGCTCTGAGGGTTTAAGGACTTGAGCCAAGGCCAGACAGCTATGAAGCAGCAAAGCGGTCCACATTTCAAATTGGATAAACCCTAACAATGTTAGCTAGATCAATAAGTAAACAAGCATAACTTTACAGGAGAAAGAAAGGCTGACAAGTGCGTTGCTTTGGTTCACATGTTTGGGAATTGTGGGCTGAACACAACAGATTCAGGCACAGCTTTATCCAGAGGTTGCAGTGTCATCATCAGGACACTGCCTCTCTCCATCTCCCGACACTGCCTTCTTTGCCCACCCTGTCTCTGGGGGTGGTGGCATGTTGCCAAGCAGCTTTAGAGACACAATCTTCTAGTTTGGCATTGGAGGAAAAGACAGTGTCCTAATGATGATAGTGAAAGTCATGGGCCAGCCTGGGTCACTGCTTCTTCCTGCCCATCATGGTGGGATGGATTGATCTCAGTGGTCAAGCCTGGAGGGGCTGAATCATTGTGTGAGAGAAAGAAAGAGTCATAAAAAATATTCAAGGGTAAATGATGAGACAGGGAGATGAAAGGCAAGCAGGCAAGCCACAGATGTCCCCACTGAAGGGGTGAGAGCAGCTGCATTTAGAGCACAGCCCCTTGCAGTAGAGGTGGCTGATTTTGCCCCTGTGCCTGTCTTTGGTCTTAAGTGCTGCCTGCAGGCTTACTATTTGCCAGGTGTCCACTCCTGTTATAAGGAGTGGACACAAAATCCTCCCCCAAAATCCTGTTATAAGGGCTCCTGTTTCATGGGGAGCTCTTATAAATGATGGCTGGGCAAATCCCAATTTCCACCCTGTGTGATTTCCTGCAGAGGACTCAACTCTGGGGTTTACCCTGTAGAAAGAACATATTGTTCTGCATATTGTTCCACTGGATCATGTGAGCAGACCCTGATATTGTACAAACAGACACCAACTGGCTGCATGGAGAGAGCATCCTCAGCTTTCCTGGGTACCTCCGAGTGTCCAGAGTGCAGTACACAAGCCTGGCTCAGATTGCCCAGGTCTTAATCAGTGGAGGCAGTTGTAACTACGACCATCAACTGTGTGGCTTTGAAACATTGGAAACTGATTTCTCACAGATCTGAAGGCTGGCAGGCCAAGATCAGGGGGCCAGGATGGCAGGGTATGGTGAGGGCCCTCCCTCAGGTTGCAGCTGACCCACTTCTCATTATATCCTCACCCTATGACTTTTCCACAGCTTCCAAGCCCTCCTTTCCAATCCTGGGGGAGCTGTGGAGACAACAGTGAGCACAAGGAAGGCCCCTACCCTCTTGATGCCCACAGTCTAGTAGGAGAGACCGAGCAAGGACAAGTAAACTGATGAAGAAATAGGATGAATTCAGAAATGGTTGAGGAAACAGAGGATACAGAGGGTCAGGGTGTTCCTAGGTGGCAGTCAGAATGGGCTTCTCAGAGGAAGTGTCATGAGCGCTGAGAGCTTATTGATGGACAGGAGCTGCTGGGCCAAGAAGTGGGAAGGGCAGCTCAAAGGTGCTCAGGCAGCAAGCAGCTGGCAGCCTCTGAGGGAGCAGGGGTGGAATGGAGACAAGTAGGGACAGCCCAGGGACAGAGAGGGAGAGGTGGGCCACCCTAAATCTGAGTCTCCCCTCAAGGCCTTCTGAGGAGGTGTCAGGCAGGGCTTCTGAGCTGTCACCATCAGACAGCTTCTCTATAAAGACCCCAAAGCCCCTTGAAGACCATGCTGTGCTGAGCTTGGAGAGAGGCAGGTTGGGAAGGAGGTGCTGGGTCTGTTTGCCCCAAGCTCTGGTTGCCTGCCCTCAGCCTCTCCCAGTGCAGAGTGACAAAGCACACTTCTTCCTCCTCTTGTTTTTTACTTGATAACTTTTTAGAGAATTTTTAAGCTCAAAATTGAGGGGAAGAACAGAGATTTCCCAAATGCTCCCATCCCTGCCCAGCCTCTGCCTCTGTCACCACCACTACCCACCAGAGAGGCACATTTGTTCCAGTTCAGAAACCCACATCATTGTCACCTAGAGTCTGGAGCTAACCTTAATCTTTCCTCTTGCTGATGCACATTCTGTGGGAATGGACAGTTGTAGAATGACATGAACCCACCTTTGGCCATGACCATGATGTTTACTGGCTGTGATCTTAGGAAGCAGGTGCGTTGGCAATCAGGACAGAGCAACCTGAATCCATGTGGAGCTTCACTGATGAAAAGTGCAGTCTCTTCACAGGCCTGATGGGCCTTGCTTTCCTAGGTCAGCAGCCTCATTGGAAGCTTGGGAATGGTAAAAGTGACACCTACATTGCATGGGTGCTATGAATCTTTGGGCTTACACAGGAAGCACTCACTTCCAGGAGGCAACCATAGGGGTTTGTTGAATGAGTGGATAACGGTACTCTCTTCCAGACTTGGTGTGGGACAGCCTGGATTTGAATTCCCCCCCTGGCACTTGTAGCTGAGTATTTTGTGGCAAGTCATTTCATCTGACCATGACTCATTTTCCTCATCTCTAGAGGGGGGATATAACCATCACATTGAGTTACCATGAAGAGATGAAGAAACCATATCCATGAGCATGGGCCAGAAACACAGTGGTAGGTGGTGCTACTAAAACAAATGTATGCACACTTACTATGCGGCAGCTACTGTCTTCAATTCTTGAAAGGTACTGCATTCCTCCCAAAATTTGGACATTTCTCAGAAGGTGCTGGAGCTTCTGTGTAAAAGATGTGTATTGCTTCCAAGCCCTGGCACATGGCCATCTTCTGCTTGGTGCTGGGAACTCAGCTCTGGGGAAAGTAGTGTTTTCAGAGGAGCATCCTGCCTGGATGTTTAGAAAACCGAGTAGGATGAGCCCAAAGAGTGTCTGCCTCAGGTCTGGTTCTGTGTAACTATAGACAACCTATAGCTCTGGCCTTACCCTGTGAGCATATCCCCTCCCTGTGAGAAAGTTCTCTGCCTCAGGCCTCACCACTCTGAGGCTTCAGGAAAAACAATTTCCACATTTAGGAAGGAGTCTGTGGATTGCATCTGGGAGCATTCCAATCTGCATGTAGCCAGAATAGGGACACCTGGGGAGAAATGAATAGGGTCCTGGCCCTGAATAGCTAGGCAGTAGGTGGTTTGGCTCAGTCATCACTCAAATGTATGTGTAGCACCACCATGGGCCATCATTTGGCCTATTATTTAGCAATCAATTCAGACAAACCTACTAGTCCTCCTGGAGTTCCAGTATTGTCAGGAAGTTAGTCAAGCCCACCAGCCATCTTGGCAGATGAGGGGCACAGGATGTTAGAGGTGTCAGCATTCTCACCATCTCTAGGTATAGAAACCTGCAGCCAGATGTTTGTGAGGAGTAGCTTCAAGGAAAGAAGGGGGTGTTCTTTGGGCCAGTCAGGAGGGCTCCTGTTTCATGGGGAGCTCTTATAAATGATGGCTGGGCAAATCCCAATTTCCACCCTGTGTGATTTCCTGCAGAGGACTCAACTCTGGGGTTTACCCTGTAGAAAGAACATATTGTTCTGCATTGGATTCTGGGCACCAAAGGAACAGAGTAGTGGTTGGGGCCTCAGAGCCAAGCCCTGTGGGGATCCCTTTCCAACACAGCCAATCCAAACCCAGGTTGCCACTACTTTTCTGTACAGAGACCGGAGAGCAAGTGTGGGGAGCCCCTTCCCCACACATGTGCTTCACAGGTTGCCCTTCTGATCTGGTGCATGGACTTGCCTGGCTACTCTTTGGGAACCCATGATGCAGGGACCTTGGGAGGTTCCAGTTAAAAGAGAGGCCCTGTCCATCATGACTCCCTGTTTCACTCCACATTCCACAGCACCCTCTGCTCCATCATCAAAATGCAGCTGTACCTCTATCCAGAATATTTTTGAGGTCCCAAGACTTGGACAACCTGAAGCTTCTCAGGACCTTCCTGTTGATCATTATGCCTGAATCAGAGGGGAACTTCCATGTGCTTACCCAGCTGAAGAACACAGATCCTGTAAGTCTGAGCTCTCTGATGATGGGGTCTGGGGCGGATGACTGAAGGTGTGTGAAGAGGAATCTCAGCTGGTGCCCCTGGGATCTGCCATATGTTCCCAAGACACACAACTCTGACATCCTTCAGCTGGTGGAACCTAGTCTGGGAAGATGGCCAATTGTGGAGAAGGGCCAGGACTATTCTCAGAGGCAGGGTTCTCATGTGAATTGGGAAAGGCCCAAGGAAAGTCAGTCATGTTGGGTGTTTTCTCCTGCAGCTCTAGAACCATATCAAGTGATATAATTGCCTCCAGCAGCTGTGGCCCAATTTACTTGCTTACAATTGGAAGAGCATATCATCACATTCCCTGTGAAGGAGAAGAAATAGCCCTCAAAATCAGAGGTTGGTCCGACACCAGCATTGACCACACAGGAAGATATGGAGCCACCAGTGGCCACTGAACCTTCAAGAAGAGGAGGAAGCTTAGCTGCCAATAAGCAAGTCAGTGGATATTGAACATTATCTTCCACTTGGTATATATGTATGGTACATATGGTGCTCCAAGCTGCCATCCCATCCTCTGAAATAGAACCACCTTTCCTGGCAGCAATATAAATTCAGGGTCCAAAACAATAGAGGCAGGAGGTCAAGAAACTATTAAACCACAGTCCTCCAATCTCCTAGAATGTATCCTCACTTCCCTAGTTCTAAACTTTTCAAAGGCATCTCCCACATATGAGCTCCTCAGCATTACCCAGTGCCAGAACACCCAGAACAGCTATCCTTTCCCTCCCCTCTGAGATTATCTATTTTATTTTATTTTTTAAATTTTTATTGTTGGTTATTCAAAACATTACATAGTTCTTGATATATCATACTTCACACTTTGATTCAAGTGGGTTATGAACTCCAATTTTTACCCCATATACAGATTGCAGAATCACATTGGTTACACATCCATTGATTTACATATTGCCATACTAGTGTCTATTGTATTCTGCTGCCTTTCCTATCCTCTACTATCCCCCCTCCCCTCCCCTCCCCTCTTCTTTCTCTACCCCCTCTACTGTAATTCATCTCTCCCCCTTGTGTTTTTTTCCCTTTCCCCTCACTTCCTCTTGTATGTAATGTTATATAACCCTGAGGGTCTCCTTCCATTTCCATGCAATTTCCCTCCTGTCTCCCTTTCCCTCCCGCCTCTCATCCCTGTTCAATGTTAATCTTCTTCTCATGCTCTTTGTCCCTACTCTGTTCTTAGTTACTCTCCTTATATCAAAGAAGACATTTGGCATTTGTTTTTTAGGGATTGGCTAGCTTCACTTAGCATAATCTTCTCTAATGCCATCCATTTCCCTGCAAATTCTATGATTTTGTCATTTTTAAATGCAGAGTAATACTCCATTGTGTATAAATGCCACATTTTTTTTTATCCATTCGTCTATTGAAGGGCATCTGGGTTGGTTCCACAGTCTTGCTATTGTGAATTGTGCTGCTATGAACATCAATGTAGCAGTGTCCCTGTAGTGTGCTCTTTTTAGGTTTTTAGGGAATAGACTGAGAAGGGGAATAGCTGGGTCAAATGGTGGTTCTATTCCCAGCTTTCCAAGGAATCTCCATACTGCTTTCCAAATTGGCCGCACCATCTATTTTATTTCTCTTCAGATCATATAAATATTTCGCCTTTTCTATTTTATTTTTTGTGATGCTAATTCTTATGGAATTGTAAGTATTTTTAGTGGCATTCTTTTATGTTGACCTAAAAGTGCTTAATCCATTCCCCAAGCTGTGCCACCACCAGTACTTGGTAGCTGCTGACAGAGCCCATGTAGAGCTCATAGGTGCTGTGAGAGAGGATACAAACAGGCCATCCAGGAGGAGGTGAGATAGATGCCCCAGTTATGGAGCAGGAGGGACTGACTAATGAGTGTTGAAGATTTTAGGCCATTATAACTCATACTATGATCTATTTTAACTGTCATGTGGCACTACAAATCCCACTCATATGAGATAAAAACCTAAATATGTACATTCTTATTGCTCCACAGATCATGGCTCACCATCCTCTTATTCTTCAAGACACAATATTGAAGTTAGAACCATTAATGACTCAGAAATGGTCTGTACTCTTTAAATAAAAGGAAGAGTCTTACGTTTTGCCCTCAGGCTTGGAGGACAGCCACGGGTAGGAGCCTGGGCAGTGAAGCCTTGGCGTTTGGAATCTGTGGAGGTATTGGTGTCTGAAGTTCAGTTATGGCAGTGGTGGCGAAGGCAACTGATGAGTCTGTAGGTGGCAACGTGAAGCCAGGCATCCAGAGAGTTGCATTCTCATCCTCTGGCAGTGGCAGGAGTCTGGTCCCAGTGCAGTGATGGTGGCTGCAGCATTACTGGAGGCCCAGTGGGGACTTCAGTGTCTTCAGTGTGGAGCTCTGTTAGCGGTGATGGTGACAGCTTGGGACAGCAGGCCTCAGAGTCAGAGGGTGACAGGAGGCTGTGATGGACATTGCAGTGGTTCCTCCAGGCAAATGGTATTGCTCCTTGTAGGGCCTGCCTGTCCACAAAGAGGGCGCAGGAGCCTGTGGTAGCCAGACACCTGCTGAGGACCTTATGGTGCCCATTCCAGCAATGCCTGGCATTGGCCTTGAGTCCAACAGGCTGCTCACCTAATCCTTGAGTTCACCCTGCCCCTCCTGGAGTTGCAGCTTCTGAGGGATGAGTAGGCCTGCTGCCAGCTGGGGCAGCCTTTGGAGAAGGCACCCACCCTCCCCAGTTACATCTCCCCTGGGCTGGGGTAGCAGAGTGCAGAGGTGGGAGGTGGGGGGGCCTGGAAAATCATCACCCTCCAAGTGCATCCCTGGGGTGGGACACGGTGTAGGGCACAGGTGGCAGTGGGAGACTAAGGGCAACGAGTTCTCTGTCTTGGTCTTCTGCCACCCCCAGCCACAGAAATGCACTTTGAGGGTGAAGATGTCCTAGGACCTCTGCTTTCTGCACCCACAGTCCACACATGAAGTGGCTGGGGATGGTGAGGTTCTCTCTCAAGACTGGCCCAACCTAGCAAACAACCTAGTTCCTCAGTAGAGAGGCTATATCAGGCGATGGGGTGAGCAGACACACAGAGGGCTCATGGACAGTGCGATACATGGCAGCTGTGGGAAGCATAAGATCCTGGGCAGCTGCCTGGGTACCACCGCCTCCCGCATTCTTCTTCCTGAGCAGGCCAGTCGACCAGGCACAAGACCAGGGCCTGGAGCCTCCACCACAGAGGACATCCCAGCTACTGGTTACCTTATCACTCTGACACCCACTATCCCATGCCCTTGATGCCATGCCAGCCTGGAACTCTTCGCTGCAGCCAACCAGACTCCCCACATGGCCACTGGATGCCACTTTCACTGTCCTGCAGCGGGACCCCAGTTACTTCTGCAGGATCAAGATGCTCACTGCTGGACACTGCCTGTTGTTGCTGCCCCTGCTTCTGAACTCTTATGGTGCCACCACCATTGTGCAGCACTCAAACTTCCAAACTCCAGATGGACTCCAACAATGCCCACCGAGGCCCCAATGTCATTGTACTTCACACCACACCTGGTGCCCGACCCCTATACTGAGGATGGACCCCTGATGCAGCTGCATGTTGCTCCTGCACCTGCCAGACTCTGGAGCTCCACCCTGCTGCCACCAGACTTTAACATGGATACTAGACAGTGACACTCAGTACTGGGGCCAACTTCATTGCAACTGCCAGAGTTTGGTCCATTATGTTTTTGCCAAGAAGCCCCTCTCCATAAAGTAAAAGTGCAAGGCAAAAAAACAAGTGCTGATGGAGAAGCTCTGGCAAGTTATCTAGAAGGTCTTGCTAAGCTATTCGATGAAGATGTGTTGTGCTTGGAGGTATTGGTGTCTGAAGTTCAGTTATGGCAGTGGTGGCAAAGGCAACTGAGGAGTCTGTAGGTGGCAACGTGAAGCCAGGCATCCAGAGAGTTGCATTCTCATCCTCTGGCAGTGGCAGGAGTCTGGTCCCAGTGCAGTGATGGTGGCTGCGGCATCACTGGTGGCCCTGTGGAGACTCCAGTGTCTTCAGTGTGGAGCTCTGTTAGCGGTGATGGTGACAGCTCGGGCAGTAGGCCTCAGAGTCAGAGGGTGACTGGAGGCTGTGATGAACGTTGCAGTGGTTCCTCCAGGCAACTGGTATTGCTCCTTGTAGGGCCTGCCTGCCCACTAAGCAGGGCGCAGGAGCCAGTGGTAGCCAGACACCTGCTGAGGACCTTATGCTGCCCATTCCAGCAATGCCTGACATTGGCATTGAGTCCAACAGGCTTCTCACCTAATCCTTGAGTTCACCCGGCCCCTCCCTGAGTTGCAGCCTCTGAGGGATGAGTAGGCCTGCTGCCAGCTGGGGCAGCCTTGGGAGAAGGAACCCACCCTCCCCAGTTACATCTCTTCTGGGCTGGGGTAGCAGAGTGCAGAGGTGGGAGGTGGGGGGGCCTAGAAAATCCTCACACTCCAAGTGCATCCCTGGGCTGGGACAAGTTGGAGGGCACAGGTGGCAGTGGGAGTCTAAGGGCAACAAGTTCTCTGTCTTGGTCTTCTGCCACCCCCAGCCACAGAAATGCACTTTGGGGGTGAAGAAGTCCTAAGACCTCTGCTTTCTGCACCCACAGTCCACGCAGGAAGTGGCTGGGGATGGTGAGGTTCTCTCCCAAGACTGGCCCAACCTAGCAAACAACCTAGTTCCTCAGTAGAGAGGCTATATCAGGCGATGGGGTGAGCAGACACACAGTGGGCTCATGGTCAGAGTGAGACATGGCAGCTGTGGGTTTCATAAGTCATGGTCAGCTGCCTGGGTACCACCGCCTCCCGCATTCTTCTTCCTGAGCAGGCCAGTCGACCAGGCACAAGACCAGGGCCTGGAGCCTCCACCACAGAGGACATCCCAGCTACTGGTTACCTTATCACTCTGACACCCACTATCCCATGCCCTTGATGCCATGCCAGCCTGGAACTCTTCGCTGCAGCCAACCAGACTCCCCACATGGCCACTGGATGCCACTTTCACTGTCCTGCAGCTGGACCCCAGTTACTTCTGCAGGATCAAGATGCTCACTGCTGGAAACTGCCTATTGTTGCTGCCCCTGCTTCTGAACTCTTACGGTGCCACCACCATTGTGAAGCACTCAACCTTCCAAACCCCAGATGGACTCCAACAATGCCCACCAAGGCCCCAATGTCATTGTACTTTACACCACATCTGGTGCCCGACCCCTTACTGAGGATGGACCCCTGATGCAGCTGCATGTTGCTCCTGCACCTGCCAGACTCTGGAGCTCCACCCTGCTGCCACCAGACTTTAACATGGATACTAGACAGTGACACTCAGTACTGGGGCCAACTTCATTGCAACTGCCAGAGTTTGGTCCATTATGTTTTTTGCCAAGAAGCCCCTCTCCATAAAGTAAAAGTGCAAGGCAAAAAAACAAGTGCTGATGGAGAAGCTCTGGCAAGTTATCTAGAAGGTCTTGCTAAGCTATTCGATGAAGATGTGTTGTGCTTGGAGGTATTGGTGTCTGAAGTTCAGTTATGGCAGTGGTGGCAAAGGCAACTGAGGAGTCTGTAGGTGGCAACGTCAAAGCCAGGCATCCAGAGAGTTGCATTCTCATCTTCTGGCAGTGGCAGGAGTCTGGTCCCAGTGCAGTGATGGTGGCTGCGGCATTACTGGTGGCCCTGTGGAGACTTCAGTGTCTTCAGTGTGGAGCTCTGTTAGTGGTGATGATGACAGCTTGGGACAGCAGGCCTCAGAGTCAGAGGGTGACAGGAGGCTGTGATGGACATTGCAGTGGTTCCTCCAGGCAACTGGTATTGCTCCTTGTAGGGCCTGCCTGCCCACTAAGCAGGGCGCAGGAGCAGGTGGTACCCAGACACCTGCTGAGGACCTTATGCTGCCCATTCCAGCAATGCCTGACATTGGCATTGAGTCCAACAGGCTTCTCACCTAATCCTTGAGTTCACCCGGCCCCTCCCTGAGTTGCAGCCTCTGAGGGATGAGTAGGCCTGCTGCCAGCTGGGGCAGCCTTGGGAGAAGGCACCCACCCTACCCAGTTACATCTCTTCTGGGCTGGGGTAGCAGAGTGCAGAGGTGGGAGGTGGGGGGGCCTAGAAAATCCTCACCCTCCAAGTGCATCCTGGGGTGGGACAAGTGTGGAGAGCACAGGTGGCAGTGGGAGTCTAAGGGCAACGAGTACTCTGCCTTGGTCTTCTGCCACTCCCAGCCACAGAAATGCACTTTGAGGGTGAAGATGTCCTAGGACCTCTGCTTTCTGCACCCACAGTCC
Source organism: Urocitellus parryii (assembly GCF_045843805.1). Lineage (NCBI taxonomy): Eukaryota > Metazoa > Chordata > Mammalia > Rodentia > Sciuridae > Urocitellus > Urocitellus parryii. The sequence goes on along the minus strand of NC_135537.1, from coordinate 113,762,242 downwards.
ATGCAGGATGTGGCTGGGGATGGTGAGGTTCTCTCCCAAGACCGCCCAACCTAGCAGACGGCCTAGTTCCTCAGTAGAGAGGCTATATCAGGCGATGGGGTGAGCAGACACACAGTGGGCTCATGGTCAGAGCGAGACATGGCAGCTGTGGGAAGCATAAGGTCCTGGGCAGCTGCCTGGGTACCACCGCCTCCCGCATTCTTCTTCCTGAGCAGGCAGTCAACCATGCACAAGACCAGGGCCTGGAGCCTCCACCACAGAGGACATCCCAGCTACTGGTTACCTTATCACTCTGACACCCACTATCCCATGCCCTTGCTGCCTTGCCAGCCTGGAGCTCTTTGCTGCAGCCAACCAGACTCCCCACATGGCCACTGGGTGCCACCTTCACTGTCCTGCAGCTGGACCCCAGTTACTTCTGCAGGATGAAGATTCTCACTACTGGACACTGCCTGTTGTTGCTGCCCCTGCTTCTGAACTCTTATGGTGCCACCACCATTGTGCAGCACTCAAACTTCCAAACTCCAGATGAAGTTTAACAATGCCCACCAAGGCCCCAATATCATTGTACATTTCCTCACACCTGGTGCCCGATCCCTATACTGAGGCTGGACCTCTGATGCAGCTGCATGTTGTCCCCACCCCTGCCAGACTCTGGAGCTCCACCCTGCTGCCACCAGACTTTAACATGGATACTAGACAGTGACACTCAGTACTGGGGCCCACTTCATTGCAATTGCAGCCAAACCCTTGTCACTATTGCAGATGAAAACACTCATGGCTGGATGCATCTGTTGTTACAACCACTGTTTCTGGATTGTTCCACTGTCAGTGCCACCATGAGTAGGAAGCAAGGAACTCCCAATTCACAGCTGCATGCTGACACCACGACAGTCACCCCCACCCCACGCCAATACTCAACTCCTGACTTTGATGCCTGTTGCTCTATGCCTAAAACAGCTGGATGCTGCTGTTGCCACCATATGCCACCATTTCATTTTTTTTTCTTTTTCTTTTTTTTTTTTGAGAGTGAGAGAGGAGAGAGAGAGAGAGAGAGAGAGAGAGAGAGAGAGAGAGAGAGAGAGAATTTTTAATATTTATTTTTTAGTTCTCGGCAGACACAACATCCTTGTTGGTATGTGGTGCTGAGGATCCAACCCGGGCCGCCCGCATGCCAGACCAGCGCGCTACCGCTTCAGCCACATCCCCAGCCCATGCCACCATTTCATGATGGTGCCATTGCAGTGAATTGAGCCCAAGGATGCTTCTCTGCTCAAGATGTATAAGAGCTGGGAAACTGATAATTCTCCATTACAGTCACCTCACCAAGTTCCACTGCATGCTGCCTGCCTTTTGTCACCCCAGGACCAGACACCAGTCCTCAGGACCCTTGAGGAGTTGTGGCTCTAACTCAGGGAACTCATCCAAATAAACAAGTAAGCACTATAATAATGGTTGCAGTCTTCACAGCAGGTAGTGGGTGGGGCTAGGTGGGTCCAGCTCACTGGTGAGAGGGTGGGGTTAGAGCCTGGGAGCTGCTGGCCAGGTCTATACCTGATCCTGTAGGGCAAGATAGAGAGGGATCTTTGGCTGTTCTGGGAGTATAACCTTCTGGTCCTTTCTCCTGAATTTTCCATGGTGTCTCCTTCTCCTACTCCTCGACTCCTCCCTGAGACTCTGTGTGCTGGACATAGGGTCATCTGGGTACAGGGTCTCTGGGCAGTGGTGTGAGGCCCCAGTACATTACAGCAGGCTGGGGACAGCCAGACTGGCCATACCTGGACTTGTAGGAAAAATAGCTTATTGGGAAAATACCCTCCTAGATCTACCAAATTTAGTCTAACACTGGCTTCTTCCAAGAGATTATCAAGAAAGGAAAAATAGAAGTAAGCAAGTTTGTCTGGCTAAGGGGTGGTGTGAGGAGAAGTAAAGACATCAGATTGGGTAATGCTGGATTTAAATCCCTCTTTACTGGGTGACCTTGACCAGGGTGCAGAACTAGGTACAACCTTGGGTTTGCATCTGGTAATGTAAAGTTGGTGAGGAGGATAAGCCAGGGGTAAAATTAAGCTGTTGAGCAGTACCTAAACTTTGGGAGCCAGGAAGGCATTTGACATGATTTCCACGCAGAAATATATTCTGAGATTAAAGTCAACCCACTTAGAGGTGCACCTTTGGAAGGCAACTGACCTGTGGCAGGCGGTTGAATTACTACATTTTTTAGATGGAATAATAATAACAGGAAGATCATAAGCCAATGTTGGGTCAGGCTTGTGAAATTATAGGCTGTTTTCAAATTTGTTTAAAGTTACATTGAGTTAGATCTACATAGTTCAAGCCTCCTGGGATATCCCCCACCTCTTGTCACACCCCCACATAGAGCACTATCTACAATCCCTTACTCTAATTTTTAGAGTGTCACCAAATATGTCAATACATGAATGTATATATGCAGAGATAAACATTATGTAATACTTTGTTCCTTTTAGCCTGCTTTGGAACCTCCTGAAAATAAAATCTCTTATTCTAACATACAGTCTTTTGCAGCTTCCCCTCCTTAATTTGTACCCCTTAAGCTGAGCATCAATAAGAAGGAAACATCAGAGAAACTCAAAGATCTGAAGGACACCAACCCTGCTCAAGTCACTCTGGATGCTGACTAACCTGAATGTTCCCAAAGCTTATGGAAACATCAACCCTGCTTCAGCCACTCTGGGTTGGATGTACAAGGTGAAAGATATACTAACCAAAAGGAAAATGGACTGTTTCACTCTTTAAGTCAGCTCTTATACTGTCATTGCCACCCCTTATTTCTGTCATATACAGAGTCCATTGTTTTGTCTTGACTCTAGGACTGATAATAATCAAACACATAGTTAATAATATCAGAAAACAAACACATGTACCAGTTCAATTATTACTGGGCATTGCAGTTGAGATCCAAACTCACTATTTGGAGGATGGTTTCCTTTTCTTGGTGGATTCAAAAGCTTAATTGACATAGCATGGATTGTGCTATGAACTTGTGTATTGCTTCCATGTTTGTTTCCTCTTTACATTAAAACTAGTGGTTCTACAATACAAGCAGGTGTTTTTAGTTTTTTGTTTTTTGTTTTTTTAAAAAAGAGAAACAACTACTATGATATTACATTATATAAAGCTTTTAGCCAAGAAGATAATAATGCCCTTTGACTTAAAGGATTAAATAATGAGCATCCAAGGGGGGTAATGCTGTAGTTCCCAAAAGATTCCCATCTTAACTGTAAAACACAAGTCTCTCTCCTAATCAAGAAGAGATTATTTTAAGAAGTCAACAAAATTTCCAGAGCACTCATTGTGCTTTGAGCTCCTTTTTGTTGTAAAGGCCAGATTTCTCTTTCTTGTAAGAGTTAGGCCTGCAGGGCTGGGGTTGTGGCTCAGTTATAGAGAACTTGCCTCGCACATGTGATGCCTGGTGTTCAATTCTCAGCACCACATATAAATAAAGGTATTGTGCTCATCTACAACCTAAAAAAAATCTCCAATCAAGTTTGTTGATGTGCGAAAATTTCTGTTTTCTTTGTAAAAAATTGTGAAACCTCTGTTTAACCTATGAATGTGGAACAAAATTAAGTTATATTAAACATTGTGCTGGGTAACCACCCACTGCAATGTTAGAGAATTTCCAGACCTGGGGTCCAGAGCTTGTTTGGTGTTATCCCCTCTGGGTTGCTGCAGCTTAAATAAATCTGCTTCCTCCAAATTCCTCAGGTGTCCAGACTCATCTTTCCTGCATCAATCCCTGCTTGAAATGCTAGAATGTCCTAATTTTTGAAGGGCCTGAAGAGATAGTCTCTCAGACTCTGTCACAGTATGAATTCTAGGAAATGTAATTCATCACAATGAAACTAAATTCAGGTTTCATTATAGGGACTTCCTGGATGTAATATCAAAGTTGCATGATAAAACTTGTATACGTCTATTGAGTTGCCATAAAGATATATAAATGATATATTTGAAAAAAAATTTAATCTGGGGGAAAATATGTTTTGTGAGAAATCTAAAGAAATTAAACAGCTGGTTAAACAAGTGCTGTTGTTTTAGAGAATTGTGCTATGTTATTTCTTTAAAAGCCAAACTTGGTTAGCATAAAATCATCAATGTAATTGTGATGTTACTAATGTGTTCATATCTTCCAGGTATACAAGTCTGTAAGGTAAAAGCTTCAAAAGAACATTATATCAAGCTGGTGTTCTAAAGTTGTATGGCAATTTTAGGTTTAAAAAAAAACATGTTGGAGATTCAATTATATCATTTGTGTTCTATAACTGGACTTGTTATCAGTAAGATATATAAAGTTCTATGTTGCTTTCTACACTGAGACACAATTTGAATGTATTTTTAAGTTACTGAGAGCCTAATCTGGGTAAAGGTTTTATTGTAAAACACAAAAGTACTTTGCTACTTTCCTACAAGAGGTTAAAAGCTTTCAGCCTTTCTTTAATTCATGCTTTAGATATGATATTATGTTGTGTTAGCTAATATTCATGTGAACTTGAGCAACAATTTATGTAGGCTTTGTAAAATGATGTCTAAAAAGCAAAGATCAGCTTCAGAACTATAGTATTTAAGATTTATGAAGAGCCCCACCTTACTTGAGATAAGGCTCTATGTCCCATCTCACTGCATATGAAGGCCGCTATAAAAAATAGACCAGATTTCAGTGCATTTAAGGTTGTGTCCAAAAGTTGGTTTTTGTCACGATTGCCAGGACCTCAAACAGGGGATTATAATGTATAACTCTGCCAGAATTCAAGGTAGCTATTACATAAACTAAATGTGTTTTTATCCTAGTTAGTTTTGTTTTGTAGTTTGCTTTTAGATGGTCTAAAGATTGCCTGTTAATGTTTTAAAGAGGTACTGCTTTAAGAACTCACAACCTGGGTTAACTTAAGATAAGGAGTTATCACCTACAGGATAGAGAGATAGGTACTAAAGCCCAGTACTTGGTATAAGGCTGTTGAAGTTTATTTGCTAGAAGTTTAAGATTAAGTTCTAAAATTAAAGTTAAATTAAATGGCCAAGAAAACCAATATTTGGCTCTTGCCCTCTGAGTCAGTCTGAATCAGGGATAGGGGACTTCTCCAAAGGGCTTTGCAACTCTAGGCCACATAACCTCCTGATCAGGGAGATTAATGAGACCAGTAGAGGACAGAAAGCCAATCAGTGCATTTGCTGTGAAGAGGAGGGTCATCAGAAAAGGGAGACATCCCTGATGCTTCTGAGGGAAGCCACGTGGTCAAGCAAGGCCTGGACCCATCCTTGCGCAAATGGCACTAGTAGAACTGAGAAGCTGCTGTGAAGTTCCCGAGGACTCCCAGGAGGCTCAGCTGACTGTTAACAATAGGTAGAAACAGAAGTCAGTTTGACTTGATTCATCTTAAACATTTAGCAAAGATAGTCAAAGCCAAAGCACAGCTGTTCCTGGACATCTTAAATGATAACAATAAGTAGACTGGAGGCTGCAAAAGAGATTTTTAGACAGAAATGCCTGATAACTGTCAAAGGGACTGTTAGAGTAGTTTTAGTCTAAGGCCTTTATTTCTAACCAACGCAGGTAGGCTCAGTGTTTGCTAGTATGATTATCCAGTCCTGAGTAGCAGAATTAAAGATTTCTCTATTAGACACAGAGGTCATACTAGTAAAAGGATTTTTCAGGATCAGATGGCATTAAATTATTAGACTATATCTTAAGGGAAAAGACATCTGTAACCCTAAATGTTAGTTGTTGTGTTGACATCCCTGACATTTCTGACAATGTGACAAATATCCTTAAAGATTTACATGCTCAGATAGAAGCCATGTCCTCAGCGACTTTGTCATGGAGACAGTATTTTAGCTCCTGGTTCTTGGTATTTCCTGGTGAGAAACATTGTTAATCTTTGTCTTGGCCATTATACACATTGGCATACTTCTGTGCTGTGGCATTTCTTGCTGCATCAATCTGGTTCCAGTACTAATGAATTCTTGTTTCTCTTATAGACCACCTATCACTCGAATGGCCCTCCAGCCTATAACTTCTCAATTGGACTTTTAGCATGGACTACTCGATAGACCCGATATTTTTAAGGGGGACTCCAAACTGCTTGCCCCACACCGTCCCTTTTCAGCCTGAAGAAGCCAGAGAGATCCTCTTCATCCCCCTTCCTCACAGCAGTAAGGAGTTCCCAAATTAGAGGGGGGAATGAAGCCAGATTTAAAGTTAGGTAGTCAGTGTAGTTAGATAAATCGGGGTCTAATACCCAGTGAAATCTAAAATGGAGGCCATGCTAAAAATGATTCCAGGAAACACAGGACAACTCGTGGTAATCGGAAGGCAATATGCTCCACTGACAGAGATGAAAAATGAGACTCCCCAATAATTATGATTCATTACTTTTAAGATTAAAAGTAGTCAGAAAAAGGAGTGGGGAATGAAAGGGTAAAGTTTCTAAGCTGGAAAGCTTGAATGTAAAAGATTAGGTATTATTAAGTTCCTCTGTTACACCCAGATTCCTGAGATAGTTAAAACAACGCCCTGCCCTACTGGCTGTTTACCCTAGGGCCCTGTGCAGTTCCTCACAGGGCCTGAACCAATCAGTTTGAATGTGTAACCCGCTTACGAATGACCAATCACCCTCGCCCACCAATGAATGTGCCAATCACGTCTCAGAGTTGTTGTTCAATTTCCCCGCGCCTCATGATGATTTGTTCTGATGTATGCAAAGCCTCCCGCCCTCCCCAAAAAGTGTACTTAAGCTCTGTTTGAACCTCTTCTAGGGGCTCTGGGCTGCTCTCCCTTCTTGAGTAAGCACGGAGTCCCAGCGCGCTGGAATGGATCCCTAATAAATCCCCTTTTGCCAATTGCATGGAGTCAGTCTCTTGGGTGGTCTCTCCCTAGGACGTTTCACCGTACCTTTACACTGCAAACCCTGGGCTTAGGGCCTCTTAGTGGCACCTGTTGCTGTGTGTGTGCAGGGAGGACCAAGCTAGCTTGTAATAAACACCTCTTTGTTGCTTACATTGATCTTGGTCTCTGGTGGTATTTAGGGGGTCCTGAATTTGAGCATAACAGGGTGCCCGGCTCTCGGCTCTTGCCACCACCTGCTCATCCTCCTCCTCTGCTGCCACCTCCTGTTAGAGTCTGTAAACAAGTCAGGATGGCGCCTGGCATTTTGCCAGAGAAATGTTAGAGTTCCTAAACAAGTCTGGATGGCACCTGGCAAAATGCCAGAGGGAGTAGTTTGTGAAGTAAGGCCACCAAGCCATTAAGTGTGGAGATTCCTTATTGATTGACTGCTGTATCAAGTTTACGTTAATTAGATAAGCTGTGTGGAATGTATAAATACCCCTCCTGTCCTACAAATGGCTTCCACTCCTGCTGTATCAATATACACAAGTTGTTAGTCACACCCAGGTTATTTTTCCCAGCTACCCGGCTGCGGCAACCTCCCTCCTCTCCAAGCCCTGGGCCCATGGAGACAGCTAGCGGGCTGGTGACTTGGCACCAGCCTGGGGATTGGCTGCAGAAGCTGCTCTAGGGCAGGCAGCAGCGGCTGGGCACACAGGCTGAGCGATGCCCTGGGCATGGGCGCACCTGCCCGATGCCGCCTGAGCACCCTCCCGCCCCCTTCCTCCTCTGGGGGCGGCGCCGGACCTAGCTGAGAGCCAGAGAAGGGGGCATGAGCCAGGGGCCCCAAGCCGAGGCTTTGAGTCACTGTGGCATTTTGAAGCCCCCACCCCCAAGTAGGCTGAGTTGAGGTAACCCCTCGCCATCCATCATAATCTCCAAACCAGGCGTTTGGGCTTTTTTTGAGCCATTAATATTTATTTATTGTGTGTGTGTGTGTGTGCGCGCGCGCTGCAGGGGATATTTGGAGCCTTTTATTTTTTTTGGAGGGGAGGGTATTGAGCTCCTACGCTCCAGACCACCTCCCCGTCTCCTCCCCTCCTGAGACCCTATGGACTTCAGCCCCATTCCCCCTCCTCAGATGGGTTCATTGTGAGCTCCACAATGGGCCGCAAAATCCGGCATGGGGCGGATGAGAAGGAGAAGGAGAAGAAGGGTGAGGGTGGCGGTGGGGTGGGGGAGGGAGGGGCCACAGGGGCAGGGCGGCAGGGGTGGGGAGGAGGAGGGGGCGGCTTTTTTTTTTTTTTTTGCATAACTCGGCTCAGCTGAGTGGCCTCTGGACTCCCTGCGACCGCTGCTGGGACCTGGAGCCCCCAGGTGCCACATTGCAACAGGCAGGGACCCGGTGTGCCCCCTGGGCGTCGCTCCGTCCCAGAGGTACTCAGCTGGCCTGGCTGCGCCTCCCCCCCTCCCCCCCCAGGGAGGCCGCCCAGACCTGCTGTCCACTCCCTGCAGCCACTGACCTGGCTGAAAAAAAAAAGTTTCTGAGAGGCAGGCAGAGAAAGGGGAGAAGGGCTACCCGGAGCGGCGGTGTGTGGGGGGGGGGGCAGCGAGGGGGAGCCCGCTGGGGAGGGCGACTGAGCTCCCGGAGCCGGAGCCCCGGACATATCCAGGCGGAAGGAAGCAGGCTAAGCTGCACTTGGTGAAAGGTGAGCGAGCAAGGCGGGATGGAGCTAAGAGGGAGAGAGAGAGAGAGGGAGGAGGGACCAGCGCTAGCACGCGGAGAGGAGGAGGAGGCGGCAGAGGAAGTATAGGAGGGGGAGGAGGAAGCCAGGCGCGGGAGGCGGTGGGGGGGGCACTGCGTCACACTCTACCCGCCAGGACCCTTTCCGGGCCTGGAGGCAATGCTCTCCAGGACTCGGTCCTGGGGTCGCCTACAAGGGGCCTTTGTTGCTCCCTCCTTTCGGACCATGGGCCTGCCATGGCCAATCACGGGGTGTGGCCCAACTTGGCAGGGATTGTGAATCTCCATGCTGGCAAGAGGAAGGAAGAGGCGGCCAGGATGGGCGCCCGGGAGGCTGGAAGCTTCGAGGCCTCCCTTGCTGGCCCAGGGCCTCGCTGGCTTTCTCCTGCCCCCTCCATGTTGCCTGGGGATGTGGAGAGAGGCGGGTGCTGCCTGTGCGTGCTTCAGGTGCAGCATCCGCACCGCCATCGGGCGCCCCCTCCTCGCCCCCTACCCAGGCCGCGCTCCTGGCTGGGGCCTCCGCACTTCCTGCCTACTCCGCGGAGGCCAACAGGGCAGGGAGCCTCTGCGAGGAGTTAATTATCTGCGCCAAGCAGGCAGGTCGCAGGTCCCCCAGGGAGCACTGCGGCCCTCCTCTCAGTGTGCCAGGTACTCACCTTTTGCGCCCTGGCCAGCTTCCTGCACCGAGTCCCCAGGGTGCACACTTTTGTGATGAGATATGGATGTATAGGTACACACACGCACACACGAACTCCTTCTCCTTGCTTTGCTCTCTGTTTACACTATGTTCCTGGCTCCAGGGGCCCCTGGAGAGCAGAGGCTCTGGGGAGAGGCAGTGCTTGTGCTCAGCCCCTCCCCTGCCATTTTCCCCTAACAGGCCTCCCTCTCCCGGCCTGGCCTGCTGCTTTGTCCCAATTCCAGCCCTTTGGATGGGTGCTTAGCTGCCTGGACACACTGAGGGATGACTGAGGAACAGGATGAGAGTGGCTATATACCTCTGAAGCCTTAAAGTCCTGAGGCTCTTGTCCTCTGCCAACTCCCTTGATGACTTCTGGCCGCAGCCTAGTTCTGCTCTGAAAAGTTCATTTCCTGAAGGCCTGAGCGGGAAGGCGCTGGTGCCCCGCTCTCTTCCTGCCAGCCTTGCTCTTGGCTGGTTGAGACTGAATCTGGCAACTAGCCACCCCCCTCCTCCTAAAGTCCCAGGAAAGCCAGTGGCAGCCAGTCTGAAGAGATGCTCCCTGTCATCCTAGAAGAAAACCAACTCAGTTCAACTTCAGCAGCCAGACTGCACCTCTATTAAGCTTTGGGAGAAGTTGGTCTTACTTCTGCTCCTTGTTCTGAATCCCAATTCGGAATAGCCTGTTCTGCCCATAGAAGTGGGGGTACCAAGGGTGTTCTGATCAAGAGAAGGAAACCAGAAGAGAGACTTCCAGAAGAGAAGAGGGAAGAAGGATCGATGATTGTCCTTTTACTGAATAGAAGGGCACCCACAGCTTTAAGTAATATTTGATTTCTTTTCTCTTTTCCTGGCACATTGCTCACTCCTTCTAGAGCCACTTAAGAAGAAGATATTGGAATTGGAACTACTGGATGCAAAAAGAGGGGTTTTTTTGTTTTAAATCAGCAGTTGATTTTGGGTTAAACTTGCAGATTTTTTTTTTTTTTTTTTTTTTTTTTTGGTAAAGATGCAAAGCTTGCTAACCTATAACCTGGTAATGTGTCTTCATATCTCCTTATTTTAGAAGGCAAGCCACAGAAAGGAAAGGTAGAACAGTTTGCAGTGAACAGATGGGTGGGTGTTTCAGAGTTGCTTGAACTGAATTCTAAAACCACTCTGTGGATCTCAGAGAAAGACTTAATAATTGGTCTTTAGCCTTTCACAAAATGAGCCTTGAAATGATTTTAAATGAATCTACATGTACATGTGTGTATATGTAGCTGACAATTCAAGCAAATTGAGTAAGGAAGATAGGTGGGAGAAGACTAGTGAAGGCATTTTGAGAAGTATTGTACATACCAGCCACACAATCTTTCTGCAGAACCTTGGCATCGGAAGCCCCCTGATTCTTCCCATGGAGCTTTACATTTTCTAAAAGCAGCCACAACCTTTGTCTCTCACCATTTTGCCTTTTATTCAGTTTACTGGAGTGCATAGGGTGGAGATGTGGCCACTTATCAAAGGAGAAATTAAAAGAGTAGATAATTTGAATAGATAAGAGTTACAGCAGGTGAGGGATTTATTGCTTTTCAAGAATTGCCCTCCTCAAAAGCAATATTCAAAAGTGTGTGCTTAAGTGTGGTCAGCTCCACACCAAGTGTTTGAAATGGCAAGATCTTCACCTTTAAAGATGCTTGAAGGTGCTTCTTAAGGAACAGTGGTGGCTTTTACATTTTATTTTATTTTATTTTGCCTCCACTGCTGTGTGTCAGGGCTAATGTGGAGGCATTGTGGACTTCCCCAGCTCCGTGCATTCTGCAATCGAAGTCAGTTGACCATAATTCATAATTGATCTTGGAAATATGAAAGCCCATAGCAGGAAGGATAGACAGAAATGTAACAATTTTGAATGGATGCTCAGAGAGTGTGATTTGAAAGCATATGCATTGCTGCTTTGAAAACCAAAAGGCCTCAGGGATGGCCCACTTCCCACCTCGGGGACACAGCCTCCCTCTGGAGTGTCCCCTCAGGATGTTTGTTCTTTGGAAAACCCAGATTTACTGGAGGGAGGATACCCAACAGATAGAGAAGGGGGCTGGGGTGGTAGGGCAGGGAGTGAGCAGCCGCATTGGTTTTCCAAAGCCTTGTGATTTTGTTAAAAACAAAAAAAAGAAAGAAAAAAGAAAAAAAATCCATGAATGTTACAAAAGTTGCATTTTCTGACTGATTTTCCTACACCCCTTTCCCCTTTTTGAGTCCTGGTGGTGTGGCGTGGTAGTTGCAAGGATTTGTTCCCTTTGATAATTTTGGCCTCATTCATCCAGGCAGTTCCCATCTTGCTCACTGATGTTATTTCAGCTGATGATATCAGATGGTTTGGTAATGATTGCCTAGCAGTTCCCTCTGTCACTCAACATTAAGGATCCTTGTCTCCCTTTACCCTAAGGCTGGCTGCTTCTGGCTTCCTCAGATCCACACAACTGCTTCTCTCATTTCTATGAAAAAGGAATACATCTTTTTTCCCAGCCTCAGTTTGAAACTTTCGAATAATTTGTACTGCTGTCAGTTTTTCTCCATCTAGCAACTGCCTGTTAATTACAGTTCTTAATATTAATTATCACTCAGGCTGTGTCGACATACCCCCACCCCAACATCCAAAACTACCCCCAGTGACTTTTTTCTCCTTCCCTCCCCTTCTTTGTCTTCTTCTGCCAGGCTCAAGCTCCTCCAAAGTCCATTTTATAAATTTGGTAGTCTAGGGACCTGGGAAAAGTGTAGCTCACCATTGCTAGATTTTCCACGGAAATAATTAGGATGTAATAAATAGAGGAATTCTGAGGTTACAGGTTTCTTGATTCATCTGAGACCACATACAAGTGTAAATTGTCGACATTTGGCTAAATGTCCATGATCTTGCAGGAAGGGCAAAACAAATCCTTTGTACATTCCATAGCTTTCTATGTGGATTGGGGTAACTGATATTTAATCCTAATATTTAATCCCCCCAATTAAGTTACCTATTCCTAGCTTTGGAAGGGCCTTTTTCATTCTAGAAAACATTCTTTATGTCTAATAATTGCTGTTTAGATTCTTATACCTGTTTCCTTGCAAAAACTTAATAAGCAATAAAATAAGATAACTGTGTGCCTCTGGCAGGAGAATCCTGCTAAACGTTTAACCATAAGGTGCCGAGTATGCATTAATACTGAAAAGTGCAAAATGCTGGTGACTTAACAGTCATAAAGTAATTCCACAGAACCACCAGCCCTGGCAAATGTTGTGGCCTGCTATAGCACATTCACAGAGGAGGAGGAGGGGGAACCATTTAAGGAGGAGACCGGAGCTAGGCATCTTGGAGTACAGCTCTCCTGGCTGGAGTCAGAAGGCTAGGGATCTGGTTCAATCTAATACAAAGTTGCAATAATTGCTATATCTGTAGCTAAACTGGTGGCTGTGGAATTCTTCCCCTGATGTAGGATTTAATAGTCTGGCAATTAGATGCATTGATTTCTCTTAACTGTTCATTTGGATGTGTAAATGAAAGGAACTCACTACTGAGGCCATCGTGAAGATTTGCTGCCTGGCTCTGGAAAAGACTCATTTGGGTGACAGTGGTGGGAGTGTGTGTGTTCAAGGCAGCATTAGGACCAGCTCCCTGTTCTTTTAATATCTCTCCCCATTTTAGCAATGAAATGAAGGGAGCCTGTTCAAACACTGTTTTTTTTTTTTAAGAGAGAGTGAGAGAGGAGAGAGAGAGAGAGAGAGAGAGAGAGAGAATTTTTAATATTTATTTTTTAGTTCTCGGCGGACACAACATCTTTGTTGGTATGTGGTCCTGAGGATCGAACCCGGGCCGCACGCACGCTGGGCGAGTGCGCTACGCTTGAGCCACATCCCCAGCCCATCAAACACTGTTTTAAAACACAACAGTGTCTACTTCTGTCTGAAAAATTAAAAGCAACCAATGCTGAGAGTAATGTCTTTGTCTCAGGGTGACTCGACTTGGTTGCATACTTTTGGCATGTGGTTTGTTGGATATCAGAGGGACAAAAGACTTTGTCTGGGCTCTTCAGCAGAGTGTCTTTCTCTCTTCCTCTCCTCCTTCACAACATTCTAGGATTTGGAGCTACCTGTACCAGGAGCTCTGTCAAGCCCTGAGTGGGGGTGACCTGGTTGGGTGTTAAGGCCATCATCTTGGACCTTTTGGAAGGCTGGTGGCTGGATACATCAATGGTTCAGAAAGTATGTAGATTATAAACTCTCTTGAATATTATTTCCCCCTTACTTCCTGCTCTAGGACCTGCAGTTTTCCTTAAGTGTCACTAACTTATGGCATGCAGGCATCTTAACTGTTTCTCAAGGGAATCTAGTGGTGGATGGCTAGGTTTCCTGATGGCCCCATCCATTATGCAAGGCAGGTGGGTGGCTTTAGGTGCTTGCTTTTCCTGAACCCTGGCTGAAGTAAAGTCCAGACTTGTCTATGCATGCTACACTGATGTTTGCAAAGAGTATTATCTTTATTTCTTGAACATATTTGTATAGATATCAGGGTTTTTTCCTATCTTAGTGAGTGTCTAGGGTAATTAAAACAGAAGAGTACCTTGGAAACTCTTAGTGCCTGGTTATAATAGGTAACCTCAATAGGTGTGGTTGGGCCAATTTGTCAATTTCTGCAAATTTCTGTTGGCTTCCAAGGGCATTTTGTGTGTAGATTAGTCTGTAATCAGAGTAGTTTTGCATTCAAAATGAACTAGTGAAGGCTGGATTGGTCGTATATCCCACTTGAAGTTTTCAGCTCTGGCTGTCAGTTCCTTTAGCCTGCTGTGGGCACCAGGCAGGGTGAAGTGAATTGGGGAGATAAAGATGGAAACTTTTGATTCATAGCGTACCTGCCAGGATGGGGTGGCAGCCAGTGACTGGGGTTGTACACTCAGTAAATAAAAATACTTTACTGCTTTCAAGTATCACCAATTATCTGATTGCTCCACATGGCTGTCTTTAAGGAGAGTGCTGTTTTACCTATCTTCTTGTACAAAGGTTTGATTTTTAATGTCTTGTGAAAAGGGTTCTCTTTGTCTTGATTGATGTCAGGAATAAAAGCATGATGGTAATAACCCTTTGAAAGCTATTGTATTGTCAGCCCTGCCTGACAGTGGGAGGGCTTCCCAGCATTATAGATTAGTGCTGTGAAAACACTGACATTTTCTTTGTTATGTTGCTGTTGTTCTACTTGCAAAGTCAATTACTTAATTGGAGCTCAGTTACCCAGTTGACCTTGGAAGTAGCAGTGTCTTTCATTGTCTTCTTAAATACATAATTTTGTATTGTTATTGTTGCTTTGTTTTCTCCTTTTCCTCTTGAACCTGCCTCCCTCCCTGGTTACCTCCACTTCCATGTGTAAACCGCACCCTCCCATGCCCCCTCCCCCATAGTCTGTACATGTGAGCAAGGCAAACACTCTGGTTTCAATTGTGACCATCCAAATTCAAAGACCGCTACATCATTATCTCTGAATTCTTCTGCTCATTCATATCTCAGTGGCTTTTTATTTATATAGTGACCACAGCAGCCAAGATACGTAAAAAAAAACCATCCAATGAGATTATAGTGTTGATAATCTCTTATCAAGTGGGTTGTTCTCTGGATTAGAGGTCACTAAGGTTCGCAAATTCAGAGCTTGCTTTTTAAATTTTTTTCTTCCTCCCACTTCCTAGAGCCTGCAATTCGAGCTGAACCAGGTTCCCTGGTAGATGGGACCCTGGCAAACAGTTTATTATTATTATTATTATTATTATTATTATTATTATTATTATAGCAGATGTAGAATTCAGCTAGAGCCATTGAGCTTGGGATTTAGGATCCTGGATGGCCTTTTGTCACGGATGGAAGAGGTCTCATAAGAGAGGAATGCAGTCCATTCTCCCACTGCAGATGATAAATCGGGTTATAAGGTGTTGTTCTGTGGGGATTTCAGTCTGTCTTTTTGGGCACACTTGGGCTTGAGAAGGATTTACATCCCTGAGTGAAATCTTGCTACTGAATGGAAAAAAGCCTCAAAAGGTCTAAAGCTGAAAATGATTCCACAGGGTGTTTTTATTCACCTGCCACCTTCACCATCCCTTTCTTCTCCAGAAAATCTGAAAGTTTTGACTTTCCTAACCTGGTTATCGAAGAGGTGGTCACCTGGAGCAGGGGCTGGCAGAACCGTCTCTCTCACCCCACAGAACAGGGTGTAGGCGATACGCTGGCGCTGCCCGCCACCACCACAGACTGCAGATGATGGGCTCCATCAGGAAACTCTCTCCGAGGAGACTAATTGTGGGCCCTAGAAGTTATTATTATGAACCACCAGACAAAAGACTGTGTTTGCCAATAATTTGTCAGGATTAATTTTGTTTTTCTCTAATAATTGAAAATTAATGTCTTGAAGTGAAAGCAGATGTTCATGTCATCTTCTGAATTGGGATATAAAATGGGGCTCTGTGGATGTGCTCACTAATCTAACAGCAATTTCCCTCTCCTCCATAATGGGGGTTGCTCGCCCTATGTCACCTAAGGCCAGAAATTGGGAGCTGAGGGAAGGGGGCCTGGGTGGCAGGCACTCCTTATGCTCCTTGGGTGTTTGTTTGGGAGGGAGACTGCACCAATAAAAATCTTTTTGTTTGAGCTCTGAAACTTGGAGAGTTCATTGTTGAGGATGTTCAGTCGCTGGAGATATATTTGCTGAGATAATTCAAAGCCTTGTGCTGGGATAGGTAAGGGGAGCCCTGTCAGGGTAAGAGTGGCTTCCTACATATGAGTGGGTCCCCAACTGTCATGTCCTTTCACTGTTGCATGGTGAAGCTGCTTAAAGTCACGAATTCCTGGGCCTGGATCCAAGAGACCTCTGCTCACCTGGCTGATCTGAGCAGGGGCTCAGAACTCTGTGTCTCTCCTTTTTTAAAAATGGATGTAAATTTTATATTATACGCGTATAATATAAAATTTACATCTAAACCATTTTTAAGTAGTATTTAAATACCCAACATTGCAGCTGACACCACTTCCAAGTAGTGATGGTTGGGGGAAGGCCATCAGTTCAAACTTCAGTCTTCCTGGGCAGATGTGAAAAAACTGGCTCAGAAGATGATGTGGGGTCTCAAAAGCTCATGGTTCTTTTTCTTACTCCAGAGTGAGAGGTGAGTCAGGTCTGCCTGCCACTAAGAGAGAGCAGGAGCCTAGCGCCATCAGGGCCAGTGGGACTGGGGTGCAAGGGACAAGGACAGGAACTTTCTAGTGATCTGGTGACCATTCCCAGGATTAGAACATTTGTCCTCTCTTTGGGGGGTGCCATTCTTCTGGAGACTAAGCCTGGCTGGGTGTGAGCTCCCCTACTAGCCTATGTGAGATCCCCATAGGCCAGATCTCGAGTGGCTCCCGCACTTGGTTTTTCTGTGATAGGGAGAAGGGAGGAGCAGCTGTTACAGGATGCCAACCTGGCTGCCTTGATTTGTGGCGTCCTTGAAGCCCCATGTTGGGCCTGTAGGACTGGGCTTTGACTCAGCATGCGGTCTCCTCTTCCTCCGCCTCCTCCAAAGTGCTGGGAAACCTTTTCCTCCCCTAATTTCCCTGTATTAGAGATTTGCCCTTTCGTTACTTGGGCATGAATTATTTTGTGCAGTGTTGTCATTCCCTGTCCTGCTGTGACTTTCCCACACCTCCCTTCCATACATCCATTCTTCCATCTAAATCCGAAGCATCTTACCAGCTGAGCTTAGCCTGGACTCCAAGTAAGATGCCTGAGAACCAAGAGGAAGCCATGTGTTCAGGGAGCCCATAGACTGGAAGGGTATGAGGCCTCAATCCCCAGACCAGACAGGGCAGTCCAGCATTGAGGTCCAGGCTTAGAGCTGGGGCGGGCAGAGTTGGGGGAGATTCTATTTGATAGGGGAAATCAGGCAAAGCATAGGGAATGGCATTTTATTTGGATCATGAAGGGTGAAATCAGACACACAGGAGCAGCTAAAATCAGAAGAGCACCCTTGGGTAAAAGTGCCAGCCTGTGTTCTTTATAGGCAGGGTCTCATTTAATATTGGCACTAATTGATGCTTAGGTGGGTGCCTCAGGCTTTCTTTTTTATGAGCAACAATGGATCTTGGAGAATCCTCAGCTGAGCATTCTTCTCATATGGATGGATGGTCAGACTTGCCCAGAGAGATGCAAGTCAGGTGTCCAAGGTTATACAGTGACCTTGTGGCAGAACTGTGCCTAGGGGAGAGGCAAGATGTGCTGGGGGAGCTTGCTGCAGCCACTGACCCAGGCTAGGACTCACTTTGGAGACAGCCTGGAGACCCCTAAGCTTCTGGAGTGTGGGGGAATTCTGAGCAGATGGGTCTTGGATTCCAACTCTGCTCCTGCACACACTTGCTGTTTTACTGCTGAGTCTTAGTTTATTTTCCTCCCTCCCAGGGAAGTGTGAGGATGGCTCCCTGGAGCCCAAAGTTTGGAAATCCTAGGTTTATAGGTTTGCACCCAGAGAGAATGCACATGGGTGAATTTACTTTATATGCATTCATTCAAATGGGGTGGGGTGGGAGGAGGGAATTGAGAAGCTGCGGGGGAGGGGGGGCGAGGGTGGGAGAGGGGCAGGGCTGGGGTGGGGTGGGGTAGGCAGTTGAGTAGGAGTCACAAGGGGAGAGGAGGGATAGTGGTGGCAATGGGACAAGGGCGGGTAAGGCAGGGGAGGGGGCCTGGGGGCTATTCCCGCCCCTCCACCCAGGTGAGCCTGGCCAGCCCTTGGGAACGTGGCCCCTCCTGGGCCCTTGTGTGCCCGGCTTATGGGGCGGCCTGGGACCTCTTTGAGGCCTCTGTCCTGAGAACACATCAGGCCACCCCCCCACCCCCCCACCCCTGCGCAGGAGGGCTCTAAGGCTGAGGCGCAATAACTCAAGGCCAGACTTGGGCACAAAGCAGCCGCGGCAGGGGTCTGCCTGGGAAGGCGCAGGTTGCCCCTCTCATTCGCGTGTGCTTCCCTGGTGGGGCCGGCTTGTTCGGTGCAGCTGGCTGCCTGCTCCTCGCAGTCTGGCACCCCCCAGGACTGTGGAGTCCCAGTCCCCGCGCTGAGGGGCGTCGGCCGCTGCGGAGTCTGACCCTCAGCTGGGCACCAGCCACTGGTGGGCTCACGCACCCCGCTGGCCAGATGTTCGACTTGGGGGAGCCCTGGGGGTCCCTGAGCACTGATTGGCCCTCAGATTTGAGGTGGGGTTAAAGGAGGCAGGTGCCATCCTGACTGCAGCCTGAACCATCCAAATGTATGGCAATAAAAATAAATGCACTTTCCAGGTCCTAGGGACTGTTCTGCGCACTCACTTCATTCATTCGTTAACATGTGCTTCACAGTTTCTATGAGTAAGGCCATGATTATCTCCATTTTAGAGATGAGCAAACTGAGGCACAGCTAGGACAGCTAGGACCAGATAGAATCCGAATACAGGCTTCTCTGACTCCAGAACGTGTCATCCCTGTAGGGTGTCCAGGCGTGCATGGATGGTCTGGGCATCTGGGAATGGGGGGCTGTTCCGAGAGCATTTGCACATGTCCAAGAAATTAAAGATAGGTTAGCAGGCAGATGGTAGTCATCATTCTGGGTTTGCCATTTCAAATTCATGCACAGGCTCCTTCCTCAGAGTATCCTCTGAGAGATATTCTGAGTCGGGGCCAGGCCTTTTGCTGTTGTGGAATCTCTCTACCTTGGGGGAACAGACACTCTGTGGGGTGGGGTATATGGCAGTGAGACCCCAGTAAAGAGTAAACAATTCCACCAAGAGGCAATTTCTTGCTGAGAGACTGCTCTGCTTATCTGACTTAGACAGGGTCCTCAGGGAGGACATTGCAGAGGACATTGGTGCAGGATGAAAAGAGGTGGCTGCTGAGGAAGGTGTGTAGTCTCCTCTGGCTCTGAGTGCCTTCCCCTGGGTTGCAAAGGAGGAAGGAAAAGAGGAGGCTGTGGCCCCTGCCTGTAAGGACCTGAAAGGATGAAATCTAAGGAATCTTGGGCACGTATGTCTGGAAGGGCAGGGATGAGTGCTGACTGATTCTCCCAAGAAGATTGGGGCCCAGGTGAAGAAAAGCCAGGGCAGGACAGTGGTAGAGACTGCCTGGCATGGGTGGCCCTTGGTGCATGCACATAGGGACTGTCTGAAGAGTCCCCAGGGCAGGCCACCTGGACCTGGAACTTTGACCCTCAAGGTCCCCAGAGGTTCTCATTGGTACCTCCGAGTACCAGGGAATAGGTTGTAGGATCCTTTCTTGTTTGTCTAATGAGGAAAGGAGGGCCACAGAGGCCAGCAGCCTTGTCCTGCTGCACCTGCAGCAGGGCTTGTGACCATCTGTCAGTTGGGATGTTTGTTTCCTAGGTCTCCAGGTCCCATAGAGAGGAGTTTACCAAGGCCTGTCTCCCCCTCACCCTGATGTTAGTATTGGAGGTGGAAAGGAGATGCTGGTGAGTGCCCCTTTACTACCAACTGAGTCCCTGAACCTCTTCTAGACTGAGATACCCCCGTCCAACCAGGATCTAGCTAGGTCAGTAGGAAAACAGCTACCCCCATGGGACATTGTATCCCCAAGTCCACTTAAATTGGGTCTCCAAACGGGCTTTATTCTAAATTTCCTTTCTGGCTCCAAATACCCATTGCTCAGGCTCTTCTAGGGAAATGGAGAGGGCTATGGATTCCTAGGACTGAGTTTGTTTTTCCACTTGGACTTGAGATGAAGGGGACAGGATATTTATCTAGGGCTTACTAAGGTGTACTCTGGGCCAGCTGCATGTTGAGTGCTTGATGAGCCATTTCTCATGAGCCCTATCAACAGCTCTGTGAAGTTGGTACAATTATGCTCACCTGTCTGCAGTTGAGGCGGCTTATAAGGATCCAAGGTCATATAGGTGGCCTGATGCCACCCAGCATGCCTGCCTGAGTCACTCCCAGGACAGCTTCTGCATACCTGGTGAACCACTGACATCGTGATCCTCCTCCCCCAGGAGCTTGTCTCAGGGAAAGATGAGCAAACAGTTATGAACTCTGAGGCTGGAGACACTGTTGCTGCAGTCCGGCTGCAGCAAAAAAACCGGGGGGTGACGAGCAATTTGTGTACATTGATACAGCAGGAGTGGGAGCCGTTTATTGTAGGACAGGAGGGGTATATATACATTCCACACAGCTTATCTTAATTAACATAAACTAGATACAGCAGTCAACCAATAAGGAATCTCCACACTTAATGGCTCACTGGCGTTACTTCATAAACCACTCCCTATGGCAAAATTCCAGGCGCCATCCTGACTTGTTTTCAGACTCTAACACACTGTGTTTCCCCTGAGGACCCAGCTTTGGCCAGCCCCACCCTACTCCCTACTCTGGGCCTTGCAAGCTTCTGGGATTCAAGTGGGGGAGAAGCAGCTTGGACTGGTCAGGGGTGGGAGGACGAGGCCAGGTCCTGGAACATTTGAGTGGGTACTGGGCTGGGCTTTACCTGCTTCTTGGTTTCTTGTCTACTACAACATAGCAGTGTCCATCACTGGGCCCAGCTGGGCCAGCAACTCTGTCCTGCGATGTGGGAGGTGCTCACCTCTTTTAGGGACTTGGGGTGGAGTGTCCTCTCTTTTATTCTGTCCCTTCCTATCCCATCCCCCAGGCTTCAGGAGCTCCACTGGCTCAACATGGAAACTGGGATGTGTTTGTTGGGAGTGTGTGGCCTTGATGAGGGACTCAAATCAGGGCTCTGCCCTCTGGACCTCTTTCTGCCTCCACCCAACTGCCCTCTGGCCCTGGGCCTGGCCTGTAAGTCTGCATCATCTTCGCTGTGACATCTCTGCAGAACGGGTGGGTGTGTGCCCCCTCCTGAGCCTGCTTTCTCAGGCTGCCCTTTGTGGGGCACCGGTGCTGGCTGAGGGGCTCTGAGCTCCAGCCCTTCTCCCTCCTGAAGTCTAGCTAATCGGCCACTGAATCGACCCTCTGCATTCTCTGCCCTCCTCCCGCTCCTTTGCTGGCTTCCTGGAACCCAGAGACCCTGGAGGTTTCTGGACGATATCAAGTTGCCTGGGTGTTGTTTCTTTTTTGGGGGGCCATGCTGGGTGGGACCCAGCTGGGTTCCCCTCCAGGTCTGAGCCAGAGAGCCACAGTCTGAGATGCTCCTCAGAGACCCCAGGGCTGGGGCCAGTCATGCCTGTGGGCTCTGGAAGAGGCTGAAGGGTTGAGGATGAGGAGAGGCAAGCACTGGCCTTCTGGGGCAGGAGCCAGGACCAAGGCCTCTCTGGCATCCTCTCCTGGTCCCCTCCCCCTGGGTGCCTTGTTGAGCCCCTTGGGCCCCTCCTCCAGCCCTCCTGGGCCCCCTCCTTCCTCCTTGACCCACTTTAGTCCCCTATTACTGGGGCAGGGGAGCGCACAACTGGTGGCTCTGATCCTGGCTGCCTTCCCCAGCATCCCTTGGGGTGGGCTCTGGATGGAGCCAGCAGGCTGAGCCAGCCTGGTCCCAGGGACTGGCACACTGCATGCTCCTAGTGGCAGCCTCCCTGCCCCCTCCATGGACAGACAGTTCTGGACAGCTGCCCCTGCCCAGGTCCTGGGGAGGCCCTGCCAGGACCTGCCAGTGTCTTTGCTGGCACTGAATCACGAGCCACCACACAGCTTTGTAGATTCAAACAGCAATTCTTTATTCCCAAACTCACACCGGCCTCCAACAAACACGTTCTGGTGCAAATCCCAATATGCCGCCGCCCCAAATCACCTAACCCACGAGGCTTTTTCCAAATCCCATTTGAATCTCAGGAGAACTCAACAGGAACAAGCAGCAGGAACACCCTAATCCCAGCAGCAATAATCTTCAACCTCCAACTTCCCTAAAACCCCTATTGTCTTAAATCGGGAACACCTTAAACAAGGAACACCCTAAACCCAAGGACTGGGATACTTCCTCTAACCTGCAGGATACTTCCTCAAACCTGGATCCACCCTCGATCACCTTGAGCAGGGTCATCTTACTAAAGCATACATGCAATGTCCCATCGAATGTCCTCTAAGCAGCATGGGGTATGCTGGCAAGGAGATTTTGATGCGTTATTCCTACTTGGTAATGGCCCTCAGCAAGGACCCAGCTCTAGTTCCCCCCAGGCCCAGGGAGCAGTGGCTTCAGAGGTTCCTCCTACCTTTTTGCCAAGCACCATTCCTAGAGGGGAGGGGGGCAGGACCAGGTCCTGGCCTCCACCCATCCTTCCCCTAAGTCTCTGCTGGACAGCCTGTAGCTCCAGTCAAGTCCTGTTTCTGTTGTTAATCTGTGTGACTTGGGGAGCTCCACCAGCCCTCTCTGGGCCTCATCTGTGCATTTAGGGAATGGAGCAGATCACTGATGTTTACCAAGCTTCACTGTGTTCCAGGGACTCGGCTAACTGCTGTACATTGATGACCTCATGTTCCTGTGGGAATGCCATGAGCACAGTTTCCTATTTGGAACGTGAGGCAACTGAGGCACAGGAAGGGGAAGGAACATACTTTTGAGGTCACTCAAACATGGGGTCCCGGGCAGCCTGATGGGTGACTTGTCTTCACTCTGCTATTCTCTAATTGATCCTGGCACTGGGACTATTAACTCTTCAGGGACTAGGACAGGATCCTTTGAGGACTTTAGATGGGGGCTTCTCCTTGGGGGGCCATTCATTCTGTCCTGCTCAGGTGGCCTGCCGCCCTGCCACATGACAGACTGTGGGAAGCTAAGTCCTCAGACATCCCAGCTGGAGATATCCCCTCCCCCATTCTGAGTCCTAGTCCTGGGGTTCAAGGACCTGACTCCAGCCTAACTGTGCCCTCGAATGAACATCACCCCCAGCACAGGGGGTGTCCCCCTCCCAGCATGCCAGCTGCAGGGCCTGGAGCGGACAGGATTGCCTGTTAAGACCACAGCAACTCTCCCTTCCGTTTCCCAGCCAATGAGAAATGCAAAAAATAGGGTGGGTGGACCCTAAGGGGCTGTTTGAATTTCGGAATCTGCACTCCCCTCATCTCCACATTTGCCTTGACATGTGTCCTGCCTCTGGGAACCTTTTCATGTCACCTCATTGTCTTGCTGAATAAAAGAGGGGGTGGGAGGTGGGAGGAGGCTCTGGGAGCGAAGTCAGGAGATTTTTTTTCTTATTTGCCTAATTTCCTCACTCAAATGTGTCTTGTGATTAAATATTGCTTCATTCTATCCTGTGTGTTTAGGTCAGAGGCCAGGTTTTTCTTTTTCTGAATAGGGAATTGATAGTATCTGGTCTTTCCATCTTGAGACTTCTCATTCCATTCCCTCTCTTTCTCTTTTTTATCTCCCTCTACTTGAAAAACCATGGTCTTCCCTTCTGGAACATATCTCCTCTAGAGAGAGCACATGGGTGGTGCCAAGTGTTAGTCAAAGGCAGTGACCCTTACAGTGCTCACTCAGTGGAAAAAACTGCAATGACTTGGTCATGCTGCCCTCCTTGGTCCAGGGTAAAGCACCGAGCAGAGTGGGCAGTGGATATATAACAACAAGTCCTGTGTTCTTGGTCCTGGTCCTTCTGGCCTTGCCTGAGCCTGCACTCCATCACTGTGATCTCTCTTACATGCCTGCCCTCAGGGTGATTAAAATACTGTCTATCCTGAGCCTCCTAGCCATGGCCTCCTCTCCTTGTCTTCCTTTCCCAGGTTCATCTTGCAGTCACTCTTATTCAGGAACCTCCATGGCTCCTGTTATAGCTGGATTAGGGATGGTCAGGGTGAGTCCACTCTTCTAAAAGCAGAAAGAGAAGATATCAGGATGTTACTGTCTATGGAGGAAGAAACATTTTAAATTGTCTTCTAAAACACAGATAAAATTTACAGAGCTTACTGTATGCCAGACATGGGGCTCGATGCTTTGCCCACCCGAATCTCTCAGTCTTCCTGAAAATTCAATGAGGTGGGTCCTATTCTTCCCATTTTTTAATAAGGAATCAGCATAAAGAGTTTAACATTGCTAAGCACATGTGATCTGTGTGTGTACCACAGCCTTATCATTTTTCTTGCCCCTTTGTCTCTCTATGAGTTTATTGGCACCAAAACAAGCATGTTAAATGCAGAGTAGGTTTCCTGCTAAATTTCCCCCAGAAGCCAATCGGGCCAAGCATTGCAAACTAATGTCTTTCAGGCCCAAAATGCTCCCAGGCATACCTTGGTTTTACAAGGCTTCCAGTCATGTGGAGTCTCCCACTCATCCCCAGAGCCTGTTCTTTGATCCCCAATTCCACCATAGGATCCAGAACTGCATAAGTCCCACTTGGCAGATGTGGAATGAGCAGGGGGTTTGCTGGAGCAATTAGCCAAGGCTGTGGGGTGTGTATGTGGCTGGACTGGAAAACAGACCCATGTTCTCACAGTTTCTGAAATCCTGCAAGAGTCATTCACAGGGTACAAAACACTGGAAAGTCACATTATTTTTTAAGCAAAAAGAGCCATTGGAGATCTAAATCCTGAGCTTATAATGGAACAGTGAGAACTCCATCTTTTGTTTTTCTGCCCACATCATTCCCAGGAGGTGATTTGAGGACAGAGTCCTGCTTTTAATAAACACAGATTGATGGAAGTTGGAATTGCAATGCCTATGTATATATAATTATAGGAACCACCCTCATTTTTGTATTTTAGTCAATATTTGGATTCAATGTATCTCAGAGAGTTTGAGAGCCTTACAGTGACTATAAGAATCAACTGGGACAATGTAACAGAATTAGTTCATTGGAACTTACATGCAAGACAAATTTATAAATGTCTCAACCCTATCATACCACTTGATTTTGATTACATTATCATTTCAATCCCTGGGTACCTTGCAAACACTTTGGTTTTAACCAGATGTAATTCAACTATGGTCAATAGTGGTGGTTATGGAACAATGCAAAAAAACCACAATGAGAAGTGACTTTTGGACATATGTGAAGTCCGGCCTTTGGCCAATGGAATGGATGATTCACAGTGCCAAACTTAGGCACCCCTTCCCCAGGATGTTCATTGTGAATCAAGTGGGTGAATGGTGAGAATGGCCTTAGGCCTGAGCCTAAGCAACTCCATTTTAAAAACTCCAGTTTGAAACCCTCAAGTATGACCTCAGACAATGACTTCCCCTTACTCTGATAAACAGAGTGAAGACTCTGGCAGGCTGTCCTCTCCTGATAAGAAGATAAAGTGAGAAAATAAGGGTGGAGACCATCAGACCAGATGTTTCTGTCCCCAGGGTAAATGATGTCCTGGAGAAATCTGGTGGTAGCTGATAAGGATTGCAAGGGGGCTCATAAAGCCCCCAAATTTAGTGTGAAAATAGAGCTAATGAACAGGGATTCACCAACTGAAACAAGGATGCACTCGGGCTGGAAAGCCTGGTGAGGAACTGGACTGACATTTCATTACTTATCATCATTCTCCTGATGAGATCCTCATCACTCTCAAACTCTATAATCTCATCTGGACAGGGAGAGCCTCAACTTCTTTCTATGACCCTCTCCTCAACAGGTCATCCACTCCATGCCAGGAAAAACCTGCCTTGGTTCTGGACCTGATTACTGTGAATCTTCTTCACATGATATCTCAGAATCAAATAAATTAAGATGGACTTGTTGTCATCAAGGAGTCAGTATTCTAAAAGGAAAAGAAAATTATTAAAAAATATTTCCTGACTAGGTACCTGAAAAGTACTCTTTCATAGCCACACATTTATATAAGCCATAAACAATAAGAAAATTCCTGATCCAAAGTTTTGAGAATACATTCTGCATTTGGCTAGAGTAGGAGTAAAATCGCATTACCAAATTTCTCTACACTGATAAGGCTAAAGGACTACTGATATTATGGCACTAATTCTGCCTTTTGTAATAGATGAGGTTTATACAGCTGTTCAGTATCAAAAATATTTTCAAATATATCAAACAGATATATTTCATTACAGTCATGACAAAAATGCAGCATGGCATGGAAACTGCAACAAAACCACTGTATTTGTATCAAAAAAGTTTTATAAATGGAGAATATGAAACATAAAACACTACGTAAAAAAGTGAGGGAGAGACAACATTAAGGCTATATATGTAATCTAAAATAAACAATACACTAAATATCCACTCTATAAATATTATCTGGGAGCATGTGTACAAAACAACACAATACTCTTTGCATAAAGCAGAGAATTTGTGATAGACTCAAATTGAAAATAGTTTCACATCTGTGGCTGCTGTGTAGGGGCTCATATCAAAAATGCAATGTTTGGGGCTCAAGCAGTTGAAAGAAGATGTGAGGAACTTTTTTTTTACCATATGTTTTACTTTTATAATTTTTTTAGTCATACATGACAGCAGAACGTATTTTGACATATAATACATACATGGAATGTACATACATCAATCATATCGTCTATTATATTTTGCTGCCCTTCCTATCCTCCCTACTCCTGCCCTCGTCTCCCATCGTTTCTCTTTCTTCAATCTAATGTGACACACTGCCACAGTCTGTCTGGGCACAAATAACCAAGCCACCACAAAAGCCTTGTAGGTTCAAACAGCAGGTCTTTATTCCCGAACTCTCACTGGCACTCTACACTCACTTCTCGGGGAACACACTCCCTCCACTGGGCTCACCTTGCCAATTCTCCCTGAACGCCCCTGAGAACTCAATGGCAACTCCAAGTAGTGGGCTCCCAAGGCAGCAGGATCCGCCCTAATCCTGGATCCTGGAGCTGCCCTATTCCAGAGCAGGGTCACCTTTCAACCATTCCCTCTAGCAAAATGCCAGGCATCATTCCAATTAAACTGTGGCCCAAAACAACACACTTTATTTTTTTCTCATCACAACATCATATATGTATTCTGTACAACAATGAGGTCCTCCTTCCATCTTCTGTGCAACTCCCCTTCTCCCTCTTTTTTCCTCCCACCTCTCTTCCCTATTTAGTGGTAGTCTTCTTCTCATGCTCTTCCTCCCTATCCTATTTTGAGTCACCCACTTATATCAGAGAAGACATTCGGCATTTGTTTTTTTTAGGATTGGCTAATTTCCCTTAGCATAATCTGCTCTAATGCCATCCATTTGCCTGCACATTCCATGATCTTATTTTTTAGTGCTGAGTAATATTCCATTTTGTATAAACGCCACATTTTAATCCATTCATCTATTGAAGGGCATCTAGGTTGGTTACACATTCTAGCTATTGTGACTTGTGCTGTTATAAACATTGATGCCTCTTTTTAGGTCTTTTGTGTATAGTCTGAGAAGGGAAATAGCTGGATCAAATGGTGGTTCCATTTCCAGCCTACCAAGGAATCTCCATGCTGCTTTCCAAATTGGCTGCACCAATTTGCAGTCCCACCAACAATGTATGAGTGCACCTCCCCCCCTCCATTCTTGCCAGCAGTTATTGTTGTTCAACTTCATAATGGCTGCCATCCTTATTGGAGTGAGATGGTATCTTAGAGTATTTTTAATTTTTTTTTAATTTTTATTGTTGGTTTTTCAAAACGAGTAGTTTTAATTTGCATTTCTCTGATTGCTAGAGATGGTGAGCATTTTTTAAATGTATTTGTTGATTGATTGTATATCCTCTTCTGAGAAGTTTCTGTTCAAGTCCTTGGCCCATTTGTTGATTGGGTTATTTGCTTTTTTGTTGTTTAACTTGTTGGGTTCTTTGTATACTCTAGAGATTAGAGCTTTATCTGATGTTTGAGGGGTAAAAATTTGTTCCCAGGGTGGAGGCTACCTATTCACCAGATGTGAGGAACTTTTGAGATGGTAGGCTTGCTACTTCTGAAGGCACCAATAGCCCATAACCAGCCTCATGCTTCTATCTCTCAGCCCGCAAAGTTATTAAATAGAAACTTTTTTATGCAGGTCAGACAAAGAAGGCACATCAACAACATTTGACTGATGTAAGAGCATGTTCACAAACAAATGTTTTTGACCTTGAGTACATAAATTGAATCTGAGTGTTTATGACCTTGCCTACTTGTTAAAACATAGCCCCCTATAAGCTGTACTAACACAGTTGGTCTTTTTGAATTTTTTTTCGCCTTAAATGCCTCATGGAATTGAGGATTTTACAACTTCTACTGTAAGGAGCAATGCTAATCTCACCATTTTTAGGGTGCAACACAGAATACTGTTTATCTCTAATTCTTATAGACAAAAATAATAATAATTTTGCTCTCTTAACACCTGGGTAAATTATTTTTTTAAGCCCATCAGTTCTGCTTAACAGGTAAAATATGTTAATCTTGGATGCCTGGGCTGGCAATGCCAGTTGTTCACTGGAGCCATTGGCTACTGATGTTTCATTTTATGCATCATCCAATAACTGGACTTGAAGGCCTTTATCATTCTTCTTCTCTACAGACTCAACATCACAATGGGGAAGGTTGATAGGTATTTTCAAAATACAGAGATCTTACTCTACTGGATGTATTTTGGATTCCTAGACCTCTTCATTATCTTGCAATTCCTTATTCTGGTAGTCTCTCATATACTTGCATCAGTTTTTGCTATCAGATCTATAGAAACCATTCATCCCATGGCCAGAGCAGTTGCACATGACTCCTTTGACTACTTCTCCAAATCATATATGCCACTGCTGCCACTTTTTTCTTTGGCCAGGAGCTGGGGCCTAGGCTTCAACACTTCATTGACACTTCAACTTGCAGGGTTCATGTTTGCCCACAGTGCAGTCAGAATCCTTATTTCTGCTTACAAGGAACTAATCCCATTATATCACAACTCTTCATAAAAGTCCACTGTAATAGGACTGAGGCAACTAAGTATTGTATGTTTCTTGTTGTCCATAGGTACCACCACTCCCCTAACAACCTCTATTAATCTATCAGGACTGAGATATCTCTCACCTGCAAATATCCTAAAGACTTTGCCAGTTGCTGTGTGGATGTTGAGAACCAGGATGTAAAATTCGGTTCTCTAGCAATTGAGAGATGTGAGGCAGAGTTGGCAGTGTAGTCATGCTTATACAAAAAAGCACAATAGCTCCCAGACAGTCCAGAGCCTTCAGCCCTTAGATTCCTGCATCATTCCATAGGTCTTTTTATATATAAGACAGAAAACAAAAGTGAATGGTCAATATTTTATATAATAAACATATGCTCAAAAAATGTTCATGACACTGAATTAATACACTAAATCAGGGTATTTATTACTTCAATAAATAATAATAATAGTAATAATAATAATAATAGTAACAACAACCTGTTGGAAGCATCAACAACAGAGTAGCTATAGCCATGTTTGGCCTTTCCAATGATCCACACTTTTGGGATTCATCATCAAAAAATCTACACACCTGAATGATCTATTAGCAAGGAAGTAAGAGCTCTGCATCCACAGGCCACAAAAAATACACTGTATTGTGATATGACTAGAACACAATCCCCCTGCCTAGGATTACTAAAAGTGATCTCCAGGTGGTATCCTGACAAGCTCATCACTCTTTCAACGTATTATTGATCAACTGCTGTGTGGCTGAAACTAAAGATGTAATATGTTTTGAAGTAATACTGATATTATTTTGTTGAACCAGAGTATACATACAGGGCTGGGGATGTGGCTCAAGCGGTAGCGTGCTCGCCTGGCATGCATGCAGCCCGGGTTCGATTCTCAGCACCACATACAAACAAAGATGTTGTGTCTGCTGATAAATAATAAATATTAAAATTCTCTCTCTTTCCCTCCCTCTCTCACTCTCTCTTTAAAAAAATATAAAAAAAAACCAGAATATACATACAACTGAATATGGCAGAAATCCATTCCTGTGCTGCTGTTAACAAACCAAGTATCATGTGATTTTGCAACACAACATTTTGTATTTGATATTTTTCTTTATTAACTAGAAATAGAGCCTGCTTTGTATGATTTAAGATTTGACTGTGTACTCTATCTTATTCACCAAGGATACATAAAAAAAAAACAAAGAAAATACCTCATCCTTGTGAGTTTAAAATTTTATTTATCATATACTCTTCTCTTTAGCTATAACCACACCTTAATTTTCCATAGGCTGTATGGTTTGAACCTAGTATCCTAATAATGCCAGTAGAAAAACCAGAAGTTCAAATATATTGACTAGCCTTTTCAAATTAAATAAAAGTTTAGACAGTAAAACATGTCTTTATAGAATCAGACTGTTGACTATAATAGATGATGTTACCTTCAATATACATTGAAATATTGGTTTCAATATTTAAACCTTAGGAAATAAGCCAGAATTAACAAAGGGGTTATTATAACAGCTGTTTCTCTGCTTAGCATTTCAATTTTGCCTGTTCTTAAACCAGAAAACAAGAGCCAATATTGAAATGCATGTCTGTAATTTCAGTGACTCAAGAGGATGAGAAAGAAGGATTTTAAGTTCAAGGCTAGACTCAGCAACTCAGTGGGGCCTTAAGCATCTTAGTGAGAACTTGGCTTGTCTTTAAAAACAAATGGGCTAGAGATGTGATTTGTGATAAAGTGTTCTGAGTCCAGTTCTTGGTACAAAAAGAAATATTCTGCTTTTTTGTGCCACTATCTAACTTCTAAGACAATAATGAAAGATTGGTAATTCATGTAGTCTAGAGGATGTGAGTTGTGGCTTTGGGGTCACATAGAATTGATCCTGAATTCCAGTAAATTTACTTAATATTCATGAGACCTTTCAAATATTCTTTCACACTGAACAGCTATGTAAACCTCATTCATTACAAAAAGCAGAATGATACCAAGTTTCAATATATTAGGAATTCTTTAGCCTATCTGTACACATAAAGTTGACAATGTGTTTTTACTCCTTGTAGCCAAAGTGCAGAGTATATTTCCCAAATTTTGGATCTGAGCTCTTATTTTTTTGTGTGTGACTTATGTAAATCTGTGACTATGAGAGTGTATTAGTCAGGAAACATTTTGATACTTCGTTTTTGGTTTCATAACACTGTCATCTCCATGAGAATGATCCCACCTTAATTTATTTGATTCTGAGAAGAAGGGTGCTTTTCTGGCAACCATATCTCCCTTTGAAGTTCAGTAACCTTACCAACTATCACCTAAGGCAGTAAAAAGATCCCATATGAACCCAGCCTTAATTGATGATAAGCCCACACTTGAGACAATAATTTTTATATAGTTTTTTCTAATTCAGTGATAGATATCTAATTCACTAAATAGGATGAATGCCAGGATTCAATCACATGTGGAACAGAAGTTATGTGAAAAACATTGTGCCTTATAGGTACTGGTTAAATTTTTATTAATTCAAATTTAAACATTAATCTCTTGACAGGTTTTATTGAATTATATGAAAATATGTGTAGACTTCTATGCCTTTAATGTTTGATGATATTCTCAGAGTACTCCATACTAAAGAAGAAAATTGAAATCTAAACCTGGCATTAGGCTAAAGACAAAAATGCAAAATAAATTTTTTAGAAAAATGTTTAGACTCTAGTTTCTGGGTTACTGATGATCTGATGACCTAGAGTATGATATCTAAAATAAAAATAGATCTGTGCCCAGAATCCTGTGAGAAACAGTATCCACTTTTGTACACTTCTGAGATGTAAATGGCTGCTCTCTCAAAGTGCAGAGTCTCTCCTGTTCTTTGACCCTGAGAGAATGTTGTTTGGTATGTTTATTCCATAACCTATGACACAGAACTGAGTTGTCCATTTTTTTTTCACCTTGCTGAGGTCAAGGTATTTATATATCTCAAACATGGAATATAGCTGTGGTGAACATAGATTTCCCTGAGAGGTCAAGAGTGAATTTCAGGATCAAGCTTGAAAAATACATTTATTTATTTGTCAATTTATATTTTAAAAAATAATAATGTTTTGGATATAGTTATTTAAGTTATTAAATTGATTTAAGCTGTCCTTCTTAATTTTTATTATGAATAACTAGAAATTTTTAAATTATACTAGTGCATTATATTGTTTTTCCCTCTGGGAAAATATTAATGCCTTAGAACATTGCTTAGAAGTTTAAAATAAAATTTGCATTCTCATAAGACCAGACAGCACAAAAGTTAAATGAAATTTGAAAGTAATCTTGATAAAATTTTTACTCATAAAAGTATATATTTTGGGTGTGTGGGAGATCTTGCCTCTTGGTTATATTTTTCCCATTGGGTTTCTCTCCATTGAAATTAAGTTTTCATCACATGAGAAGAACATCACATAATCTTTTACCTTTCTCCTTCTCACTAATGTGTGGCTGTAGAGCTTCAGAGTGATGAGGATAATACAAATGATGAGAAGTGATGAGATGTCATTCCAAGTCCTCATCAGCCTCCCCAGCTCAAGTGCATTTTTTATTGAGCTGGCTGTACATCTGTTTATTTGCTCTACTATTTATACTAAATTTTGCAGCTTTTTTTACCCTTTTTTAAATCCTTGTTAGTTACCACCAAATTTTTCCATGGCATCATTTACTCTAGGGCCAAAAACATCTGGTCTGGTGGTCTGCACTTTGGTCTTCTCACCATTCCCTCTTTTTTTTTTTTTTTTTAAACAGAGAGTGAGAGAGGGAGAAAGGGAGAGAGAGAAAGAACTTTTTAAATATATATATTTTTTTAGTTATTGGCGGACACAACATCTTTGTTTGTATGTGGTGCTGAGGATCGAACCCGGGCCACACGCATGCCAGGCAAGCATGCTACTGCTTGAGCCACATCCCCAGCCCTCACCCTTCCCTCTTATTAGGCGAGGACAACCTGCCAGAGGCCTCACTCTGTTTATCAAGGTGAGGTGAAGTGATTTGTTTATGTCTGAGGGCAATACTGCAGGGCTTCTGTAGGCATGCCTGCTGAGACTGCAGGTTTCAAACTGAAGTTTTTAAAATGGAGTTTTTTAGCCCAGGCCTAAGGCCTTCCTCACAATAGTAAATTTTCCAAAATTAAGATTGTTGTTTTTTGTTGTTGTTGTTGTTTGTTTCTTTAATTTATTTGTCCTCAATTGAATTTTTTCTTTTTTCTTTTTTTTTTTTTTTTTTTACCAAGTATTTAACTCAGGGGCACTGTAACACATCCCCAGTCCTTTTTTGTATTTATTTATAGAGAGTGTCTCACTTAGTTGCTTAGTGCCTTTCTTTTGCTGAGGGTAGATTTGAACTCATGATACCCATGTATAATTCTTCTTAGCCACAGGGGTTATGGCCTGTGCTACCAAGTTTGCTTTCAACTTAGTTTTTAAATATGTAAGACAACTTTAATAAAATTACATTTAGAAGCATTCCAAATATTCAAGCAAACTCCTTTGTCCTGGTGTGGCAGGAAATAAAAGTGGAACTGGACTTTAATTTAAATAACAAGTAAGTTCAATTGCAAGGGCTTAATTAGCACACAGATAATTAGAATGTTACAGGCCATAGCACTGTTGTACTTTTTTAAAATAATTTTTTTCTTAGTTGTAGATGAACAAAGTATCTTTATCTTTATTATTATTATTATTATTATTATTATTATTATTAATGTGGGTCCAGTATCAAACAGACTGCCTCATGCATACTAGCCAAGCACTCTACTACTGAGCAACAACCCTAAACCCTTACCTGGTATTTAGTTTAATATTTACTTATATTTTATTTATTTATATGTGGTGCTGAGAATTAAGCTCAGGGCTTATATATGCTAGGCAAGCACTGTACCACTGAGCCACACCTTCACATCTTTCCTGGTACTTTTTAAATACCTGTTTTACATAAATTTTAATTAGTAACTTTAACCATTTTCGAATATCTGTTTGGATTAAATCAATAAACTAGAAATCAGTGAAGTAAAGTCTAGTTTTATATCAAACTCTGATTTTACTTCCTTTTTCTTCCCCAGACTCAGACACCTTATCACAGTGTCTGAATTAAGATTCCCCCTTGAGGAATTTACTGTATGTTTTCCACATTCCAAACTCCAAAACTTACCTATTCCTTAGTTTTAGAAAAGTCTTACACAATTTGTCCAGAGGTACCAAAATCTCTTGGAGTACTCAGAAAAATCCATATCTGAGTCTTGCCTTTTAGGGAGCAGTTTGAATTATAAGTATGCAGTCTTTAAGGCAAGTAGATGGATGATCTGCAGCTGGAAGGAACCTTTTTCATCAATACCATGCATCTAAAAGGCACTTCATTTGATTCCTTTTATTAGATACTGTGAATAAACCTACAATGAAAATGGAAGTGAAGTAATTTCTTTCACAAAAGTGTTCCAATTTCATTAGATATTTATCCAGAATTATAATTACTGGGTTATAGGGCATTTTTAAACCAAGAATTGCTATTTATTTTTATTTATTTAGGCACTTTACCACTGTGTTACATCCCTATTTTTTAACAAGACAGGATATCACTGAGTCACTTAAGCCATTGCCAAGTTTCTGAGGCTGGTCTTGCATTTAAGTTCCTCCTGTTTCATCCTCCCAAGCCACTGAGAGTACAGACATTCACAATAATACCCTGCTTCAAAAATTTTTTTATTAGTGGATTATATGACATTTTTATTTTGAGCTTTTAAGAAACATGATAGGGGCTGGGAATGTGGATCAAGCTGTAGTGTGGTTGCCTGGCATGCCTGCGACACAGCGTTTTATCCTCAGCACCATGTATAAATAAAGATTTTGTGTCTGCCGAAAATTAAAATGAATAAATAAATATTAAAATTCTCTCTCTCTCTTTAAAAAAAAGAACTATGAATTTTTTTCAAAAGTATCTTTATTAACTTTATATTGTACCAACATTTTTATCTATACATATACACCTATACTCTGGAGTTTCTACTATCTTTCAGATATTTGTTTAATTTGGTGTGATTTGGTGCTAGGAATTGAACTCCTGGGGGTGCTTACCACTGAGTTATTTCCCCAGTCCTTTTTTTTTTTAGACAGGTGATATATCACTAACATTTCAATAAGTTGCTTATAGCATTGCTATGTGGTTAAGGCTGTCTTTAAAATCACAATCCTCCTGACTTGCCTCTCCAGCCTCTAGTATATTTGCCACCACACCTAGCTCTTTCAGATTATTATAATAACCTTTTCAACAACACTGCCCAAGTTACAGAAAATATCTTTGACTGGTGCATTTTATCCCTGTGGAAAGTTTATATGAAGTAGCCAATGTAAGACTATTCTGTAAAGATTTGTTGGAATAAACAGGAATCATTGTTTTAACCTCCTTTCTGAACTGCTGTTTGGTATCATAGTTCATAAAAGTGCTGGGAAAAGAATGTAAATTCATTTGTTTGAAATCTACAGAGATTTACATAAGCTCAATCACCTTATGGTTCTAGAGTTTGGAACGTCAGGACATAGTAACGTAAATAAAATATGTTAAAGTTGAGATATTCAGTACACACATCGACACACACATACACACACACACACACACACACAAAGAACCTTGTAGGAGCAATTGGTAGTTCTGGCATTATTACTAGTGTATCAGGGACATAGTAACATAAACAAAATGTGTTAAATTTGAAATGTTCAATACAGACATACATACACCCACAAAAAAAACAAAAACGTTTTCTAGGAGGAATTGGTAGCTCTGGCATTGTTACTAGTGTATCAGGGTTGGGGCAGGATTCAGAAAGTGCTAAAATCTCACTCAAGCTAAGAGTAGTTTACTGGATTCCTCCCTATTTCACCTATAATACAAGCTAGAGTGAACTTCATCTGTCAGCAGCAGCAATTGGGAATATATGCTGGCAGATTTTTTTGTTGAGATTAATAGACAGCTTTGATATTTGGGTATTTTTGTGTCTTGGTCACAGCTGATGAAACACTTGTGAAGGATTTTATGGCTCCTAGATATCACCATTTTTTGTATCATTTCTTTCATATTTCCTTCTTTTTTTTATGGTGCTAGAGATTGAACCCAGGGCGTTGTGCATACAAGGCAAGCACTCTAAAAACTGAGCTACATCCTCAGCCCCTCTCTCACATTTCTGTTCACTAGAGGTGATGATAGTAATTGGGAATTTTGTTTCAAATATGGTACATTTCTTAAAACCAGACTAATATCCAGTGTATCTAAATCTCTCTACTCATTCATGATTTTGCCAAAGATACACTCACAGTAGTTTTCTCTTTAAATGTATCTATAGATGGAGAGAGAGTGTCTCATTTAATAATCTGCTTTATTTTCAACATCATTCCCTCTTAATATTTGCTTTTGACAGTGTTGCTAAGGTTGGAACTGACTATCTTGCACATTCTGCCCACACACTCTAACAGTGAACTTTGCCACTATGTCCCGATTCTAACTTTAGGTTGGATAGATTCATTCATTCACGTCTAATGTTATTTTTCATATGGTCGGTTTTACATATGCCTTTCTATTGCTCTTAACAATACTATTGATCTACATATGGTTTCAGATTTGATTCATATTATGATATATTGGTCTGTATTATTGCAATATAGTTTTATAATATACATTAAATGTGTCTCATAACAATATATTATTTTTTTTATTAAAGGTTTTGGGGCATTTTACATATATTTTATTTCTAAGATAATTTTTTTGGTCCATTCTTTTCTTTTCTTTTATTTGGTACTTGGAATTAAACTCAGGGGAATTGAGCCACATCCCCAAACCTATTTTTTTATGACATTTAGAGACGGAGTTTCTCTGAGTTGCTTAGGGCCTCATTTTTGCTGATGCTGCCTTTGAGCTCACAATACACCTGTCTCAGCCTCCCAAGGTACTGGGATTACAATTGTGCACCAACAGGTCCAGCTCTCTTGTATTTAAAGAAAAACATGCTAAAATATTGATAGGAAAATATTATATATTAAATTGAGTTAAAATAGTTGTCTTTGTAATGATTAGTTTTATTTACACACATGCTATTTTATGTGCTTTTGTAAATTTTTATTTAGTTTGTGATAAGTTCCACATATTTTCCTTGAAATCCATTATATATGTGATGTATTTAACAGATGTAACTTCAGTATAATACTTATGTGGTATTTTGTACTCTAATTAAACCAAAAGGCTTTCTGGGCTCCAGAAACCAATTTTTCTCAAACTTTATGATTTTTATTTTTCTGAATCACCTCCTCTTTCCTCCTAGGCCACAGATTTCCACTGTATTGACAAATATAGCTCTAGCCTTATGCTATCACATACTTTTACACTGTCATGGTACACACATACTATAATTTCTACAGATCTAAGCTTGATGAGGTGTATTTC
This sequence comes from Urocitellus parryii, assembly GCF_045843805.1. Lineage (NCBI taxonomy): Eukaryota > Metazoa > Chordata > Mammalia > Rodentia > Sciuridae > Urocitellus > Urocitellus parryii. The sequence goes on along the minus strand of NC_135537.1, from coordinate 113,724,745 downwards.
ATATATATATATATATATATATATATATATATATATATATATATATATATATAAAGTTTTCATGATGAAATAACAGCAATTTCTACTCCATCTTTAGTTCATGAGAATTTGTTTTGTGTCCTTATCAATACTCTGTATTCTTTTTGTTGTTGTTGTTTCTTACTGGAAACTTAAATCAGGGGAACACAAAGACTGGGTCACACATAGTTGCTTAAGACCTTGCTAAGTTTCTGAGGCTGGCTTTAAACTCAGGATTATCTTGCCTTATCCTCACAATCCAAAGGGATTAGAGGTGTGTGCCATGGAACCTAGTTCTATTTTATTTTTATATTGAAATATATATTACTTTTTAAAATAATTTATTCTCAATATTAAGAAAGCATAGAATACCATTTTCCTTCACAAATAACCCCCTCTTTTTTGGAAAAGATGTCAGTTTTTTTTGGAAAAGATCTCAGTAGTGTTAGATGTATAATTTATTAATGTCTAAATGGCAAGTTTATTATTATTATTATTATTATTATTATTTTATGTATTAGTTACAAAACTTTATCTGTTCATATTATTATAAGGTATATAGTCTTTTCTATAACTTATTATCATAAAGCAGTGTGTATCAAAATGATCTTTTGGTGGTTGCGAGGTGAGGGGAGGGATCATGGGGTTAGAAATGATGATGGAATATGATGTATATTATTATATAAAGTACACATATAAAGAAGTGAATTCATGTAAATATAATTTGTATAAAACCAGAGAAATGAAAAATTGTGCTCTGTATGTGTAATAAGAACTTTAATGCATTCTGTTGTCATATATAATTTTAAAAATATTTAAAAATTAAAGATAAATGATGGCATTATGTTCTAACTGAAAATAAGTACTACTCCTTATAAAAATTGAAAAAAAAGGTCTGTGGGTCAGTTGTAAACATTTATAAAGTACAGAATGTATCCTGAACATTTGGTAATACATAAACCTAGATGTAGGTATTTATAGTGTTGTCAGCAAAATTAAAAAAAAAATTACTGTAGAGTTCATTTTTTTTGCAAGGTATATTCATAATTATATGAGATGCATTTTGTAGATATACATGTATACTACCATTATATATAATTAATAAATGATTACTACATCTCACATTAACTACATTTATTTCAAATTAATTTGTCTTTTGAAAGCACCGATATATGACACTGTCTGATATGTATATTTGGTGTGTCTTCAAATTTGTCAATTTTATCTATTATGTTCTTTTCTTTATTCTCCTTTTTATAGAATTTTTCCAAATTATTGAAATTAATGAATTTTAAACAATTTAGTTTAACAGTGCAGTCTGCAGATTTTCTTTTTTAACCTAAGACAAAATAAATCCCAATTTTAATAGGCTTATTGTTACGTAAATGACTTTTTTTGTTGGTTGTTCACAACAATACAAAGCTCTTGACATATCATATTTCATACATTAGATTGAAGTGGGTTATGAACTCCTAATTTTACCCCAAATGCAGATTGCAGAATCCCGTCAGTTACACATCCACAATTTTACATAATGCCCTATTAGTAATTGTTGTATTCTGCTACCTTTCCTATCCCCTACTATCCCCCCTTCCCTTCCCTCACATCTTCTCTCTCTACCCCATCTACCGTAATTCATTTCTCTCCTTGTTTATTTTCCCATTCCCCTCACAACCTCTTATATGTAATTTTGTATAGCAATGAGGGTCTCCCTTCATTTCCATGCAATTTCCCTTTTCTCTTCCTGTAAATGACTTTTAAAACCTGCATATATAACACCCTTACCTGACCTTACTCTGGACTATTGCTATATGGGTGGAGGGGATCTCAAAGTGATTCATGGAAAAGGCAGAACAGGGATGGATCAGGATGTGAACTTGTTGGATACTGAGTATGTAATAGTGAGTATTCATGAAAAAAGTATTGGTAGAATACGTACGGGTAGAGAAAAAAGTGCTGTGAAGTAAAGAGGGAAAGAATGACCAGCTCAAGAGTTCAGATTTAAAAAGTTGAATGGTGGATCAATGGTATTATGAGGTTAAAGAGTAGTTTCTTTGGAGGCAGAAATAAGGTAGAAGTGAAAGAAGAAGATAACTCTGGCACAGTCCCCAAGAGAAAGAATAAAATGAACACTACCCTCTGTATTTACGCAGTGAATATGTATCTATATCTATCTCTCTCTCTCTCTCTCTCTCTCTCTCTCTCTCTCTCTATATATATATATATATATATATATATATATATATATATATATATATATATATTGCAAACATCTATAACCTAGATTGAAGTCATCCAGCCTCCGTAACTTAGTGAGGCTCCAAGAAAATCAGTGAAACCCTTTTACTTTATAGAATATTTTATTAAAGTCTGAGAGTGTTTCTTACTAAAAAAAAACATATCTGATTTCAATTTGTCATATGAGAGAGAGAGAGAGAGATCTTGAAAAAATAAAAAAAGTAATCAGTGACACTCTTAATGTCAAGGATGTAAATAATTTAAAAGTAATAGTGAGTTAGTTGGAAAACTCATCTAGGTTATTAACTACTGGTTGGGAAGTTAATCTACTCTCCAAAATATAAAAGTGAGAGAGAAATCCTTTATTAAAGTGTATATAAGAAAAAAGAGAACTTTTGACACAGCTTTTAGTTGACCCAGACTGGGTCAACTGTATCGGGCGATTAGGGTTCTGCAAAGATGATAAATCTTGAGTTTTTTGGAATAATGTGATTTTATCTATTCTTCATAAATGAAGATTGAGGTCTAATATAAATCAGACTTGAAAAAGGAAAAACATTTCAATGAAAATTAAATGTATGAATAAACACATAAAACAATATTTAACCAAAAGTCAACATTCAGAATATTTATGCAATTATGTAATCACCAGTAATGTAAAAACAATGACAACTAAAGAAAAAGTAAATTAATAAAAAACAAATAAATAATGTAATGAATGAATTAATTAATGAATAGCTAACACGTGCAAAGATGTAATGTGACTGGAATTGTCAAAGTCAGCTTGTAGCCATGAAAAGTGTAAAGGTACATAGAAATAGTGTTTTATTACTTACTGAGATATACCCTTTGAACTATAAATTTCACTCCTAGGTGGAAAGAATTGAACACAGAACCCATTCACCTGGCTCTCTCACTTTGGAACTGTAGAAAAACTTACCTTTTTCTTTCCCTCAAATTTTATTGCTGCTTCCAAGAACACTACCCTCTATATTCACGCTATCATTGTAGATTTGTAGCATGTGAACCCCTCTACTGTTCAAGTTTTTCTTCTTCTTTTTTTCATTGCTCTTTTTCTCCCTACCCCATATCATCCACCAATACTTTGTATAGCAAAATCTACATACTCAGCAATCACCAGTCTTATATCTTACTATATCCATTTCCTACCTTGTGCATGACCACTTTGAGACCCTCTCCATCAAAACATCAATAGTCCAAAGTGATCAGAATGGGGGTAAAATTTGCAGAATGTTAAAGGTAATTTGCACAAAAAGAAAGCTATAAAAAGTGGGCTTTATTTAAAGGTGAAAATAAATAGAAAAACTTTAGACTTCACTAGTTAAAATAAAAGAAAATTTATGAATCTCAATAATTTGAATTATACTTGTGAGTCACTTTTTGGGGGAAAGGGATATAAGGACATTGCCAATGAGTTTAAAGCTAAAACTGTTTTTTTTTTTTAATGAGACAAAGAATAGAAAAATTAAACAAAATATATATTAAAGTGATTGTGATATCATTTTCTTAAAAAATATATACATATTTATTCACAAATTGTTTTAACCTTATAAACAGTTATAGGTGTCAATACATTTCTCTCTGGGCTAGGTCCTATTATTGGAAGAAAACTTTGCCTTAAAATAACCCCATACAGAGGCATTTAATGAAATTAACAGGCGAAGAAGAAGAAGAAGAAGAAGAAGAAGAAGAAGAAGAAGAAGAAGAAGAAGAAGAAGAGGAGGAGGAGAAGAAATGAAGAAAAGAAGAAGTGAGGTGGGGAGGATTTCAGGGTTGTGAAGCATACCTGTAATATAAGTTACTTGAAAAGACATCACAGGAGAATTTTATACACTGTCTGAACACATATATGAATATATTACTTATAAAAAGTGTTTATGAGTTCTGTAGTGAGGGTGCACAAGTCCAATACACAGTCTTTTTTTTTCTTGAATATTTTTTGTTGTAGATGGACACAGTATTATTAGTAGTTTATTTGTTGGCTTTTAAAAAATATTTATTTTAGTTTTTTGGCAGACACAACATTTTTGTTTGTATGTGGTGCTGAGGATCGATCCTGGACAGCCTGCATGCCAGGCGAATGTGCTACCACTTGAGCCACGTCCCCTCTTGGGTGGCTTTTTAATGTGGTGCTGGGTGTTCAACCCAGTACCTCATGCATGCTAGGGAAGTTCTCTACCACTGATCCATAACCCTGGTCCCCAAAGTCCTTTACTTAATCTGTTTTTTTTTTTTTTTGGGGGGGGAGTGTGTGCGTGTAGTGCAGTGGACTGAGTCAATGGCTTTATATCAGCAAAACAAGCATTCTACTGACTAAGCAACATTCTCAGCCTTGATCTGTAGTTGGATAACATTGGCAATAGAGTGGCCTGTCATTCAGACTTTGATTCTGTTCCGACTTGGCTCTGGTTGGAGGCAGTACCTGAAGCCTTGAACAATCAGTCACTTAGGTGAGAATTGTCCAATTTTCCCACACAACCAGTGATGAGGGGGAGGTTTTCACAATTTTCTGTTCCCTTGGTGTCTGGATCCCACCATTTTTTCAATCTTTTTTTAGACTTCTGTCCTGGATCCAGAGCCCAGGTGTCTGTGCTATACAGAATCTGAAAACAAACCACAGGGAGAACGCTGAGTACCCTGAGAGCCAGGAAATGGTAAGAGTGCTTTGTTATATTGATACTGCATAGGAAGGTGGCTTAAAGCTGACAGGAGAGGCAATGGTGGAAACTGGAAGTTAAGGCTAGGGACTCCTCCTGGTCCTCTCCAGAATCTTGTGGCCAGAGGGTCTCTCTATGGTAGCGTAGCCTTCACCTACCTCTGACTAGTCTAGTGAGGCTTAGATCAGCAGTTGAAAACCTGGGCATTTTGTTCCATAATTGTATGTTGTTTTCAGCTTCTTTCTAAAGCTCTTTGTTGGCTTCCATGTGCCCTGAGTCCAGCATAGTAAAGACTGAGATAATTATCAGGAGAGAACTCCAAATCCATTTATACTATTCAGGCATGAGAGAGGGTGTTAATTTTAGGGCTTCTTACTCAAGAGGGTTTTTTTGTTTGTTTGTTTGTTTATTATTATTATATTTTGCTGTGTGTGTTGCTTTCTTTTTGGTACCAGAAATTCAACCCAGCGGTGTTCATCCACAGATTCACTTTCCCACCCCTTTTTAGAATATTTTTATTTAGAGACAGGGTCCCTTTGAATTTCTTAGGGCCTCACAAATGTGATGATGCTGGCTTTTAACTTATTCTCTTCATGAGTCCTGAGATTTTTAAATGTAGCAGAAGCAGTATCTCAAATCACAAACAAAAATCTGAAATCCAGAACTTCAGTTTAGCTCTTCATAGGTCTCAGAATAAACTCCTAGTTTTCTAGCTGTCTGTTCACATATCCAAAACTAGGGTTCTCTGTTCACAGAGAATAAGTATAAAATAGAATAGATAGTATAATGACCATGTAATCAGGATAATGGGCCTCACTCAAACACACCTGGTGGCTAACTCAAAGATGTTAATGAGCATTATTAAGGCTTATTTCAAATGTAAAAGACCTTGAAGCCCACTTGTGGGAACACCTTCAACAAAGTCCTTTGTCCCAGGGGTGGTTCCTGATTGAATTTGAAGAAAAAAGGATGGGTCACAGAAAGAATGAAAGTGAACCCATATGGTAGTCAGGATGCCTTTTCCAAAGTCTATTCTAAATGCATTATGCTTTCTTTTCTGCACAAAACCATCAGTAAACTTCCAAGATTGCGCACAAAAATGAGTTTTTTTTTTTTCTGGTATCATTCCCCTGTCATGTATTTAAAAAATAAAACAACAAAAAAATCTTTATATGTATTGCTGAGAATCAAACTTAGTGCTTGGCACATTCTAGCAAAGTAGTCTACAACTGAGACACAACTCCAGCCCATGTACCCAGCTTTTTATACTCTCTTTGTAGTAATCAGAAACAACTTTAAAAATTAAAATTGCATTTATATCACTTTTCCTAGTACACTAATATATTACTAACTAAACCTATTCTTAGTATTTAAAAAAATAATTTAATGGATGATTGTTATTTTTTACAGAGATTATTTTATCACTTCTTTAGGGCTTGGTGAAGGGTCTTTTTTTTCAGTATATAGATGTTTTCTATTATCAATTGGGTCCATGATAAATGTATTGAAAATAGTCATTCTAAAACTTCACACAATCCACATATTTTCCAAGACTATAGGGGAAAGGGAAAGAGAATATTCACAAACAAGAAACCATTTCCCATGAAAGCATAGTATCAGTGTCCAACCTGGTGTGTAATCCAGATATTTCAGTGGTAAGGTTTTCTAAGAACCACAACCATAGGTTTTTGATATCCTCTAAAGTACACTCAATGCCTTTAAATCACTTACTCTTCTTCAAAATAAAATTTCTGCTACCTACTTCAAAAATAAAGCACTATGAATGAGAAAGGTGAATGAGACTTAAGTTCTTTGGAGGTACGGAGGTTGACGTTTAATTATAGTTTATAAACATTAAATAAGAAGGCCCTTAGAGTTGTCTCAACTTTTCCAACACATAATATGGAAAATTTAGATGAACTGACATGAAATAATTAAAATGCCTTTCAGGGAAATGATATCACAGAAATTTTCAGGGTAGAGTCTTGGAAATGTGGAAAAAATATATTCATATACATATGCATTTCTATAGAAAAAAATAAGTGATAAGTAAATGAGTATGAGGGTAAATTCAGTGTTCCTCATGCATTGTAGGTTGAAGGTAATGATAAAGTAGTAACTGAAGATATCCAGAACTCTATAATTGTGGGAGACATTAATAGCAATTTAGAAAAAGAAAATATTATTAAATCCATTTAGATTTACCTCTGTCCTCCATTCCTCTTATGAATTTGATTCTGTCAAATGAGATTATGTGGGTATGGTTCTCTCTGAATTTGTGTTTCCTCTTGCTTTTAGGATATTGTCACCTATGTCATGTAAAGCCCTGTCTTAAACTCACTTTGGGGGATCTTTTACCTCCTGTTCTGGACTGCAGAGCAGAGACTCATCTCACTCATTCTGTGCAATGAATTGACTTTTGTCAATCTTTGCAAACAATGGTTGGAAGAACAAACATATTGGAGGGTCTTTCATATCTTATAATATGGTTGTCAGACCTGTGGGTTAAAGGGTAGTTACTTGCTCTGTTATGTTCCTATGAGAAGGGCTTATTTATATTTTTTGTTTTGGAAGCCCCATAAATACAGAAGAGAAGCATTTATGGTCACAAACAAACGAATGCCAGAAGCCATTAGATATGAGAAAATACAAAAAAATAAAATCTTCTCTTAGAGCTTTTAGAGGTAAAAAGTTTATTTCTGTTTTGTGTAAGAAAACTAAAATTTCTCTTTGGTCTGATGATATTTTGATGTTTTAAACTTGCTTGCAATTTCTACCTGTGTTTTGAATTCACCTATGCCTGGCTCTCCCTTACCAGATAACAACCCTCTCTAAAACCTTACTGGTGCTTCATAAATTCTGGCTCCCACTGACCAAATAACAATTCTCTCTAAATCTCAGTGGCAGCTCATAAATTCTAATATCTGGAGCTGAGTTTATTTTCTACCTTGAAATGTTAGCCATGTATTATGATTGTCAAAATCTTGTTAGCTTTAAGTACCTTAGATGCCCACCTCCTTTGTAACTTTTTGTGCTATAAAAACTTTTTCGTGAAGATCAGGATGATGATCTCTAGCATGTAATCTTGTAAGAGACAGTCAAGGCCAGCTTCTGTGTACACAATACAATCTTAATTTGATTTGATTTAAAATTTGAGTTGGTGGTCTTTTCTTTGTGTTTTGGTTTAACAGTAACCTTTTTTTAACTTCACTGTAAATAAAACCAAAGAACACAACAAAACTGTAAATTAGCCAGGTGCATAAAAATAGTCATTCTTTACTAAAAGCACAGTATTCATTATAGAAATGATATAAGCTTAAAAATTAAAAGATATTTTAATTCAGACTTTGATTCTGTGCCCACTTGGCTCAGGTTGGAGGCAGTTCCTGAAGCCTTGACCAATCAATCTCTTAGGCTTCTGTCCTGGATCCGGAGCCCAGGCATCTGTGCTATGCAATATCTGAAAACAAACCTCAGGGAGAATGCTGAAAACCCTGAAAGCCAGGGAATGGATCACTAGGCAATGCTGAGCTGACGTGGATCTGGGGCAAACAGTCTGGGACTCTCAGAACACACACCGAGCCCAGATAGGCTGAATTCAAGCTCCTGTTCACCTGCATCTCCCAGAAAAACCGATGTGACTCAGCACTAAACGATCCCGCTGAAACAACTGGTTGGCCCTTCTGAACCTGCGGAAGTTAATACCAACCGAGCCTTCATAGGCAGTGGCCACAGGATTTAGGCGGGGCTTGGGAGAGCCATTTAGGACCCACCCATTGCATTGGTCTCCCGGAAAAGGGAACAAACTGTCGCCATTTGCATGGGATATCACCATGGCAGAGAACTGACATCACCAGAATGCGGCAGAGGACATAACTTCATTGAAACCGGTGGCAACAGCATCAAATAAATTTATAGGAGTAAACAGAAACTCAGCAGCAAAACAGAATAAGAAGTAACATGAGCAGAATGAAAAAGCAAGGAAGAAAAGGAGTACAAACAATGCAGGACAGCCTACATATTCAGGAGGACCTAGAGGCATCAGAAAAATGGTCAAATAGTGAATTCAAGGAATACCTTAGACAGATGGAATGGAATCATAAAGAGGATATGAGAGAGCAAATTCAAACAGTTCAAAAACACATTGAAAATGAATTACATAAACAGATAAAAGAAGCAAATAAGCATCTTTATCAGGAGATAGAGATTATAAAAATATCAAACAGTAATTCTAGAAATGAAGGAAACTATAAACCAAATTAAAAACTCAAATGAGAGTATCACTAACAGATTGGAGCAAGTAGAAGCCAGAACGTCAGATAATGAAGACAAAATATATCATGTTGAAAAAAGTCTAGCCAACTCAGAAAGGCTGGTAAAAAATCACAAGAAAAACATCCAAGAGATATGGGATAACATAAATAAAAAACCAAACTTAAGAGTCATCAGGATAGAGGAAGGTATAGAGGTTCAAACCAAGGGAATGAGCAATCTGCTGAATGAAATAATTACAGAAAACTTTCCAGATATAAACAGATGTAAAAATTGTAGATGCATACAGGACACGGAGCATACAAAATCACAGTAGACCAACGCCAAGACACATTGTTATGAAGATATTCAATATACAGAGCAAAGAGAAAATATTAATAACTACAAGAGAAAGAGGCAGATTACATTAAGGGGAAACCAATAAGGTTAACAAAGGATTTTTCATCACAGACGCAGAAAACCAGAAGATCCTAGAACAACGTATTTCAAACACTGAAAGACAATGGATGCCAGCCAAGAATTTTGTATCCAGCAAAATTAAGCTTCAGGTATGACAACGAAATAAAAATCTTTCATGATAAACAAAAGTTAAAAGAATTTGCAGCCAGAAAACCAGCATTGCAAAGCATCTTGAGCGAAACACTACACGAGGAAGAAATGAAAAACAATAACCAAAACCATCAGTGGGAAGTGACTCAGTAAAGACAGAGGGCAGGGGGAAAGCTAATCATGGAGAAACAAACTAAATTTAAAAAAATAAATAATCAAACATCGCTGGAAGTACAAACCATATATCAATAGTAACTCTAAACGTTAATGGCTTAAACTCTCCAATAAAGCGACATAGGCTGGTAACATGGATTAAAAAAACAAATCCAACAATATGCTGCCTCCAGGAGACACATCTGATTGGAAAAGACATACACAGGCTGAAGTTGAAAGGTTGGGAAAAAATATACCACACACACAGTCCTCATAAGTAATCAGGGGTGGCCATTCTCATATCGAATAAAATCGACTTCAAGACTAAGTTAATCAAAACGGATAAGGAAGGACATTATATACTATTAAAAGGAACCATTCACCAACAAGACATATCAATTATCAATATTTATGCACCAAATAATGGTGCTGCAACATTCACAAAACAAATTCTCCTCTAGTTCAAGAATCAAATAGACCACAACACAATAATTATGGGTGACTTCAACACACCTCTCTCACCATTGGACAGATCCTCCAAACAAAAGTTGAATATAGAAACTATAAAACTTAATATCAGAATCAATAACCTAGACTTAACTGACATGTATAGAATATATCAACCATCATCAAGTGGATATACTTTTTTTCTCAGCAGCACATGAATCTGTCTCAAAAATAGATCATATATTATGCCATCGGGCAACCCTCAGTAAATATAAAGGGGTGGAGATAATACAATGCATTTTATCTGATCATAATGGAATGAAACTGGAAATCAATGATAAAAGAAGGAAGGAAAACTCCTACATCACATGGAAAATGAACAATATGTTACTGAATGATCAATGGGTTACAGAAGACATAAAAAAGAAAATAAAAAAATTCTTAGAGATAAAGGAAAATACAGACACAACATATCGGAATCTGTGGGACACAATGAAAGCAGTTTTAAGAGGGAAATTCATCCCCTGGAGGTCATTCCTCAAAAAAAGGAAAAACCAGCAAATAAATGAGCTCACACTTCATCTCAAAGCCCTAGAAAAGAAGAGCAAAACAACAGCAAATGTAGCAGAAGGCAAGAAATAATTAAAATCAGAGTGGAAATCAATGAAATTAAAACAAAAGAAACTATTGAAAAAATTAACAAAACTAAAAGTTGGTTCTTCGAAAAAATAAAAAAGATTGACAGACCCTTAGCCATGCTAACGAAGAGAAGAAGAGAGAGAACTCAAATTACTAACATATGGGATGAAAAAGGCAATATCACAACAGATGCTACAGAAATACAGAAGACAATTAGAAATTATTTTGAAAACCTATATTCCAATAAAATAGAAGATAGTGAAGACACCGATAAATTTCTTAAGTCATATGATTTGCCCAGACTGAGTCAGGAGGATACACACAATTTGAACAGACCAGTATCAAAGGATGAAATAGAAGAAGCAATCAAAAGACTACCAACCAAGAAAAGCCCAGGACCAGATGGGTATACAGCGGAATTTTACAAAACCTTTAAAGAAGAATTAATACCAATACTTTTTAAGTTATTTCAGGAAACAGAAAAAGAGGGAGCTCTTCCAAATTCATTCTATGAGGCCAACAACACCCTGATTCCGAAACCAGACAAAGACACCTCAAAGAAAGAAAACTACAGGCCAATATCCCTAATGAACCTAGATGCAAAAATCCTCAATAAAATTCTGGCAAATCAGATACAAAGGCACAGAAAAAAAAAATTGTGCACCATGATCAAGTAGGATTGATCCCTGGGATGCAAGGATGGTTCAATATACGGAAATCAATAAATGTTATTCACCACATCAATAGACTTAAAGATAAGAACCATATGATCATCTTAATAGATGCAGAAAAAGCATTCAACAATGTACAGCATCCCTTTATGTTCAAAACATTAGAAAAACTAGGGATAATAGGAACTTATCTCAACATTGGTAAAGCCTCAGGCTAGCATCATTCTGAATGGAGAAAAATTGAAGGCATTCCCTCTAAAATCTGGAACAAGACAGGGATGCCCTCTATCACCACTTCTATTCAATATAGTTCTTGAAACACTGGCCAGAGCAATTCGACAGACAAAATAAATTAAAGGCATAAAAATAGGAAAAGAAGAACTTAAAATATCACTATTTGCGGACAACATGATTCTATACCTAGAAGACCCAAAAGGGTCTACAAAAAAACTACTAGAACTAATAAATGAATTCAGCAAAGTGGCAGGATATAAAATCAACACACATAAATCAAAGGCATTCCTGTATATCAGTGACAAAACCTCTGAAACAGAAATGAGGAAAAACACCCCATTCACAATATCCTCAAAAAAATAAAATACTTGGGAATCAACTTAACAAAAAAGGTGAAAGATTTATACAATGAAATCTACAGAACCCTAATGAGAGAAATAGAAGATCTTAAAAGATGGAAAAATATACCCTGTTCATGGATAGGCAGAACTAACATCATCAAAATGGCAATATTACCCAAAGTTCTCTATAGGTTTACTGCAATGCCAATCAAAATCCTAATGGCATTTCTTGTAGAAATAGATAAAGCAATCATGAAATTCATATGGAAAAATAAAATACCCAGAATAGCAAAAGCAACTCTAAGCAAGAAGTGTGAATCAGACGGTATAGCGATACCAGATTTCAAACCATACTATAGAGCAACAGTAACAAAAACATCATGGTACTGGTACCAAAACAGGAGGGTGGACCAATGGTACAGAATAGAGGACACAGGGACTAAACCACAAAGTTTCAACTATCTTATATTTGATACAGGGGCTAAGAGCATGCAATGGAGGAAGAATAGCATCATCAACCAATGGTGCTGGGAAAACTGGAAATCCTTTTGCAACAAAATGAAACTGAATCCCCTTCTCTCGCCCTGAACAAAAGTTAACTCAAAATGGATCAAGGAGCTTAATATCAAATCAGAGACTCTGCGTCTGATAGAAGAAAAAAGTTGGCTCCTATCTACATATTGTGGGGTCGGGCTTCAAATTTTTTAATAGAACACCCATAGCACAAGAGTTAATAACAAGAATCAACAAATGGGACTTACTTAAACTAAAAAAGTTTTTTTCTCAGCAAGAGAAACAATAAGAAAGGTAAATAGGGAGCCTACATCATGGGAACAAATTTTTACTTCTCACACTTCAGATAGAGCCCTAATATCCAGAATATACAAACAACTCAAAAAATTAAACAATAAGATACCAAATAACCCAATCAACAAATGTGCCAAGACCTGAACAGACATTTCACAGAGGAGGATATACAATCAATCAACAAGTACATGAAAAAATGCTCACCATCTCTAGCAGTCAGAGAAATGCCAATCAAAACCACCCTAAGATATCATCTCACTCCAGTAAGATTGGCAGCCATTATGAAGTCAAACAACAACAAATGCTGGAGAGGATGTGGGGAAAAGGGTACACTTGTACATTGCTGGTGGGACTGCAAATTGGTGTGGCCAATTTGGAAAGCAGTATGGAGATTCCTGGGAAAGCTGGGAATGGAACCACCATTTGACCCAGCTATCCCCCTTCTCAGACTATTCAGTGAAGACCTTAAAAGAGCATACTATAGGGATACTGCTACATCGATGTTCACAGCAGCACAATTCACAATAGCTAGACTGTGGAACCAACCTAGATGCCCTTCAATAGATGAATGGATAAAAAAATGTGGCATTTATACATTATGGAGTATTACGCAGCACTAAAAAATGACAAAATCATAGAATTTGCAAGGAAATGGATGGCACTAGAGCAGGTTATGCTAAGAGAAGCTAGCCAATCCCTAAAAAACAAATCCAAATGTCATCTTTGATATAAGGAGAGCAACTAAGAAAAGAATAGGGAGGAAGAGCATGAGAAGAAGATCACCATTAAACAGAGTCGAGAGGGGGGGAGGGAAAGAGAGAAAGAAGGGAAATTGCATGGTAAAGGAGACCCTCATTGTTATACAAAATTACATATAAGAGGAAGTGAGGGGAAAGGGGAAAAAACGAGAGAGAAATGAATAACAGTAGATGGGGTTGAGATAGAAGATAGGAGGAGTGGGGAGGGGAGGTAAGGGAGGTTGTAGAGGATAGGCAGGGCAGCAGAATACAATAGACACTAGTATGGTAGTATGAAAAAATGTGGATGTGGAATGGATATGAATCTGCAATATGTATATGGGGTAAAAATGGGAGTTCATAATCTGCTTGAATCAAATGTATGAAATATGATATGTCTGAGAGAATGAGGAGGAAGGAGAGAAAATGCCATCCACAGATTACAGTACCTACAGCCAAGTTGCAGCCCAGCAGGGCTACAGTGCTTACAGTGCCCAGTCAACTCAAGGATATGCACAGACCACCCAGGCATATGGGCAACAAAGCTATGGAACTTATGGACAGCCTACTGATGTCAGCTATACCCAGGCTCAGACCACTACCACCTATGGGAAGACTGCATATGCAACTTCTTATGGAAAGCCTCCCACTGGTTATACTACCCCAACTGCCCCCCAGGCATACAGCCAGCCTGTCCAGGGGTACGGCACTGGTGCTTATAACACCACCACTGCTACTGTCACCACCACCCAGGCCTCCTATGCAGCCCAGTCTGCATATGGGACTCAGCCTGCTTACCCTGGCTATGGGCAACAGCCAGCAGCCACTCCACCTGCAAGACCGCAGGATGGTAACAAGCCCGCTGAGACTAGTCAACCTCAGTCTAGCACAGGGGGTTATAACCAGCCTAGCCTAGGATACGGACAGAGTAACTACAGTTATCCTCAGGTTCCTGGGATAGCTCCAGTTATCCAGTTGCAGCCAGTTACCGCGCCTCCATCCTATCCTCCTACCAGCTATTCCTCTACACAGCCGACTAGTTATGATCAGAGCAGTTACTCTCAGCAGAACACTTATGGGCAACCGAGCAGCTATGGACAGCAGAGTAGCTATAGTCAACAAAGCAGCTATGGGCAACAGCCTCCCACTAGTTACTACACCCCAGACTGAATCCTACAGCCAGGCTCCAAGTCAATATAGCCAACAGAGCAGCAGCTACGGGCAGCAGAGTTCATTCCGACAGGATCGCCCCAGTAGCATGGGTGTTTATGGGCAGGAGTCTGGAGGATT
Organism: Urocitellus parryii; assembly: GCF_045843805.1. NCBI lineage: Eukaryota > Metazoa > Chordata > Mammalia > Rodentia > Sciuridae > Urocitellus > Urocitellus parryii. The sequence continues at coordinate 113,709,671 of NC_135537.1, read as the reverse complement.
TTCGGGACCAGGAGAGAACCGGAGCATGAGTGGCCCTGATAACCGGGGCAGGGGAAGAGGGGGATTTGATTGTGGAGGCATGAGCAGAGGTGGGCGAGGAGGAGGACGCGGTGGAATGGGCAGCGCTGGAGAGCGGAGGTGGCTTCAATAAGCCTGGAGGACCCATGAATGAAGGACCAGATCTTGATCTAGGCCCTCCAGTAGATCCTGATGAAGACTCTGACAACAGTGCAGTTTATGTGCAAGGATTAAATGACAATGTGACTCTTGATGATCTGGCAGATTTCTTTAAGCAGTGTGGGGTTGTTAAGATGAATAAGAGAACTGGGCAACCCATGATCCACATCTACATGGACAAGGAAACAGGAAAGCCCAAAGGTGATGCCACAGTGTCCTATGAAGACCCGCCAACTGCCAAGGCTGCTGTGGAGTGGTTTGATGGAAAAGATTTTCAAGGAAGCAAACTAAAAGTCACTCTTGCTCGAAAGAAGCCTCCCATGAACAGCATGCGGGGTGGCAAGCCACCTCTTGAGGGCAGAGGGATGCCACCACCACTCCGTGGAGGTCCAGGTGGCCCAGGAGGTCCTGGGGGACCCATGGGTCACATGGGAGGCCATGGAGGACACAGAGGAAGTTTTCCCTCAAGAGGGCCACGGGGTTCCAGAGGGAATCTCTCTGGAGGAGGAAACGTCCAGCACCGAGCTGGGGACTGGCAATATCCCAATCCGGGTTGTGCAAACCAGAACTTCCCCTGGAGAACAGAATGCAACCAGTGTAAGGCCCTGAAGCCTGAGGGCTTTCTCCCACCACCCTTCCCACCCCCAGGTGGTAACCTTGGAAGAGGTGGCCCTGGAGGCATGCGGGGAGGAAGAGGTGGCCTCTTCAGAGGTGGCCCTGGTCTCCACAGACAGGGGTGGCTTCCGTGGTGGCCTTGGCATGGACCGAGGTGGCTTTGGCGGAGGAAGACGAGGTGGTCCAGGGGGTCCCCCTGGACCTTTAATGGAGCAGATGGGAGGAAGAAGAGGTGGATGTGGAGGACCTGGAAAAATGGATAAAGGCAACCACCGTCAGGAACGCAGAGATCGGCCCTACTAGACACAGACCCCACAGAGCTGCATTGACTACCAATTTTATTTTTTAAACCAGAAAATGTTTTAAATTTATAATTCCATATTTATAATGTTGGCCACAACATTATGATTATTCCTTGTCTGCACTTTAGTATTTTTCACCATTTGTGAAGAAACATTAAAACAAGTTAAATGGTAGTGTGATGAGTTTTTTTTCCTTCTTTTAAAAATTGTTGTTTAACTAAGATTTAATAATGGGAACCCCTGTGAGCATGCTCAGTATCAATGTGGAGAACCAAGAGGGCCTCTAACTGTAACAATGTTCATGGTTGTGATTTTTTTTTTTAAATAAAATTCCAAATGTTTATTAAAAAAAGAAATATGTCAAGAGCTTTGTAATGTTTTGAACAACTAATAATTTTTAAAAAAGAATAAAAAGATATCTCAAATATCAAGGGAGTTTAAGAGTTAGAAATTTTTTCTTTCAGTATCTAGGTAGTAAAATAGGACAAAAGAGAAAATGTGAAGCATAAATATATTAAGTAATATTCAAAACAGTCACCAAAATATTTATTACAGAAAAATCATATCTGCAGAAATGGTTCAAAAGAAGCTGTCTTTTTGTCAGGAGTAAACATTTGGACAGGAATGGAAGTTTTGGTTCTCTTTTTAAGTAGTTTTACTCCTAGTGAATAATTTTTACACTATTTCTGCATTTTACTGGTTGGAATTAATTATAATTCATATATCTGTAGAAAAAGTACTGAATGCAGAAAAATATTATTGCTCATGTTTAAATAACCTCCATTATTTGATCTTTCCCTTTTTAAACCAAAAATCTACATAAAACCATCTCTTAATAAATATCTCTATCTCTGTATATTAGCAGCAACTGAGTTATAAAATTTGGTATGATAACTTGTCTCTTCATGTACTTAAAGACCATGGATTTGCTACATAGCTCTTAGGTATAATTCTCTATGATGTTCTGTAGTTATTTATGTCTCTCTGCCAAGTTTTATACCAAGCTATTAGTATGTGCCTTAATTACTCTATGTAGCAATATAGGAATTATGTCTTATTTGTGACATTTTGGTCCCAGAACTGTGTCTAAATGGAAATATGTACAGAATGATTATCCAGGAAAAAAATCTAATATTATATTTTATTTTATATTTATTTATATATTTATGTATACATATTTTTATTATTTAGAAACACCCTTTGGTCTGAAACTACAGTGATACTAGTGTATTTTATCTGGAATTGGTTGTGAGAAACAAACTAAAAAGACTTTTCTCTGTGTTGGTTGGTGATTTCTGCAACCTCAGGAACCTAGTGAATAATAGCAAAATAAATAAGTAACCCTTTAGTTTGAGGCAGAACCACCAAACTAGATGATGTTTTGCTTCTGTTTTCTATCTTGATTATTAGAAATATACCTTTAAATTTACATGGAACACTTTTGGAATTCTATTTTGTTAGTTCTTCAAAAAATCAATGAAAGTGAAAAATAATGCAGCAAAGGTAGATAATTAATTTCAAACAATTCATTTCTTAAAATATATTTTTTTTCAAATCACCAAATATTCTGAAAAGTTAGAAAAGTTAAAAGCTTTAGAAATATCCTACAGAAATTTCTCTTTTGCTCAGGACATTAGACTATATCTCCAACTCATTCTTCTCTAGAATTGGACTCGGTGCAAATATGAAAAAAGGTGCTAAGATGCCCCACATGGCCTATGAGTTTTAAAATCCTGAAAGGAGCTCAAATCTGCCATTTTTCTACTTTACAAAATACAAAATCTTAAATTTGTATACTTAACAAACATTTGCATAAGTGTAATTCAAAATGACCTAAAAAAAATGGAAAAAAATCATTGAAGGACTGACCCACTGAACATGAGGGATTTATAATATTGAATCCCTTATATTAAATGTCTTTTTATCATTGTCAAAATTTTCCATGTTTATATTCTCAATATATTAATTAAAATTTTTATGCATTTAATAAGAAATATCTAATATCCTATTTTATTCAGTCTTTTAAAAATTAGTAGTAATTAATATTAATAATTTAATTCTTATACTTGTTAAAGTATGAAACATATACTTTGAAATGCCTACCAGTGCCTTGAACTCACCCATGTCTGGTTTTCCCTGATGAGATAACAACCCTCCCTGAAACTTTAGTGATGACTCATAAATTCTGGCTTTTCCTGACTAAATAACAACTCACTCTGAAACTTTAGTGGTGCATCATAAATTCTGATGTTGTGATCTAAAGTTACTCCCTAAGTGATAAACCATTTAGACCATTAACCTACTAAGTGTCATTGTATTATGCTTGTGAAAATCCTGTTATTCGTGTAATTTCTCAAGTCACCCTTCTTTTGTAACTTTTTGTGCTATAAAACTACAGTCCTAGAGAACTGGAGTGCTGAATTCTTTTCCCATGGGTTTCAGGAGAGACTTTTATGCTCAAATACGGGACCTCCAAAAGACCACCAGAGACCAATATTGATGTAAGCACCAAAGACGTGTTTATTGCAAGCTAGCTCAGTTCTCCACACACAAAGAAACTGGGGGCTGAGCCCGGGGTTTGTAGCAGTTTTATAACTCTTTGGGGAAAGCAGAAACCACCCATATATCATAGCTTCTCTTAGAAAATCATCACATACCTTTGGAAAATCATAAACAACTCTAAAACATGATTAGCACATTCACTGGTGGGTACAAGCTGGGTAAGCATGATTTTTGTTAGTACAAGATGGGGATTCATTTGAACAGATTGGCTTAGGCCATGAGGGGAGTATATGCCTAACTATATGGTTTCCCAAAATGTTATCAACCACCATAAACTACTGGGAGAGTCATCTGGCATCCCAGATATTTTCCCTGTGTCATGCTGATTTGTGGCTGCTAGGGGGTTGCTCTGGGTCCCCACCTAGCCTGACTGAGTCAGGGAAACCAGGCACAGCAGATCTCTCCTGTTATTTGTAGATAAACAACTCTGCAGGATGGGTATGTTCCTAGGAGGGCTCTGTGTGTCTTTCCAGGGACAAGATTCATGCCCCCTTCATTGGACAGTCTTTGCTCTGAGGTAGAGGCTGGTTTCTCACCTATACCTTATGGTTTTTTTATGTATTTTTTTTTAGCTGTAGCTGGACACAATACCTTTATTGCACTTATTTATTTTTATGTGGTACTGAGGATTGATCCCAGGATCTTGCACATGGGAGGTGAGCACTCTACTGCTGAGCCACAATCCCAGCCCCTTTTGTGTTGTTTTTTTTATTGGGCTTTTTTACTTTAGGGGTTTTCTTCCCAGTTCAAAGTTCAATTTGTTACCTAAAAAGAACAGAGATCAAAAAATAAATAAAATTTGTTAATTATTGTCATTATTTTATATTAATTCCTGAATAATATACAAGCATAAATAATCCATAAACTGAAGTGACTTTATATGTAAGTTTAAATGAAAATGTTCTTTTGGTTGGGTTAGTTCCCACTTATGGGAAAACAACCTTGTCTTAAAATAACAGCATCCTGAGACTCTGGGGTACATTTCTCAGATTAAAAAACAAAAAACAAACAAACAACAATAACAACAACAACAAACAGCACTCAACGACCTGAGATTCTAGCCCGTATTCATGCCTGGATTGGATAATATTCCCTGTCACTCAAAAAAACGGCTCACTTCTCTCAGATTCAATGTTCATTATCTGAAGCCCCTTCCAATCAAGAATATTTTGTGGGAACTATCCAATTGTGTGTCATCAGGGTGGGCTTTCACTTCTTATCTCCTGAGTCCTCCATTTTTGCAATCTGTAGTCTCACACCTCAGCATCACAGGTTGTTCTGAGATGCAGCAACTGAGGATCCCAAGTAGCCCTACTACTGAGAAGCAGGAAATGGTGAGTGTTCATTGGCCTAGCAAGAGAGGCTGGGGGAGGAAGACTATTGGAACCACAAGACTGGCTGTATTGAAAACAGGAGCTAGCAGTTTGGGACTCTGGGTAGTCTCTGGAGTCTGCAGGCTTAACTCCTCCACTGGGCCACTATGTCCTCAGTCCTACTGGCCAACCAGGTGGGGAACATGTCAGTGGCACAGACTCTTTGCTGCCTTCCTTATGCTCAAAGGGCATCCTCAGAAAATGCATAAAATACTATGTGGCAGGTGTGTTCCTGCAGCCCAGTGTCTTACCAGATGCTGGAGATTGACAGGTTGAATAATTATCAAAATCAAATCTCCATTTTCCTGCAGGAAAGGAGCTGTCATTTTTGGGTACCTAATTTCCTTTTTAGGTAGCTAATTTTTATTTTGACATTCTTTTATTTTTACTTTCTTCATTATTATTATTTTGTTAAAGTTATGTGAACTCAGGGATACTGTACTACTTAGCCATATCTTTGGTAGTGGAGCCAGACTTACAGATATGTAATTTGTGTAGTTAGGTAAATCTGGTCTAATATCCAGTAAAATCAAGAATGAACACTATATTGAGGATGGAGTCCAGGATAAGGGGAATTCAAAATGTCCCCAAGGCCCTGAGCCCATTCCAAGGATATTTTAATGAAGCAGCTCACAGCAAACATGGAGATGCTAATCTAAAAGCCCTTCCTGCCCAGATTACTCCTTCAGCCCACCTGTCCTCCCCACTTTGGATGTTCCCACCTACATTTCAACACTGCAAGATAACACAACAAAGGACAGCAATGTGGCAGGAATGCAGGATAGCTGAAGGAAGACCTTAGTTATAAAAAAGCTAAAAGACCTTAGTTTTTAAAAAAATCCCTTTCATGGATTCTACCTCTTTGGTCTCCTTTTTCTTCTGGGGAGAAGTCTTTTCTACTGACTTTAATAAAGCTTCTACTTTCCACTCTAAACTTGCCTTGGCACATTTCTCTGGTGTTATACTTCAGCATTGGGGAAGCAAGGACTTTTCACCAGTAAACAGCCCTAATAGGTTTAAATTTATTTTGAGAAAGGCCCTAGATAAATTCCTGAGATTATTTTTGTTATGGTTTGATTAATCTATAATTTTCTATTGTAATAAAGCATACTGTTTTTACATACAAATGTATTCATATGGGGATCTTATTTATATTGTGATTTTTTATTATTGTAATATTATATTTTCACAATATATATGAATAGTAGGCCATGATAAGTTCTTTTTTTGCTCTTATAATTGAAAAGGTTTTTGGCTAAAGTTACATATAACTTTGTAGTAGATGAATTTTAAAAATTTATGCTTTGGTTTCTTACTTCATTTAAAGTAAAACTTGATGATTTTTTTTATTATTGCATTATTGTTGTATTTAATAGTCAGGTTTATTTTGACATAACCATAAAACATGAAATATAATTTGCTCCCCTTCAGTATCTAGTAGTTCCCCTTTCCCTATTCTCCTACTTTCTTCTATCATATATTTATTTATAGTTTTTTTTTAAATTATTGCTTTACAGAATACATATAAAAGTAGACTTCACTGTGATACATTCATATTTGTACATAGCAGTTTTGGTGAGATATACTGCCAGTTAATTTGGGGGAAAATTATCACCTTTGTAATGATGAGTTTTATTATTTACCTGGGATGTATAATTCAGTCTTTTATGTGCTTTTTGTGACTTTTATTTTCTCATAAGTTCTACATATTTTGTTTCTAAAAATGTACACATGTGAAATACCTCTTGCATAAGGCACCTACGTAAAATTTATACATAGTGTTTTATGCTCTTTTTTAAACTGGATATATTATGAAATGTGACTGGCCCCAGTGACCATTTTTCCTACAGATTATTATTTATCTCTTACAAGATGTATATTTTATTGAGCCATGCCCTTGGGCTTCAAGTGTTTGATGAGTACCATTGCATACTTACATGTTATCATGATCACATATTATGCTCTAATTTCAGTAAGTCTCTAAATGGGGAATATCATGTATATTAAATAGCAAAATAGTTTCCACAAATAGATACTAATACAAACTCCTTTTGAGTTAATGATTATTAATTTGTTTAAATGTTCATCAATATTACTTAATTTTTCCCATGATGGGTTTTTATTTTGTATTTCTTAAATTTCTAAAGATTTTGAATTTTTAGAGTTAATAAACATATCTCACATATAAATTTGAAGTTCAAACTTCTGTCTTTTATATATTTTTGGCTTAAAAGATGTGAAAAGGATTAAAAAATGCAGCTAGAGATTGATTTTTAAAAAAAGGTCAATTTTTTTTAAATTGACTTTTTTCTTTACTCATCATTGATTATATGTTTCTTGTATGATTGTAAGGGTAGGTTATTTAAAGTGGATTCTAGGGCTTATCTTTGTGAATTACTACAGGAAAAATAAATAAGACATTTCTCTACACTACGGCTGCAGGAAAATGAATAAATTTCTTTAAAATCATATGGTAATAAAATTGTTAAATGACACACTTACTAAACATCCACTCCTTAAAAAATTTTTTTTCTTTAATATTTTTGGCAGTGAATCATGAATTCTATTATCTGGATTTTGGGTTTTAACAAACAATCAAATGGAATAAAATTTGGCCAATCCTAGATATTCATACATAATTTGTTGTTTACTTAATGACATGTTGTGGATATAGCAACTATTGAACATATTTATTTTGAGAAATAGTTACTTTTTTATTTGATTTTCAGTTTCTAATAAGCCTTTTAGATTTATTTCCTTACTGAGGCACTCAGGGCCACTGATGTGTTCTTTTAATTTTGTAATCTCCAGGCATTTACCCTTCTAAGAAATCTGTCTTGTGAGCTCTATTTCTGAAGAGTTTCTTAACATGAAAGAAAAAAAAAGTATTTATGTTGCCTCTGAAATGTATTCTCAATGCAGTCTCTTCAAAATGAAGAGAAAATAATATTTCCCCTGACTGACAATACATTGATGGTCTTTGAAGAAATTTCATAAGTTCTGTCTCTGGGTAGTTTTCTGTGAGCTGCTGAATTGCCATTTAGTATCCAGATACCCATGTTTTTTCATCTGTACTATGGGAATAATTTTAGAGGGCACAGATGAATAATGCTCTTCATGGAGGCTATGAATACCTGTATGTTCTGTAGTGCACAGCTGACAAAGCCACTGGAATACACTGTGCAGATTCTATTTGGTTAACCATTATCTGCCACTCACATAAATTTTCTTTCAAAAGCTTGTAATAACCTTTTTACTTTAAGCATCCATGTCATCCACATTCCCAAGTATAAAAGTTTGAATTTTTCTTTTCTGAATTCCAGGTTCCGTTTCTCTTATGGTTACATGTGCTACAAATAATTATGATTTTTTCTTTCTTTTACACTGTGTTTCTAATAAAAATGTTCTCTGCTCCAAACCTATATTTTTCATGTCCAGCTATGTTTAGAAAATGACATCGATAATTGTATTTGATAATTTATAAAGGAGAGTTGAGAATAATTCTTGCTCGTGTTTCCCTTCCTTAGAAACTGAACCAGAACTGTTCTTTGTCCTGAAAAAGGAGGACCATAACCAATCAGATATATAAAAAAATGGTGATTGATTGTATATTCTCTTCTAAGAACTCTCTGTTCAGATCCTTGGCCCATTTCTTGATTGGGTGGTAATAATGATAATAATAATAATAATAATAATTATTATTATTATTATTATTTGCTTAGCTTTTTGAGTTCTTTATGTACCCTAGAGATTAGTGCTCTATCTGATATGTGAGGGGTAAAATATTCCTCCTAAAATATAGGCTCTGTCTTCACCTCACAGAATGTTTCTTTTGCCGAGAATAAACTTTTTAGTTTGATTCTATCCCATTTATTTATTATTTATTTTAATTCTTGTGCTACCAGTGTCTTATTAAAGAAATCGGGGCCTAATTCCACATGATGAAGATTAGAGCCTGTATTATATTACATTGGACACAGAGTATCTGGTTTAATTCCTAGGTTCTTGATACACTTGGAGTTGAATTTTGTGCATGATGAGAGATAGTGTTTTGTTGAAGAGGCTATCTTTTCTTCAGTGCATGTTTTGACACCTTTGTCTAATATATAATAATTATAATTTTGTGGGTTAGTCCCTGTGACCTCTATTCTGTACCATTCGTCTGCAGTCTGTTTTTTTTTTTTTTTTTTTTTTTTTTTTTTTTTTTTTTTTTTTTTTTTTTTGCAAATGCAATGCTGTTTTTGTTATCATTGCTCTTCAGTATGGTTTAAGGTCTGGTATAATGATGCCACCTGCTTCACTCTTTCTGCTAAGTATTACTTTAGCTATTCTTGGTCTCTTAATTTTCTGGATAAATTTCATGGTTGCTTTTGCTCTTTCTATGAGGAATGCCATTAGGATTTTGATCAGAATTGCAGTAAATCTGTATAGTGCTTTGGTAGTATTGTCATTTTGATAATATTAATTCTGCCTACTCATGATCAAGGTAGATCTTTCCATCTTCTAAGGTCTTTTTTGATTTTTTTCTTTAGGGTTATGTAGTTTTCCTTTTTAAGATCTTTCACCTTTTTCATTAAGTTGCTTCCCAAGTATCTTATTTTTTTGAAGTTATTGTAAATGGGGTAGTTATCTTCATTTATTTCTCAGAAGATTTTTCACTGATATACAGAAATACCTTTGATTTATGCGTGTTGATTTTATATCCTGCTACTTTGCTAAATTTATTTACTAGTTCTAGAAGTTTTCTGGTGGAGCTTTTTGAGTCTTCTAGGTATATAATCAAATCTGGAATTTGCAGGTAAATGGATAGCATTGGAGAAGATAATGCTAAGTGATGTTAGCCAATTCCAAAAAAATGCCAAATATAAGGAGGCTGACTCATAATGAGGTAGAGAGGGGGAGCATGAGAGAAGTACATGGATTCTCAATAAAGAAGAGGTATGGGAGGATTAGAAAGGGGGCAGGGGATTAGCACAAATTGTGGAATGTGATAGAGACCATCATCAATAGAACATGTATGAAGACACAAATTTGTATCACCATACTTTATATACAACCAGAATTGTGTTCTATGGATGAAATAAGAATTGTACTGCTTCTGTTGTCATTTCTTTAAAAAAATCAATAAAAATATGAAAAAAATGTTTATAAATTATATACATTAAATATGTGCATGTTATATATAGAATATATATATATATATATATATATATATATATATATATATGAATATGTTTATATTTAGATCTAGGGAAAGGCAAGTCTCTTTCCTGAATTTTAAAAAATCAATTAATTTATTAATTTGCTCTAACTTGCTAATAGAGCAGAATGCATTTCACTTTATAGCACACAAATTGAACACAAAATTTTATTTCTCTTGTTGTACAGAAAGTATAGTTACAAAACCCATGTAACTCTACTTTGTGTACAAGAAGATTTTCATATCATTCCACCATCTTACCTACCTCTATACCATCTCCCATCACCTCCCTCCCATTTGTCTTATTCAAAGTTTCTTCATTTCTTCCATGCTACCTCCCATTTCCCTCGTTTTGGATCACCATCCACTTAGCAGAGAAAATATTAGGTCTTTGGTTTAGGAAGATTGGCTTACTTGCCTTAACATGATATTCTCCAACTCCATCCATTACTTCCCAATTCCATAATTTTATTCTCTTTTAATGTTCAGTAATATTCCACTGTGTAAATAGACCATATTTTCTTTATCCATTCATCTATTGAAGAGCATATAAGTTGGTTCTATAATTTACCTATTGTGAATTGTTTTGCTATAAACATTCATGTGGATATGCCTCTGTATTATGCTGTTTTTAGCTCTTCTTGGTCTAAACTGAGGAGTGGAATAGCTGGGTAAATTTTGGTTTCTTTCCCAGTTTTCTAAGGAATCTCCTTATTCTTTTTCAGAGTGGTGTCACCAATTTAGAGTCCTACCAACAGTGTAACAGTGGGCCTTTTTCCTCACATCCTCACCAACATATATTTGTAATTATATTTTTAATAAATGCCATTCTAATTGGAGTAAGATTAAATTTTGGAGTAGTTTTGATTTGCAATTCTTTAATTGCTAGAGATGTTGAACATTTTTTTTTATTTATTGATTGTTTGTTTATCTTCTAAGAAGTGTGTCTCTTCAGTTCCTTAGCCCATTTTACTTAATGATTGGGAAATTTGTTTTTTTGCTATTAAGTTTTTTAAGTTCTTTATATATTCTGTAAATTGGGTTTCTATTTGATGTGCATGTGGTAAAAATTTGCTCCTATTCTCTGTTATCACTTTTCACCTCACTTATTGTTTCTTTTGCTGAGAAGAATCTTTTCAGTTTGAATTCATCCCATCTAGTGACTCTTGTTTCTATTACTTGTGCTTTAGTAGTATTCTTAAAGAAGCAAAATTTCAAATCCCCTACCTGGGATTACAGGTGTATGGGATCATGATAGCAACACAATTTATCTTCATTTCAAGCCCACTTTCTTAAGGAGCTTTCATCCTAGGAAGAAAAAGAAAATGTTATAGACAGGCCATTGGGTCTAAGGCCATGTCATAAAATAATGAATATACCATTAATCAATTTAAATAATAGACTCAAATCTTTGGGTCTGGGGAAAAACATATATGTATGTATATACTATACACACACACACACACACACACACACACACACACACACACACACACCATACACTTTCTGGTTAAATCTCTGTTCCCTCACTCAGGGCAGTTTATTTCTAGTTTTTTTTTTTAAATCTCAGGAAAAATCTTGGTAAAAAAAATAAATGTATCTTTTACCTGTAGCTTAAAAAGAAATGATCATGTCCTCCATCTTCCTGAACTCAGGACAAGCATAACTCTCAAATATGGTTCTATGAACTGAGATTTTCTGGAGTCTTGACATAGTTTTGAGGGTGCTGTTCCAAAAATACATATACTTTATTAGTAATATTTTAAATACATAATGGTAATTTTCACATAGTTTTGAGGGTGCTGTTCCAAAAATACATATACTTTATTAGTAATAATTTAAATACATAATGGTAATTTTCACATAGTGGAAATTATGGGTCATACTATAAAATTAATTTTTTACTATTTTTATATGAATTCTTTTTTTAATATTTATTTTTTAGTTATTCGCAGACACAACATCTTTGTTTGTATGTGGTGCTGAGGATCGAACCTGGGCCGCACGCATGCCAGACGAGCCCTCTACCTCCTGAGCCACATTCCCAGCCCCTTTATAAGAATTCTAAAAAAATAATTATCTTTCCACCTCATATAATTTTAATGTTCAATATGTTTCCATACAAGAGAAGTTAACTGAAATTTTACAAGATTTTCACTGTATTATTTTCATCAATAAATAATATATTTACATATACAATCTACAAATTCAAAACGCCTCATATGCAAGTTTAAATGCAAATGCTTTTCTGGGTTGGCTGGATTTTACTTCTCCAAGGATACCTTGCCTTAAATTTGCTGCAGCCTGAGGATCTGGATTTCAATTCTCAGAGCCTCAAATGAAAAATAAATAAATAAATGTACAGGCAAGACCCTACAATTGTGACATCATTTATTTCTGGATTTGAGGTTATCTCCTGACTCTCAAAAAACTCACTAGGCTCAGATTGAGCATATGAAGAAATAAGTTGTGTCTAATCAGGACCCCTTATATAAGCATTGTCCGATCTACTCATATTCAGTAAAGAGGAGCAAGTTTGACCATCTGGTGTAAAGTCTGCCAGAGTGGGTATCCATTTCTAGGCTTTCTCACTTATGTTCAGTGAACCTGATTTTTTTCTCATGTATAGGCAACTTGTGATTTATAGAGAGGACACGTGGTTCCTAAAAATACAGTAAATGATGAGTGTGCAATGAAATCCCGAGACTGGATGGTGAGTCTGGTTGAAACTGGCTGCACTGACTATGGTGAGAACTGGCAATGGTTGGCTAGAATCCCTGGTGTAATCTTTTGTTTCTGCAGTCCTGTGTCTTCTGCTGAGAAAGGTCAACCATGAATTTCCACTGGCCAGTCAACTGGACCATATATTAACAGTAGACACTGGAAGTCCTATAGTATCCTATAGAATATCTTCAGCCCTTACTTTAAATTCTATGTGAGAACATTTTTGGCAATATTTCTGAATCTTCTCAGATTGTGTTGTGGACTCTGGAGTGAGGAGATCATCCCAATCACAACTCCATGTATTTTTTTCTCCAGGAGTGAGGTGAGATACTCTATAGGTATCTCAGTTTTTCTTTCCTTCTGAATTCATTCTCCTTCGTTTTGGAGATTGTGGTATTGTGGATTGAGCCAGAGGTACTGTACCACTTAGCTACATACCTGGAACTTTTTAATTTTTTTAAATCTTCAAACAGTTGCTGAGTGTCATTTTAAATTTATGTCCCAGTATTGTGAGCTGTATTTATATATAAAATTTTAGCTTCCTGTTCAATGACAACTTCCCCCTTTCCCAGTATTATCAGTTACATTTTTGCATTATTATCAGTTACTTTACCCATATTATATTTCAAATGAACATGGTATTTTAAATTGTTATACCAAAAACTGGATGAGACTTTAAAGCATTTTTTCTCTCTGAGTGCAATGGTACATGCATATTAATTCCAGAGACTCAAGTGACTAAGTCAGTAAGATTGCAATTTCAAAGTAAACATCAGGAACTTAGGTAGACTAATTAGACAATTAGAAAAATCTGTCTCAAAATTTTAAAACATGGCTGGGTATGTAGCCCAGAATTAACATGCTGCTGTTTCAAATCCCCATTACCATCGAAAAAAATCAAAAGCAAATTTTTGTTGTTGTTGTTTATGAGCATTTTTACATGATTGAAAAGTAAAGAAGAATCACTTGATCTTGGAAAAATCATGTGTTTCTATACTTCCTTTGTGTCTCCAAAGGCAGACAACCTCTCAGAGTGTCTTGATGCTCAGATTTCCTTTTGTGGAATGTATATGAGAGCATTGTCATTCCATACTCTGGTATATTCCTGGAACTGTATTTCAGAACTACGTAATATGAGGATTCCACAGCTGGCACATCTAATGCCTCTCATAAGTCCAGACCAGTACTTGTGGCTTTTCTTGTTCAAGAGCAGTATCAATGTAGAGAGCTTAGTTTCTCAAAGAAATAACTGAGAGAAACTCTCAACTTCCATTTTTTAAAATGTCTTCAGTAATTTTATAGTCTATCACAGTGTTTCTTTCTTCCATATTCATATAATTGGAGTACTACTTACTATTCCACTTTTTGAGAGTAGCCATTCTAACAGCTGTGCTTGTATAGTTGGATGGTGCACTAAAATTCTGATGCAAGCTTTTTAGATTCCAGGGTGCTTTATGCTCACTGGAAAAAAATTGATGTGCACCTGTTTCAGAAATAAAGAGGGATCTATGATTGTAACCATTTTTTTTCACTAATATTCGAGAGTTTAGCCCATTACAACATTTGCACACCAATGTGAAAACACTCTTTTTTGATCTAGGGAGATTTGCACCTGCACAGTTACCAGTGCTTTCAATGCTTTGAGGTTTTGCTTATTCCATTGAATGGAAAAAGTTAATATTGGGACAGATTACTTACAGAAAGAATTGGTTAAGTCTGGTGTTATTAGTAAAATGAGCTGGCTGAGAGAGCTAAGGAAGTGCTAAACTGACACTTTGGCTTTCAGTGGTGGTCTGTATTTCCCTGTTAATTTTTTGGTATTGTCTAGATAAAATTTGAACTGTCAGCAACAGCTATTTGCATTTTTAGAGAATGTTGGCAAATCCCTCTAAGGGATTAAGTGGTTACCTTAAGATTTAACACCTCTTCCACTCTGGTCTAATGGAATAAAGCCCATGGATCTTGCATGGCCATAGAAAACCACTTATCCCCCCCCCCCCCGGAGTAAATACTCATGTATACCTTATTCCTTCCTCTGTGTGTACAGATAAATTAACATTTAAACTACAGGCAATTTGGAGTTAAATAATATATTTCAAACACAAATCAATCTTCCTTTATTTATATTAACACTGTATTTGGGCATTTTGTTCCAGTAATTTTGCATATTGCTCAAATCAGAAAAATCTTCCAGTGCATACTACTAATCTCTTGGTCGATATTTTTTATTTCAGTTTTCCAAATGTGTGCCTCTAATTCCTTTACAGTTTTTAGAAGGACTCAAAACAGAAGTATATATTTATTTGGTGTATCCATAAATGGAGGAAGGCTTATATTCTACTTTTATTTTTATTTATTTTATTTTTTTAAAATTATCTCTCTTTATATCTGCTCTTTGGTGGATGCTTGTGTATAATTCCAGTGTCACACACATTCTGCACACAAGTCACTTTTGTAATCTATGCCTTATTTTCTAACATCTACCTTGAGGTTGGATTGTAGCATTCATTCACATTAAATATTTTATTGATAGGTTTTCATTTATATACTTATAATAATTAACAATAAAAAGATATTTGCATGCATATGAACTGCCCTATGTAGTTTTCTGTATTGTGATTTCTTTATCTTAAAATTACTACACTGTTGTAATATTATAACATGCATTAGTGTCAGGTAATGGTCACTAGTACATTTGCTCTCATATATGAGAGAGTACTTGTCTAATTTTATATACATTCATCTTTCCAGGAAAATTTTAGAAGTTTTTGCTTTGATTCCTTGTTTAACAAAACATAAAGAATGGTAAAATTATGACCAGTTATTATTAAAGGGTACCTTGGGAAAATTGATAATTTTCATAATAGTTTTATCCTTTGTAAATATGTTGAATATTTGAGATTTTTATGTTCTTTTTGTATTTTTATTTTCTCAAATACTTCATATTCCTTTTGTAAACATACATGCATATAAAATGCAACATTCTTGTGACATCAGCATAAAACATACATGATATTTTATAGTATTTGTCAAACTGGATATAATACATCAACAAAAATTCTAGCTCCTATAATTTACATTTTACAAAATTTAATAATTATTTCTTCCTCTCTAGCCATACCCCTTGGTTTCAACTCTGGAAGAATGTGGCTGTATTCTCATGTACAGTTGCTGTAATTTTAGTCTCTGTTTCCTGTGTGGGTGTATCATGTACCTATGATTACAAAACAGTTTCTACAAATGGATAATAAAAGCTTAAATTTTTATTTCAATTTTTTATTGCATTTATTCCACATATTCATCATTACTATTTAATTCATCTATATGATGTGATTTTATTTAATATTACCTAATTTCTAAAGATTTTGAGTTTTCATGATTATTGAACACTTAGATTAATCCTTTTTAAAGTGACTCTTCAAGAATTTTTTGTTTTTCTTTTGCATTTTGTTGTATTTCTTCTTCTTATAAGTGTTTGATTATATGTGAAGAAATTAGGGTATTTTTACCTTGTCAGTTTTGCAGCTTTCAATGTAATCATTTGATGAATAGATTTTTTTTGTATTGATATTTTGTAATTCATAAGTTTAAGTCTGTTATATTGTATAATTTTGAAAAAACCCTTTTTTTTTTCTTTTTTGATATTATGGATTCAACCAAAGTGTCTTAATGCTGAGAATATTCTCAGCTGTGTTTTAAATATAATTTCCAGATGGGGTTTGATCAATTTCTTCAGTTGGCCTTTTATTTTGAACTTCATGTCTTAGACTCGAGAATAGTATATATTTCAGGTGTGCACCACCATATGAACCCTATCTTTTGTATGTAAACTTTTGAGCTTTGTACTTTCTTATATATTTCAGTATTATTTATTAATAACTTATATTTAGCATTTAATGTGTCAAAATATGTTGTTATGTTTTATGAGTGAAGGGATAAAATAGCATTTTATTATCACACTCTTTCCCCAATATCCTAGCATGTTTTAAGCGTTTTGTTGTTGGTGTTTTCTGTAGTTCCACCATCTATATTATTATGAGGTTTACCCTGATTGATTTTACTTCATAACATCAATCATGTGGCATCATGGTATTTTGGTCAGCAGTAGACTTTATGTACAACCATGGATCTAGCAAATATCTTAGCCATGTACTAGTCTATACCATCTAGATTCTGTCATTGCACTCAGAGAATTGGAAAATTGCAGAAGATTCTTAGGATAAATTTTCCAGAGTGTATTTCCATGAAGTGAGAAATCATTATATATGCTTATATTTGAAATTATATACTGTATAATTGATACAATTTTTACTTATTGAATTTTCAAATTTGCTAGTGGTTTTTAAATTGTATCTGTTTTTTTAAAAATTTGTACTGAAGATTGAACCCAGGGGTGCTTAATGATAAAGCCACATCCTCAGTCCTTTTTTTATATATATTTTATTTAGAGACAGAGTATTGCTGAGTTGCTAAGTTCCTCACTAAGTTCCTCAATACAATATATATAAGACAATATTATATATAATATTGTCTTAGAATTTATGATCCTTATTTCTTATCCTCCTCAGTCACTGGAACTACACTTGTCCATTACTAGACTGGGCTCATTTGCTTTTTAAAAGCACCAACATTGATACTGGTAACTCTGTGTTATGTTTATTTTAACAGCTTCTAATTTTGCTCTTTTGCTTGAGATTTCTTTACTTTTAGTTTTTTAATTATACTTTTTATTGGGATGGATGATTTGATAATAAATTCTAGTCATTTTATGGATTACTACTTTTTTTGTATGTTTTATTTTCACCTTAGGTATACATGAATTCTAATTTTTCCAGCTGTATGGAGGTCTAAGTGAAACATAATAATCTGTATGGATATTGTTAAAGAAATGGGACCACAATTTTATGCAGTTTTTTGACTGCACTGTATATGCCCAAAGGACATAAAATCAGCATACTACATTGACACAGCCACATTAATGTTTATAGCAGCACAATTCACAATAGCTAATCTATAAATCCAACCATGCAATGATGAATGGGTCCATTCAATGATGACAGGATAAAAAAAAACTGTTGCTTATGTACACAATAAACTATGAATTGGCCATAAAGAAGAATGACTTTATGACATTGGCCAGGAAATGAATGAATCTGGAGATATTATGCTAAGTAAAACAAACCATTTCTTTAAAACCAAAAGTTGAAATTTATTGCTGATATGTGAAATCTAAAGCTCATAAACTGGGGAAGGGTAAGAAAAGAAGATCAGTAGATTGTACAATGGTAAAAAATAAATAAATAAATAAATAAATAAATAAATAGGACAAGGATAGAAATATAAAAGATATATATCTGTAAATGAATCCTACCATTGTAGCCACCAACAAGAACAGGATTTTTCTTAGGATAAGATATATCCCATGCTTGCATAATACCATAAAAATCTATTTTACTGTCAGGTAGAACTAGAAAGAACCAATAAAATTTAAAAAAAAATTATATTTGTTTCAAGAGCTATAAGTATATTCTATTATAAATATGTAATATAAACATCAAAGTTTGTGTGTGTGTGTGTGTGTGTGTATAGATAGATAGATAGATAGATAGATAGATAGATAGATAGATATAGATAGATATAATTTTGTATGTTAAAAAATGTTAAAATTATAAAAAGGAAAATTCAAACAGTATTGTTGTTGCTATTTTTTTATATTAATAACATACCTAAAAACCATAAAATGTTTGAAATTATATTAACTATTAAATATTTCCATTAAGTGGTCTATCTTGTTACATTTCAAAATTTCTTTTATACCATTGAAATTAGAATTACTAGAGATCTCACTACACATTCAGAATAGCCAGCTCTATCAGAGAAATAACAAATAAGATCCTACACATTAGTAAATCTCTGATTAGTGGTTGTACAATTAAAGTTTGAGGATTAACTTTCTTAATTACCATGATTTTCTCATCTGAAAAATATGTATAATTTAGATCAAGATATAAAAAATTACAAAATATATATTTTTGTGATGATGCCTGAGTATTATATTGTGTTTTATAAATGTGGAGTATTTATATTTCTTTGAACTTAATTCACTTTTTATGCAGAAGTAGATAATAGTATCATTGTGTTCCAAAATACTAACTCTATGATAGTCTACTAACTCTAAGTTCAACTGTAATTACATTACAGACTGCGAATATTCCTGTATTCAATGTGTTATTTATTTACATATTCTTATTTTAGGAAATGTTAACATTTATGGATATAGCCATTGATTTTACTGAAGAGGAGTGGGAATACCTTCAGCCTGCTCAGAAAAATTTATATAGAGATGTGATGCTAGAGAACTATAGAAACTTTGCCTTCCTGGGTAAGTTTAATTTCTCTTTAAAAGTATTAATTACTAATTATTATTTAATTTACTTCTGTTGCAGAGTATCTTCTGGGAACTTCTCTATAAAAATGAGTTTCAGATTTGTGTTTCAAAAAAAGTGCATTTTTAGTACAGATATTTTACTATCTCTCTCTTTCTCTCTCTCTCTCTCTATATATATATATATATTTTTTTTTCTTTAACTTGACTCTTTCTTTGTGTGTTACACATCCATCACTTTAGATAAGTAGTACCTAGTATAATTTAGTGATGTAAACTAATGTAGACTACACATAGCAGGGGACACAGTTGAGTCATTCAAATGTCAAGGAGAAAACCAAACTGAAAAATGTTGAAAGAGTAGTTATCCAGCAGAAAAAAATTTCAGAAGCTTAGGTTTATTTATTTTGATTGCAATCATTTAACACATACTGCCCTATATTTATCATATTTTCAAATCTATTGTTGTTCTCTGTTTTCTTCTTTGGAGATGTCCCAGTTTATTCAGATTAACCATCAAAATTTACCTTTTGTTGTTAGGGCCAGCATGATCTGTTTCAAATCTTCTTGTGAGAAAACCTTTTTAAAAGCAAACAGAAGAGAGAGACACACACACACAGTGAAAAGGAAAAAAAAACTGGCCACCCCTCTTAACAGCTGCACATATAATACCCCAAAATTACATAGCTTCTGATACCATGACTACATTCTAACCCAGTGTTTCTTTAACCCCAAGTGCTAGCTAACCAAGATTAGGTACAGTTAATACAAATATAGAGCCCCTTCTCCCTATTGAAATTACCACAGAAACTAGATAGTGCACCTGTAGAGTTGTCTTAATAGCTTCAGGGAGAAACTGCTGGGTATTACAATTGTGGGACTCAGGGTGCCAGTTACAATCACCCCGAAACTTTCCTGTCTATTTGAAGGTCAGAATACCTAATACCTCCCCTCTTTTTTTAAGGTCTTTTGAATAAATAATATTACTTATCTCCTGAATGCTGGTGGGGGCAAAAAATAGGGCAGGCATAGACAAGAGCAAGTTCCAACATCAGTAAACATCCACCTATGAATATTTTTCAGTAAACATCCACCTATGAATATTTTTCACCCAGATAAAATTGAGTAAACATGAAGTTAACCAATCCAACAATTCCAAAATCCATCATCCTGTTGAACTTTATTAATGATATCTTTGTGGTAATTTAAGTCTTTTGAAATAAAATTACTATTATAACTTAAATTGAAGAAACACATGGTATTAAACTTCTGATATACTTTATGATGTAACAATAACAGACAATCAATTTCAGCATGATTGTCATGTATAGCTTGACAATGTTGTTTTTGTTCTTCATTAAGCATATTTACATCCATGGAAGCATGATTAGTACTGTTTATTATAGCATAGGCAAGTTTCATAGTAGTTTTATAAGCTGGTAGAGCTAGTCCAGGTAAACCCACCAAGGAGAATGTCAAAGCCTTAAATTCTGCCTTAGAGAGAAGCTTCACTGAATCATCACAGGTTTTATCAAGAGAAATAGATCTTTTATGAATAAATTGCACAGGATGGTGACCTATTAAATACTATGTGGATGGTAAGGACACATTCTGCTAAGACAACACTGAATATCATGAGATATTTTTGCAGGTATATCACAATTTTATGCAAGTGAGTCAAGATATCGTAATGAGTTCTAGAAGTCCAGGATCTGACAGTACTGAATTTCCCAGAGCTGGTGTACAAAAACAGAGCAAAATTGTTATTAAGACCAAAGCATTTACAGAGTTTTGTGTGAGTTTAGCAATCAAAGCAGTAACACAGTTATCTAGATTACATTCTAACCCCATTTTATCCAACACCTGTTGAGCTGAGGTTGTTAATGGTTTTTATCTCCCCAAGTAACCAAAATTCAAGTATCTTGGGGTCCTCTTTTATTGTTTCTCTTCTTTTGAGGAGAATAATTATTCTCTTGTTTGGATGAACTCTTATCTTCCAGGGTTAAATGAAACTTAGAAATCAGCATGTGAAGTCCCTAATGAACATTTATAACTGCTATTTTTCAAGCATGAAGCTAGAGTACAAACAGGACAGGTTGGCATAAGTGTAGCAGTCTATGCTTTTCCCCACATGATCAAAGGCAAAGGATCTTGTCATACTGGTCAGGTGGAACCTCATATATTACATAATTTTATTGGTAATGTTGGTTTGAGAATAAAATGTCTATTCAATGCAGAAGACCAATTTTGAGTATTAACTTTATGTTGTATATTGAGCACCTTAACTGCAAATAAAACAATATTCAATGCATACTGATATAAGAGAGGGTAGATCTTTGTATGTTTCTGTATTAAAAGGCAAGTATTAGTATACAATTTGTTCACTCAACAAAAGCTTGTCCGAAAGAATTATGAGAAATTTCATGATTTAAAACTATATCTCATTGATTAAAAATTGTGCAAAATGATGAGATGTAAAGGCAGGAGCATTATCCATCTTTAACCAAATAGGGCCTCTAGGAGCAGATCATGCTTGGTTTCTTTCCATACTCTCTGCTGGAACTGACTTGACATTTTTTTTTAGATTCAATTCTGTTAGTAATTTTTTTTCTTTTGTGTTTTGCAATAATGCACTAGTAATCATAAATATTTTGAAGTGAATAAATCATTATACTTCTACTTTATAATTTTTTTACATTTTTAAATTTTTTTTATTTTAATTAGTGATTTAATTTCTGGATCTTTTTTTAATTGTGGCATGCTTGGATTCTTTTCACACTTGGATTCTTTTATATATATCTATATATCTATATCTATATCTATCTATCTATATATATATATATATATATATATATATATATAGAGAGAGAGAGAGAGAGAGTGTGTCTTTGACTATAATATCAATCCTACACAAAACACACTGTGTGTGTATATATATATTTCCCACTTCCCTTTATATATTTTATAGATTTTTAATTTTTACAGTATTTTACAAGTTGCTTAGACTTGTCTTAAACTTGGGACTGGTTCATAAGCCTCTTCCATATTTGTAGAATTTCAAATTTGCACACTAGGAATGCCCCTCTCATTTTTTCTTAAACAATTGTTCACATAAACATTGTGCTCATTGATGTTGATATTTTTCAATTTCACTATCTAAACATTTTTTAAATAGTTATTTAGTGTTCTTTGAGTAATTCATAACTGTCAGTATCCTAATGTTAAATTCTTCATGTTTTATTTTTCTTTTTTGTCACATGGATTTAGCCCATGCTTCTCTTTGTTTATATTTGCTGTACTATTTTTTATTTGTTCCATAAAGGAGCCATCAGTAGATTATATAATCCATTTTTGGGAAAAAAGTATAAAAATTTTTAAATAAAAAAAATTGGCAAGAACAGTGCTGCATCCTTGTAATATTTGCTAATTGGGAGGCCATGCAAAAGTACTTCATGTATGAGAGAAGTCACAGAAATTTAGAAACAGCATGGCTCAAACAATTTAAAAAAGACTTGTGTTGTAGTTCGTGATATAGAATTTTTGGGGTAATCTCAAGCATTACACATGAAATATTAAAAGTTGGATGACCTAAAGATCCAGAATTGCCAGTACTAAATATGTATCCATGAACAATTAAATCAGAAAATTGAAGAGATACCTCGGCTTTTGTGTTTAGTGACAATATTTTTCTCAGTATTAAAGCTAGAGACTCAATTTGTATGCTCATCAATGTCAAATGTTTAAAAATATGTACTTATATACTATTATTATTTAGTTATAAAATATTTTGTCTCTTAAAGTGTTATAAGAAATATATGCAGGACTTTGAATTAAGTGAAAGGTGGCAGGCAGATATTAAATTGTAGGAGCTTTTGATTCACATGTGGAAGTCAGAAATTTAGTGAGCAAAACTTTGCTCAGCAGGTACTGTGTTTTATGTAGGGTTGATATTATAGGGTTGATATATAAAATATTTTTTATTTTATTGAGCATAATATGGGTAAGAGTTTAATTTTACCACATAGTGAGTGTATTATGTTCTTCATAAATACTAATAGAAGGAATACAATACCTTATAAGAAAAAAATTGATAATTATACGAAATAATGATTTTGTTAATTCATTCTATTTAGTCATTTTACCTTTTATATATATTATAAAGTACCATGATATATTTATAAATAAACAAAGTTGTATTTATCAATAAAGGAAATTCTCATATCACACAAATGTAATAATATAAAAATCAATTTATTATACTTGACTGTCATGTGTTGAATTCATCCAAATATTATGGTCATAATCTATGCAAGGTTTTTATAGTCTTTTAAAATGTTTGTATGAAAACTTTTATAGACATATATGTGTATATTTCTTAGTAAATTTTTTGTTCATATTTCTTTTTAAGAGTCCATTGCCTCTTTACCTTTTTGAATATTTATGGTATTATCATTCAAAATCTGCTAGATATTTTCATGTCTCTATGTCATGGAAGACAAAAACCATATTTTGGACACTCTTTAAAAAAACCAGAAATGTTTGTATATGTTTTACATTTCTCTTATTCTACTGACAGTGAAGGTAGATGGTAGATATTTCCTAAATACACACAACTATCTTATAAAGGACAAAGGCTATTAATGATACTTTTCTACACTTAATTATATTGCTCTTCTTCATGATGTTCTCCTCTTGGATACTGTGGCGTCTACAAAAATTTGGATAATATTCTCAAGGTAATTTTTTCTGTACATTTTTATTGAAGTAATATTTTTTTGGATTTATGGTGACTTTGGATTTACTAATCTGCTACACTCCTGATGTACTTATTTTACCTTAATTTCATGTTATGTATTAAAAATATATTTATCAAAGTCTAATAGGTATTTTTTTTTATTTTTTGTTTTTTTCAGTCATGACTCCTAATCATACCCAAGAATATTCACCAGAAAAGGGCCTAAAAAATAGATTTCATGAAGTGATAATTGCAAAATATAAAAGTTGTGATCTTAACTATTTACCACAAAAGAAAATATGGAAAACTACAAGTGAGAGTGAACACCAGAAATCATATAAAAAATCAGGCCTTGTTCACCACCAGAGAAATTATACTGGAGAGAAGCCCTACAAATGTACAGAATGTGGCAAAGCTTTTGGTCAAAAATCACATCTTATTTGCCATGGAAGAACTCACACTGGAGAGAAGCCCTACAAATGTATAGAATGTGGCAAAGCTTTTGGTGACAAATCAAACCTTATTCGCCACAGGAGAACTCACACTGGAGAGAAGCCCTACAAATGTAAAGATTGTGGCAAAGCCTTTGGTCAAAAATCATACCTTATTTGCCACAAGAGAACTCACACTGGAGAGAAGCCCTACAAATGTAAAGATTGTGGCAAAGCTTTTGGTAAAAAATCAGACATTATTTACCACAGAAGAACTCACACTGGAGAGAAGCCCTACAAATGTAAAGATTGTGGTAAAGATTTTGGTAAAAACTCAGACCTTATTCGCCACAGCAGAACTCACACTGGAGAGAAGCCCTACAAATGTAAAGATTGTGGCAAAGCCTTTGGTCGAAAATCATACCTTATTTGCCACAGGAGAACTCACACTGGAGAGAAGCCCTACAAATGTACAGAATGTGGCAAAGCTTTTGGTGACAAATCAAACCTTATTCGCCACAACAGAACTCACACTGGAGAGAAGCCCTACAAATGTAAAGATTGTGGAAAAGCTTTTGGTCGAAAATCATACCTTATTTACCACAGCAGAACTCACACTGGATAGAAGCCCTACACATGTAAGGATTGTGGCAAAGCTTTTGGTCGAAAATCAGACCTTATTTGCCACAGTAGAACTCACACTGGAGAGAAGCCCTACACATGCAAAGATTGTGGCAAAGCTTTTGGTCACAAATCACATCTTATTTGCCACAGCAGGACACACACTGGAGAGAAGTCCTACAAATGTAAAAAATGTGGCAAAGCTTTTGGTCAAAAAATAGACCTTATTCACCACAGCAGAACTCACTGGAGAGAAGCCCTACAAATGTAACGAATGTGGCAAAGCTTTTACTCAAAAAACAGGCTTTATTTGCCAAAGAGGAACTCACACTAGAGAGAAGCCTTACAAATATAAAGAATGTGGCAAAGCCTTCAGTCAGAATAATACCTTATTTGCCACAACAGAACTCACACTGGAGAGAAGCATCACAAACGCAAAGTGTGTGACAAAGTTTTTACTCAAATATTTCACCTTATTTGCCACAGAAGCATTTACACTGGAGAGAAGCATTACAAATATAAGGAATGTGGCAAAGCTTTTAGCAATAAAAGAGG